>NC_080728.1:3725000-4373750 GCF_019097595.1 Hemibagrus wyckioides
CACACACACTCACAACACAACACACACACACACTCACAACACAACACACACACACACTCACAACACAACACACACACACTCACAACACAACACACACACACACTCACAACACAACACACTCACAACACAACACAACACACACACACACACTCACAACACAACACACACACACACTCACAACACAACACACTCACAACACAACACAACACACACACACACTCACAACACAACACACACACTCACAACACAACACACACACGCACACTCACAACACAACACACACACTCACAACACACACACACACTCACAACACAACACACACACACACTCACAACACACACACACACACTCACAACACAACACACACACACACACTCACAACACACACACACACTCACAACACACACACACACTCACAACACAACACACACACACACTCACAACACACACACACACACACACTCACATACGTCCTGTCATGTTCTCACCCCCTCATCAGCCTCACTGCTACTGCTGCACTGCTAATAATCACCACACACAATGACCTACTCACAACACAACACGCACACACACTCACAACACAACACACACACACACTCACAACACAACACAACACACACACACACACTCACAACACACACACACACACACACACACTCACATACGTCCTGTCATGTTCTCACCCCCTCATCAGCCTCACTGCTACTGCTGCACTGCTAATAATCACCACACACAATGACCTACTCACAACACAACACACACACACACACTCACAACACAACACACACACACACTCACAACACAACACACACACACACTCACAACACAACACACACACACTCACAACACAACACACACTCACAACACAACACACACACACTCACAACACAACACACACACTCACAACACAACACAACACACACACACACACTCACAACACAACACACACACACACTCACAACACAACACAACACACTCACAACACAACACAACCCACACACACACTCACAACACACACACACACACTCACAACACAACACACACACTCACAACACACACACACACTCACAACACAACACACACACACACTCACAACACACACACACACACTCACAACACAACACACACACACACTCACAACACAACACAACACACAACACAACACACACACACACACTCACAACACACACACACACTCACAACACACACACACACTCACAACACAACACACACACACACTCACAACACACACACACACACACACTCACATACGTCCTGTCATGTTCTCACCCCCTCATCAGCCTCACTGCTACTGCTGCACTGCTAATAATCACCACACAATGACCTACTCACAACACACACACACACACACTCACAACACAACACGCACACACACTCACAACACAACACACACACACACTCACAACACAACACAACACACAACACAACACACACACACACACTCACAACACACACACACACTCACAACACACACACACACTCACAACACAACACACACACACACTCACAACACACACACACACACTCACATACGTCCTGTCATGTTCTCACCCCCTCATCAGCCTCACTGCTACTGCTGCACTGCTAATAATCACCACACACAATGACCTACTCACAACACAACACACACACACACTCACAACACACACACACACACTCACAACACAACACACACACACACTCACAACACAACACAACACACAACACAACACACACACACACACTCACAACACACACACACACTCACAACACAACACACACACACACTCACAACACACACACACACACTCACAACACAACACACACACACACTCACAACACAACACACACACTCACAACACAACACACACTCACAACACAACACACACACACACTCACAACACAACACAACACACAACACAACACACACACACACACTCACAACACACACACACACTCACAACACACACACACACTCACAACACAACACACACACTCACAACACAACACACACTCACAACACAACACACACACACACTCACAACACAACACAACACACAACACAACACACACACACACACTCACAACACACACACACACTCACAACACACACACACACTCACAACACAACACACACACACACTCACAACACACACACACACACACACTCACATACGTCCTGTCATGTTCTCACCCCCTCATCAGCCTCACTGCTACTGCTGCACTGCTAATAATCACCACACAATGACCTACTCACAACACAACACGCACACACACTCACAACACAACACACACACTCACAACACAACACACTCACAACACACACACACTCACAACACACTCACAACACAACACACACACACACACTCACAACACAACACACTCACAACACAACACACACACACACACTCACAACACAACACACTCACAACACAACACACACACACACACTCACAACACAACACACTCACAACACAACACACACACACACACTCACAACACAACACACTCACAACACAACACACACACACACACTCACAACACAACACACTCACAACACAACACACACACACACAACACAACACACTCACAACACAACACACACACACACACTCACAACACAACACACTCACAACACAACACACACACACACACACACTCACAACACAACACACACAACACACACACACTCACAACACAACACACAACACACTCACAACACAACACACACACACACAACACACTCACAACACAACACACACACTCACAACACAACACACAACACAACACACACAAAACACACTCACAACACACACACACACTCACAACACAACACACTCACAACACACACACAACACACACACACTCAACACAACACACTCACAACACAACACACACACACACACTCACAACACACACACACTCACAACACACTCACAACACAACACACACACTCACAACACAACACACACACACACAACACACTCACAACACAACACACACACAACACAACACACACACAACACACTCACAACACAACACACTCACAACACAACACACACACAACACAACACACACACTCACAACACAACACACACACAACACACACACACTCACAACACAACACACACACTCACAACACACTCACAACACACACACACACTCACAACACACACACTCACAACACAACACACACACACACTCACAACACACACACTCACAACACACACACAACACACTCACAACACAACACACACACACAACACACTCACAACACAACACACACACAACACAACACACACTCACAACACAACACACACACAACACACTCACAACACACACACTCACAACACAACACACACAACACACACACTCACAACACAACACACACAACACACTCACAACACACTCACAACACAACACACACACTCACAACACACACTCACAACACACACACACACACTCACAACACACTCACAACACACACAACACACTCACAACACAACACACACACTCACAACACACACTCACAACACACTCACAACACACACAACACACTCACAACACACACACACACTCACAACACACACACTCACAACACAACACACTCACAACACACACACTCACAACACAACACACTCACAACACACACACTCACAACACACACACACACAACACACACACACTCACAACACACTCACAACACACTCACAACACACACAACACAACACAACACACTCACAACACAACACACTCACAACACAACACACACACACAACACACTCACAACACACACACTCACAACACAACACACTCACAACACAACACACACACACAACACACTCACAACGCACACACTCACAACACAACACACTCACAACACAACACACACACACAACACACTCACAACACAATACACACACACACTCACAACACAACACACACACACAAAACACACTCACAACACAACACACACACAACACACTCACAACACAATACACACACACACTCACAACACAACACACACACACACAAAACACACTCACAACACAACACACACACACAACACACTCACAACACAATACACACACACACTCACAACACAACACACACACACAACACACTCACAACACAATACACACACACACTCACAACACAACACACACAAACACACACAAAACACACTCACAACACAACACACACACAACACACTCACAACACAATACACACACACACTCACAACACAACACACACAAACACACACACAACACACTCACAACACAACACACTCACCAGCTACTACATGGAAACTTCTGACGGTTCTGAAAGCATGGCGCTTGTTCATCTTTATAATAGTAGAATGAGACGATATCTGAATGTTTCCTGAAGTGCAAGAAATGACTAATCACATCAAAGAGCTTCACTATAGTCAAATGAATCTAGTGTTTCCTGTTAGATTATAAAAATAAACCGCATGTTTATTTTAAACCTGACATGACTATTAACCCTACTGCTAGAATTCTTGTAAATGAATATTAATACTATTAATAGTTAATTTAGTAGTAAAATAGTAACAATACCAATAGAAGTAGTAATGATAGTAGTGGTAGTAATAGTAACAGTAATAGTAAAGTATAAATAATAATAGGTGTAGTATTATTAATAACAAGATTGCTATAAAATAGTAATAGTAACAATACTAATAGTAGTAATAACAGTAGTGGTAGTAATAATAAAGGCAATAGTAACAGTACTAACAATTACAGTAATAGTAGTAGTAATAGTGACAGTACTAGTAGTAGTAGTAGTAATAGTAGCAATACTAATAGCAGCAGCAGTAGTAATGGTAACAGTAATAGTGAAGTATAAATAATAATAGTAGTGATGGTAGTAATAGTAACAATAATAGTAGTACTAGTAGTAGTAGTGGTGGTAGTAATAGTAAAGGCAATATTAACAGTACTGACAATTATAGTTATTGTAGTAATAGTAATAGTAGTGGTAGTAGCAGTAGTAGTACTAGTAACGGTACTAATTGTAGTAGAAATAGCAGTAGTAATAGTGACAGTACTAATAGTAGTAGTAGTAATAGTAGCAATAATAATAGCAGCAGTAGTAGTAATAGTGACAGTACTAATAGTAGTGGTAGTAATAGTAGTAGTAGTACTAGTAGCAATACTAATAGCAGCATTAATAGTGATATTAACAGTTTTAGAGGCAGCAGTAATAGTAATATTAACAGTAATAGAGGCAGCATTAATAGTGATATTAACAGTTTTAGAGGCAGCAGTAATAGTAATATTAACAGTAATAGAGGCAGCAGTAATAGTAATATTAACAGTAATAGAGGCAGCAGTAATAGTGATATTAATAGCAATAGAGGCAGCAGTAATAGTAATATTAACAGAAATAGAGGCAGCAGTAATAGTAATATTAACAGCATTAATACGAGGCATGCAGGGGGTGAATATTTATATAAAGAACAGAGGTCTGGTTGTTGTGTTAACATTTGTGCTACACTAAAACAGTGTTAAGACTACAGAATGTGGAGATGTGTGGAGAAGCAAAGGGGTGAATACTTATGCAGCCTGAAATACAGTGATTATCAGTGACGTGTATTTTATTCCTGAATGACTCTTCTAGAAATTTCCACTCTTTGTATGTAAGCTGTGTTCATTTACACAACTGGGTCTCTTATTCCAAATGAAACAAAGTGACATTTAAGTGCGACTGAACTGAGTCTCCTGTGATAAAGCAAATGATTTGATCTAAATAAAAAGTGTTTATCAGACAGAGCGAGCGTTCACGTCTGCTTCTGTAATGTTAATCGCTTAAACCATGCCATCGAAGCAACAGAAGGGTGCTTGAACACACACTCCTTTTTATCTGAAGGGTTACTAATTGCTTGGTTTAAATCATTTAAGCTGCCACTCTGGAAGACACTTTACACGTCGCCTCATGAGAAAGTGCCTCACCTTGGCCCTTCCAGGCACATTAAAAAATGCACTATTATCAACGTGAACCTTCAAAATTAAGAGCAAAGAACGATGGAGAAAGAGATAAGCTTGTATGGATTAATGATTCATATGAAAGTGAGATTCTTTCCCCCCTACATTTATCTTACTGCCCTTTTAAAAAGATAAAAGATAACTAGATGACTTAAGAGTGCAGCTGAAAGCAAGTTCTTTCACTGACACAGACGGTACATCGTCCTAAAGGAGTCCAAATAACTCCTATGAGAATTGCTATTATATTTTGAAGCTGTTTATATAAGGTTCCTATAGCAGTTGTGGCTCAAGTGGTTAAGG
Organism: Hemibagrus wyckioides; assembly: GCF_019097595.1. Classification (NCBI taxonomy): domain Eukaryota; kingdom Metazoa; phylum Chordata; class Actinopteri; order Siluriformes; family Bagridae; genus Hemibagrus; species Hemibagrus wyckioides. The sequence continues at coordinate 3,731,309 of NC_080728.1, forward strand.
CTCTGGGTTGTTGATGGGAGGATCGGGGTTCAAGCCCCACTGTTGGGCAGCTGAGCAAGGCCCTTAACCCTCCCTGCTCCAGGGGTGCTGTATCATAGCTGCCCCTGTGCTATGACCCCAACTTTCTTTAGGTGGGATATGCGAAGAAAAGAATTTCACTGTGCCATAATGTATGTGTGGTGATAATGAAGGCTTCTTGCCCTCAGTTCTTTTACAAGATATCACTATCCTGTAGCTCTTCTACAGCTTTCTGCTTCCTGTATTCAGCTCTATACACTTTCCTGATTGTGTTCTGTTTGCACTCACATCAAAATAGACATCATACAGAGAATATCATCTTATAACACACTGAACATCCTGCAGTGACATCATACTCAACATGGGGGGCAGCAGAGAGAGTAGTGCTGACGTTCTGGGTGTTGATCAGAAAATAAACGGTCCGAGATGAGAAAAGGAGACAAGTTTTTCTATCTTACTCTGCTCCTTTCACCGGTTGAGTGGAGCCATGTTGGAAGATATTTGATTATACATTACAGCACAGCAAAACGTAATATCTCCATTAATTTATGTGAAATTGTTTCTTTTCTTTACCTCTAATTATCCTGACAAGTTTCAGACAATGAAGTTTATTTCGCGTTGAGTTTATTCACAGTTTTAAGACAGCAGGTGGAATTTCCTTTCTTTAACCATCTTGAAATGTCTTGCAATCTATGTGTGTATTTTTCTTTCCTTCTTGTGCCAGGTCACTCTTCTAAAAGGGAATTAATCACAACGAGTTTTCATTCTGGTTAAATCTGTGGATACATCTAATGAATTAAAACCTATTTATGTGATCACTTGTGGTATCTTCAAAATATCCAAATTACAGCATCAGTGTTCAAAAGCCCCTTCTGTAAAAATCGATTCTACAAAACAAAGAGAAACTCCACTAGGAGTTTCAAATCCCGAAGCTCCCCAGCAGACGAACCTCAGAGGAGACCTCGGTGATACCGAAAGGGCCGAGGCTGCTGTGTAGGGTGTTAATGTTGAGTGAGCGGATCACTTCCTCTGAGGACACGGGCTCAGACACTCCGGCTCTGTCTGATGACACGTACAACTCGATGCCATTTTTCTGCTCCTGAGAAAAAAATAAATCAAGAAACAGAACATGAACACCATCTAACATTAATATAAACTAGAATATAGAAATACAGAGAGGATGGTGAAAATTAAAACAGAAGTGTGTGTGTGTGTGTTCTTGTTGGACTTTTGACTAACAGCTTCATGACTAATGTGTGTAGTAACCCGGAGCATCAGCATCATCACACTCGGTTCTCTCGGTTCCTCCAGGAACCGTCTTACATTTGTTTTTTTGTTTTGTTTTTCTGTCAGCTCCGGTCTGCTTGGCTGAATCTAAGGATGCCAGGTTCAGGATTGTAGGACAAATGATACTGAAGTTATAAGCAGAAGAAATCCCATATAGATTTTTTATGGAGACGTTCTGGAGACCAGTAGGTGGCGCTGTTCTGAAACTGCTCATGTTCTCTCAGCTCAAGTTGGGTGTCTATAGACCACGGTGCTGCAGAGATATAACCTCACCTTTGTTTTGGCCTGCTCTCCATCTTATTAGTTGACATGTTATATGTGAATAGTCTGATCCAGCAAAATACCTTTCCATAACTTTTTGTCTTTATTGTCTGAAGAACTGAGTGAAATTTGGGAAAATTCATCTTTTAAATTGTTCATTTCACTGTAATAATAATAATAATAATAATAATAATAATAAAAACAACAATAAAAAGAAGAAGAAGAAAAAGAAGAACGACAACAACAACAATAAAAAGAAGAAGAAAATCCCAACAATAAAAGCAAGGTCTCAGTGCTTCACACCTGATACCCTGATAAACATAATAATAAAAAATAATAAGTAAAATAATAAAAAATAAAATAAATAGATAAATAAATAAACAAATATCTATCTATCTATCTATCTATCTATCTATCTATATATATATATATATATATATATATATATATATGAAAATTAGAAAGGAAAATAAAATAAAATAAAATAAAACACTTTTTTTGTCTTCAGAAATGTATAATGAAGAAATAAAAGCAGTTTGATTTGCTCATAAAGTGCCTTGTGTATCCTATTTTTTCTCCACATGAATTAAAATCAGTTACAGATCCTAATACTGAAATATTCCTCATTTCTAATGTAAATATGATAATTAAATTGAATTTAGTTTTCATTAGTTTCATATTAAGAGTGAAGTAAGAGCTGGAATAAGAGCTGAAACCTAAAACCCCTGAGAGGATGAGACAGTTGTTATATGTCTGTAATAAAACCTATGATCTTCCACAGCATCTTCTTCGAGCAGTGAAGAACAGAAGAGCACACACTCATTCATAAATCCGCTCATGCTTTCCTCAGGGCTGTGTGTTTTTAATGCTTCTGCACTTTCAGGTGTAAACGATACATTACGTTTCATCCTCATACAGACGGACGAATCCTGAGTAACGGGACCCTGCTGTCTAACATCAAGAGTGCAATAAGACGTAAACAAACAAAGTGGACAAGGACGTGAGCATGCAACAGGTAAATAACAACAAGAGAGAGCAAGAGAGTGAGAGCGAGAGTGAGAGGAGAACATCACAGAGAGAAAGACAGAATAAAAGTGGAGTAACTCAGCGCTGGGTTCTTACATTCAGACGGTTGATGTGTACATGTCGAGGTGAAATGTCCAGAGCTGCAGCCACGCCTTCACGGAACGTCCGCAGGAGACTTACGTTCAACTGCCGAACATCCACCTGCAACGCCTGAGAGAGAGAGAGAGAGAGAGAGAGAGAAAGAGGGAATAAAAGTGAGAGTGAGAGAGAGAGAGGGAATAAAAGGGAAGGGAGAGGGAGAGAAGGGTAGAGAGAGAAAGAGAGAGAGACAGAGAGAGAGAGAGAGTAAAAGTAAGAGTGAGAGAGAGAGGGAATAAAAGGGAAGGGAGAGGGAGAGAAGGGTAGAGAGAGAGAGAGAGAGAGAGAGAGAGAGAGATAATGAAAGTGAGGAGGGAGAGGGAGTAAAAGGGAAGGGAGAGGGAGGGTAGAGAAAAAGATAGAGAGTGAGAACAAGAAAGAAAGAGAGAGATAATAAGACATGGGGTGAGAGAGGGAAGAGTGGGGAAGAGAGGGGAAGAAAAGAAGAGACGGAGAGTGAGAACAAGAAAGAGGGGGTGAGAGAGGGGTGAGAAAGAGAGGGAAAGTGTGAAAAAGAGAAAGAGAGCGAGAGAGGAAGGGAGGGAGTGAGAGAGGGAAAGAGAGGGAGACAGGGAGGGAAGCAAAAAGAGATGCATCACCATGGAAACCAGGCTTGCTCTAACCAAATGTCACAAACGGAGAGAGAGCTGTGTCAGTGTGTGAAGCCTGAAAAGCTGTTGAGGAAAAAACACACCACCCACCAGCATTTTTACCAGTGTGTGTGTGTGTGTGTGTGTGTGTGTGTGTGTGTGTGTGTCTACACACATAGTTTAACTACTAATGCAGCCAGTGAGTGTTATGTTAAACAGCTTTACGGGTCTTACTGTACTACTGTGAGACACACACACCTTCAACAGGAAGCCCTGCTGCTTCTTCAGGCCATGATTCATGAGAAAGCAGCAGGTCAGAAAGAGGAAAATGGGATCTCAGTGACCAGGTGGGCCTGTTGGAGTACTTCAGGAACTGCTGATCTCTTGGGATTTTCACTCACAACACTCTCCAGAGTCTCTCAGTGTCCAGAAAAGAAAAGTTCTGTGTAAGGAAACGCCTTGCTGATGAGAAGAGAGAGAGGAACGACAACAGGAAGTCTCAAATACGCACTCTTTACAGCTGAGGTGAGCAGAACAGCACCAGGGCATGCCAAAGATTGAAGTGCGAGACCACATCGGGTTTCAGTCCTTCAGCCAAGAACAGCAATTCTGACCAAAACTGGACAGATGAAAATATACGCAGAATGAAGGGAACATGTGGTCAGTCAGATATAAGAGAAAAATACTCCGACGGCAAACTCTGACTCTGTACTCGTTCTTCACATGGAATCGCTTTATGTCTAACCAGGAGTCCAGCTATGATGATAATGACCCAGACATTTCTAAGCACGTCAACTTCTTCTAATCAGCAGTTAATCAGTTACATGACGTTGGGGAAGAACCGCTGACTATATCCTCATCAAAATCTCCTTCCATCACATCCCATACATTTCATTTCAATCCACTAGTTTGAATTATGTAGTGTGAGAGCGATCACTTCACATCATAATCCAGATAACGCCATCCAGTTACACTATAAAATATAATCTGGATGTTTAGAGCTGACCGGAAGAAACACAGACTGATGGACCTGATGTACACAACTGAACGAATTAAATGCAGTGATTTTTTCCCCAGTGTCACTGAAACTCATGAATAAATGACACATTTAAGGAAAGCATTAAACAGATTTACTTTAGTTTATTATTTTAGTGTTATTGCTCTGTTGTTATTTATTAGATATTTATTATTTTATTGGATCTGAATTTAGATTTGAATAAAATACGAGTAAAAATGTAAGTATGGTTTAAAAAGTAAAAAATAAAAAGACTGACTGCTCTAAAAATCAAAGTCCTTTAAGGAAAAGAGCAGCCTCAGCCTCAGAGACTGGAAAGCAGAGGCCGGGGAGGTGAGCAGACCAGAGGTCAAGCAACAGATCTCACCAACGCACACAATCCACCCACACTGCTGTAAGACCTTCCACTTAACTCCCCTTACCCTCCAGCTACCTGTTTAAAATTCATACCAATAACACACACACACACACACATCGATCAGGCATAACATTATGACCACTAACTTAATATTGCATTGGTCCCCATTTTTCTGCCAAAACAGCCCTGACTCATCGAGGCATGGACTCCACTAGATCCCTGAAGGTGTGCTGTGGTATCTGGCACCAAGATATCAGCAGCAGATCCTTTGAGTCCTGTAAGATGTGAGGTGGAGCATGGATGGGACATGTTTGTCCAGCACAACCACACAGATGCTGGATTGGATTGAGATCTGGGGAATTTGGAGGCCGAGTCAACAACTCAAACTGGTTGTTGTGGTCATCAAACCATTCCTGAACCATTTCTGCTTTGTGGCACAGGGCAATTTCCTGCTAAAAGAGGCCACAGCCATCAGGGAATAGTATTTCCATGAAAGGGTGTACATGGTCTGTGACAATGCTTCGGTAGGTGGTACGTGTCAAAGTAACATCCACAGGTGATGACAGGACCCAAGGTTTCCCAGCAGAACATTGCCCAAAGCATGACACTGCCTCCGCCGGCTCGCCTTCTTCCCATAGTGCATCCTGGTGCCATGTGTTCCCCAGATAAGAGGCGCTTACACGCACCCGGCCATCCATGTGATTTAAAAGACAATGTGATTCATCAGACCAGGCCACCTTCTTCCATTGCTCCGTGGTCCAGTTCTGATGCTCACGTGCCCATTGTTGGTGCTTTCGGAGGTACACAGGGGTCAGCATGGGCACCCTGACTGGTCTGAAGCTATGTAGCCTCATACACAACACACTGTGATGCACTGTGTATTCTGACCCCTTTCTATCAGAACCAACATTAACTTCAGCTATTTGAGCAACAGTAGCTCGTCTGTTGGATCGGATCACACGGGCCAGCCTTCACTCCCCACGTTCACCACTGTTCCTTCCTTGGACCACTTTTGATAGATACTGACCACTGCAGACCAGGAACACCCCACAAGAGCTGCAGTTTTAGAAATCCAGTGGTCTAGCCATCACAATTTGGCCCTTGTCGCTCAAATCAAACTCGCTCAAATCCTTACACTTGCCCGTTTTTCCTGCTTCTAAGACATCAACTTTGAGGAGATAATGTTCCCTTCTACACACACACACACACACACACACACACACACACACACACACACACACACACACTGAGCAGGATGAAGCACTTACTGAAGATGATTGAATACATTTGAACTGATGAAGAAGCCTTTATTTGTCACTATTCAGCTAAGTGAAATGTTATGCTCATGTATCATGGTGGTGATGGGGTTTGAAGCCTCAACCCTCTGAGCTAACTAACCCAGAGCTGGAACCAATAGAACCACTACTGCCCTAAAGGGGGTTGTTGTTGCGTTTATTTGTTTTGCGGCACTTAATAGAAGCATACATTTCCCATTAATATCACAATCTTCATGATAAACATCACAGTCTTCAAAATTTTATCAACGTTAGGACACATTTCACATTCAGAGTGACCTTGGCATGTGTCATATGATTTCACTACAAACACTACACTACTCCTCTGCTGAAGCAGCTTCCTGGTGCACAAATTATTGATTCTTTGACTTCATTTACTGAAACAGTGATCTGACATATCAGTGACATAACAGTTATTAAGTTTCTTCATTAGCACATCCTGTAAAGCCGCTCTGATTTCCAGGAGATGGAATAACCTGAGCAATCCCACAAGCCCATAAGAGCTGGGTAACATCCTGTCTGTGTAAGCACTCGCCTGCTGTAAAAGACCCTGGAGTGAGACGTTACTCTGACGTGAGCCGAGCCTCCTGGTCGCAAATAAAACCTAGCAGATCATTTGTAAGAGCAAGACAGAATCTGTTTTCTGAAAGGGCATGCTGTCCAGAATCCATAAGTGTCCAGAAACACATTCATTTTTAGAGCATACTATCAAATCAGTCAACTTCCCAAACTAACTGGTTACAGGAAGGATAACTGCTCCGAGAAGCTCCGTCTAAATAGCTAACTGTCAAATCAGTGAAATTAGCTTGCTAACTAATCGAATTTTCACAACATAAAGACTTCACTTTGATTTGTTTCGCTGCATGTTGAAGGTCAACCCCAACTGCTTCACTGACCAAAATTAATTAAATTCTATTTCAATCCCATTTATTTGTATAGCCCCTTTTACACTGGACATTGTCTCAGAGGAGCTTTACAAAAAGAAGAGAAACAGAGAAAGGAGAAAAAAATTATTACATTAAGTTATTAAACTATTTTATCCCTAATGAGCATACCTGTGGTGACGGTGGTGAGGAAAAACTCCCTGAGATGATATGAGGAAGAAACCTTTAGAGGAACCAGGCTCAGAAGGGAAACTCATCCTCATTTGGGTGACACTGGACAGTAAATAATGTAACTGTAACTGATTAATGTCCTTTCTACAACAGCAATCAACGGCCCATGAGGAACTATTAGGTCAGTGTAGTTCATTATAGACACTAATTCCTTGCTGTCACAAGCTGACAGATGAAATGGCAGATCTTTGACGGTGTAAAAGTCCCCAAGTGGCTAGTATTTATTGTCCACATACAAGCTAAGACTCATCCATTATCCTGATTATAAAAACAAAAGACAAACCTAGACTCTCCCTCTATCCCACTGTAACAAAAATGCGTAATGAATATGAATCACTGAAAAACATTACAGATGAGTACACAAAATTTTCAACAAGAGCATTTAATAAATGCATATGCATACAGTATAAAAACAGGGCTAAAGCTTAAGAATAACTCACATAAACCTATATATATATATATATATATATATATATATATATATATATATATATATATATATATATATTTTAAAGGATTATTCCTATAAGCGTCTTCATCTTATTTCCTGAACATGTTAAGTTTGCTATTTTAGTCTTTTTTTTTGTCATTCGCTGGCATATTTCAGCAAAAAATAGACAAACTGTTATATCCTCCCACCTAAATAATAGTCACTAAATCAATTAATATTCTAAAAACTACCACTGTGTCTTATAATTATATACAATTCTAGATTGCTATAAGTTTTATTCTGATTACAGTCAGCATTCAAAGTTTACAATCCACCTTCAAACATACCACAGGACCTGTTCTGTCTGATAGTATAATGAATTATCTAGATTAGGCAGTATTTTTGAAGGTCAGAGATTTCGAATTCGAGATGCGGATCATGACAACAATCACAATGAAGGTTCAAAAAGAGACAACTCATCAGTGTGTTAAACATCGTGCAGGAAATCCGTGTAGTTCGACCTGGAAACCTGACAGGTGGGATATTTTGGCTGTGAAGTGCTGTCTAAAGGATGGTGCTGTTAATCATTCAGCTCTACGTAAGATACTCAGGTGAGCGTGTGAACAATGCTGTATCACGTGGATCATTTTCCTATCATTTCTACGATTTATCTTTCTATAGACTGGTAAATCAAAGGAATGTTTTTTTTTGTTGGTTTTAATTCTATATGTTACACATATACAGCTCTGGGGAAAAAAATAAGAGACCACTGCCCAATCTCCAGATGTGAACCCTATTGAAAACCTCTGGAATGTCATCAAGAGGAAGATGGATGGTCACAAACCATCAAGCAAAGCTGAGCTGTTCGCTTTTTTGCAAAAAGAGTGGTATAAAGTTGTAAAAACTGGTGGAGATCATGGAGCCAAAACCCATGCAGATCGAGGTTATTCCACCAAATACTTGATCCAAAGCATTAACACGATCTGTTTACAAATGATTTGCATTTTGTTTTATTTGAGTTATTAAAGCTCTGCATGATCTTGGGTTATTTTGATGTGTTGTCATTTCCTTTAAATATACACTCTAAATAACAATAGTTATATTTTGAATTTAGGAGAAATATTGTCAACAGTTCACAAAAAATGAAACAAAACTCTTCATCTCACCAACACATGCACCTGGAAGAAAAAAACAGAAGAAACTCATTATTTTGCAGTGGGCGCTTATTTTTTTCCAGAGTTGTACATGTTAGTGGCGTAAAATAAAACATTAAAATGTTCAATTTAAAAATATGTATGTAGGGAAATGTAGAGAAACAACATGTGTAATTTCGACTGACGGAAAAGGTTTAAAAAGCCGTTATAAGGTGAATCACCTCAAACAATCCCACATCATTTCATTTCATCGCCACAGTCTTTTAAAGCACTGATGATTGCTATAAAAAAATCAAATCTGTATTTCCCCATACTCTCTCTCTCTCTCTCTCTCTCTCTCTCTCTCTCAGGACACAGCTTTATGCTCCCAAACCATAAACTACTGGTACTATGCCTTCCATAAAAACTATAAAGGATGCCGGAGAGCTGCTGAAACTTAAGGTCACCATACATACTACTATAATGTGCTCATTTATTAGATCATTGATTTCTGATAAAAGCCATAACACATAAATTAGAGTCTGGTATTAATGTGTATGACACAGAAGACATTCAGGATGCAACGTAACACAAAATCTATAACGCTCAGGTCAACTTGATATCAGAATTGAATCAGCATTTAAATGTTGATGCAGTTTACAGCTCTATAAACAATCGATTTTTCAATGTTAAACATCAAATCCTAACCCTGACATCAAATCCTAACCCTAACCTTAAGATTATGTTCTTGCTCTTTACATTTATTTAAATAAAAGCTGCAAGGAGTTGTCAAATCCGTCAAAACAGTCAGATATTCCGATCCTTCTGGGGACATTTGGTTCCTAGTGATCACACACACACAAACTCATATACACACGATATTCCGTGTACTCACCGACAAAGTGTTGATATAGTAGAAGTAACTCTTAAAATCAACTAAAACATGACATCAGTTCTGACTCTCTTACACAAGAAAATGATTTTCAAAACGCTGAAATGATCTGGCGACGTCTATAACAACATCTGGAGACAGTAAAGAAGTGAAACAGCTGCACTCACCGAACGCTCACCTGAGAGATCTGCCAGGAGATGGAGAGACAAGCTGAACCTCCATCCTCTATCATTTTGGCACTTCAGCAAGAAACCAATTCATGACCAACCCGCTACAACCCCGGAGCACATTTCTCGCAAATGTTTGCAGCTGTGCGAGCATTCTCTGTCTCTCTCTCTCTCCTGCTGTGTACAACAGCCGCTGAAAATGTGGAGTAATTACGGTAATAGCATGGAGTGGAGGTAGAGGAGGAGGCGGATGGGCTAACCGAGCTCTTCTGCCTGAACCTGAGTCCCTCAGAGACTGATTTAGCACAATGACTCACCTACACAAAGAGAGCATCAGGGAAACATTACTGAAATGAAAGTGGCGGCGATAATGACAACACGAGCGCACGAATGTACACGTCCTCACGCACACAGAAGCACAAGGCAATAATACTTTACAAAACAACTCTTTTTTTTTTCACCTCCTAATACTGATTAGATCAGTGAAACGTGCAACACGGCGTTTGTCTGTTTGTTGCCAGGGTCTTGGCGCTCAAAACCCATCGGTTTAAGACGTCTCCTGCGTGATTTTTACTCCCTGACAGTAAAAACAGCCTGATTATTAACAAAGTAATATCAAACCCACCAGAGAGAACCGACACTAAGGTTTGCTCTGATTTGTAAATGAAGATGTGGTCAATAATTCCCAGGATCAGCTGTGGATAATAAAGCAGCAAATGGCTCTGAATGAATGTTTACAGGAGATATACCTTAACACACAGGCTGTGCTGTTCACCATCCCATGACTGAGTCTTTAATGATTATCAGTTTCATTGATTTCACCGAAGAGTCTCGATTCTCTACAGTTTCTTTAGGATGACTAGTGACTACTGCAATGTAAACAATGCCATAACGTCTACCAAAGAGTTATATAGATAGATAAAGAGAGAGAGAGAGAGAGAGAGAGAGAGACTGGCAAAAGCACAGTCTAGATAACAAAACCCGTATCCAGGCAACTGCTACCTTCTACAAGTGAGAGGGTTCATACTAAACACCGACGGTAAACTTCATTGTGAATGAAAGTGATTTTTTTTTAATGTTTTATGTGTTTGTTTGTCTAATACTGTATTGCGTAGGAGGGCGCAATGACTCAGCCATTAATCTCTACAATGTTTTTGTTACGAAACCCAACTTATAGACTTTAAACCGAACACGGCTCACGACCGGGCGCATCATCGTGATCAGTGTCAATCGCAGATCACATAAACAAATAAATAAATCGCTAAAAATATATGCAGCATTTATTTCATCCAAATCGTACTCAGTTAGCAAAGTTGGTTAGATCCTAATGACCTTTTTTTGGTGTAAAACTAAAGCCATAAAGAGCCAAAAAGAGCTACACATGAGAGTGTTGCTTCTTCCCTGGTAGTTACAGTAAAGCCTGAAGATCAAATCATTCCTAATCTTACTTCACCTCTGTATATCTAATCACATTAGGCTCTTCAGACAATTAATGTGCTCCACGTCTGTTGTTTAGAGCTCTAAAGCTTCAACGAAAATAAGTATGCCACCTCTTTGGGGCTGTTTTTTTTTTTTTTTTTGCAAGCTTTGTCAAGGAGATTAGATATAATTTTGATATTAAAAAAAAAACTGACTGATTATATGACAATAACAGCAGAGCAGCTTGGGTACTGCTGTCTAATTATTAAGAATTAAATCTCCTTTCCAACGCTCTGTACAACAGCATTAGTATCTGACCTTTTTAAAGCCTCTGTTAAAACTTTGAGAGGTGAGGAACCCTCGCAAAATACCACCAATTAGCCCAGTTGAGATTTTTTTTCAACCAACCATTTAACGGCAAAAGTATTATTAATAAGGATTATTGGAAATAATTAGACAGAATAAGATGAACAATCTATGGCTAAACTTTTTGGAGCACGTATTAATCCCAGATTTATTCCCCCTGTGTTTGCTGTTATAATGCGCTCCATTCTTCTCTTCTGTGAAGGTTTTCCACTAGATGTTGGAGCGTGTCTGTGGGGATTAGTGATCATTCAGCTACAAGAGCATTAGTGAGATCAGACACTGATATTGTGAGAGTGAGGAGGTCTGGGGTTCAGTCGGGGTTCCAGTTCATCCTCAAGGTGTTCAGTGGGGTTGAGTCAGAGTCAGGGCTCTGTGCAGGACACTCCAGTTCTTCCACTCCAACCTTAACACCCCATGTCTTCATGGAGCTCAGGGGCTTTGTGCACAGGGGCATTGTCATGCTGGAACAGGGTTCGAGTCTCTTACTTCCAGTGAAGGGAAACTGTAATGGTACAGCATACAGAGACTTTCTGTACAACTGTGTATGGCAGTTTGGTGAAGAACCACATATGGTTGTTTATGGTCAGGGGCACACATACCTTTGTCCATATAGTTACTCCAAATCAATTCTTACTAGAACCTAGTGGAACATTTGGGAGACACAGCCTGAAGCAGGGATCGAACCTGGATCTCTGCAGTAATCTTGATCACCCACTGACAGAGAATAAGACCCAGATGCAGGATCAGGAATAGAGCGACTTTAATTAACCGACGTAAAAATAACAAAAGACTTAAACAAAACAGAGCGAATACAACATGGAAAACAAACATGAGGAAACAATGACTGACCATGACTGATTCAACAGACTTATGTATATAGGGCAAAGCATTAGATTCAATAGGGAACAGGTGACATTGAGGGAAAATGGAAAAATGGGAAGGGCGTGGCACATCTAATGTCGGGAATAACAAACAATACAGCAAACTCTGATGACACGCCTGCCAGCACCCTCATTCCAGTAGCTCCTGACACCTAGTTGATCCCTGTCTAATAAAAGTAGGGGGTGCAGGTTCTCCATTTGTCCCATTAATGTGTCAATGGCAAATAAATCAATAAATAAATAAACTCATCATACCAACCGGTGCACTCCTGCTAAACATAAACATCCATGTTTTACTGTCATGACATGTCTCATGTCATGTTCTCAAGTGACCTGTGTACTAATTCCAGCTGGCCCCACTTCACGTGTACCAGTTTGCCTGAGGGCAGTGTTCACTTGCGTGACTAACATATGTGTTTACATGAGCACAATGTTCTAACCTGTTTCAAAATGCAGCAACAGCTGCAGGAAAGGGCATGAATATTTTCCAACATGAAAATACAGATTAGATTGCAGTGGATGGAACCAATTAGAAACCATGAAGATGGATTTGGACTGCAATTGATTCAGTTTTGTACTCCATTAGTGAACTTCAACAAAATAGACTTCATGTTACAACTAGTATGAATTTCCTGATTATGCAGTGTTTTACCACACAGTTATGTCTGGATCTGGATGTTTTAGTCTGGATCCTCTTAAGGTTTCTTCCCAAAGTGCTATACAAAGAAAATTAAAATGAATTGAATGGGATAGACTGCTATAGACTGGCTCCAGGATGTATCCTGTCTTGTGGCTTATTTTTCCTGGGATAGACTTCAGGTTCTGTGTGACCCAATAGGTTAAGCAGTGTAGAGAATGGATGGATGGATGAATGCCTGGATGGATGGAAAGATGGATGGATGGATGGATGGAGCAATGCATAATGTATAGGAAATGATGAGATTTCTATAGGAAACTACAATTAAACTGCCCAAAAAACCTTGAAGAACTACAATGACTTGCAGTGTGTAGATGTGAAAATGACATGCATCTTACATCTCTATGCGTATTTTGCTTCAGCATCTCTACAATGTAGTTAAAGACAACAACAATAAAGATTTAATAAAGATGCTTGTTTTGGCGTTAGGAGAGGAACATTCAACATTCAGCACCCTTAGGCTAGCTAAGACTGGGCAATCTCTCTCTCTCTCTCTCTCTCTCTCTCTCTCTCTCTCGCTCTCTCTAAATTGGATTTTCTCTGTCTAATGTCACTGGAGCTCAGAGCAGTGCACCGGCCACCCTGTTCTTGTCATCCAATTAGATTCGATTTCCCCAACCTGAAACGCTCTTAAAAGCTCATTGAGGTCTTTGTGGTGTAGCCTGGTCCATAACATGGCTCTCAGTCAGATAGCCCCACAGTGTTGCCCCCTTTTTATCAATCCCAACCCCACAAATGGACAATAGTGGCTCAGGTTCCTGCCCTGATCAGAAAGCTTCTCTTGTTTTCCATCTTAAATCTCCAGTTTACTATCAGATACTGTAACTGACCCATGGGAGGCTGCACGCAGTGCTGTCGGTTCCGTCCGTTGTCATAAGTAATGACATACTTTATCTTAAAACTCTGCAAGGTAGAGAATTTTGTAGCTCTTGTAGCTCATCCACCTCAAGGTTTGATACGTTGTGCATTCTTTTCTGCTCACGAGTGATTATTTAAGTCGCTGTAGCCTTCCTGTCAGCTTGAACTGGTCTGGCCATTCAACTCTGTCCTCTCTCACAGCAAATGCCAGGTGCAATTCCTATAAATAAAATTGTTACTCACTGGAAGTTTATCATTTTTCCAAACATTTTTATAACTGCTCATGTCAATTTTCAAGAGATCAGCAGTCACAAAGCTCTCCACAGTTAATGGCAATGACAGAGTAGTGCATGCTTATTTAAGTCATGATCATTGCCTGGTGTATTTTGTACATGTTTCTAACAGTGTGGTGCTCGTGGGAAACAGCAAAATCAGATAAGATTATGGTTTCTGTTCACACCACTGTGACCTCTAGCTAGTCTAAAATACAAAACTGATCAATGAGCACTGCACACAGCTTTTCAGTGCAACATGCAATTATCAGCTAACAATAAGTTTAATAAAAAATAGCTGGAAATGAGTTTTAATGTCCTGGCATTTATTTGCTTACTACACTCTTAAAAAAGGATCCTTGGGGTTCTGTGCTTTTCCAATATAACCGTTTCAATTAGAAATGCTTCTATGTAGAAGCTTCAGAGAGCAATGAAGCATTTATATTGAAACGGGTCAGATGATCCGTATTTATATTAAAACGGATGTGTTTTTGCAGTTTTAATTCTATTGGTTAAAGATCTAGTCATTTGTATCTGTATTCTAGATACAATTTATTCATAACACAATGTCGTTGTGTTGGTTCAATTAAATATAATTAAAATTTTTCTATTTCAATTTATTTGTATAGCGCCTTTTACAATGGACATTGTGGTAAAGCAGCTTTACAAAAGAAGAGAAACAGAGAAAGGAGGGAAAAAATGATTATATTACATTTTTAATCTATTTTATCCCTAATGAGCAAGCCTGCCAGGCTATAACATATACTATGTCTGAATTTGCTGTATTTTATTGTCCAAATTTGTTTACAATAATAATAATAATAATAATAATAATAATAATAATAATAATAATAATAATGCCCCAAATCTCCTGGGATAGACTCCAGAACCATTTCAGGGAATCATTTCGATTCTATATAGAACCACTCCTTTTGAGAGTGTATGATATGGAGGCATTTTATTAACTGTGTTAGGGACAGGAGTGTAGATCAGATTTATATGGATGTATTATTCCATGTGTAATGATGTGGGTTTGATGACGTCTGCAGGCTTTTCTCTGCTCATGTGTAAAACTATGTGTTAGTTCTATAGTTAAAAAACTCTTTCTAGGTGTAGTCTTGCTTATGCATACATTGGAAGAGTACACAAGAATGAAGTTCCTGTAAATGGGGTTAAATGTGATGTAAGCAGATGGTTAAATGCAGTTAGTCTGTATACAGACCTGATGTTGAGACAGAGACCACAGAAGCTGTAGTTAACTGTCAGTTATGACAGGAAATGAGTTGATGGGGCTTTAATAAATGCCTTTCACGTTTACTCTACAGATTTACATAAGATGAATATCTTACACACACACACTCACAACAATTTAGATAGATAGATTTCATGGTTTCCCTTCATCAACTTAGTCATCAAAAAACACACACCAACATCTCTTCTTATGCAGGAAGCTGAGGACAGCTAAAGTTCAAAACACCATTAATTCTTCAGTTTTACACTCTTAAAAAAAGGGGTGTCTCTGATTTCTGTATAGAACCTTGAGGTTCTGGACTTGGCCAATAAGATAAAAATAATTCAAAATACTTTAAACTGAAATGATAGAAACATTTAGATAAGTGGGATAGATAGATAGATAGATAGTGTGCAAGCAAGAGTGTGATTCAGTAATACACATCTTATAAAGATAGATAGATAGATAGATAGATAGATAGATAGATAGATAGATAGATAGATAGATAGATAGATAGATAGATAGATAGATAGATAGATAGATAGATAGCTTTAGGGGAGAGTGTGCAAGCAAGAGTGTGATTCAGTAATACACATCTTATAAAGATAAGGATAAAAGCGCGATTCGTCACTCCAGAGAACACCTGATTCTGATAGATAGATAGATAGATAGATAGATAGATAGCTTTAGGGGAGAGTGTGCAAGCAAGAGTGTGATTCAGTAATACACATCTTATAAAGATAGATAGATAGATAGATAGATAGATAGATAGATAGATAGATAGATAGATAGATAGATAGATAGATAGATAGATAGATAGATAGATAGATAGATAGAACACGCATTACTGCCACCATAATGTCGTAATTACGGGTTCTGAGTTTCTGAGTTCTGGTCCAAAGTCAGTCAGAAAACATGGTGGAGTAAATGGATGTATCGTCTGTAGTTGACGGTAAATTTGTTGAAATTGAATGTTTACTCGCCTCAGAGGGTGATTTCAGCTCTTATGTGTGTGGTTTATGCAGCAAGCTACTGAAATACAAGCAACCTGGTTAACACTTTTTCCAGAGACATGGTTTGATTTGCTTTTGTCAGGGTGTTTTTGTCAGACTATAAAGCAAGCTAATTTCCTGTATAAAATCCGATAGCGCTGTATAATTATGATATAAGATGTAACGATAAAGTTTGCAGAATAACGTCCTGTGTTTATTTGCCAGACATATCAAGACTTTGCTTTCTGAGCATGCTTCTCTGATTTGTGATCCTGTTCTTATATCTGGTGTCACGATTCTTGTTTTTTGTTTTGTTTTTAATGCTATCCGTAGTTAAAGTTGTTGTGATCAGGAATCAATTTCTCTGACATATTGTAACAGTATAGAAGGAAAGAATGCAAAATGTGAGGTAACAAATTCTACATGATGTTGACACAGAATCTGATAAACAGAGATAATGAACAGCAGAAAAACCTACGGCATCAACCCACGCCTGTAATTAGACTGCTCTTTGGAGAGGTTTCACCAGGTCAAAAAATCAATCCCAAAATAAATTCATCATTGTTCTGTTTTGAAGCATGCTTCAGCAAAATGCCTCGATCAGAAAGTTCATGGAGAAGAAACATTTTGTTGTGAGAATTTCTACCTGTGACATGACAACAGCAGAGTCAGAAATAAAACCAAGATGCTAATGTTCCTGCGAATGCTTTACAAATATTTTCCACGTAGTTTTAGCACACAGTATAAAAAAACAATACACTTTTTTTTTTGCTTAAATGCTGTAATATGCTGTTTATATGTTACAATCCAGGAGTATTCTACTTCCTTTAACCCTAGCTACAGTTTCTAATAATCCACCATGACATTAGAACAGGAAGTAAGCTGAATTCGTATCAGATCAGAAGCACTGCATAGTACATAAGAAAAACATTTTCAAATCTCAGACTATTTTTATAATATATTGTAATATCAGCATTGAACGCTCATAATTACACAGAAAAATGCACTTGAAAGTGATGTCATGAGTCAGGTAATGTTAGCAGAACCACTATATCTTCAGTGGGCGGAGCTTTGTGTAGATGGGAGGAGTAAATGGCGGGTTCAAAGAGTTCAGACTCACTCAAGTCCAATTATTTAAGCGTAAAGACCGAATTTTTTTTACCAGTTTTGCCAAATCTACTCAAATTTTGTTCACTCTACACACACTTCGGAACCTGTTGAGAAAGAAGAACACTGTTCTGACTTCAGGGGTGCAAGCATTCCTGACTTTGTAATTGGATAATTAATTTATTTTGATTTTGATTAAATGTTGATGATGGTGACTAGCAAGGTAGTGGTAAGCTGAATGGTTAAAGCTCTGTGTTGTTGCTCAGATGGTCAGGGTTTAAGCCCCAGCACTGCCAAGCTGCCACTGTTGGGCCCTTGGGTGAGGCCCTTAATGCTCTCTGCTCCATGGTGCTGTATCATAGTTGCCCCTGAAGTTACCCTACAAAGTTGGGGCATGTAAAAAAATAATTTTGCTGTAATGTATCCGCTGACTTCTCACCATCTTTTTGCTGTAATGACATCACATGTACTGTATATGACATGTTACATATGTCTGGCCACACCCCCTTAGAAACTGCATGTGATAGGACAATAGCATATCGCACACAAGTATATTATCCTTATATGCAATCACAATATCTCTCTCTCTCTCTCTCTCTCTCTCTTTCTCTGTCTCACACACACACACACACAAAGACACACACACAGACATGACTGGAGGTTCTGAGGTTATATAATATCATGGACTCTATTGACAGTCGCATCCAGTTGCATTACAGGATCAGGTTTAACTCGGTGTGTGATGGAAACAAACGTTAAGCCGCACTCCTTTTCAGACGTCCGCCAACTTATTGATCTACAAGCATACTCTGTGAGGAGGATCATATTTATAACAGCTGGATATTTGCTACATGTTCTCATAAGCGCTGCTGCTCTGGGGCTTTGTTCTTCTACCGAAATGCTGGTCACATGTTAACATCTAAACTGGAACTCCAACAATAAATTCCTAAAGGGTCTAATCACATGGTGATGGTGATTGTGTTATACCTCTCGTAGTGTATGTTTATATCACATGGAGCAGGGCTGGATGGTTACAGTGTCTGTTTTTCTAATAAATGTTAGTTAAAGGGTTCGAGTAGCAGGAAGGAGATAACTATAGTTGCATTTCTTATTACTTACTATGTAAAAAATCGTACAGAATATATTTTACATCTGAAATTTCTTGACTTTCTAAAGTAACTACACAGTTGTAACCGCTGTAACCGCACTACACTTCACTTGGTCACTTAATACAATGTACTTTATCTCTGTAATGGTTTTATGATCAAGGCATTACACTTATGTGTGATCTTGCATATATTTTCCAGTGTGCTCTGTTTATTTATTCTTAATTCTTTCTTTATTAACTTTCTTAATTTAAAGTCCTATTCCTACAATAAAGTATTTTACCTTACCTGTTATATTTTGCGTGTCCATGTTGTCTATTCGAACTATTCGGAGTGTGTGTTTGTGTGTAACACAGTCAGAAGCTTCCTAGTCTCGGGGTCAGACGTTCAGCCTGGGCGTGAAGTCTGAGGCTGAGACCAGGAAGATTGGAAACAAGTCCTAATCAGATTGGCTGGATTCTACAGGATTTCTGGGAGATGTGTGCGTCGGTCTGGACACAAAGCTGTCGTGACGCTCTACATTCCTCATGCAGAGAGGAAGCCGTTGTGTTTACGAGCTTTTATGAGGACCAGATTTTCCAAATGATGTGAAGTTCACAGCAACGACTCCTCAAGGCTTCCTTAAATAAATGATATATAGCTGCTGTCAGGAAGTCCTGGGACAATTCCCTGCCAGACTATCAGAGAGGGTGCTGACAAGTGTATTGCTACAGCTTGTTTAATGTCATGTGGTTATGTCATGTGTGTTTCCTAATGTATTGCACTATTTATACCTGCCCTTTTGTATCTCTTTGTCAAGTTATGCTCTTTGTTATGTCCATCCATGTTGTGCCTTTTGTTTTAGTGATGCGTTCGTGCCTTCAGGTATTCGTGTTGTGTTTATTTCATGTCATGTTTATGTTGTGTTGTGTTGTTTAAAGTTAATAAAAACAAGGACAGCTGATGGTGACAGCTGCACACCGGTCTGTCGCACAACTAAACATGATACTAAACAAAATGAAATATAATTGCTTACTTTACATGTGAGACAGATGCTCTCTTGGGTGGTTCTTGGGTTCATAAAAGCAGTTAATCTGAAGCTCTGGATATGTGAGACTAGAAGCTTCCTAAAAGACCTTCGCCTGTTTCCTTGTTTGGTTCAGCATCATGACAACATCTGTACATGAAACTGGCTCAGAGTAAAGTCAGAAGGTAAAACAGAGCCGTTTATTTCTTAATGTAAGCAGTGCACACCAGTGATTACTCACCTAAATGAAAGAACAGACACGGACCAAACTAGATGACTGAAAAATATTTGAAAAATTGTTTCTAGATTTCTAGACTTTACTGTTGTTTTGTTAGAAGATGGTTTGTTGATAGTGAAGGTATTTTTGGTTGTGATTTCGTAAATATTCAGCCATGGAGTTTCCATCAGGCTGTAAACAAGGCCTGACGTTACCCGACGGCTCAGTTTCAGACCGAAAGTTCAAGTTTCATATTCAGATAGAGTATTACCTGGAAAGATGATATGCATCTTTTGTTGATATCATCACTATAGTCTTTATATGAGAACTACCTCAGATCTGAACAAGCAGCCTACATGAATTTTATATATAAATATATATTATCATCAGAATCATTTTAAGCCACACCCCCTGACGAATATCAGCCTTTATTTTGTCCAGCAATAGTACACAGTACTAAAGCAGGTAGGATTTCATGATTTTGTGACTGCAATAATTAATGCAATTAAAAATGTTTTTTTAAAAAGCCACAAAAGCAGGCGTTTTTGGCCACAACAATCACAATCACACTCTGTGAAATGCTGGAGGCCCTGAACATTCCTGTATCGAGTACAGAAGGGATTTCAGCTTCAGGATGGCTGCAGCTCAATGTCCTTTCATTTGTCTTAATAAATAAAGGTGTGTACACAGTGTCAGAAACTCACTCACGCAAATCTGAGCTTTTATTTATATTTAACCTGAAGCATGATGAGGTGTTTGTGATGATTGAGGCATACAGACATCAGATTAGCGTTTCTCACGATGATTATCTGTCACCTTCGCTTAAGAATTTATAACAAGATTATGAGTCAAATCTCAGTACTGTACTCATCCAGAACTCCTGGGCACGAAGGTCGATTTATTCACATCACAGCTGTTTCACATCTGTATTTCTTTTCCATTATCCGAAATGTAGGAAGTGATCAGATGGCAGAGAACAGAGATGATGCTGGATGTGTTTAGATTTCAGACGATTAAAAAACAAGACATTAATCTTCTTGCAATTTAATAGGTACTAATTACCAACAGCACAGCAGTGCACCTCCCCCAGCCAGGAACAAAACGACACATCAAAACATTTACTCTTTAATATTGCATGCAGGCATTAATGAATAAATAAATAAATAAATAAATGCTGTGTGAGAATACTTGTACGACTTTCTAGTGTGGTCAGGACATCTGAAATAGTGGTACATTAAACATTACATTACCTAAAGGCAGCAGACTTCTAACTTTAACCTTAAAATCCCTTGTTGTGAAGAACCGGTGCATTTAAGACAAATGTTCCATTTAATGAGGAAATCCAATCATGAGAGAGGTATTCATGCTTACAGTTGGTCTCGGCAGTTCACTATATATACAGTAGGAGTCAGACAGGTGACCTGGTCCTGTTTACCGGTGACCGAAAATACGGTTGCTAGGCAACTGACAGACACAGGTACACGTAACCTGTAGCACATTACCCCTGTTCTACCTTTACTCCATTGATTGGTGGATTTATTGTTTGTTTTTTAAATCATTTAGCCTCTCTTGCATGGTGGTGCATCAGGAAAACGTACACTTTTTACATTAATAATCACAAACACAAGAAAGGTAGGAAGTAAAGGAAGCCAATATTCGATCGCATGACCTTTTCCATCTTCTCTTCTTCAACCCAATGCATTAATGGCAGGTTGTTTTTTTATTTGTTGTTGTTTTTGTCTCCCCAAAATCTAAACATGATGCCATCCTGAAGACTTTTAGATTAAAGTTAGATTAAACTTTTTAATACGGTGTAATAAATACTGTGTATGCTTTAATGATAAATAAACTGGGAGCTGGAGCATGCTGGGTATTTTAACATCATATTTGATTCATATTCATCTCTCTATCATTATTTTAATCTTTCTACAGCACTGCTGTTGTGTTTAGTTGTGCCTGATAAATAACTTACTCTAAATAACCAAATCTTTGAACGTTTGCTCCGCATTCAATTTGCCAGTTAACATCAGCTTCTTTGAAGCTCCGGAGTTGAACCAGATAACATAATATGCCACAAGAATAATAACAACCCCGTGAGATCAGTTAATAGCGCTTTCATATCATGAATCTTTAATCCGATTCCACCCCTAGTGTCTTTCATATCAGGGATCACAGTGGAATGAATGAGCATCGCAGCTTCCAACCAGTCCGTGTCTACCTGTCTGTGAGCTGCGCTTCAGTCAATACAAATCGACCCAGAGCGGTAACCCATATTACACCTCTGAATTATTCAATAGAAGGGTTAGTCTGGGTAAGAATAAAGGGCAATGTGTGTCATGCCATCTTCATCCAGAAACACAACATACTTGAATACATGTATCTTAGAAACAACAAGCGAAAAATAATCATCTTGATATACAGCTGCTGGAATATCAGAGGATATTGTAGGTGATGCAGAAAGATAGCTGTTTGATTAAAAAAAATCTCTACAATATCTTCTTGTCCTCTAATGGCATCCTTGTTTATTTGCCCTGGCCTTTATTCCCCCCTTGTGCTCTTCAATTACTTCACAAACCATTAAAGACCTGAAGAAGGCATTGAACGACACACACACAAACGCTTTGCTGCCCAGTGATGTGCAATAATCCTCCCTTCATTTCCTGCTAAAGAGATTGTGAGATAAAAGAGATCCACTACATAACACACACACACACACACACACACATACGCCTACATGCCAAGAAGCAGCATATGTGCTCAAAAATAATCAGTGAGCAAACACACACACACTCGCACAGATAAACACACACAGATACACACACACCCATACAGAGATAAACATACACACGCAGATAAACACACACAGTGATAAACACACCTACACACACATACAAACATATAGACACACACACACACCT
This sequence comes from Hemibagrus wyckioides, assembly GCF_019097595.1. Classification (NCBI taxonomy): domain Eukaryota; kingdom Metazoa; phylum Chordata; class Actinopteri; order Siluriformes; family Bagridae; genus Hemibagrus; species Hemibagrus wyckioides. Next base: position 3,754,104 of record NC_080728.1, read on the forward strand.
GCCTACGTGCCAAGAAGCAGCACACACACACACACACACACACTACAAAATACAAAGAAATAGACTCTGTTTAAAAAGATAAATTATTAATTACATTTCCATTAAACGATGGTAACCTGCTGGACATGTTAATGCACTGTGTTTGAAAGGCAAACTGAGACAATATTCGATGTGAAAAACGCTTTACGCTCTAATATTTGACAAACCCTTTAAGATACGATTCACATTCTGTTCTTCGTGCATCTCCACAATCGGAAGAATTTCTCAGCAAGACAGATTCAGCAACTTGAAAAACAGCTTGCTTTAAACAGATGTCTTGCACCTCTGGAAATCTTTGCCAAAGAATTTAAATATTTCATTTGAGACCATTTGCTTAAATGATGCTTGTAAATATATGATGCAGTCGAGTCAGTCAACATCTTCTAACGCAGCTAGTTCAGTAAAAACAAATAAATCTAACCTAGGGAAAAAACACTAAGTTATTAAAGTTTAATGAGAGCTCTGTCGAAACAACATGAAACCATAAAACCCAAAGCCACCCACGCAGTCTCAAAATACACTCCGTGACTCAGATCTGACTCGGGGATCTTTCGAAGAGCTCAGTGCTGTAAAAGACACATCCTGACCAGATACATGTTCTGTACATTTGTCTAAACATGTCCACTGTATTTTACCTAACACCATCAAACCGAGGAGACTGCAGAGCCTGATTTCAGGCAGCACTGTAGGCCATCACGTTTCTATTTATATTCGCTTTGCCTTGTGATAATAAAGGATTCAGCTTAAACATGCAGGACTGACTTTTATTCTCAGCTCTCACTGTCTCACTCTCAAAATAGCCAGAGGATAGGATAGTCCTTGAAAATATGATCATTTCATTAGCCATAGTTTCATTTCTCTTCTGCCTCAACAAAATAAACCTGTACTCCACCTACTGCGGCCCCAGAAGGCACTCACCATGGTGACAATATGACGGGCTGATACGGGTGTGTTTTCCATGTGCGCTTCATCGTCTGTCTTGGCAAGGAGGCTAAGTTCTGCGTGTTCCTGTGGCGCCTGCCGGAAACGTGACTCTAGTAAGGTGGAAGGCATTTTCTTGGCTATGAGAGACAGGGGCCGTGCATGGCTCTTATATTTCAGTGGTGGCTCCTGGTGCTGGGAGTGCACACTAAGGCGCCGATACAACGGAGAGGCCGGCACCAAACGACCGTACCGATGCGAGCGGTAACCTTCATCATCCCCTGAGAAGCCTCCTGTAAGAAAAATGCACAAAGCACAAGACTGAGAATATAGTCATACATTTGGGGATTTAATGGGCCACAAAGATAACAAACAAACAACATAACAAAATGCTCAAAGTATAGATTTTAGGTAGACCCCATAAGCATTCACCAATTGTGATACACTACTCATATCTGAGCTTTTTGAGATGATAACCAATACTGACATTCTCTCAGTCAGGGACGTTTAAACTCTTTGCAGCCAGCGACCCGTTTAGCTGAAAAACAAAAAATCCACACAACCTTTAACCCTTAAACCAAGTCTTTTATAAACTATGAGAAACATTATTCTAATGTGTACATCATTTTCTTGGCATCTCCTGGAAACTTGATATTATCTATGCAGCTCTATTTGTTACTGAGGTCTGGATTAAACCCAGTGGATTCAATAATCTATTACAGACCCTGTGGGAGTTCACAGAAGATCAAAGCATCTGTTATGCACGTCTAGTCTGGTGTCCATGTGAAGCATCTACTCTGTAACTATAATTCAAATGTGCTTGTTGAACATCCCATTCTCTGTGATATTGAGCTCCACTCTCTGTGAAGGTTTTCCACTAGATGTTGGAGCGTGTCTATGGGGATTAGTGATCATTCAGCTACAAGAGCATTAGTGAGATCAGACACTGATGTTGTAAGAGTGAGGAGGTCTGGGGTTCAGTCGGTGTTCCAGTTCATCCCAGTGGGGTTGAGTCAGAGTCAGGGCTCTGTGCAGGACACTCCAGTTCTTCCACTCCAACCTTAACACACCATGTCTTCATGGAGCTCAGGGGCTTTGTGCACAGGGGCATTGTCATGCTGGAACAGGGTTCGAGTCTCTTAGATCCAGTGAAGGGAAGTTGTAATGCTACCTCATACAGAGACTTTCTGTACAATTGTGTAGTTTAAACATTGTGGCAACATTTTAAGGACAAACCACATAAAGGCGTGAGGGTCAGGGGTGCACATACTTTTGGAAAATGTATCCTCTCTGGTGTGATATCATTCCAACATCTGATTACATATTAAATCTTAGTATCAGATGTATTATAAAGCATCTGACAGAACGAAAGCTGGCACTACTAGACCCTCCATAAAGTATATTTGTCCATAAAACCAATAAGGCTGCAAGGATTGAACAAACAGAAGAGCACCATAATTACATTCAGTGTGGCTTTCCATCATCCCCAAGGTACATTAGATAAGATTAGTCTATTTTTGAAAATAAAAATCAGATTAGGTCTGTAACCGTGGGTGGGGATGACATTCAGATGTTCACAAATCTCAAGTTCTGTAGTAACAAAACAGGAAGCCTATCAAACATAACAAGAATTCAGGACCGGTCCACTTAGGTCACGGATTAAACCGTTCTTAACCTGTTCTTAACATGTTCTACATATCTCATAAGACAGCAAAACACGTCTATTGCACCTTTAACTCTTGCCTTATTTGTTATATCTTATTCAACAGGTTTATAAAAAGTGAAATGTCTCCAGCATCCTATGTCAAGATGACAGATGACACGTTTTCTCCCCGGCGACGAAGAAAGCCCTCGAACATCCAATCACGTGACTGGGGGCGGAGCCTGATGACAACATGCACCCCGTCTCCTTCCCTACACTATATAGTATAGACATCTTATCATTGTCATCATGCAGAATACTTATCCGTGTACTGAATCAGATATACAGGTCAGCATCTAGACATGCATATACTTGAAAAAAAAATGACACTTATTATCATATAATGATCAAGATGTTAATTCTTAGGCTGTGGCTTTGCTCAGGTCACCTACTTGTGCAATCTCAGTCGAGTACTGACCAGACATGAAACATGGCTCACAGAAGGGTAGTGTAGAAGACATGCAGCTTCTCACCTGCGGTTCCTGCTGCAAGCAACAACACAATGAGGAGAGAGAGAGAGCTTGGTCCAGGCATGGCTCCGTGAAGTGCACTGCAATCAGTCCTACCATCTGACTGTGTAAACAGACTGAGACACGCCTTTTTTTAATCTCGAGACGCGGACGCAAGACGTGTGAACGCGTGCAATGTCTAATCATTTAAATATAGATATCTAAATGGCAGCAGTCGCGCATCCTCATCCATCCACCGCGTGAGGAGAGAAAGGGAGATGGAAACAGCGCAGGAGGAAAGGATACAGGAAGAGAGACAGGCGGGGGGCGGGGGGGGATTGGTTGTGGGGGACGGAGGGAGTGCGGGGGGGGGCGAGGGGGTTAGTCTATAACACCGGCGTATATCAGCACTGACCTGCCTAAGAACCGGATCATTCAGGGTTTTCCTAAATACTGTTTTCCCAGACAGAGTGTTCAGGGTGCTGCACGCGCTATTATCATTTAACGATGTCGGTAACACCATCAGGGTGGATCTGGGTGAGGTTTGTGTCTCATTTAAACAAGACAAGGTAAAATACCTTTCCCACACAGCTGTAGTGTCCTTTACAAGAACCTCCTGTGTGTGTGTGTGTGTGTGTGTGTGTGTGTGATCAACCCTGGACTGTTTTGAGGAGGTCACTAAATTCACTATTACCCTGATTGGTGTTTTAGTTTGTCCTAATATATTATCTTAATATGTATTCATATATACACTATTAAATTGTTAATAGTTAATAAAGCTTGGAACACAAAGTTCTATGAAGTCTTTAAACCTTACATGCACTGTGCTGACAAATATTAGCACGTGTGATGTTTTTTTTTTCCAGGTAATTGCACTTAAAATCTGGAGTATATGTTGGCCTGATATTTTAAACATTGCATAAGTTATTCCATGGGTAGGTTTTGCACCCAGAACATCAGCACTACTCTCTCTGCTGCCCCCTATGTAGTGTATGATGTTACTTCAGGTTGTTCAGTGTGCTACATAAGATAATATTCTCTGTAAGACGTCTGTGTTGAGGTAACTTCAATCAAAACTAAAAAAAAGTGCTATTTGTTTAATAAAAAAAATGAGATAGTTGAAAAGTGCTGAACAGGAACCCAAATGGATCCCATTAATAAATGGTATAGAAGAGCTGCTACAGGATATTAATGTCTCATCTCTTAAGACAGATCCTATAACAGCTCATGTACGGGTCTCATTGGACCCCTTTAGGATTTAGTTTGACAAGGGTGCAGATAATAGACAGTATGCCACACCCACTCCTCGTCATACTGGTCAAACAAGGATGCACCTTCAGTGCAAATCCAGCTTATACACTATTTTGTATTAGAGCTTATTACTAGAATAGGATCATTGGACAGTTACATTTTTGAATGCATTTGGGGTGCATTCTATTTACTGCACCGATGCTACTCATCATCATCATCAACTTATTATGATTATTATTACTATAATTATTGTCATTATTATCATCAGTAGTAGTAGTATTGCACTATACAGCTATGGTCACTCTGTTGATCACTGCTACTCTGCTACACACCCATGGTTTTATATCTGCTGTTGTACCATTTAGACCACAAATTACATTAATCATCCATCATTCATCCCCAGGGGTTTAATACTCCAGTATTGCAATGACATTTTCACATTCACACAATGTGAATGTGTATAAGACTATCCTAATTTCATATTCTGTACTAAATTTTATAAGATGTGTATTACTGAATCACACTCTTGCTTCTATCTATCTATCTATCTATCTATCTATCTATCTATCTATCTATCTATCTATCTATCTATCTATCTATCAGAATCAGGTGTTCTCTGGAGTGACGAATCGCGCTTCTCCATCTGCAATCTGATGGACGAGTCTGGGTTTGGCGGTTGCCAGGAGAACGGTACTTGTCTGACTGCATTGTGCCAAGTGTAAAGTTTGGTGGAGGGGGGATTATGGTGTGGGGTTGTTTTTCAGGAGCTGGGCTCGGCCCCTTAGTTCCAGTGAAAGGAACTCTGAATGCTTCAGCATACCAAGACATTTTGGACAATTCCATGCTCCCAACTTTGTGGGAACAGTTTGGAGCTGGCCCCTTCCTCTTCCAACATGACTGTGCACCAGTGCACAAAGCAAGGTCCATAAAGACATGGATGACAGAGTCTGGTGTGGATGAACTTGACTGGCCTGCACAGAGTCCTGACTTCAACCCAATAGAACACCTTTGGGATGAATTAGAGCGGAGATTGAGAGCCAGACCTTCTCATCCAACATCAGTGTGTGACCTGACAAATGCGCTTCTGGAAGAATGGTCAAAAATTCCCATAAACACACTCCTAAACCTTGTGGACAGCCTTCCCAGAAGAGTTGAAGCTGTTATAGCTGCAAAGGGTGGACCGACGTCATATTGAACCCTATGGATTAGGAATGGGATGTCACTTAAGTTCATATGCAAGTCAAGGCAGGTGAGCGAATACTTTTGGCAATATAGTGTATGTTGTTTGTCTGCACTGTCTTGTCTTGTCATCCTGTGCGCTTCTGTTGTATGTCTAGTTTATTTATTGCACCTTAAGTATAGTTTAGTTTTTTATTGCACCTTAAGTATAGTTTAGTTTTTATCTCTATGTTATATCTCTATGTTTGTCTGCGTCACTGTACTTTGCCTGTGTTCTGTGTAGCACCTCTGGTCTATAGAGGAACGTTGTTTCACTTCACTGTGTACTGCATCAGCTATATATGGTTGAAGTGACAATAGAGCTTCTTTGACTTCGACTTTGAAAGGTTCTAAAGAATGGAAAAAATTAATGTTAAAAGCATTATTCATCCATTCAATAAATTCATCCCTTTAAAATATATTTGGAATATTCCATGAGTCCCATGATCAACACTATGTTGCATCATTGAAATTTCCTGAAGATCATGGGAAGAAGAAAAGCACATATTTCCATTTTTCCTCATTATTTCCAAAGATTTTTATCTTTAAATAAACAGTGTCATAGTCTGAATGCTAGTTATCCCAATAGTATTACATAAATTCAATCCTGTTATTTTCAACCCAGTAACTCATTCATGACATGCATTTTACAGATGTTTTTTTCTCCTAAAAGAGGTAACTTCCTGTCTTCTCCTCTAGCTGGGTGAGTTAATACACACTACAAACCAAGTTATTTCATAGAGCACTACAAAAGTCTGGGGCATTTTCTGTTAGCTTTGAGCCAGCTTTCGCTCATTAGCATTGCTAGTGCTATTGACTGTTTGTATTGACTCTACAGACTTGCAGTGTAGTTTCCTCTCTGCTGTTGGTTGAGTTGTTTGAGCTTGGTCATACCACAGGGCATTTGGTTTACATTACGCAATACATTTTACATTTGATACTTAAACAAACAAAAAATGGTTGTGTAAGTATTTATCTCTTTGGGTTAATACTTAGTTCAAATACCTTTGGATACAATTACAGCTACAGGTCTTCTGGGTTATGTTTCTATCAGCTTTCACATCTGGAACCCGATATTTTTGCCAATTCCTTTGCCCTTCTTAACTCAGTTGCTCAGGCTCTGTCAGAATGGAGGATGACTGCTGGGGAACATCAGTTTCATGTCTTGCTACAGGTTCAGTTTGAAGGCTTGGCCTTGGTTTTCATCCACTTCTGTGTAACTGTGCCGACTGGAACAGGTTTTCTCTGGATTATACTGGATTGCCTTGTACAGCTCCAGCCGTTTTGCCCTCGGCACTGAACCGTTTCTTAGTTCCTGCTGATAAAAAAGGCATTCCCACAGCCTGATGCTTCCACCACAATGTTTAAATGTGGTCATGAGCAATTCTGGGGTTTCACCAACCATAGAATTTCACATCAGTGCCAGAAAGTTCCATTCTGACCTCATCATCTGAGGTCTCCAAATGGTTTTCATCTCATGTACAAACCAAAGAAATTCTTCCTCAGAAACAGAGTGTGTATCAAATACAGTGTTCACTGAAGTTGGGTTAAATATTAAGATATTTTTTTTAATTTTATTCACATTTTTGTCAGTCATGTGCATTTCCATACCGAATTGTGATATCACCATTAAAAATACCCCCCATTACATACTCTGAATAGAAGCTAACATGGTTATTATTATTATTATTATTACTATTATTATTATAAGTTGTAGGATATACAAATTCAGACAAGAAAATAAAGCTAATTCTAACACAGTATGAAATTTACAACTATCTATAAACAGTATAGTTACTGAGCTGCTGTTACACAAGAATTTCCCACATGGGATCAATAAAGTCTATCTATCTATCTATCTATCTATCTATCTATCTATCTATCTATCTATCTATCTATCTATCTATCTATCTATCTATCTATCTATCTATCTATCTATCTATCCCACTTATCTAAATGTTTCTATCATTTCAGTTTAAAGTATTTTGAATTATTTTTATTATTTTTATCTTATTGGCCAAGTCCAGAACCTCAAGGTTCTATACAGAAATCAGAGACACCCCTTTTTTTAAGAGTGTAAAACTGAAGAATAATGGTGTTTTGAACTTTAGCTGTCCTCAGCTTCCTGCATAAGAAGAGATGTTGGTGTGTGTTTTTTGATGACTAAGTTGATGAAGGGAAACCATGAAATGTCTCAACACCGCTCGTCTACTTCGGGGCCGTGTAGAAGCAACGGTTATCTTGTTGTGACCTGGCTTCTCTCATCTTATCAGCGCATCTTTTCAAAGTTCAGCTTGATTGCTTCTCTGACTAATGTTCTCCCATATCCTTTCCATTTCCTTTAAATAACTGATTTAATAATGCTCTGTGGGATGTTCAAAGTAATCCAGAACTTTTTGTCCTAGACATGTTTTGAAAGCTTGTGTTGTCTTCATGATGCTGTTTGTTTTAGATAAAGTGCTCTAACAACCTCCAGGTCCTTACAGGGAACTGGTGCTGAGATAACATGACGCACAGGTAGACTCCATTCAGCTCCATTCTGTGTGACTTCTCAGGGCCAAGTCTTGAAAATTGCACAGGAAATAATTTTTTATTATTAGTTATTATTATCAAAGTGGGCAGTACAACTGTAGTACACAAACAAATAATTAACCGCAATATTTTTAACAGTTAATGAAAGCCTTGTGTAACACCACTGTACGGATGCTTCAGCAAAGCCTCCGTCTGTGTAGGTGAGGGAATCTGTCGTGGATCCTACGCTTATAGAGCAACACACACTGGGCTTAAAATGGTATAATTAATTAGTGTTAGTTATTTTGATCAGCCACGGCAGCCCTGACCAGAATAAACCACTTATTAATGTTGAATGAATAAATAATGTTTGAGTAAAGTATAGACTATATGTTATATAGTTATATGTGTTTTATAATGTTTGAGTGAAGTATAGAGAGTATATACACTTGTAATGTAATTCTATATCTATATATACATATATCTACATATGTCCTTTGAAGAACTGTTTTTTCCAGGCAAATGCTCTACTTCTGTTGATCTGATGTTTGCACTATAGTGTTGGCGCCACCTAGTGGTGGTTTAATAAAACACAAACAAAAACAGCGACTTTGTTTTGCTGCTCTGATCCAGTCAAATTTGGCCCTTTGTCAAACTCAAAGCTCAAATCCTCACGCTTGTCCATTTTTCCTGCTTCTAACACATCAACTTTGAGGACAAAATGTTCACTTGCTGCCTCTAATATATCCCACAGGTACACTATATTGCCAAAAGTATTCGCTCACCTGCCTTGACTCGCATATGAACTTAAGTGACATCCCATTCCTAATCCATAGGGTTCAATATGACGTCGGTCCACCCTTTGCAGCTATAACAGCTTCAACTCTTCTGGGAAGGCTGTCCACAAGGTTTAGGAGTGTGTTTATGGGAATTTTTGACCATTCTTCCAGAAGCGCATTTGTGAGGTCACACACTGATGTTGGACGAGAAGGCCTGGCTCTCAGTCTCCGCTCTAATTCATCCCAAAGGTGTTCTATCGGGTTGAGGTCAGGACTCTGTGCAGGCCAGTCAAGTTCCTCCACACCAGACTCTGTCATCCATGTCTTTATGGACCTTGCTTTGTGCACTGGTGCACAGTCATGTTGGAAGAGGAAGGGGCCAGCTCCAAACTGTTCCCACAAAGTTGGGAGCATGGAATTGTCCAAAATGTCTTGGTATGCTGAAGCATTCAGAGTTCCTTTCACTGGAACTAAGGGGCCAGGCCCAGCTCCTGAAAAACAACCCCACACCATAATCCCCCCTCCACCAAACTTTACACTTGGCACAATGCAGTCAGACAAGTACCGTTCTCCTGGCCACCGCCAAACCCAGACTCGTCCATCAGATTGCCAGATGGAGAAGCGCGATTCGTCACTCCAGAGAACACCTGATTCTGATTATTTGGATGGGTGAGCGAATACTTTTGGCAATATATTGTACCATGATGAGGAGATCATCAGTCTTATTCACTTCGCCTGTCAGTGGTCATAATGTTATGATCGGTGTATATTATTTCAGTTGTGTGGAGGGTGTGACAATTTGCACAATAATTAGGAAAGCTGTTACACCGGAACAGAGAAGAACGTGTGTGTGTGTGTGTGTGTGTACAACACTGTGTATGCGGACACACACTAAATTTTGAATCTAGAAATACACATATCCTGTGTAAGTATATAATAACAGATCAATAATATTCAGCAGTTTGTAAGATATGATGTATAAAATAATATTTAACACTTATTTCATAACCCCGTAGCTGATTCACAATATCATAGTGATTTATACCAAGGAAAGTTTGTGCATGGTCCTGTCTCAGCTTGCCTCATACTATTATGTGTGCTAATAGTAATTAAATCCCAAGGCTAATTTCTCACAGAATTTATTCTCGAATTAACATCATACCTAACAAAGCTTTATTAAATAAAACACCATTACAATTTCTTTTAAGGACAGAAATAAGTAAGTCATAAAGCGTCACTTTTGCATTCATGTTGGAATAATGGTATTTACGAGTTGAACAGGCATTACCACCACCATAATGTCGTAATTCCGAGTTGAGTTATTCATGAAAAACATGGTGGAGTCAGTGGATGTAGTGTCTTTAGTTGACTGTAGTTATAAATATGTTGAACCCTGTAAAGCCTGAGATAAAATAGTTGACAGAAAATTCTATTTTCTGGAAATTGAAGTGGGCCTTTAAGCAAAATACAAACAAATTTTGTTTGATTAACATTTACACATATGATGTTTTTTTTATCATATTTGATACATAATGTGTTTATGGTAAATTACTGACCATAATAACAAAAATATAGAATTTTTATTCAATTTGGAACTAATACAATAGACTTCCCCGTTTAATTATTATATATATATATATGTATATAGAAAAGTGAGTACACCCCTCACATTTTTGTAAATATTTTATTATTTTTTGGTTGCTTTTTCCCAAAAAGAACCTTTTTAAGATCTTTATGAACTTTATGAAAGGCAAAAAAAAAAAAAAACAGTTTCTGTCTTTGTTTAAACAAAAATGGACTTATATATTTATATCATATAGATTTTGACTATCATTTAATTCTTTTACTGAAAATTGATGAGGACAATACAACATTAAGTTACATGTACAAAAATTACATATAAATATCTCAATATTCCACTAATATGGAATCAATTAACATTTATTTTACAATGTTTAACATGTTAACGATTAATTTCTATTTAATTTTAATCCAGTTAAGTAAATTACAGTTTAAAAAAATAATAAAAACATTGTATTTGTGGCAGGAATAATTATGAAATGCAGTACAGGGATGATTGAGGTACACATGTGGACAGTTTCATTAGTGTGTTATTTTAAAGGCTTCTGTTGAATCATAATTCAAAATAAAAAAAAATATCACACAATTCAACATCAAAATATCTGATTATCATTTTAGTCAATTATAAGTACATTTTTATTTATTATTACTTTTGTCAGTTTGAAGTTATTTCACTGACCTTCCTTAATGGAAGGGTACCAACAATTTTTGTCCATGTGTGTAAATTACCTGCTGTATCATATCTGATACACATATTTTCAACATGGTCAGAGTCTCGTCGCTTGGTGGTGCCCACTGATGCTGTGGATGGATCTGTGTGGACCAGGACACAGCCATGGACAGAGCCACTTGGGGACTTTCACACCGTCACAGATCTGCCATTTCATCTGTCAGCTTGTGACAGCAAGGAATTAGTGTCTATAATGAACTCAGAAACTACACTGACCTAATAGTTCCTCATGGTCCATTGATTGCTGTTGTAGAAAGGACATTAATCAGTTACAGTTACATTATTTACTGTTTAGTGTCACCCAAATGAGGATGGGTTTCCTTCTGAGCCTGGTTCCTCTCAAGGTTTCTTCCTTATTCAATTCAATTCAGTTTATTTTGTATAGCGCTTTTTACAATGAACATTGTCTCAAAGCAGCTTTACAAAAGAAGAAAACAGAAAGGGGAGGGGAAAATGAAAAATAATAAAAAAAAATAAAAAATAACTAATTAACTAGAAATAAGAATAAATTATTAAATTCTATAATTAGACTATTTTATCCCTAATGAGCAAGCCTGTGGTGACGGCGACGGTGGCAAGGAAAAACTCCCTGGGATGGAAAGGAAGAAACCTTGAGAGGAACCAGGCTCAGATGGGAACCCATCCTCATTTGGGTGACACTAAACAGAAAATAATGTAACTGTAACTGATTAATGTCCTTTCTACAACAGCAATCAATGACCCATGAGGAATTATTAGGTCAGTGTAGTTTCTGAGTTCATTATAGACACTAATTCCTTGCTGTCACAAGCTGACAGATGTAATGGCAGATCTGTGACGGTGTGAAAGTCCCCAAGTGGCTCTGTCCATGGCTGTGTCCTGGTCCACACAGATCCATCCATAGCTTCAGTGGGCATCTTATTCAGCATCTTATTCCATCCCAGGGAGTTTTTCCTTGCCACCGTCACCACAGGCTTGCTCATTACGGATAAAATAGTTTAATTATTAAATTTAATGATTTACTCTTATTTCTAGTTATTTAGTTATTTTTTATTTTCATTTTCCCCCTCCCCTTTCTCTGTTTTTCTTCTTTTGTATAGCTGCTTTGAGACAATGTTCATTGTAAAAGGCGCTATACAAATAAATAGAATTGAATTGAATTGAACATGACTTTGACTTTAACATTCTATATAAAATATGAAGTAATTATTGTTTGCTTCAGTAAAGTACATATACATATTGAAATCTTCTAATATTAGAAAATGTTGCCTAAATGTTGCCTGCTATTGCCTGCAGAGCCTGGATAAATCCCCCAGGGGGCAGAAGACAAGTACCTGACTGTAAACAACAGGGTTTTCAGGGAAGTATTGATAATGTGGAGGTGCAGAGGTCTCAGAAACTCCTGTATGATTTTATCAGTGTTATAGGCTTAGTTGAATGTTTACTCGCCTCTGAAGCTGATTTCAGTTATTATGTATTGGTTTATTTAGCAAGTTACTGAAATACAAGCAGCCGGGTTAACATAAGCATCTGTACGAGAGAAATGGTTTGATTTATTTCAGTCAGGCTGTTTATTAACTATAAAACAGGCTAAGTTTCTGATAGAAAATATGATAGCATTGTACAATCACAGTATAATAATAATGATTATTAATGATTATATTATAAGTTTCCAGTGGCTTCATGAATTGATTTAAAACATAAAAATGTGAACACACCTGAGGCACATTATTTGTTGTGTATTTTCTGTTAAAAAACCTTGCTGTATTTTTGTTGTTAATTAAAGAGAAGCTACACCTCTATTGACTGAAGTGTCTAATGCATCTGTCACTTTAATTACGATTCGGTAACACCAACTTCCCAAGAGGATTTGAACACAGTTTGACCACATAAAAGCAGAAGAGCAGAAAAGAGGTGAAGTGACACAAGACAGTGATATTGTTTATGTGTGTTTCTGGTGTCAAGGAGACAACTTACCCTGCTTACCTGCTCTCCCTTATTATACAGTAACTGTAGGAGAAATATGGCACAGTAATACCAGCAGTGTTTCAGTGTAAATGTACTTAATTACAGTAATCAGTCAGATGAGATTATCAGCTTAACACTTTATCATTTCTTTTATATCATCAATAAAATGAAATACATGTATCATGTATAATGCCACATTTATTTAATTAATATACAGAATCGCCCAATCTAATACTACATAGAGAACATTTTTGATTAAAATGAGACAAATCTTATCCGCAATCCACATTATTAGGTATATACATCGATCAGGCATAACATTATGGCCACCTGGTTAATATTGGTCCCCCTTTTGCTGCTAAAACAGCCCTGACCCATTCTGCAGTGTGTATTCTGACACCTTTCTATCAGAATCAGCATTAACTTCTTTGAGCAACAGTAGCTCATCTGTTGGATCGGATCACACGGGCCAGCCTTCTCTCCCCACGTGCATCAATGAGCCTTGGTCGTCCATGACCCTGTCCCCGGTTCACCACTGTTCCTTCCTTGGACCACTTTTGATAGATACTGACCACTGCAGACCGGGAACACCCCACAAGAGCTGCAGTTTTGGAGATGCTCTGATCCAGCCGTCTAGACAATTTGGCCCTTCGTCAAACTCGCTCAAATCCCCAACTTTGAGGACAAAATGTTGACTTGCTGCCTAATATATCCCACCCTCTAACAGGTGCCATGATGAGGAGATAATCGGTGTTATTTAGGTCACCTGTAAGTAGTCATAATGTTATGCCTGATTGATGTATATTATTATGTACACCTGTTCATTCATTAAATCAGTCAACCAAACACAGCAGCAGCACAGCGCATCACAAGGCCAGTTCATGCTCATATGCAGCATCACCTGTAGATATATAACTGCGTACATTTCAGTTTCTGAAAGCTAATGATGAGGTCACTGCATTGTTTTTATGACAAGTATTTGATAAAAAAAGACTTTAGCTGGTTTTCTTAGTTAGCATCTTAGTGACAAGTTAGTTGACTAAATTTTTTGCTTCTTATTTTATCCAATTTGGTAAACCCGAGTCATTTTAAAGAGGAACTTCTTGTCCTCATCTTGAAGAAGACACACACACACACACATTCTTTAAGCCAACACAAAATGATTTACATTAATAACATTCATGATGCATGTGTGCATTACGATACATTGAATATGTTGTTATTCTACAGAAGTCAAAGCGTGTATCATATTTCCTACCTCAAGCTTGTTTCATTCTGTTTAACCACATCCTCTTCCTATGAGATGACATGACTCAAGTCATGGTCCTTAAGTTTCAGCCTCGAAAATAAACGCTGCTCGACCATCTCAACCATCTCAGTTTGTCCTAACTCACCTCGAGTCACCATATACACACGTTTTTACTTTTATTTTAGCTCCTGTGCTCAAGATTTTTGTCAGTGTAGTTTTTAAAACACCAAATACACAGTACAAACAATCCTGTTATTTTTGCTCTAGCAATTTGTTAGAATTATTCCTTTTTCCTGGATAAATAGAAAAGTGACCGCATCATTTACCCACCCAGACTGTTACATATGGTCAAGTTAACATGATCCACCTACACACACACACACACAGTCACTGAGCACATCTGCACTCAATCACACACACACACTCACACAAAGGCTGTGTCTCAATCAGCTCTCTAGCTCTCTGGGTGGTGAATCTGTACACCGTGTACACGAGTCGAGGCAGCTGATGACTCACATTCTGGCTACATGACCCTACTTTCCACATCAGTCACTGTAAAAACCCAAACATAATACATAGCTCAGTATTACATGTCGTTTTAAATTTGTTTACTTAATCATATCTCTTTCTGACATACAGTAATACTTCGAGCAGGATTGTAGGCTAGTGGGCCTTTATAATTCTTACTTAAAAGTCGTTTTTTAAAACCATGTATACAAATAAACTAAAGTTAAAAACAATAACAATAAGAAGCTACTGAGAGTTTGGTTCATCCACCATTATTATTCAAGCTGAGAAGCTTCAGAAAAATTCCTGATAAGGGAACATAGTGCCATAGAACCATTAATGCTCACTGAATTCTGTATTGCTTTGAGGGATTTTTTTTACAAACCTTTTAGTTCACTGGAAGGATTTTGTGACTGAAAGAGAGACAGAACTTTGAGTGGTCGGCTTTCTGATCAGTGTCCTGACCACTGAACTAGATCTGAGTGAGACGCCTAAAAAGAGACGAATTGTGATGTAGAGCTCTCAGGTTTGTCTGTGTACTCCTGACTAAACCAAGCCTACTGATGTTGTTTACACAATTATTTCATGTAGCTTCTGATGGGCAGTTCTAAATGAAAAATGAGATCTTAAAATTTGTACAACTTTTATTAATGTTTTTAAACATTTTGCAGATTCTTCTGGATGTGTATATGTCAAATCATGAGGTCCACTGTTTTATACTGTGAACGATACAGGCAGGGATCTGATTTAATGCTAGTAAAATAAACATTACAATCAGATTTGTAACTCTAAAGTCTTTTTTACCAAAGCTGACTGAGACGGGCTTCATGTGTGCTGCTTACCACATCCGCTTAAACTGGAGATGAGACGTCAGTCGTGTCTTCTTAACCGCACGAGGTGTACAAGAGCATGTGAATGTGTGTACATGGTGCATTATGATGTGGCGTGATATCTGAGGTTTATTCTTACCTCTTATATCTGAGGTTATATTTATGTTTTAGATTCCTCTGTCACAGTGTACAGAATCCACCAAGACCCCAACTAGGAGAAATTGCAAAATAAAGATGGGTGAGTGGATGGATGTACAGACAGACAGACAGATGGATGGATTGACTGATGGAGTGGTGAATGGATTGACTGATGGATGGATGGACGGACGGACGGACGGACAGACGGATTGATTGATTGATTGATTGGTTGGAATAACATTTTTCTTCATTGAGGATGAAAGTAAAGACCAGCATGTGAAAAGAAATTGCCAGATATTCCAGGTCCCAAATAAGCAATGGTTTCTTTTAAAATAGCTGTCAGCAAAAAATCAACAGAAAATTGTTTCCTTCACATGTTAACAGCTTTTGTGTTTTAGAAATATATCATGTGAATTTCACTATATTAAGTTCAAAAAGTTAAAAAAAATAAATAAATAAATTATGTATGTAGCCTGTGATTAGGAGTTGGAAGTTTAACCTTGGAGCTTGATAAAGATGGCCGACAGTAATGAACCAATTTGGGCTTTTCTCTGAATTGTAGGAGACACAAATACACCCAGTATCTTCTCCCTGTAAAATCAAGTGTGATGACATTATACAGACCTCTGATTCTTAGTTAGTTAATTAGTTAATTACAGTACATTTACTAAAAAAAATTGTGTCCAAGTTGCGGGTGGAAATTTTTCTTCAGCTGCCTTGGCTGAGATGTATGGATTAATAACTGGAGGCTTTTACCCCTATATAATTCTGATGTAGTTCATTAATGCTGTAAAGATCTTTGTCTAATCGAATGTTTTAAAATAAAAAAAGAAACTGGCTGACACAGAATCTCAGATAAAAACGTATAGTGACATGAAATGTGTAGAGTTTCTCACTGGCTCACTTACTTCCATATAAGCCACTGTTCCTCAGAAATCAGATTTGGCCATTTCTAGAAGTGTATATATTAATTATGACAACTGTTTTCACAATGATTTTTATATATATTTTTTTTTAATTGTCATTAGCAGCGAATCTACCACCATGATGTTATCAAAACCATCATCAACACAATTCAGCTCTACGTTTTTATTAAATATCTTTCAAGTAGAGTCATTCAACCTTTCACAATATTTGTACAACCTTTTTCATTACAGTCAAAACCATTACTTTTCTTATCTAAATGAATAAATTCATGTACATTTATTACTAGTTTTTGGTGTTTTCTCTTACCAGTTAGAGAAAGTCTACAAAAAGCCTAGGACATATTTCATTTCATTTTATATTTGCTTTAATCTCAGATCTCAGATCCAGCATGAGAGATTTTCTAATATGAAAATGATTCCTTTAATCTTAGAGTTAAAAGATACACACACACACACACACACACACACACACATATATATATATATACAGTTGTGCTCAAAATTATTCATACCCTTGGTATTTTTATAGTGTTTTTGAGTTGTCTTCTGTGATAAATGAGCCCTTCCTTGCCCTGATCTGGATCTTCAACTCTCTCCACAAATTCTCAGTTGGGTTCAGGGCTCTGACTTGGCCACTCCAGAACATTTATGTTGTTGTCCCTGAACCATTGACCACCAGCTTGACCACTCGTGCCGTATGCTTCGGGTCATTATCCTGCTGGTAGGTCCAATTCTCTGGCAGGTTGAACTTGTGTGCTGACGCCACCAGGTTTTCATCAACAATCTCTACATAGTCCTCCTTTTTCATGATACCATCTATCTTAAAAAGGTTGCCTGTACCACTGGCAGAGAAGCACCCCCATAGCATGTTGTGACCATGGCCAAGCTTGACCACTGGGATGGTATTCTTAGCTTGAAGGCTTCTCCTTCTTATGCCAAAAATATGCAACATCCATATGTCCAAAGAGTTCCAGTTTAGTCTCATCTGACCAGAGGATGGATGACCAGAAGTTCTCTATCTAGGTGACCCCTCGCAAAGGCCAGGCACACATCCCAATGTCTCTGGGTAAAGAGTGGTGCCTTTCTGGGGCGATGTCCATGGAGACCACCTCAGTGCAGAATTCGCTGAATGGTGGATCTTGATACCGTCTCCTCTGCTTGGTTGAGGGTGTCTATTAGAGCTTTGGTGGTGATACGGGGGTTGTTGTTTACATCGCGGCAGATCTTTCTAGCGACTCTAGAGGATACTTTGCGCTTCCCGCCACGCCCATCCAGGTTTTTGACTGTGTTGAACATCTTGAACTTCTTGATGATAACTCGGACCGGTTTATACAGGGACATCCAGTTCTTTCGGAATTGCCTTGTAGCCTTTGTCTCCACTATGGGCATTGACAACACGTACGAAGATCATGAGTTCTTTCTTCTTGACCATGGTGACAGTGACTGAGAATAATGAAAGCTTATACTTTACAGAGCAGGTGTTACCATTTAACATTATTAGGCCTTAATTGATTACACCTAAATTGATTAAATTGATTATAGTCACTGGAGTGTGAAACCACGTGCACGTTCACAAAAGAAGGATTGGGAATGAACAGAATCTCTGGCCATATCTATTGGTATACAAATAAAGTTTAGCTAACACAGATATATATATATAATGATTATTATTATGTATTGGAAGGTGAAATGGAAGCAATTTGGTCAACATTCATCAACATTCATATATATTGTGTAAAAATTCCCCAAAACAAACATCTCACCATTTCAACAAATCAAGATTAACACCAATACTCTATCAGGCCATTTGTTCTTAAATCCAGATTTATTCCTATTCAGATTACAGTGATTGTTCTTCAAAGTACATGTATGCACAAATATACCAAATTAAGTTACAAGATCAATGAAACGGTAAAGATTTGTTCAACATAATGTTTTGTCCTACTCATTTTACAGGATTTGGTCCAATTTAACAGAATGCATAGACTCCAGCTTCTGATCTGCTTCCCTTTCTTACTTCCTCTTAACATACAAAAGTGTCTTGTGTCCAAAATGGACAGCTTTATTTATTTTTCATGTGCCACACTGTACTTCCTCAATTTGCTCTCCACTGGTGGTTTGTAAAAACTAGATGATGGCATTATTATAGCGGTGCTGACACACACACACACACACACAGACACACACACACACACATCTGTATTGTGAGGTGAGAAAGAGATGTAATAATATGAAGTAGACAAAGTATACTCGACTGTCATGTAAGTGTAGCACTCATAGTGCACTTTAATATAACAGTAAACACACTTCAGTATATGCACTGAAATGAATTTAAACAAAAGTGCAGTTGTCTTGGCAATGCAGCTATATTAGCTTATTAGTAATTTTACTAATTAGTAAAAATTACAATTTCAATTACAATTGAAAAAAAAAAACATTTCAATTGTGATTTAGTACAACAAAATAAAACAGGTGAGGTCATATTCATCTTATAATATTACTTAAGTCAAGCAATACTTCTTCATGCTTTCATAAACCTATTGTGGTTTTAACTTCCATTTTCTAGAGTCACTTTGTCCATTGACTTGGATGGAGTCAGTTCCTTTCAAAAGCTTCTTTGGTGGTCATACTGATATACTGTGACACACTGGTCAGGCATAACATTATGACCTAGCTTATGAGCTATACTATTATGAACTAGCCTTCTCTCCCCACCTGCATCAATGAGCCTTGGCCCCCCATGACCCTGTCTCTGGTTCACCACTGTTCCTTCCTTGGACCACTTTTGATAGATCCTGACCACTGCAGACCGGGAACACCCCACAAGGGCTGCAGTTTTGGAGATGCTCTGATCCAGTGGTCTAGCCATCACAATTTGTCCCTTCGTCAAACTCAAAGCTCAAATCCTTACGCTTGTCCATTTCTCCTGCTTCTAACACATCAACTTTGAGGACAAAATGTCCACTTGCTGCCTAATATATCCCACCCACTAACAGGTGCCATGATGAGGAGATCATCAGTCTTATTCACTTCACCTCTCAGTGGTCATAATGTTGTGCCTGTATTTGTAAGTGTTGTGCATCAGTGCATTTTAGCTGCTGTATAACATATATTTCTGGTATAGTTTAATCAATAATGCTGTAACATACACTGTTTCACATATTCCACAATCGGTGGCTTAGTGGTCCAGTTTTGTTCCTGTTGTGTTGGACGACTGGGTTCAGTTCTCATTTAAGGATTAATTAAGTTTGGGGAACTGGAGCTCAGTGGTTAAGGTACAATCCTAATTCTTATTGAATGCTGCAATAGTTTTAGCAGGTGGACTGTAGTCATATTAATCTTACTACATTGCTAGAATAAAATTTTAAATATAAATAAATAAAATATGTACTTTAAAATAAAATAATAGAATAGTTTTAAAAAATATATAAATAAATTAAGGTATACAAATTCATTCTTTAATACACTTTTTGTTTTCCTTTCCTAGCGTTGGCTAGTCAAGTGTAGTCATTTTGACTGTAGTGAACATTTACAGCTTTTGATTTTATTAAAGTATATTTTTGCTGTGGATCATTAACATTATTACACGCACTTTTCCACAATTGTCACATATCACAGTTAGGAGTTCACATGGCACAGTTGGTAACAGTTTGTTCCTGCCAATTTGGACGCCTGGGCTCAGTTCTCAATTAAGAAACAACCAGATTTGGGGAAGTGGAGCTCAGTGGTTAAGGTACAGGTAAACTGATCTGAATCTGGTACCTAAATATTTTAAAAGGACGCCTAAATGCTTATATTGTAACTGTAGTTGAACTAATGGAACCTTGTTTAGGTTATTATTCATGAAGAAATATAATCCTTAAAGTTCACTAAACTACCTAAGCAACAAGTTTACTAAACTACCTAAGCAACACCATGTAGCAAGAGAACATTTTCTAGCTAGTTAGCGATAGCTGGTAGTTTGTTTTGGTAGTTTAGTTCATTTCAACTACTAGAGCTCATACACTTCTATACTATAGCTCAATGTCAATCAAATGTCTCCTGTGCTCTCATTGTAAGAGACTGTTCAACAGATGAAACTCATTACATGTCATTGCATCAGTGTAGTGCTTTAAAAACACTGCAGCTGTAATGTACTGTACACCAAGGAACCTCAGCCTCAGCTTAAATCTGTCCTCTGTGTTCTCACTGGAACTGAACACTCTTTGTGTGAGCCATGCTGAAAAACAGAGTGGAGAACAACACAGACACAATTACCAGCAGTGAAGTGGTTTAAATGTGCACCAGTTGGAATATACTGAGGATATCAGTCTCCTGAGGGGCCACGAAAGAACAGATTCTAATTATAACTGCAGATTTCAGATTGATAACGCTTGTGAATAAAAGAACAAACGGAGAATGATTATCATCCTTCTTCTTGTATTTCAAAGCCATTTCAGTTCTCCAGAGCTCCCACTCTACACTATGTGCAGTGTGTGTGTGTGAGAGAGAGAGAGAGAGACAGAGAGAGAGAGAGAGAGAAAGAGAGAGAGAATTCAGGTTCAAGGCAAGGATACACTAGGCTTCAGTAGCCAGAGCTTCATACTGACAACAGAAGATCTGGACTCCATATCAGCTTTTATTGGTCAAGGCCCATCCAGGAGGACTGACATGTAAAGTAACCAATCACAGTTCATTTTGCTCAGCATCACGTTTAGTAGGGTGAAAACTCTACAAACACAGACAGGATTGCAACCGTTTAAGGAAGTAGAGCAAATGAATGAGTCTATACCATGAACTTCACGTCATTTCCAGTGTTTAACTGATCCTCAGAAGTGCTCATTGTCGTGGTTGAAAACACAATGGCTTCACAGTGTCCTTCTTCCATAAGGGAAGTAGAGTGTCGCAACTGCCCAAAGCGACCTCTCGGACAGACCGTTAAATAAAACACATGAATCGAATGATGACTTCGAAACTCCTGCAGTGTTAGGGTGATACTGAGGATAATGAATATTAATTAATTGTAATAAATATTCACTATTTATGAAAAATGTATTAAATGTTAATTAGGAAAGTGAATGTCAGAACACAGCATGGTTTATGACTGTAGCAGTGTGAGGGAGCATCTCACTCCAGGACAGATAATAAGACCATGCAAGGGCATAGCAGAGATTGAAAATAAACAACTGATTCTTTAGTCACTAAGATAATTGCTAAATTTAGCTTGAAATACAGCTGCAACTGATGATCTGTGGGGTCCACTTAGAATAATGCCCTAGTTACAAGAGACCAAACATGTCAGACAGTTTATATTACTGTATATCAGTACTGAGTTTCATACTCGAACAAGTCGTTTGACAACGAAATTTATGATGTTTTGCCTAAAAATAAAGGGTCACATGTTCACAAAAAAATTTATAAGCGCATTATGCAAATTAGCAAGCTGCGGCACAGCACGCTTTCAGCCAAATCTCCCTTCAGGTAACATGTGTGGAAGAGTCCTGTGGTTGCAGTTTCACCAATTTCAAGTAGTTACATCACATATTTTTTATGCTTTATCAGACACAACAATCGCACTTTGTACAAGAAGGTGACAAAAAGCTGTGCTAGTGCTATGTGCATGGACCCCTAACCAGAGGTCACTTTACATTAGACCAGGAAATGAAATGAAACAGCCTTTATTTGTCACATATACATTACAGCACAGTGAAATTCTTTCTTCGCATATCCCATCCTTGGAGGTTGGGGTCAGAGTGCAGGGTCAGCCATGATACAGCGCCCCTGGAGCAGAGAGGGTTAAGGGCCTTGCTCAAGGGCCCAACAGTGGCAACTTGGCGGTGCTGGGGCTTGAACCCCTGATCTTCCGGTCAACGACCGAGAGAGGAAATGTATACAGTGTGGTTTTAATTGTAAACAATAAAGTTAGACTACACTGTTGTTGAAAAATGACCTTGTGAAGACAAAAAGTATAAACTCTCAGAGACGCAGTTGACTCCAGAGTTTATTTATTGGTAGAATTCCAACAATGAGCAATTAAAATAGTTCAATGCACAGGGCTGGGGTTTTGGAGGGGGTGCTGGTTTACAGGAAAGGAAATACAAATATAGCGAGACAACACAGTGAGAACTATTTGTAAAAGTTCCTTCCTCTTAACCTCAGGTCAGAAACTTTTTTTTTTTTTTTTACAAATTATTGTAATAATTTATCATACATAAAGAGCCATGACCGGAACTTCACCTCAGATAGATAGATACATAGATAGATAGATACATAGATAGATACAACTTTATTGTCATTGCAGAGTACAGGTACATAGCAACGAAATACTGTTTAGCATCTACCAGAAGTGCAAATAGTAGAAACTGTGCAAATGAACAAGTGCAGATAAATATGCAAATATGTACATCAATAAATAAGGCTATGTCAGAGTGTGCATAGAGAGGTATGTGCAGGTAGTATTTACAGCAGATAAAGTAACAGGTGTAATTATAATTGTGCTAAAAATGTGTGCATTATGTACAATGTATGTACAGCAGTAACAGATAATATACAGTGAATATACAGATAGTTTACAGTATGTATAAATATAGTATATATATAAATGTTTATAAATAGGTAGACAGATAGATAACAAAACTAGGTGTAATCTATGAAATGGACAATATGTACATTAATTATATATATAATTACAGTAATTATATTACACAGTGAGAAAATATTATATTATACCAGAATGTACAACAGAATGTATAACAGTGAAAAATATTATATTAACAGAATGTACAGGGTGGAGCAGAAGTGTAAAGTGGTAAGTGTAGTAAGACATGAGTGTCCTAGCGGTGTAGTGTAGAGTTCAGTTGATTTATGGTTGAAGAAAAAAAACTGGCCCTAAACCTGCTGGTTCTGGTGAGGATGGACCTGTATCTCCTCCTGGATGGAAGGAGGTTGAACAGTTTGTGACTCGGGTGGGAGGAGTCCTTGATGATTTTGTGTGCTCTGCGCAGACATCTACTGTGGTGAAGAGACTCAATGGCAGGTAGTTGGGTGCTGATGATGCATTGGGCGGTTTTCACAACCCTTTGCAGTGATTTCTTTTCACACACTGTGGAGCTGCCATACCACACTGTCATGGAGCTCGTCAAGATGCTCTCAATGATGCAGCGGTAAAAGTTGGTCAGGATCTTGGGGGATAGGTGAACTTTATTCAGTCTCCTTAGGAAGTAAAGACGCTGTTGCACCTTCCAGACCAGAGTTGAAGTGTTCAGATGCCAGGACGGATCCTCAGAGATGTGGACACCCAGGAACTTAAACCTGGAGACACGCTCTACTACAGACCCATTGATGTAAATAGGGGAGTGTCTGCTGCTGTTAGATTTCCGGAAGTCCACGATGAGCTCTTTGTGTTGCGGAACACAGTCATGGGTGAACAGGGAGTAGAGCAGTGGGCCCAGCACACAGCCTTGTGGGACACCGGTGTTCAGGATGAGGGTTGAGGATAAGTGATTACCCAACCTTACAGACTGAGGTCGATTTGTTAAAACGTCCATAATCCAGCTGCATATGGATGTGCAGATACCCAGGTCACTGAGCTTGGTGATCAGTTTACTAGGGACAACTGTATTAAAAGCAGAGCTGAAGTCAATAAACAACATCTGAATATATGTATTGTTATTGTCCAAGTGGGAGAGAGCATGATGAAGAGCGGTGGAAATAGCATCCTCTGTTGACCTATTTGGGTGATAGGCAAACTGATGTGGGTCCAGTGTAGGTGGGAGACATGCTATGAGGTGACTTAGAACCAGCTTCTCAAGGCACTTCATAACAATGGGAGTGAGTGCAACAGCGCGGAAATCATTCAGACACTTCGCAGAAGAATGCTTGGGCACTGGTATGATGGTTGTAGTCTTCAGACCTGTTGGAACAGTGGCCTGGGCCAGTGACAGGTTGACAATGTCAGTGAAGACTTGCGCTAGTTGGTCAGCACAACTCCTGAGCACACGTCCGGGTATGCCATCAGGGCCAGCTGACTTACATGGATCTACTCTGCTCAGTGCTGAGTGTACCTCTGTTGTGGAGAGTGATATTGGAGGATCAGGTAGAGGAGTCATCATTCCTGGTGTGTGTGACGTCCTGGTCAAAGCGAGCAAAGAAGTGGTTGAGCTCATCTGGGAGGAAGGCATTGCTGGTAGGTAGAGACTGTATTGTTGGCTTGTGGTCAGTGATGGTCTGGATGCCTTTCCACATGCATCTGGGGTTGGAGTTGCAGTGGAAGTGCTCCTTGATATGCAGTTTATGTGCATGCCTGGCTTTCCTAATGCCCCTTTTCAGGTTGGCCCTGGATCTGCTGTAGTCCTCTGCACTGCTGGATTTAAAAGCAGCATCTCTTGCTTTCAGCAAGAGGCGGACCTCAGAGTTCATCCATGGCTTCTGGTTAGGAAAGTGTTTCACATGCTTGACAGTGGTGGTGTTGTCAATACACATGTTTATATGGTCCAGTACAGACGACGTATAGGTGTTAATGTCTGTCTGTGTGTCTGAGGTGGCCTGTGAGGCGAACATGCTCCAGTCAGTGTCTTGTAGTTGTTGCTATAGTGAGGAAATGCCCCTCTCTGGCCATACCTTCACAGTCTTCACTGATGGTTTCACACTTTTGATGAGTGGTGTGTTTTTGGGTAGCTTGAACAAAGAGAGGTGATCAGACTGACCCAAGTGGAGGAGGGAAATGGCCCTGTATGCCTGAGCAATGTTGGTGTAGACATGGTCCAGTGTGTTGTCCCCTCTAGTAGTGCAGGAAACAGGCTGATGAAATTTGGGAAGTACAGATGTCAAGTTGGTGTGGTTGAAGTCCCCAGCAACAATAAAGCTCCACCGGGGTGTGTGGCCTGTTGCTTGCTGATAGCTGCATGCAGTTCTTCCATAGTAGCCTTAGCATCAGGAGGGATGTATACTGCAGTCACAACAATGGCTGAGAATTCTCTTGGTAGATAAAAGGGTCTGCATTTAATCATCAAATACTCCAGATGAGCAGAGCAATGACTTTCAATAACAGTCGAGTCTGTGCACCATGATTTATTAACATAAATACACAGACCTCCACCCTTGTGCTTACCAGAGTCCACTGCTGACCTGTCTGCCTGGAAAACACTGTGTCCCTCTAGCTCAAGGGCGCTGCTAGGAATGTTGCTGTTAAGCCACGTTTCCGTGAAAATCATGACATTTCATTCCTTGATCCCTTTTTTCGTTATCCTCCAGATGGAGTCTGCCTTCTTGTACACCTCAAATCAGGCCATCAGTGACATCTTTCTGCTCTTACACAATAAGAACAGCAGACTCTGGCTGATGAAATTAATACTGTAAGACCCTTGTAAGATTTCTATAACATGTGCAGGCATCAATTCATCTACTTATCTAACTAAACAGTAAAAACCTCTTAAGCATTTCCTTCCTGTACAGCTCCACCCTTCTGTATGAGTAGGAGTGTGTGTAGTGCTGGCATCTTACATCAGTGACAACCAGTAGCAGATTTCCTCATTTAGACAATGAAAAGGGAGTCAAAGATTGCGTAAAAGCCCACATGATAAAGAATGATTATACTACACTTTAAGATGAAATGAAATTGATGATTTTTTTTATCTAAACCAGTGGTTTACAGTGTACATTGTGTGATAAGTTGCCTTGTTTTAGCACCAAACAATTATGATTATTTATTAAATCCAAATCAACATGGTTTAGGGGGATTTTAGATGAGTAGCTTTACATATTCATTCAACTAATCATCATAACTCATCATTTCCAACCTCACTACCACCTAGGGGAATAAAAACACAGCCTCAAGTCGGGATTTCCTACACAGAAACTTGCGAGGGTCTCCTCAACCACGAGTTCAGGAAGTGATAGAGACTAACATCACATCATGAACTGTACATACAGCAGCTCTTCCTAAACTCACTGCTTAGAATTTGAGTAGTTGCTTTAGATCACTGGTTCAGGTTTGAGTGCAGGAGCCACACTAGATTCTACTTGTCCCTGCTTTCTAGCCTGAGGTCCTTTCCAACATGTTGCAACATTTCTGAAGTAAGTCAAATAAAACTGATGAGTGATGTAATGGAAATGGGAAATGTACTGTGATTCAGAGCAGGTCGTGAACTTTTTGAGAAGTGTCTAACTTGAGAAGTTGCCAGAAACATTGCCGACACTTCTCTGTACACGAGCGCAACATAATCCAGTCAGGATCCTCAATACAAAAACATATAAACACATAAAAATCAGCATGAACTATTACAGCACGGTTATAGCTGATGTATAAGATACTACTACTGCTTATAAAAATGAATGGTCATCTGTCACAATGGTCTAATCATGTTAATAAACCCAGTGAAATTATGTTTCAAATCTAAACTCATAACTGAACAAATCCGTTAAAACACCATCATCGTTTTAACCAAACAGAAGCTACACCACGCTTCATCATGTAGTAAACAATGCTAACCTGGTCAGTGTGTGTGTTGCAATATTTTTTGCTCTATATTTTATGTGTTGTTCTGACAAGAGACTGTTGCCCAAGAGATCAGGTTTTTCAGATTTTCATTTACAGTTCATGAAATTAGAGTTAATCTGCAGTTAGAGTTCCCAACATCTCTGTGAGTTTCCCTTAATAAGAGCGGAGCATGTGTGCAACCCATCTCAGCTCACTGTCACTACTGAGTATAGAAACCGATTTCGGCAGACAGAACGATTTTGACGATCATTTTCCAAGGAAGAAGGCAAGAAAGTGACCAATATAGGAAAATCTGTTGGGCAGGAAAAGGTCTATACGTTTATGAGTGAGATGTGTGGGATGCTCATGTCTTAATAGTCATACAGTAAGCGAAAACCTAGTGTAGATCAGTTTCCAGCTTTTACTGGTTTTCTGTTTGTTGGTTTGTTTGTTTGTTTACTTTCTCTTTCCATCACTGTTACAAAAGCAAATGTCCTGAAGAAGTATGAATTTAAATACTATTGGATTTTTCAGAAGATTACAGTAAAAAATGTTCGGACCTCAACTAATATTGATCTAAACGTACATCAGCTTGGAACGACACATGGAAGGAAACTTCTGTGACTCCTGTTGATGAGAGAAGATGTGGGTCAGCCTACGGAAAATGTGTAGTAGGTGAGAGTGTTTCACAGTTGGTGTAAATACTGCGGTTTGTTCTTTTAGGGCACATGCAGTGAAACCATTTGAAGAAATCTTCAAAATAGATGATTATCATCGTTTCTGTATTTCACAGGAATTTCACTTTTCAGATATTTTCACTGTATTGCAAACCTTCTTTCTACTAGTTGCTGTACCAGTTAGCCCAGTTAGTACAGGAACGTATGAAAGAAATTGGTTGAACTTCATATAATAGTATGATATATATTCACTGGCCAATGTATTAAGAATCTGTGTACGACTTTTCTTTCAAACAATTATCTGATGAGTCTACTGTAAAGCAGCAGCTCAGTGCATAAAGGTATACACTGACCTTTATGTACGGGGGGGGGGGGGGGCTACCCAGTCAACCACAACCCTGTACACAATAATTCTGTGTTTAAATTAACACTCATAGCAACAGGTATGAAAAGAAAAGCATCTCTGAACACATATTCTCACCCAGTTTTACAGTCAGGTTTTTAATAATCAGGTCGTCGAGTGTCGTAATTGCAATCTGGTTACAACATGTTAGCGGGAAAACCAGTTTTCTAAGTGCACTTGTTGGGCAAACGAAATTAACCCTTTTCATACATACTATAGTTTCATATAGCATTAATGCAGTTCAAAATAAATCATTATCTTGGTTTCATATCGCTGGTATATCTTTACAAGCTTTCTACACAAAATCCCATATACAATTTTTTTTAAAAGGTGCCCATTTCTAATGAACACTAAAACTTTTCTGGACAATTTTTTTTAATTTATCATATTTCTACACATTTATTTTCTTTGTTTAAGATTGTATAATTCCAAATATCGGTTTGTATATACAATAAAATGATATTTAAACTATTTTATATATTTTTCAAATATTTTTTCGCCTTTTTTTATTGCAATTTTCATATGCATGGACAGGTTAATAACACAGGCTAATCACTGTATAGCGTAGTCTGTTGTAGCCTGTGTCTGTGGGCGAAAAAAGACCGAATACGTTGTGGGAACAGACATGCAAAAAGAAGGAAAGAACAGAATGCATCTGAGGAATATTATTTCAGTTAACTTTATTTGATCGACATTGAATTCCTGGGTATTCCATGAGGTTTTCCCCAAAGTTGGTGGTTGGACTTCCATATTTCTCACTCACAGGATCCGAAACTCTCATGTCATGTAGCACAAGAAAGTGTTGAGCTCATGTTGTAGCATTAGGCATGTTTTGTCCGCAATCACTCAGGAAATATATGAGATAGATTTTGAAACTTGCAGTATATGTCCAGTTCAGAGCTCCTGTGTCCACTCTAGCCACTGATTCCTGTTCTTGACAGAAGTGAAAGAAGACCTCGGTCTTCCACGGTCTTCTGCCTCTGCAGTCGTCTGTCATCCTCGAGGTTCGATGTTTTGCACATTCAGAGGTGTTTTTCTGCTCATGGTTGGTATACAGAGTGATTATGTCAGGTACATGAACCTGTCTGCTGTCTAAGTGTCCTCCCACAAAGCAGCACTACATCCTGTATGAACTCGAAAAAACCAAAAATACTCCAGTCTACTTTTTAAAAGATAAAGAATACGTAACATCAAAAGTGCACACCTTTAATACTAATACTTTAAAGTATTCTAAATGTTTTATTTGAGCAACCGTGTATAACTAATCTCTTAAAATTGTACTTCAGCTATTTTTAAATGTGTATCTTAAACACATTAGTTGTGCTTCTTTAAGTTTTATTTTTATTTAAGCAAATTTATTAACAGACAACTGTGTGTACCGACACACACATTACATGTACTTCAGGGCTACTTATACCTCAAGTTATATACATTTAATTATTTTTAACCTATATTTCAGTATCACTAAGTATACATGAATGTAAATGTAATAAATGTAAGAGCATCTGATCAAACAGGAATTTCTAAGTACAACCTTCAGCCGTAAACTCTGAGCTCTAATTTCCCTGAGCTGAGTTATAACTTGCGCAGAGATTAAACCCAGGTCTTCTGCAAGACGCCAACAATGTCTACATGAGATCCGTTTCAGGATCTCATGTAGACAGGAACAGTTTATGCTGTAATTCAGTCAACTTTAGAACGTACTCTTTAGCATACTGCGACCCTTTTAATACGCAACCTTGCTACTTGTTTTCAAAGTTGTGGGTGTCTATTGTCTACCACACAAGATCTCTTGAAAGGAAATAAATCATTTCCTCAAGTCAGTGAAGCAAAGTGGTGGCTTACTGGTTCACATGCTTGCTTAGTATATAAAGTGTTTTGGGTTAGGTGTCTGTCCCCATTTTCTTTCTCCCTCTTTAAACTCCAGTTTCCTCCCGCGGCCCAAAGATGTGCGTGATATACTGATTAGCATATTTAAATTACTATAGTGTGTTTGTGTGTTGTTGTGTTGGATGTTTGTGATGGGTCCATTGTGGCCCTTGCCTTGCTGTGTAAGATAAGTGAAACAGGATATGGATGGATGGATGTTTAATAAAGCAGGAAGCCACTGGCGCTATCAAATGATCACAGTCACCCAGTTTAGTGTGCTGAATAATGGCTGTGTAGTGTGTTGTGTATTGTACTGATGTTTTTAGTTTTTATTTAAATACACTTCATCAATGGATATTTTTCTGGTATAATACTAAAAGACTAAACCTAGAGCAAAACATTTTAAAAATATGTAAAAAATTCTTTCACAGTTGTGTTGATATGAATATACTTTTACAGTACACTTGTGTGGATAAATGGCTGTGTGCTTCCTTACAGGACTCAGGACAAAAAAATAAATAAATACATATTTTGAATAACACAGTACATTTTGGTGTATTTCCTAAAATAATATGAAATGAAAAATATTTCATATTATAAATTTTTATATCGGTTTCATACTTCAGTATATTATTCGTGCACTTGTGTATGCTTCGACAGACTCCGATGTGTGAGGAACCCTCAGCACTTTCTGATATCCTCACACCAGCCCGGGTGACACTAACAAACTCACTGAGATCTCATTTATTCCCCCATTTTCTAATGTTTGAGGATGTGAACATTAAGTGAAGCTCTGGATTTTTTTTCCCCTTGCCACCTGCCACCACATGATCGGCTGTTTGGATAGTAGCATGCATAACAAGCATAACTTGCTTGACTGTTAGGTGTTCCTGTTCAAGTGGCTGCTCAGTGCATAATAAACAGGATTAAAACATTATAACATTTGTGTGTATATATATATATATATATATATATATGGTTATGTACTACAGTATATGGCCAGGTGTACTGTATGCAGACACCTGAGCATCACACCTATGTGCTCCTTCCTCTAACTGTTACCACAATGCTTAAAGCAGACACTAGAATGCCTCTGCATGCAGAGTTTTATTTCACTGAAACTGTATGCTACGTGATCTGTAGCATGTTGTGGTGTACTGCAGTGATGTATAAAGGGAAAACTCTCTCATGCTGGTGGTTTTTTATCTTGTCAGAGCGCTCATACTTTTTTTGTTTTCAGTCCCTTTGGTATGTGAATCTCTTGATCTTCTGTGAAGCTGTCATGCATATTTATATTTTTTTTTTTTGTTCTCCCACTACTTCCTATTACTAGTTTACAGTAAGTTGAGCTCTTCGCTCCTCCCCTCAAGTCCATCTTCACAAATCCAGCTGTTTGCGTAACTGCACTGAGCTGCTTTGACACTATATAAGCCTGAGGCTTCACTCTGAGGAGCTTGGTACTTTTCCACAAGAGCATTTGCAAAAAACATGGCGAAAATCAATCCGTGTTTCAAGAAGACCTTCATCTTCTTTAATGCCCTTTTTGCGGTATGTTTAATGCTTTATTTAAAGATTCTTTTTATTTCCACGTCGCTTGTGAGATTCGGTTTGGAAACAAATGTTTAGCTTTTATCTTATTTTTGGTGCTTTTAAATGCCTAGTTTATTTATCTGTCACATTCCTGTTTAATTTTAGATCTTTGGCATTGTAATTTTCGCCCTTGCTGTGATTGGGCAACAGTTTGCTGAGGAGGTGAGGACATCTTCACATTGACAAATTGATAAAACTTTTTTTTTTTTTTCTCATGTACGGTATGAATACTACTCAGTCAAGAAGTCAACAGGATGTTAATGTTAGTTAGATATTCATGAATAGGGTGATCACTTGTGCACAAGTGGGACATGTTTTTACTAACAAGCATTCAGATCAAGACATCTGTATAAGCCGTTTTATTTGTACGCTTCAGAATGTAAATGTAAATAGAAGTCTGCACTGCAAATTTCTAATACTAAAATCTGAATTTTAAGTAAAATTGTGAGAGAAAAAACTATTTAAGCATTTAATCATGGCTTTCTCAGTGTCAGGAATTCAAGTTCCGAATGTGAAAGTTTAATTCCATTAGTAAAAAAAATCCTGTAATGTAATGTAATTTACATACAACACTGAATTGTGAGGTGATTTATTAATATACATACATACATATATATATATATATAGAGAGAGAGAGAGAGAGAGAGAGAGAAAGAGAGAGAGAGAGAGAGAGAGAGAGAGAGATGACATAAAAAATTCTATAATTTCATGTCATTTCACTTGTCTGGTAGTAAAAATAAAATTATAGAATATAAATCTTAAATTTCAATTCTTATAAGCAACAACAGCACTAGCAGAGTTAGTTTGTTGTTCGACTTTTATCATTTTAAAGCTTGCTGTAGAAACAATGCAGTCATTAACACCAGCTGATTTTTCTTCCTATGTTCTAAGACATCTCTTGTGCTCTTTTGGGATTTTTTTTTTTTCAGGAGCATGGCAAGTCCGGAGTAATAGTTCTGTATGTGGCCGGTACCCTGATGTTCCTTTTCTCTGTCTTGGGAGTTTATGGCGCATACAAAGAGAGCAAGTGGGCCCTTATTGTGGTGAGTGTGGAGGCAGAATGGAAAGTGAAAGTTTGGAAACCACAGTCACCTTTTGTTCTGTATTCATGCTCCACTATGAGTAGCTCAGAATAAACCTTCCTCCAGGGAAGAATCCGAGTTTTTGGCATATAACTTTACAGGACATGAAATGACGCCACACATGAAGCTTTCCAACTCTTTCTCAGAGTTAAAGCATTTGAAGTGCTCAGTATCGAAGAGCAGTTGAAGTCAAATCAAGAGCTCTGTGATGTTCCAGCGGTGAAAATCACAACCCACATTACCAAAGTATCACGATTGTTGTGTTATTAGTCTGACTGTTCGACCATAACTGTGTGATTTATTTCAAGTGTATTACTGTCTAAATCATGAGGCATATTTGACAAGAAATCTTGAACCACAAACCCGTGTTAAAGCTCTCAGAAGAACACGGCTTTAGAGTGCCGAGCGTCTTTCTGATGTCGTTTTCTCTCTTGCAGTTTTTCTCCATCATGTGTTTGGCGACTGGTGGCATGTTGCGTGTTGCCATTCCTTTGGCAACTCAACGCGCACAGGTATTACATCTTAACAGTAAATAACTGGTTTATTTCTAATAGCAATAACGATGAGAATAACCTAGTCGTTGATTATTCCCCATGAGTAACTGCTTCCTGTTTTTCTTTTTTCTTTCCTCAGCTCCGTTCAGAAGTCCAATATTACTTACAATCCTCATCGGCTATGACTACAGATATGAAGCATGCATTAAACTCCATACAACCGCATGTAAATGAATTGTCCATCCATCCATTCCTCCTTTCTGTACACTATAGCTTTAACTTCATTTTATCAGGATGCTGCATTTTACTTGGGTTCATGGAATTACGACTGTACTGAAATATATTTCTCGTCCTGCTTTAATTAGCTCAAGTGCTGTGGACTCGGTCATGGATACCAGGACTGGCAGGGGGATGTTCCTGCGTCATGTAACTGTGACAATTCCTATAGTAGTGAGTGTAAGACTGTTAACATAAAGAAGGTACAACTTATATTCCTATTTCAGTCCTTGTTTTTCATCCTATTTCACCACACAGTGCATGATAATGTTTATTTTCTTTCTTTTTTTTTATGTTCAAACAGGACATTTGGTACAAGAGTGAAAGTGAGACCCGAAAGGTGTGGTCCAAGGTGCGACATGTTTTCCCAGTTTCTCCTGTACACATCACCTGTTCTTTTTATTTATATGAATTGATTCTGACTCTCTTTTTTTTTTTTCCTTATCTGATTTTAGCCATGTGGGAATCTGTTTGTTGAATATTTTGACAAAATCATGAACTTCTCGTTGGGACTGTTATTCACCTTCGCAGTTCTGGCTGTAAGTACATTTCATAATCATCCTTTATCAAGAATCCAGGAGGGAAAAATGCTGGTACAAATAACGCTACAGGGAATGGTGTGCCTTTATTCACTCCAGGGGTTGCGTTGTAGCACATTTTAGAGGAATTGCAACTAGAAACGATGCCCAGCTGGACTGAATTAGAACAAGAATTGCACTGAAAATGTGCAACCATGGGAAAGTACAGATTGCGTAATTGGTTTTTTTTATTAACGTATGAATGATCGACTCATGAAGCAACCACAAGTTTAAGAGAAATGAAAGTGAATTCCAGGGACTTTCCAGGTTTACCTAACACAAGCAAGTCTGCCTATGATATGCTTCTTGTGTGCCATTATCATAACTTGTTTAACAAGATGTTTAACCGACTCCTGTCACTTACCACATACCCCGATCACTGTAGCCATGCCAGGACTGTTGAAACGGCACACGCAATGCTTACTGTTTCAATGTAGAAGAGTTGGCTCTGTCTGAGGACCCGGGATCATCTTGTTTATTACGTCAAAGTGAAAATACAATATTTACATCAATATCTGACCGTCTACAACAGAGGATGAAGAAATACAATCTCACTGTATGTTTCCACTTGATATTATAGTATATTACATGTACAGTTATTTTTATTTATTTATTTTCTTATGAAAACAATGAGCAAATAATAAAAAAAAAAAAAAATATGACAATGATCAACAAAACAACCACACAAAAAATAAATACAGACAATAATACAAACATATTATACAAAATGAAAGAATGGAATTATAAAATATATCACACCTCCAGCGTCCTGGGTTCGAGTCTCGCTCCCGCTCACTGTGTGTGTGGAGTTTACAGGTTCTCCCCGTGCTTGGTGGGTTTCCTCCCACAGTCCAAAGACATGCTTGTAGGCTGATTGGAGTCTCTAAATTGCCTTGTGTGTGTGTGTGTGTGTGTGTGTGTGTGTGCCCTGTGATGGGCTGGTGCTCCATCCAAGATGTATCCTGCATTGATGCCTGAGATATTTGTTTGTCACAATTGACCAGATTTATGAGATCAGGATTGTCTTCACTTACCCACAGAATTTCCTAAAAGTCTTCTCTCTCTCTCTCTCTCTCTCTCTCGCTGTAGATTCTTGGAGGTCTGATGTCTCTTATGATGATCATCACTATCAGCAGTCCTACTGTCAGTCAGATGCCGGGTTTCCCTCTTTCATACCAGCCACCAAAATACTCCGAGGTGGTCGGTTATTAACCGGTTGGGTTTAGCTGGTTGAGCTTCATTTGATCCAAAATATGACCCAGATTTTATACTCCTGTTGTACATTTTTTTTTGTTGTTTTTTTTTAGTCAGCATTTCTTACTATGTTGGGCAGCATGTCAACAGGATTGGAGGGAAAAAAGAATCTTGCTTTATGATATATTCATGAAAAGGCTTAGAAAAAGATTGCATTCAAATAATTTTTTTTTACTTTTTTAAAACACGTTAAAATAATAATAATAATAAATTAAAAAAAAAATCTCTTCCGTGTCACCAGATCTTTCTGTCGTTATGTCTTGCACACTTTCCATTTTTTCCATAAACATGTTTTATATCTACTCTATTAGCGTCTAATAAAAAAAAACTTCATTTGGCGTTTTATTATTCAGAAAGGGACAATATTTCTGATCAACATGTCATAAAGGCCCTTCTCCAAGCTGCCTGAAACCACATATCATGTTTGCTTTTATTTTCATAATAGTCCTCCCATAAAGAGAGGTTTTTATTGTTCGTTTGTTCAATATAGTAATTATTTTTCTGCTTTAGAATTGTTTTATTTTTTGCTCAGTAAAAAAAAATAAATAATAAAAAAAACATAAAAACTCTATCATGAGTGCAGTGTAATAATATTTTCTGTGCAATTCTCTGTTACTCCAGTGGAGGAAGACAAAGAGCTGTCTAACGTTCTCTATCACCCACACACACACACACACACACACACACACACACACACACACAATCCTACTCTTAAAATAAAAGCAGTTAAAACAGACTGATCTTTACATATATCAGTTCACCCTCCCTCTCCTGCCTAAAGCCACATATCAACACTTCAACTCTCTCCCTCATCGAAACCTCTCAGATCCTCTTCTTTTTCACACAGCTGATGTACCAGATATCATTTTGACATCTGGAACCCGGAAGAGTGATATATTATATAAAGATTCGTTTCTCCAGCCAACTCACACAAGATGATAAACAGATTAAGAGGAAACGCTGTTTCTGACAAGCTACAAGCTGTATATCAATGTTTCAATTAGTACAAATATAATGAATAAACCGAAACGTTGATATTAACCATATTAACTGTGGATCGTTCGGGTTACAGCGTCCGATGTGCAAGTTAAACCTTAAAGCAGTTTAGTTTCATTTCATCATAAATTCTAGTTTTGCAGTAAATTTTGTACTAGCACTGAAAATGCATTTGCTAATTTAGCAATGAGCCAAAAGCAATATATTAAGGAATATATAATTAGCGGCCACCTGTTCATGTGGTCACTCGTGCAATTATCCAATCAGCTGATCGTGTGACTTGACTTCATTTAGATGCACAGAAATCACATGGCATAAAGGAGGGGAAAAAAAAAATCCCGTGGGAAACAGGCATGTGAGCGGAAACGCCTCGTTGCTGAAAGAGGTCAGAGGACAGTGGTTACACTCTTTACAACAATATTCTTGTCGAAAACAGCGCACCGGATGCTAACTTTGTGACATCACAAGTCTCTTCGAATGCTTGTGATTAAGTCTGTGGAATGTGTCTTTTTAAAACCAAACGTGTTTTGATTGTAAAGGTTTGGATTCTAAACTGCGATCACTGCCTGCTATTTGATTCTTACACCACACCATTCATTATTATAATGCGGTAATGAATGCTAACATGACATTTTGTCATACATTACAGCATTAAAATAATAGTACTAAAATATATGAAAAATAATGCACACCTTCCTCAGAGTAGATCCTACCACTGTGGAATAAAATATACTCATATCTGAAATAAATGTACAGCTGATGATAGGTTTATGTAAATAAGTCTCTTTATTAAACACTCGTGTCTCAAGTGTAAGACACAAAACAGGAGTTTCTTGTTGGTTTCACACAGTCACATTGTATCTGTATACCTAATTTATTGTTGTACTCCGATCAAAGGGTGCAGGTTATTTGGTAGTACCTCAAGTACTAAAGGCTACAGCAGGGGGCGGAGCTTTTTCTTTCAAAGCCCCACAGTTATGGAACAGCCTTCCAATTAGTGTTGGGGATTCAGACACAGTCTCAGTGTTTAAGTCTAGGCTGAAGACACATTTGTTTAGTCAAGCTTTTAATGTATAGTTTTCTTAGGTAAAGGAGCAGATCTGGAAGGTCTTAAGAATCATACTTAATATCTTTCTCTTTCTCTCTCTGTCTTTCTCTGTCAGGAATAGATACCTCCTCTTTGATCAGTACAGTCACTCAGCATGTTGATTGTCTGAAAAAACAATTCGTCCGTTATTTCAGTGATGATTTCAGCTTGTTTGCTTGGGTCAGAGACCCCTTTAGCTGCCCAGGAAAAGATCTATCAATTGACATGGAGGAGCAGTTAGTTGAATTAAAGAGCGACACCAGACTGAGACATCTCTATAGCTCCTGCTCTCTGCCTTCGTTTTGGTTGATGACTGAATATCCTCAGCTGTCTGACGCAGCAGTTAAATCACTGCTTCCATTTGCATCAACTTATTTGTGCGAGTCGGGGTTTTCAAAACTGACGGCAATAAAAAATAAATACCGGAATGGCCCGCAGGTGGATGACCTCAGGCTTGCGCTGTCCAACATTGAACCACGCTTCTTTGTAAAAATAAGCAAGCGCAGGTTTCCCACTAATTCGCAGTAGCATGGTTAGTGAAACGCACCCAAGTTCCAGTTTGCATATTACATCACATTACATTACATATAATTAGTTTTATATTATTTAGAAATATTTTAGATAAATTAAGGGTGTGTTCCACTATTGTCCTTGTATATGTTTTAAAAGCAAAAAAAGAGACAAAAAAAAAACTATCTATCGATCTATAATGGGGGGGGGTGCCACATTATAGGACAGGTATGGGGGGGCTTCAGTTGCAAAAGTTTGAGAACCACTGCTCTAAAGGTTTCTCTTCCTCATATCATCCCAGAGAGTTTTTCCTTGCCACCGTCGCCACAGGCATGGTCATTAGGGATAAAATAGTTTAATAATTTAATCATTTATTATTTTTTCTAGTTATTTATTTAGATATTTTCCCCCTCCCCTTTCTCCGTTTCTCTTCTTTTGTAAAGCTGCTTTGAGACAATGTTCATTGTAAAAGGCGCTATACAAAATAAATTGAATTGAATTGAAATAAATTGAATTGTAACGGCTGATAAACTGATAACAGCTGAATCTCCAGG
This sequence comes from Hemibagrus wyckioides, assembly GCF_019097595.1. Classification (NCBI taxonomy): domain Eukaryota; kingdom Metazoa; phylum Chordata; class Actinopteri; order Siluriformes; family Bagridae; genus Hemibagrus; species Hemibagrus wyckioides. Next base: position 3,792,708 of record NC_080728.1, read on the forward strand.
TGCAACTTTACTCTTATATCTTCAAGTTCAATCTCACAAGTGATTGCAGCACGATGGCCAATTGATGAGTTTACAAACCTAGGAACAAACACACCACGAGGAAGAAACTGAGATTATGTAGCATCAATTCTGAATATGAAGGAAGAGATAGAGAGATGCTCTGGTCAGATGGACAGGAGGGATAGATAGGAGTGGACAGAGCCACTTGGAGACTTTCACACCGTCACAGATCTGCCATTTCATCTGTCAGCTTGTGACAGCAAGGAAATAGTGTCTATTATGAACTTAGAAACTACAGTCACCTAATAGTTCCTCATGGGCCGTTGATTGCTGTTACATATCATGTTCATATCATCCCAGGGAGTTTTTCCTTGCCACCGTCACAGCAGGCTTTTATCCGTAATGGCCCATTACGGATAAAATAGTTTAATAATTTAATATAATAATTTCTTTCTCCTTTCTCTACTTTTGTATAGCTGCTTTGAGACAATGTCCATTGTAAAAGGCGCAATACAAATAAAATTTTAGGTTTTATTAGTTTAGTTTATTCTCAGTAGACAACTTTTGTTCATGATCACCAACATTTGGTGCGCTGATGTCATAGTGAGTCCCTCCCACACATTTAGGCATATAACATGCTGTGTAGTTTATTATTTTAAAAAAATCTTCAATGTAAGGTAGACTTGTTGAAATCATATAAACGCTAGCAACAAAGTCTCTGTGTTGAAAGTTATATGGTGAAACACGGTAGACACCAGCGCTAAGCTTTTATGGTGAATTTCCCCTTTTTCCATATGTATTTTGACCACAAAACAATGCCGTCACTTTATTTCCTGTGTGAACCACACAGTAAAAATAAGACTCGCAGCCAAAATCACTGCTGTGCTGCTGCCTCGGCATGACGTGTGAACGCTCTAACCTGTTAACCTGGGCCCTGAAAACATATGTACTGCTTGTGGTCTGCTTACATGTCCAGTGTGAAACAGGTTTAAGGTGGACACACTACAATAATGGGGTGGATTTAAGGTGGATCCGGTACAACAGTGCAATATTTAAAGAATATTATTCTCCACTTGATCTGAGCACATTATTTAATAATTTAGAGTACTGAATGTACAGAATCTACCACTTTATCACTGAATTTATTGTCATTTTTTTGTGCTGCCTAGAACAATCATATATGTTGATAGTTTGCTACTGAGTAAGAGCTATTTATCTCTTATATTTCTGACACTGTGCCTGGGTAAGAGAGAGCAGCACAAGAGTTTCAGTGCTTTAAGCACTGATATACACTGTTTACACACAACAGTAAACACTGATCATCACTTGAAGGTCACACAGTGCGTTGTTCCCGAGTACTGCTCCTGACCAAATACATCCATTTATGGCCATATTTATATGTTTACCTGTTTTATAATTATTACTTAGTAATGTCACCATGTCACCAAGAGCTCACTTCACCTGGGATGTGGAAGAACAGGAGACTCACGGCTCAAATATCTGCAGGAACGCTGTGATCCCATCATGTCAACATCTTAAAACAGTCTTCAACACCATACCATGAAAGACCGAGAAACTGGTGTTGGGAGGAAGCTTGATGTCCTTTCCAGTAGTATATAGGTGTATATTCTAACATGGTAGAAACTTCTGAGTAACTTTTTTTTGTTGTTGTTTTAATAATATCTTTAAATAACAACCATGCGTTGGACACCTATGGGCTGATTTTTTTGTTTTATAATTATTCCATTACAAAAACAATGACAGAAGCAGTTAAATAATAAAAAATAAACTTCCAAAAGTGTGCTTTCACCCATAATTGTTATTCTTCACTTTACAATCATTTAATTATTATTATACACTACACCAATAGCCACTTGGAAAAATGTTCAGACTCCCAAAAATCATTCAAAGGCTTAAAAAAAAAAAACACACAAAACCCTCACACACACACACACACACACACACACACACACACACACACACACACACACACATTCTGTGTTTCCAAAGGCAACACAACCACTCACATCCTTTCCTTTCTCCATTCAACTTAATTCAATTCATATTCAGGAAACACTCACATTTCAGGATCATTATACAATACAGGAGGAACTAAGTGCTCTGTAGTTCTGAAACACTTCCATTAGTTCAGGATAACCGTCGTTATCAAATGGCACTAATTCAGAAAGAAAGAAAAATTCGAACAGTTTTAGTCTTGGCTTAATAGATTTAGATTATGGAGTTCAGACCATATCACTCAAAATGTCTAAAGGAGGTTATTAAAGATCCTCACAAATCTGCTGCTTTCATAGAAAACTATCCTGATGTCTTGCATTGAAATGCAAATGAGTATAAGGTGGGGGGGGGGAGGCTTGTATTGAAGGCTTGAATGCGTTCACAATCCACACGTTTTAGCATCATATCTTTTTTTTTTCCTTTCTACTTTATTCTCATGCATTTTTGCCCTCCTTTCTTGCAGCCTGACCATTTGCATGGACGCCGCGGAAGTACTGAATACTTTTGCAAGTGGCTAGCTGTATGAGTTCCCAAAAAAGTTGTAAAAGCAGATAAAATATTAATATATGATACATGTGTATTTTGTTTGGTTGTACATACAAGTCCAAAAACAACTAGAGAGCAAGTTTAATAAAATGTCTGATTAGCGATGAATTCAGGAGGTGAGGTCAGGGACAGAAAGACAGAAAGTGGGACGGGGGACAGAGAGAGAGAGAGAGAGAGAGAGAGAGAGAGAGACAGAAGAGGGGTTGGGGACAGAAAGACAGAAGCTCACTAATTACCACAAGTACAGAGGAGTTCAGGGTTCAGTGTGCATGTTTAAGTTATTAAATAATGGGTGCTTCCTTAAAGCTTCTAACTAAAAGAAAATTTTTTTGTTTTCATGGAAATCAACCCAACATGTACAACGGCAACATCAACAACACGGGAAAAAAAGCTTGGAAAATCAGATCTTAGTGCGTGTTCAAATATTCAGAAAGAGCGCATGTGTATGTGAGAGAGAGAGAGAGAGAGAGACAGACTAAGAGAGAGAGACAGAGAGAGAGAGAGAGAGACAGACTAAGAGAGAGAGACAGAGAGAGAGAGACAGAGAGAGAGACAGAGCGAGAGAGATCAGGTTACCACAGTTAACAAGTAACTGATGAGATCCATTAGATGCTGTATTTCAATTTTGCAGTCAACAGCAAAACAAATCACTGCTGCAGCCATCAGTGTTACAGAGCTAGAGAGAGAGAGAGAGAGAGAGCGAGGGGGTGGAGTCCTAGCCTGATGAACAGCACCCTCCAGCTGCAGTAGCGGCTTGTGGTTCATCATCGATGATCTGAACGCCTCTTCGTCCTGTGCTTATGTGGCTCGTCCCGTTCCCCTTAGATCTCTCCTCCACCTGCGCGGTCTCCATCATTCCTGTACATACAAACACAGTACAGCATTCAGAATTAGAGAGAAATCCCACAACACCTTAGGACCAGTGTGTGAAATATGGGGTAGATGCAAATCTGTCAGGAAGGACGTGTGAAAAACAAATCTCTTGTGCAAATGCCGATACAAAGAATTTAATTTCGTGTTTGAGCTCCAAAAAACCAAATGATGATGAATTAAAAAAGTTACTTTTCCAGAGGAGACAGAATGCAGGCCTCATTGAGCTTAAAACGCTCAGAGTGTACAAAGAGGATTTTAATGTCAAACTGTCCACTTTATACTGCGGCCTTGGTGAACGTACTGTTCTACACGCTGACGTCTCACACGGACGGAGACGATACGCCGCATCAGGAAGTGAAGCAGCCTGGACACTTACTTTTACACAGGTCGAGGAACAGCTCTTCGATTCCTTTGTTTAATTTAGCTGATGTGTGATAGTGTTTTGCCCCAACTGACTCTGCGTACCTGCGAAAGAGAGAGATTTTAAAGAGCAGTCTAATAATTTATAAATATGATTTATAGTGCCAGCAGCCTTGTCTTTCTTTAGATTTACAAGACCATTGAGTTTTATATGTGGATGCAGCTGGTTCTGTGTGTGTTTGTGTGAAGCAGGTTTCTTATTCAGGTTAAATTTTTCAGTCTAATATACACAACAGAAAGCATATACATACGCCTCGGCCTCTTCCACTGAAACATGTCTCTCTTTTTCCAGATCAATTTTATTACCTATGAGGAGAAACAAGAAAATCAGGAGAGTCTTTATTACACTCACAGGGACGTAAAACTTCTCCATTATTTTATTAGAAGGGCAATAAATTTTAAATTCAGTATGGAGTGTCCCAAATGACCTACTGCACACTACACGCATACACTAATGCACTCTTGTGTCTAGTCTTGGATTTGTCTTCTAAGCGGAAGTCGATGAGAACGTTGAAAAATAAATCATATAACGTGTCGTCAGGCTTCTTGAATTTTTTTTCCTCGTCCCGTGTCCAAAATTCCACACTGGGTTTATTTGGACGAATCGTCCTGGTTCTGCTTCTTCTTGGACTTTTCAGTGTGAACACACGTCTCACTATTATTTCGACACAATGACACAGAACAGTGCAGTATGCGACGCACCCTGAGCCTTAGGTGTCTGCTTTTCATTGAATAAAACATTCAAGCGCACTAAACTGAAACATCATGACAATATTTTTGTGAGACCCAGTCAGATTTTTAACGCTGTATTATAATATGGTATCTACACAGTACATGGTTAAGCCATGAGCAGTGTGATTCACACTGGGGGAGGAGGTGGTGTGTCTTATTCGCATGTCGTTATTGCTGTGAGGGTTGCAGCTCTCTCTGTAGCGCTCGGTGTTTTTTGAGTCCTGTTCTCCATTACCAAATGTGGAAGTTCATGAATCAGTGAGAAAAGGCTGTGTGATTGAGAGTTAAAAAGAGAAGTGTGGGTTTTCTTTTTGTAGCCTAGATGAACAGGAAGCTACTTGTTTAGAGGAGGGAGTGTGGGCTTGATCAAGGTGAAGTGTTTATTACGCAGTATTTTAGCTGCCCTTTACGCCGTCTGCTGAAGGTGTTGTTCAATCCGAGAGTCTCGCAACGAACATCGTATCCTTACAGCCCACTCGCAGAGATCACATCTGGCAAAGAACATCATCATAAAGATGTCTAAAACCTTCCTAGCTAAATGTGTCAGCGGGAAACTTAGCACTGCTGTGTGAGTGTCAGTGCTCACGCACTCATTTGTGGATCTTCTGTACATCTGGAGGATTAAAAGGATTAAAAGTGACATCCACTAGATGGCACATCAGAGCCAAAACATCTGTCCATCAGGTTTCCAGGTGTTAGTGATGTCATGCAGATAGATGAGCTCTGTTTCTCTTTTAACTTTTGTTGTCTGTCACATATACTTGTCACAGTTAAATTCTTTCTTTGCATATCCCTTCCATGGGGGTTGGGGTCAGAGTGCAGGGTCAGCCATGATGCAGCACCCCTGGAGCTCTTGGGGGTCTTGCTCAAGGGCCCAACGGTGGCAGCTTAGCTGTGCTTGAACCCCGATCTTCCAGTCAACGACCCAGCGCCTTAACCACGTGAGCTACCACCGCCCCTGTATTCTTCTGTAACCGCCCGCAGTCATCGTGATTGTTGTCATGATCCGTGTCTCAAATTAAAAACCCTCACTTTATACTGAAAAATATTCACTGATCTGGAAACTCCAGAAGATTGCTTCTCATAACACCCTTTAGTGCTCAATAACAGTCTAGAGTAATACATAAGTGTGTGAACTGAGACGATATTTTGTTTATTAGATTGGAGACATAGTGTTAGGTGTTGCTATATGCACACATTTCTGAGGAACTGCACAAGTGGCACAACAAACAACCACAGGATGCACACACAGACCATCTTGTGTAGGTGTACTTAACAGCAGAAAGTCTTAAGTGTGAAGAGGGACTAGACGAGTGAAGGAAATTTGTGATGCAACTTGCAGAGGCTTTTGTGCTTTTTTTGTGGAAAACTACTTGATAATTGCAAACTCCTCTCGAGTTTACTTGATCGTGCATTATGTACTTTCTCTGATCGCAAAATTGTGAAATCTTGGAGAGACTGAAATGCTACGGGTGCTTGTTTTGATCACACAGAGGTTGATTATCTGAATTTCTTAATGCAACTCTCGTTTCTGTCGTTGTGGAGCAGTTATAAACATAGACATAAGTGAAGGTCTGAACTGGGATGAAATCTTTAAACGCCATTCTTTCATTTTTCACAGATTTTAAACGGTGTCACTTGTTTGAGCTGCCTGAAAAAGTTCAGAAAACGTGAATATTTGGACCACATGAAGAGGTTTCTGAAGGCGACCGCACGTAATACAACGGGAATAAATCATCAGATTTGTGTTTGCGGCTCTGCCTCACAGATCAGCAGCCCTCATGGAGCCCTGGGGGATTAAACCTCTGGAGATGTGTGTGAACGTTTGTGCCGGAGACGATGACTTGACGGAGTGAGACGGATTGTGGGAAAAGCCTGTGAGGTCTCGGTCACATGAGAGGGAGTAACGTGACATCACGTGACGGCGTGCGGCAGTGTTCACGTGCTCAGAAATCTTCAACAGTCTGCACAGTGCAGTACAGCAGACTCTTTCTTTAATAACAACAGTGAAGAGTTTATACAGTAAAGACGACGTCACTTACCTACTATACATAAACAGATTTCGTTTCCCAACATTTTCCTCAACTCTTTCACCCAGTTTTTCACCTGACGAATATAAGAGAGACAAAAGCAGTCGTATAAGTAATGATCACATGACAGGAAATTCCTTTGTTTTTCCTTGTCCACAATAAACGAAGTTCAATTTGAGTCTCTGTAACTATATTCACCCACTGGATGTAAAACACACCACAAATTCTTAGAAAGAGTAACTCATGTTCACATGAGTAATATCTGCATTTGTAATCATTCATGTACTGGAATGAGAAACACTGGAACGGCGATGTCCCAGGATGCATCACGTTTCCTAATCGTTTCCTTTGATTGTTGCTTGATTTTCCTACAGCGTTTTTTCTCAGAAAGTGTGATGCAGCTTGTTGAGTGTTTTGTGCTGGAGTTTTCTTGATTTGGTGAAACTGCAGGCACAAGATTCTTCTTTAAATCTCCCAGCAGTGAAGACACATATGTAATGACTTTCTATGACAGCTGTACTCATGTTCCTCACACGTGAATGGAAGAGAGATTTGTCTGAATCTCATGACAAAGTCAGGACTCTGTATAAAACTTGATGGGTCTCTAATGAAGGAAGGATTAGTCTACAAAACAAACGCTTGCTCTCTTCAAGTAGTGAAGATCCTGTATGTCAGTCAATTGGACTGGAAGCACTTAAACGTCTTTTTACTCAGCAGCAGTGATAAAAAAAAAAAATGACACTGCTTAATTTTCTGAACATTCATAATATAATATTTTATCATATGTTTGTCTGTAAAGTCAGGTCACCATCCTGCTTCTGGTTCAGATTGAAGATGATCGTAAAAAAAACCCAATCAATTCACTGAATCCACAAACTGAGAGAACTGATTAATGCATTCTGAAATTTATTCCTCAACCCAGGAAATGATTATGGGTGTGCGTGTGGGTGACAGTTCTGGAAACAAGAAATCAATATCCAGTAAGTGACATTTTGGACACAATATGACCAAAGGTTCTGTTTTCTGTTAGCAGAAATGAATCTAAAGTTTCCATACATACAGGGAAATCCAAACATTTTCATACCTCTTTTATATTATCTATATATATTTTTATATGACGTCTGGTCAGCGGAGGTGTGATAAAAATGCCCGGTGTTGATTTGAACATCTTTCTGCTCTTACAAAGAGAAGCTTACCTTCTGGAAGGAGTCTTCATCGGTGATGTCGTAGACTAAAATGGCTCCGTTGGAGTCTCTGTAGTAGATCGGGCCGAGAGCGTGAAACCGTTCCTGTCCGGCTGTGTCCTGCAGGTTTCACAAGAAAGGTCACTTAAAGGTTAAAGTGTCTTGTGACTGCTGTGAGTAATATTACGGAGGGAGGCGACTAATGGAGCATGTTGTGGAATACAATGATGACATCGGCTAAAACACACACGCAGGTTACTTTACTTCCTGAACGGGTGCAGACCCGAGTACGGGCCGCGTTCACATTCATGGGAATCACGGCACAGTTTCTCGGGTTCGGTACCACACTACGCTTCCCGGGCCACATGACAGATTTAACATTATCAACCTCAAACTGTCATCTGATCAATACTCATCATACGAACTGTGCTGTTTCAGACTGAACTGCAGTGTGAAAGCCTCCTCAGGAAAAGCAAAGGAGCAGGGATTTTCACAAACACTGAACAAAGGACTAGAGAAACACCTGACTGTTAACTTAAATATATATAAATACACAGTATATATTCAGTAAATGTACACTATATTGCCAAAAGTTTTGGGACACCCCTCCAAATCATTGAATTCAGGTGTTGTTTTTCAGGGGCTGAGCTTGGTCCCTTAGTTCCAGTGAAAGGAACTCTTAATGCTTCAGCATACATGTATGGGAACTTATGACCATTCCACTAGAAGCGCATTTGTGAGGTCAGGCTCTGATGTTGGACGAGAAGGTCTGGCTCACAGTCTCCGCTCTAATACATCCCAAACATGTTCTATAAGGTTGAGGTCAGGACTCTGTGCAGGTCAGTCAAGTTCCTCCACACCAAACTCACTCATCCATGTCTTTATGGACCTTGCTTTGGTCACTGATGTACAGTCATGTTGGAACAGGAAGGGGTCATCCCCAAACTGTTCCCACAAAGTTGGGAGCATGAAATTGTCCAGAATGTCTTGGTATGAAGCTGAAGCATTAAGAGTTCCTTTCACTGGAACTAAGGGGCCGAGCCCAACCCCTGAACTCAATGATTTGGAGGGGTGTCCCAAAACTTTTGGCAACATAGTGTATATTGAATTCATCAGCTGGCTCGGAAACATGAAAACTTCTCCGTCAAAAGCGTGAGAGATAAAATCAGTTAAAAAAAAAAACTTTTAAAATAAGACCTAATTAACATGAAAGCTGTAAAATGGCAGGATATTAAATGTGCAAAAATTCGCTCATGTGTGAAAGACACTGTTTAAACCCAGACTTACCCAGATAGCCAGATTGACTCTCTTCCCTGTGATGTTGAGCTTCTTTGTAAGGAACGAAGCCTAAAAACCAAAACAGGAAAGATAGAAGGTCTCATGTTAATAACATTAATATTCAGTATTAGTGTATTAAAGCACAGAAGCCAGAAGAGATCATTGTGTTGTCTCAAACATCACGATTTAAAATACCAACGTCATGATATTTCAGTTTTTTATATGCATTAGGAGCTCGACCTCACGCTAGGCGGCAACAGAACCCGATGGTTCAAAATTTACACTGATCACAAGGTAGCGTTATGGAGCATGCATCGATCACATGACACCAGAAGCCTTGCTTCATGTCGCCTGTGCGGACTTGGAAAAAATAATACTGAGACGATCTGGAGATCAACACTTCAATATAGATCCATAGGCTGGTCATCTGGAGACTGGTCATCTAGCTATCCTTTACATTGTATACATACACAAGCACTCCGGTTTCCACCGTGGCTGACTCGAGCGCAGTCTGAAATGCGTGTTAAAGTCGATACCTGATGTGCCTCGCACTCGCTTCTAAATACGATGTTGTGTGTTGTTCTGCAGAGGCGTAACCACAATCTCATTTCAGTGGGATGAGAAAATATATGAAATATTGATTTCCTCATCTGTAGAGTTAAATCGGTTAAAAGTGTGTTTGCTCATGCTTGTGTATCTCAGCTGACCGTCACACAGCAGCAGAAGTGGTGAAGACACTAAAGTGTTGCTTTATCCGTTTAAAGCACAAAAATGAACGCTAATCTGAAGTAAAAATTACGGCGTGGGGCGAACACCAAGCCTGCAGACTTCTTACATTCGCACCGTGCAAAAAAAATAATGATGAAATGATTATGTGCATAGTCTAGCTATCTGAAGGTAGTTGCTGTACTGCTGTATATACCTGCATGCTGGTATTTCCTGAGGCTGGCTTGACTGTGGTCAGAAACGCTGGTTAAATTCAACCGATGTGTGCTGTGCTTGATGTAAATCACGCTGTGTGTTTACTGACAATGAGGAAATTATACTACATAACATCATAGGGTTTTTTCCCCTCATCTGTACAGTTAAAATAGTAAGTTTAACATGCTTGTGCATTTAAATAACAGACGGACGTCAGACAGCAGTAGATTGTATTAGATGACACTAATTTATAATCACAAGGCACAGTCTACCATCTAATAAACTACACATATTGATAACATCATCATCTCGGTCATTAACAATAACAAAGATTACAATAACATGTTAATAAACAGGAGAAAGTACTTTCTTATAATACTGATATTGAAGTGGTTCCATTTTTTTTTTGCCTGTACAAAATAAATGTATTAAAATTGGAAGTGAGCATCATCTGGTGAAGCCTGTATAGGAATAGGGTTAGTTTTGCGTCATGGCTGTAGTGTATCACTTCACGCCTAATTATAAGCATGAAAGAAATTGTGCTGGTTCAAATAAATATATGAAATCAATTAAAACTCAATCAGTTTCCTGCCTGCGTTGATGGAAAACACACAAATTGGTAGATAAACAGGATATGAACCATACGAACAGGAACTATAATTTATTCTGCTTTAGGCCGCAGGCTGCTGTTGGACTTTATGCCACTGAAAAATCAGATTCGTTTTCAGTAGATCTCTAGTTCTAATTTCCTTATCAGGTCAATAGTAACAGCACGTTCGCAGTGACCTGCATGTCCAACCCTCTCTATAATCCAAGCCTAATAAAATATTGATAAAGAAAATGGTGTGTGGTGAAAGTGTGTATCAGGAGACGTTTAGTAAACAGCTCTGCAAGGCGTCTCGGCTCCTAGCGCTCTGTAGATCTTGTAAAGTTTTCAGTCATGGGAAAGTCTTCAGGACAGAGGACTTTGCACTTTCTGCTTTTTCTGTAACATGATAAAATGTGTGTGTGTGTGTGTGTGTGTGTGTGTGTTTTACTTATTAACTTCAAAAGAAGCTGGATAGAGAAGAACTGCTCATAATGCAGTTGTAAGATCCCAAGTGATAAGTGGAACAAACTTGTCTCCAGGATGTTCCACAACATTCACTGTAACTACATATGCTTGTTGTTTAAACAATGACGTATCATTTGTTAACAAATAAAAAATTGTAACTGGTATGATGTAGGTTATGGACACTTTTCCTATTACAGCGCAATGTGTTTTAGTTGTAACTTAATTCTGTTTCCACTTCTGACCCAAATCCTGTCACCTGTGTGTGTTTAAATACTAAGGAAACACTGAAGATGCCCTTGTATCTTTATAAATTCCCTGAACATTTCAAAATGCTTTGGTTGCTCTATGATTTCTGTACGCATCTCATTAGACACGGTTTGCGAACAGTAGAGGCCTGGAGCTAATTTGTCAATTATTCCACTCAAGCAGATGCTACACAAACATGTCCAAGCCTCTTGTTAACTATTACAGTATGTCACATTTTGTTGCTGTGAACCTGGGTATGTGTTATTCCATAACTGCTTATGGCTCAAAGGTGTGAGAAATGCCTATTAATACCCGCAGACTTTGCTTTAGTGACCCCGCCACTAGTAAATCGATTCATTTCCTTTATTAAAAATGTAATTATTGATCATCACAACGTTAATGGACACCTCTGACGTGTGAGGAGTATGAGTGGGAGATCATCAGAGATTTCAATACGATGGCATCTCCAAGGGGGTTTTACACAGTTTCAGTGGTGTCATTGTGTTCGGGACAGCAGGAAGGCGCGCTGCCAAAAGGCCGAACTGGACACAGCAGACTGAGTTCACTATGAAGTGGAACAATGTCAAGTGGGAGCCGTTGGTGGAAGGTACTGGAAGGTGCTGATGCCACCAATGAACATCATGAACATCATATTGAGCTTTATGAAACAAGACGTCTTTGCTAAGCTATCCGAGACAAAAGACAAAGCCGAGGTCCTTGACAGACTACAGATAAAGAAGTGCAAGGAATTCCTCAAGAAGACTATTATGAAGGAGAAGCAAAAATCTTTGCACAGGAGTTCGATGCATCCTGTTCAATCACCGAGCTGAAAACTATGCAGCGCTCAGTGACACCCTGCTGAAGAGCTCCAGCACACAGAGCTGCAGGATGTCTCTCAGAGTCAATATCCTTGATGCTCCTCTGGATACATTAAAGAAGAACATGTGAGCGTACTGAGAGGAGTGAGACGAGCACTTCCACTGTGATATACCGGAGTTAAACAGCTCGAGCGAGGACAATATAACCAGAACACGATGGGAGACGACGTTTGGAGGATGCTTCGTGAAAGCCAATTACTATATAATCGTAAATCTCAACAAAAAACTACTGACTTCTAATTCTTTAGAGGGTCATTTCTGTCTACCTTTACTATAAAGACAAATCGCTTAGATGTTTTTCTGGCTTTATGTGAACGAAAAAGATGCATATTTGCCCGTTTTCTTAAAATTCTCTGCTCAAAGTGAAATAGAGTTACACATTGTGATCTACATCCTCTTCTTCACCTAATAATGAACAGGTCATTAACATGCATCAGGTCAGCACCTCGTACCCGTAACCTGTGCATGATTCACAAATGAAGAGCATCCTCATCCCCATGCTTACTTATCTGACATCCTGAGCAAATTATGATCAAATGAAGGACAGTGTAAAATATTTCGTACTTATGAACAGATCTGCTTGTATCTGTCCAAAGCTACACAGTGGACAGTCGAGATTGGCGTTAGTGTTTAGACGAGCTGGTCAGTAGGTAATAATAATAATAATAATAATAATAATAATAATAATAAGTGTACATGAGCGTATCACGTGTAAGAAAGGCATTATATCATGTCCTCTGTTTAAACGTGTGCTGATGTTTGTTGTCTAAAGTGTGTATTGTGGATGGAGTGAATCTCTCTCTCTCTCTCTCTGCATTAGCACTGTGTATCATTATGTAAGGATGATTATCTCAGTTTACTGTAGAAACATTTCGAGTAAATCGAAACAAACCTAGAGGAAACACTCCTGTGTGTGTGTGTGTGTGTGTGTGTGTGTGTACCAGGCAAGTTCCTCTAAAATAGACAGCCAGAGACAAATGGCCTGGAATGATAAAGCGCTGATTTTTTTTTTTCTTTCACAAAATTTATCACCAAAAAACATACACCATAATAATTCCTACCCATAAAAAGCCTTCTTTTCTTCTTCTAAATGAGAAAAAAATGACTGGGTAAATCAGCAGGGTGTTATCTGTCAACCCCAAGCCAGTTAGCTAAGCATAAACAACAGCTACGCCTGACGGTGCGCCCTAGCGCACTAGCGCACTGAGCAGTGAGTACGGACACACAGGTGGCCGCGTTACACACTTACACACTACGCAGTAGGCTAGTGCGCTGCCTCAGAAAACACACAGCCTGTTTAGCCAAGAGCGCTAAGCTTTACCTGGAGGGTCGTGATGTGTTTGTCGTTGAACTTGTTTTCACAATAACGCAGGACCAGTGAGGTCTTTCCCACGCAGCCTTCCCCTAACAACACCACCTTGAAGGAGTATGTTCTGTGAGCTGTACTGCCGCCAGCCGCCATGGTGGAGAGGAGGAGGTCTCCTTCTTCAACTTCAGCAAAGAAAGTAAAACCGAGCGCGCGTCTCCTGATTGCCTCACATTAGATATCTATATTCGGGTGGTATGAAATTGGAAAGAAGAGGGGGAGAGGCGGCGGGGTGAAACTCCCCGAGTGAGCGAGTAAAAAAAAAAAAAAAAAAAAAGAGGAGAGAAAATAATATTTCCGCCTCTGTGAGTCTGTGTTGCTGAGCCAGTCTAATGGCGCCCTCTGCTACGTCACACTCCGGAGTCATATGACAGACAGGCAGGGGAGATGCTAATGCTAACGCTAACGCTATTGCTGCTGCTCCGTGCGCGTGACGTCAAACTCGTGTTTTCTGACTTTTCTGTCAGAATTAAAGTTCGGATTATTTACGTATTTACATAAGCACAACCACATGAAGTTAGAAAAATCTATAACTTTATAAGCGTAATGACTTTACTGTGAGGCCAAATCAACACAACCTGACGTGTGATTTTAACCCCTTCGGTGTTGTGGGTTTTATTTCTCTTACACCACAGCAACTTGTTTTTGTTTTGTTTTTGCCACAATTACAAATTTACAGCCGTTTATAAATGCTGTTCTCGCTGACTTTATAGCAATCAATTAATTAGTCATTTCCACACCCATGGACACCTGCCCTTTACACCCGGGTGTGCTTGTTGAAGCAAATGTCCATACCAGATTTATTCCCCCTGAGTTTGCGGTTATAATGCGCTCCAATCTTCTCTCCTGTGAAGTCTTTGCACTAGAAGTTGGAGCGTGTGTGTGTGGGGATTAGTGATCATTCAGCTACAAGAGTATTAGTGAGATCAGACACTGATGTTGTGAGAGTGAGGAGGTCTGGGGTTCAGTCAGTGTTCCAGTTCATCCTAAAGGTGTTCAGTGGGGTTGAGTCAGAGTCAGGGCTCTGTGCCGGACACTCCAGTTCTTCCACTCCAACCTTAACACACCATGTCTTCATGGAGCTCAGGGGCTTTGTGCACAGGGGCATTGTCATGCTGGAACAGGGTTCGAGTCTCTTAGATCCAGGTGAAGAGAACTTATAATGCTACAGCATACAGAGACATTATACAGTTGTGAGCTCCAAAGTTTGTGAGAACAGCTTGGAGTAGAAGCACATATGGGTGTGATGGTCAGGGGTGCACATACTTTTGGTTAGTTGCATTTATCGTTGTAATAAAATCTACAAGACCAGTTTCTGTTCTCACTTACGTTAAAGCCGCTATAAACAATTGTTTCCACACCAGTGTCTCTTTTTATCCTTTTAAAGTTTTCTGCAATAAAGACATATCTATGATTATACATTTTTTGTTACATGTGCATTTATCCTTTTATTAGTCTTGCATTAAACACCGTCTGGCCAATCAAAAAGAGAATTCAATAGTGTTGTGGTGTAAAAACTTATTAATGGCTCATTTTAATATTAATAAAAACTAGAAAATGCTAGAAAACTTGCCCTAGATTTTACAGAACTCATCTAATGTCATAACATTGTGTGTGTTTCAAGTGGTCTTGCGTGTTGTAGATACAGTAAATGTATATTTGATTGAGCCTCAGCTAAGCAGTTGCATGTGCCATAAACAGAAATGATTAAAAACCCATTTAAATCCTGCTCCTCTTGCACAAAAACATCAATGCTTACTTTTAAATCGATTAACCTATAGTAGAAACTAAATACGAAATAATAGTGAAGCAAAGTAGAAAGTCCAGTTTATTTCGTTTCAGAATTAGGAATCAATAATTACATAAAAGCACAATGTTGTATGTAAACATTATGTTTCAATATCTTTCAGTTTGCTCTATTTACAGAATATTAGCTAAACCCTTAAATCTTTAAATTCTACCAGGATAAACAGACCAAAATAAGGCAATGGTAAGAACTTTAGCTGAGAATTAAGGTCAAGTACACAGCATTAAACAGCAGATTAGTCTATGTGGTTAAAGGGCGAGTCATAAACATTATGTATGTGGGTAATCTATTAAGGAAATGGCCCAGCACTCAACAGGCATGGGAAAGTCGATCAGAGATTGGTTTTCAACACTTAACTATGGCTTTCTGAAAATGCAACAAATTGGGTCCTAAATAGCTCAAACCTCACAGACGACGATGCGGAACGAAAGGGTTTATGCATGCTTTGTTGAATGAAAATATGAATGAAACAGTTTGAGAGGTCATCTGATCTATACATCCATCCATCCATGGTCTATACCCACTTTATTCCTAATTAGGGTCATGGGGATCTGCTGGAATCCATCCCAGTACACATTGGGCGAAAGGCGGGTGTCCACCCTGGACAGGTCACCAGTCCATCACAGGGCCACATATAGACAGACAACACACACACTCACTCCTATGGGCAATTCAGAATTACCAATCAACCTAAGTACCCAGAGTACCCAGAATAAACCCACGCAGGCACAGGGAGAACATGCAAACTCCACACAGAAATGCCCCTGCCAATTCGAACCCAGGACCTTCTTGCTGTGAGGCAACAGTGCTAACCACTAAGCTTCTGTGCTGCCCTTATCTACACATATTAATCATAGACTATTGTCCATTCACCTGCCAAATAAGGACCTGCATCCTATTATACATACAGCACCAAAAATTACTAAAGAAACTTTCCAAATGGTCTTAATTATTTTATTTTTTTTTCATATTCTTTGTGTTGAAATACATGCTTCTGCTGGGAACTTTGTCAATGCAGAAGACAAAACGTGACAACCCATTAAAATGTTACAGAAGGGCTTGTGTCATCCGTTTGTTTGTCCACCTCTGTTGTGTAACATTTACAAAAGGTCAACAGTTGCTTTGCAAGGATATGATTATTCCAGCTCATAACTTCACAAGAAAACAAAACCTGCATTCTGTTATACATTGATAATCATACTACTAATGTTAATCATACTAGCAATTAAATATTTTGTGAGATATATATTATTTTCAGAGGGTTTTTTTGTGTGACTGTACAATATTTTATATAATTAATTATAAATTATTATATTATATAATTGTTATTTTTATTATATTATATTTTTATTATATTATATATATAATTAATTATAAATTAATTATATTATAATTTAAATGTAAATATTTAAAATGATTACTTACATGTATGTTAAAATATTTAAATATGTTAAAATGTTATTTAAATATTAAAAAGCATAAAATAATATATTTATTACAAATATTATTTAATAGATTATTATTATTATTATTTCTGATGTTAATAAAAATAATAAGAATTTTTAAATGCAACACTGCTCAACTGCTGGAAGTTTCTGATCAGACTCGTGTATCGTGTTGCATAAGGTGTCGTAGAAATTCTTCACAAATCATGATATATTTCTATCGAATCGCCCCACCACAGAAATGTGTAACCGAAGAGCTTCACTCTGCACTGAAAATGTCTTTTTAAAAAATCTTTAATAAGAATCACTAAAACGGTACTCAACAACACTGAATGTTCACAATAAATCACACCAAAACATGGATTTTAATCTAACACAGGTTTGTTGTAAATCCGACAGCAGCTGTTGTGGATCAGCGCATGGGCCAGAAACCCCACGCAACTCCGGGCAGGATCAGAGCTATGAGCACAGAGGAGAAGAGGTTTACTCCGTTGTTATCCAAAATGGGTTTCCCAGATATCCATTTCACTTTCGGTGACGCAGAGTTGACAACCTTCCCAGTGCTTTCATCATAGCCTTGATAGAAAAATAAAACAAATGATAAAGTTGAAGAGTAAAACAAGACGACGGCATATTTGTGTGTAATCTTCTTGTGATTTAACTGCGTGAGATTGATAGATGTTACCTGAATACTGCATGACTGCACCCAGTAAAGAGTCGAGCACCGAGCCGAGTAAACCGGCCGCAGCGCCGAACACAACCAGAGGCCACTGCGGTGCAGCTGAGTGCAGATCGCTAACCAGCAGCAGCTGAGTAATGAAGTATGCCACGCCCACAGTGGCTCCGCCGAGCAAACTCGCTACCAGACCCACGACGGTCACGCCTCCATTGGTACCTGTGAGGAAAGAAAGCAAAATAGAAACATTTACATGGTGCTCGAAAGTTTGTAAAACCTTTGGAATGTTCTAGATTTTGGCATAAATACAACCTAAATAAAATCATCAGATTTACAGAAAAGTCCTAAGTAAAGCCGGTTAAACAAATGAAACAAAAATACAATGTTTGGTAATATATAGAGTGGTGCTCAAAAGTTTGTAAACCCTTTAGAATCTTTTACCTTTCTGCAAAAAAAAAAAAAAAAAGACCTAATGCATTATCAAATATCCCCACAAATATCCCCACAAAAAAGAGAACAAACAAATGAGACAAAAATATTACACTTGGTCATTTATTTCTTGAGGAAAATGACCCAGTATAACATGTCTCTGAGTGGCAAATGTATATGAAGCTCTAGGATTAGCAGTTAATTTGAAGAGTCAAATGTTTTCAGTCTATTTCCGATATTTCTATCATTTAAAGGGTTCACAAACTTTTAAGCGCCACTGGGCGGAAGCTGTACAATTACAAGGCACTGGAAGTTTTATTGGTTTTAGTCTTGTGTGATATAATGATTAATCACCTCTACACAATATCACACTGACCAGAACCACTCGATTCACTCTCCAGTGTCAGAGAGCTGTGAGGGTTATCCAGCACCTATCGTCCTCACCTGCTGGGACTTCCTTCCACGTAGTAATAAGCCTGGGTCGGCTCTTACTGAGAACAGGACCCACTTCTGAAGCCCATGTGTCCCCTGTACTGCAGGCCAAAGCTCCCAGGAGTGACAGGCACATCCAGGATGCGGAGTACTGCATCGAAAAATCTATAGCCATCTCGCCTGGGCCGACTTCTATCATGTAGAGCAAGGCGAGTTCTGTCGGCACGCCTCCGTTACAGAAAACCTGTATCCAGTTCCTCTGGCCACCTGCAGATCAACATTCGATTAATAAAACATGACTATAATAAGGTTTATCTGTTTCTACTAAGACTAGCAAGACAAGACCATACATCTCATTGGATCTCTTCCAATCTACAGGACTCTGGACTAATTTGATCCTGAATTTCATTTAATTAATCAATCAAATATTTCAGATTTTTTGTGAAATTTTTGTGTTTTTTTGTGATCGTTGCTAAAAAAGCTTCATTTTGTGTGCAACTTTTGGTGTTTTTCTTGTATAAATCTAGTTAAACCAGCTGAACTACAAGCACAGGAGTCTTCTTTTAAACTCCATCCAGTTAACACACATATGTACTGACTTTCTATAAGATCTGTACACGTTCACACATGGAAGAGGGATCTGACTGAACATTACACTACAAAATTCTGCAGAAAAATTGCAAGCCCTCCCGCAAATATAACTTCGCTTAAATTTGCATTAATATCTGCAATCCCAAACTTATAAAATCCTGGAGAGATTAATCCTGGACTAATCATTTTGACCTTTATCAGAATTATTATTTTAGAAACTTCAATAACCTTTATTATCAGAAGGCAGTGTTTATTGAGGCATCTAATGGTTGCACATCTAACAATACCCTTATATGTTTCCAGTAGAAGCGTAACATATGTAAAAATACTTTACGATTTCTGTGAGTGACTGAAGAATCTGCCTCCTGTCTTTGTATTCAGGTATTGTGTGTACGAAATTGCGTATTTCTAAGCTAGGATTTAGGTTAAAGCCGTCCTGCAGATTGGGAAGAGCTGCTTAGGAACAACATCTCTGCTGCACCGTTTCTTACTGGAGTGTAAAGAAGCTGAAGGCATCACGGGATAAACGTCGACATCATACTGGAATGAGTTAAACAGAAGAGTCACCTTCTTTATATTCCGAGTCGATGCGTTTCTTGAGCGCTCCTTTCCATCGCGTCAGTTTGCTGGAGGTGATGAAGAACGCAAACAAAGCTGCCAGGAAGCTCATGTTGGCCAAGGTGAGAATAAAACCAACCAGCAATGCTGCAACACACAAAAAACGCTCAGACAGAAATACACTCTTCATTACAATAAAACCCTTCCCTAGAAAACTCTTCAGTTACAGCTGTAAAGCTAGAAGCCTCTTGGATTTACACTGAAGCTATAATTTATATACGAGATGAACTTTTTGTTTTATCTGCACACTGAGAGTTGGGAACTCTCAGGTAAATGCACACTGACTACACAAAACACACACACACACACAGGCTCCTGTTAAGAGGCATCATTTCTTTAGTCGTAATTGTGCAGCCAAGCTTATTTGTCTCAGATTTCTTTTGATTTGCCTTTCCCCCCCAAATCATTAATATTAAAGTTTTTAATACTCAAGTTTTCATTAAATTTGTGTGTATTTGTAATAATTTATAGAGAAATCCCAAGTCTTCAAATAACTTGGAGAGTTGTGTATATGTGCATCCATCGAGTTTATTAAAGTGTACTTTAAAGTCTTGTGATATGTTAAGTGTCGGTTCTTCCTGTTGCTGTTGTGGCACCACATTTTCCCCATGGGAATTGGCAAAAGTACTCTCTACTCTAAATGAAATAAATAACTGACTTGATAGCTTCATTTCTGTATACATTTGATAGCAACTGATAAAGGAAGCTTTGGGATTTCTTCAGAAACTCAAATACTGTTGTAGTTTTTGAGAAAAGATTGCTGAATGAATGAACAAACATTTCATGGAAACTGTGAAATTTCCTGAATGGTTCCAAGCTATATGAAATGCATCACTGCAGCTCCGGACACCTCTAAGCCCTGCCTCCTAATTATCTTGTATCCTGTGAGGGATTTGTGGTTCCTTCAGCACTCTTTCAGAACATTACCTCCTAAACAACCTCCAAAATCCAGACTCTTTTTCTTAAAAGCGCGAGATGTGATAACAAGCGGGACCAGAACCGAGAACAGCCATCGCCATGGAGATACAGGCTGCAACGTCCCTGGAGGAAAAACATGACACCGAGTCGAATCATGAAGATCTGTTGAACTGTAAATAAAAGTCAAGAAGCGTGTGAAAGTGTGAGCTCACCGGAGTATGTGCTGATGGCTATGGATATGATCCAGAAGGACAGAGAGATGGCCAAAGTGAAACACAACACTATGATATCAGTCATCATCTTGACACACTTCTTTATCAGTTTATCGTCCGTCAACAAAACCTGTTACTCCTTCTGAGAGGCGCAGCTGTAACACACGAGAGAAAAACACAAAAATATATCAAATCAACACAGAGACGCTCACATGCTTCAAAATGCAACACAGGTCCATGTTAGAAATAGCCAAGAACACCTGGACCACATCTGGATAGTAGTTAATCGTTCTGCAGTTTTAAATCAGAAGAAGCAGAAACTCTCACAGGCTCAGAGGAGAAAAGACTAAATCTATTAATTAAACTCTGGGTGATATCACAGCTTAATATCAAAATTTTAATAAATTATAAGGTTATAGACTGAGATATTACATACAGAAATATTGTAGGTATCATGATCATGTTGAAATATTTAAACAATTTCTTTGGACTTTGGAAGCAGAGTGGATAAATATTTCATTTATTTTTTGTTCATTTATTTATTTGTAAAATGTTATCTTTTTATTTTTTTTGTGGACATTAAACAAAAGTTTTTTTTGTACTTTAAATACATTTTGCCTATATAGAATATTTCATTTATTTTTTTATTTATATTTTTAAATGTATTTTGTACTTGTGAATACATTTGTATGTAGAGATTATTTCATTTACGTTTCATTTATATATATATTTTTTTGTGATCTGAAGCGGTCTCTAGCAAAAGAATTTCCTTCGGGATTAATAAAGTTAATCTTATCTGATCTTTAACACAGCACTAAAAAACAAATCCAACTTTTACTGGCAGCTTATTTTTTTGTTTAAAGTAATCATAGGAATGTCTTGAAATATAGAAATATGATGGTTTCATGTCAACCAAATCCCTCCCTCCCTCCATCCATCCATCATCCATCTAGCAGAAATATTTGCTGAGAACATGCTGTGCCATTCATCTTAAACAATCCCAGTAAATCCACTCATTGTTTCTTGTTAGGGCAGCACGGTGGTTTAGTGGTTAGCACTGTTGCCTCACAGCAAGAAGGCAGGGGCCTTTCTGTGTGGAGTTTGCATGTTCTCACGTGGGTTTACTCCGGGTAATCCGGTTTCCTCCCACAGTCCAAAAACATGTACATTAGGTTGACTGGTAGGAGTCCCATAGGAGAGAGATATGTGTGGCCCTGTGATGGACTGTTGACCTGTCCAGGGTGTACCCCTGCCTTTCGCCCAAATAGCTGATCCCCGTGACCCTAATTAGGAATAAAGCGGGTATAGAAGATGTATGTTTCTTGTTAGAAGTGGAGTAAGTGAATGAAGCTTTAATGATGAGTCCAAATATTACATCAAGTTGAAATATACACTTTACAGCCAACATCTAGTGGAAACATCTAATGATTTTAAGCAAACGTGGTCCACAACGAGGGTTGGGGATCTCGCTCATGGATCCAGCATGGACTCTTCTGATCAAAGTTGAACACCTTCAGATCTGTTGATTGCAGAGCCTCGTCAATGAAACACCAATCTTTGTGTTTAAAGCATGTTTAACCCATCTTAAAAACTCTAAAGCTCAGACTCCGTTTCTCTGTAACACGATTTTCTTTCCTGCTTCCTAACGTCCATTCAGAACAAAAGACCGGATAGTGAGTAAGGGGCCGTTAATAGGTTTACAGTGAGAACAGGAACTAACCACATTACCTCCATCAATAAACGGTTAACAATATGATGTTTTTAATCATCTCACATACTAACCATTTAGAGCATCACTAGGACATCCATTTTCATCAATCTGAATGAATTCAATCTGGCTGCAGAGTAAGAAAGTACTGTTCGTAGTGTAACCTAATTATTGCAATCCGAATCAAATATTATGTGTGTGTGCATTCATACATTCCAAACAAACTTTCTGTGTAAACTCAAGAGGTGAACACACACACACACACACACACACACACACACACCACTGCACTGCGCATGTCTGCCAGGTATTGCTGAATCTGATCAACAGGCATGGCTAATTTGTTTCCCAATCTACCGGATTATTTCAGATCTACACCACTCTTTTCAATCGGATCAAAATATAATTCGAATCCAGTTCAATAGTATCAATCCAAGTGTTTACATGAACGCTTTTCAATTGAGATTCTTTGGTCGCATGGAAACGTACCTAGTGTGGCGTGTCATTAAAATAAAATCATTAGTTTATAATCATCACTACACACACCACTTCTCGCGCGCACACACACACACACCAGCACGCGCACAACTTCTATCCCCAGACTACTCGACAGCAGAATAGCCGATGTGCTGGACTTCCGGTTTCAAATTAGACGTTAGCAGAAATTATTTTTAGAAACCGGTACCGTGACGAAACTGATCACGATGTCGATACTGTCGATACCCCCTTAGTCTAACTGTATACACGACGGTCAGGTGTTTATCTTCTGGAGTCCGCTGTGACGTCAGGGTTGACCGGAAGTGTACCTGCAGTACAGGAAGCCTCGGTGTCGCTGAGGTGCTTGTTCCATGTTAACAGCCAAAAAAAGCGTTCATTAAACAGCTTTTAATGCGGAATCCTCGGCGCTGTTCCAGCACACATGTATTCATTCAGAGTACTGTACTGCTTCTACTGCTGTCCTGTCATTCACAGATACTCTCTACTGACACCTACTGGGACATCTCGGAGCAGCGCCATAACCTCGGAACTACGACTAGGAAATAAACAAAGGATACGCTCCCTCAACTCGGAGTTCCGGAATACCTGCTGGGGAATATATAGAAAAGCATATCAATTGGTTCCCATAGTTACCAGACCAGACCCTCTCACGTGTTCTGAACATTATCACATCATGCACTGTGTGGGATTTGATAAAGTGGCGTAAGTCTAACATTTTGCACCCAAAAATTTCACTCAGGGAATAATAAGGTTCATCCATCCTCCCATCATCAATCCATCCATCCTTCTGTAAATCCTTTGATCTATCCAGCTGTCTATCCCTTCATCCATTATCTACTCCTCTGTCCATCCATTTATCTGTCTAGCTCTCCAGCCATCCATCCTCCCATCATCCATCCATCCTTCTGTAAATCCTTTGATCTATCCAGCTGTCTATCCCTTCATCCACTATCTACTCCTCTGTCCCTCTATTTATCTATCCATCTATCCATCCAGCTATCTACACTGAGAAGAAAATAACTATTTGGACACTTGTTTTTGTTATTTAATATACTTCAAATGCATGTATCCCCTTCACATTTACACATAAAATGTTTTCTGGCTTTGTTCCTATAAATATAAATAATAAGTTGAATTATTGCCAACGGGTTTATCTTTGTATTATCTTTTGTTCCAAAATGTTCTGATTTTAAATCTGGTTTAAGTCCTGACCTCAACCTGATAGAACACCTTTGGGATGAATTAGAGCGGAGACTGTGAGCCAGACCTTCTCGTCCAACATCAGTGCCTGACCTCACAAATGCTCTTCTAGAGGAATGGTCAAAAATTCCCATAAACACTCTCCTAAACCTTGTGGAAAGCCTTCCCTGAAGAGTTGAAGCTGTTATAGCTGTAAGGGGCGGGACAACTCCATATTACATTCATGTGCATGTAAAGGCAGGTGTCCCAAAACATTTGGCCTGGCTCACAGTCTCCACTCTAATTCATCACAAAATGTCTTGGTATGAAGCTGAAGCATTAAGAGTTCCTTTCACTGGAACTAATGATTTAGAGGGGTGTCCCAAAACTTTTGGCAATATAGTGTATCTAAGTGGGATCTGGGAAACTGAAGGGTTCTAAGAAGCATAGCAAAGGTTTATGACTTTATTTATTTGTTTGCTTGTTTTTGTTTGTTTGGATCAATTATCGTCAGTGATATTGATATTGGTTCTTAGTTTTTAGTTTTAAATTATTGGTGTATTTTTAATTGTTATCTCAGTGGAATTGAATGGGTTTAAGAGACCAGATCCACCATGACCCTGACCAGGTTAAAAGCTTATCGAGGATATCCTGCATATAAATAAATGAACCATGTTTGAAGTAGGTTTGTATTCATCACCAACATTTCAGCTTAAGCATTATTAATTTAATTAAAGTATAGACCACAGTTCACCATGTTGTAGTTGTTCCTTATTTTCACTTCTTCACCATTCATCTTACACCCTGAACACGTTTTTTTTTTTTTCACTTTATCATGTGCACATCCCGAAGCCACCACTCATTTATTTTTTTTAAAATGTCTTTAATACAAATATATATAGGAGATATAAAAACAGAGAGTCTATATACAGACATAAGAATGTACACTTCAGTGGTGAAGAAAAGCTTCATCATCATCATCATCATCATCATCACCAACTAAACAGTTCTCTTCCGTAATTGTTCAGGTTCATATAAAGTTTCTCCCGGGTAAATAAAAAATATAAGAAGATGTGAATGAATTTGGATCAGCTTGAATACATGCTGATTCAGTGGTTTACGTTCTGCTTTTATCAACATCCTGTTGTCTTTATCACATATTCTACTTTCACTTGTTGCAAATGAAAGCATTTCGCTGCCTCGTCATGTTACAGAGAAACTTTATCTACTATACAAAATGACTGTACAAAATCTGTTGTGTATTTATTTGTATACAACATGTCCAGGTTAAAACTGGAATTAAAAATGATGTCTCAACAATACTATGTCCATCCATTCCTTCCATCCATTTATCTTCTGTAGTGTTTATCCTACACAGAGCTACAGGGAACATGGAGTCTCTCCAAAGGAATTCTGGTACAAGATAATGGACTTCCTGTGTAGGATACCAACTCATCACAGGACACACTCGCACACCACAGACAACTCAGAGATGCCACTCAGCCTACAGCACATGACTGGGGAAGAAACCCAGAGGAAAGCCTTAAAGCATGCAGAGATCATGCAACACACACAGGGTGGAGTCAGCCATCGAACCCGTAACCCTGGAGGTACAATATCAGCTAATTAAATGAAACATAGTCTCTGAGGTCTTTATAAATTGGTTCTGAAGGAATCCTTAATATGAATATTGCTATATTTATCCTTACATGTGCATACAGACTGTACTGAAAGCAGGTTGTACAGCATGGGGAATGTATTAATGTTATTATTAACAGGGATCACAAGTACTAAACACGTGCTATTAATCATCGATACACGATAACAAGTGTTATAACTGTAACGTGTTCAGCAGTGAGCATGTAGCAGTACTGCACACGTGATTACAGGCTTCCTGCTGGATCGTTATATTCGAACAGGACAGCGTTATCATCACATTTAGCTAAATGTTTAATGCTTCAACCATTGCATAGGTCCAAAAGTAAAATATGAAACCACACACACACTCACCTGGTGTCCTGACATCTGTAAGCTGGTGTAATATTCTGAAAAAACAATGTTCTTAGTGAATTGTCATGGTCTGTGCCATGTATTTACAGTGTAGTATGTAGCATACAGCCAGGGAGACGGTTCTATATAGCCAAAGGAATCCAGTGGTGTGTGTGTGCGTGTGTTTGGTTTGTGTGTGTGTGCAATTGTGTGTTTGTTGTGCATTTTAGTGTTTTGTGGCATGTGTGTGAGATTCTGGTGTTTCTGTGGTGTGTGTGAGTATGTGAGTGTTTGTTGTGTCTGCTTTTAGGTTTGTGTGTGTGTGTGTGTGTATTAGTGTGTATGTGTGTTGTGCATTGTAGTGTGTTTGTGTGGTGTGTGTTTGTGTGGTATGTATGCGTGTTTTGTTGTGTGTGTTTGAGTGTGTGTGTGAGTGGGTTCCTGTGGTGTGTGTGTGTGCGTGTGTGTGTTTGTGGTGTGTGTGTGTGTCTGGTGTTTGTGTGGTGTAAATGTTTGGGGTTTTTTTTGTGTGGCGTGCGTGTGTTTGTGGTGTGTGTATGGCGTGCGTGTGTGTGTTTGTGGTGTGTGTATGGCGTGCGTGTGTGTGTTTGTGGTGTGTGTATGGCGTGTGTGTGTGTGTTTGTGGTGTGTGTATGGCGTGTGTGTGTGTGTTTGTGGTGTGTGTATGGCGTGCCTGTGTGTGTTTGTGGTGTGTGTATGGCGTGCGTGTGTGTGTTTGTGGTGTGTGTATGGCGTGTGTGTGTGTGTTTGTGGTGTGTGTATGGCGTGCGTGTGTTTGTGGTGTGTGTATGGCGTGTGTGTGTGTGTTTGTGGTGTGTGTATGGCGTGTGTGTGTGTGTTTGTGGTGTGTGTATGGCGTGCGTGCGTGTGTTTGTGGTGTGTGTATGGCGTGTGTGTGTGTTTGTGGTGTGTGTATGGCGTGTGTGTGTGTGTTTGTGGTGTGTGTATGGCGTGCGTGTGTTTGTGGTGTGTGTATGGCGTGCGTGTGTTTGTGGTGTGTGTATGGCGTGTGTGTGTGTGTTTGTGGTGTGTGTGTATGTGTGTCTGGTGTTTGTGTGGTGTAAATGTTTGGGGGTTTTTTTTGTGTGGCGTGCGTGTGTGTGTGTTTGTGGTGTGTGTATGGCGTGTGTGCGTGTGTTTGTGGTGTGTGTATGGCGTGTGTGTGTGTGTTTGTGGTGTGTGTATGGCGTGTGTGTGTGTGTGTGTTTGTGGTGTGTGTATGGCGTGCGTGTGTGTGTGTGTTTGTGGTGCGTGTATGGCGTGCGTGTGTGTGTTTGTGGTGTGTGTATGGCGTGTGTGTGTGTTTGTGGTGCGTGTATGGCGTGCGTGTGTGTGTTTGTGGTGTGTGTATGGCGTGTGTGTGTGTGTGTGGTGTGTGTATGGCGTGTGCGTGTGTTTGTGGTGTGTGTATGGCGTGTGTGTGTGTTTGTGGTGTGTGTATGGCGTGTGTGTGTGTGTTTGTGGTGTGTGTATGGCGTGTGTGTGTGTGTTTGTGGTGTGTGTATGGCGTGCGTGTGTTTGTGGTGTGTGTATGGCGTGTGTGTGTGTTTGTGGTGTGTGTATGGCGTGTGTGTGTGTTTGTGGTGTGTGTATGGCGTGTGTGTGTGTGTTTGTGGTGTGTGTATGGCGTGTGTGTGTGTGTTTGTGGTGTGTGTATGGCGTGTGTGTGTGTGTTTGTGGTGTGTGTATGGCGTGTGTGTGTGTTTGTGGTGCGTGTATGGCGTGCGTGTGTGTGTTTGTGGTGTGTGTATGGCGTGTGTGTGTGTTTGTGGTGCGTGTATGGCGTGCGTGTGTGTTTGTGGTGCGTGTATGGCGTGCGTGTGTGTGTTTGTGGTGTGTGTATGGCGTGTGTGTGTGTGTTTGTGGTGTGTGTATGGCGTGTGTGTGTGTGTGTGGTGTGTGTATGGCGTGTGTGTGTGTGTGTGTTTGTGGTGTGTGTATGGCGTGCGTGTGTTTGTGGTGTGTGTATGGCGTGTGTGTGTGTTTGTGGTGTGTGTATGGCGTGCGTGTGTGTGTTTGTGGTGTGTGTATGGCGTGTGTGTGTGTTTGTGGTGTGTGTATGGCGTGCGTGTGTGTGTTTGTGGTGTGTGTATGGCGTGTGTGTGTGTTTGTGGTGTGTGTATGGCGTGTGTGTGTGTTTGTGGTGTGTGTATGGCGTGCGTGTGTTTGTGGTGTGTGTATGGCGTGTGTGTGTGTGTTTGTGGTGTGTGTATGGCGTGTGCGTGTGTTTGTGGTGTGTGTATGGTGTGTGCGTGTTTTTGTGGTGTGTGTATGGCGTGTGCGTGTGTTTGTGGTGTGTGTATGGCGTGTGTGTGTGTGTTTGTGGTGTGTGTATGGCGTGTGTGTGTGTGTTTGTGGTGTGTGTATGGCGTGTGTGCGTGTGTTTGTGGTGTGTGTATGGCGTGTGTGTGTGTGTTTGTGGTGTGTGTATGGCGTGCGTGTGTTTGTGGTGTGTGTATGGCGTGTGTGTGTGTGTTTGTGGTGTGTGTATGGCGTGCGTGTGTTTGTGGTGTGTGTATGGCGTGTGTGTGTGTTTGTGGTGTGTGTATGGCGTGTGTGTGTGTGTTTGTGGTGTGTGTATGGCGTGTGTGTGTGTGTTTGTGGTGTGTGTATGGCGTGCGTGTGTTTGTGGTGTGTGTATGGCGTGTGCGTGTGTTTGTGGTGTGTGTATGGCGTGTGCGTGTGTTTGTGGTGTGTGTATGGCGTGTGTGTGTGTGTTTGTGGTGTGTGTATGGCGTGTGTGTGTGTGTTTGTGGTGTGTGTATGGCGTGTGCGTGTGTTTGTGGTGTGTGTATGGCGTGTGCGTGTGTTTGTGGTGTGTGTATGGCGTGTGTGTGTGTGTTTGTGGTGTGTGTATGGCGTGTGTGTGTGTGTTTGTGGTGTGTGTATGGCGTGTGTGTGTGTGTTTGTGGTGTGTGTATGGCGTGTGTGTGTGTGTTTGTGGTGTGTGTATGGCGTGTGTGTGTGTGTTTGTGGTGTGTGTATGGCGTGTGTGTGTGTGTTTGTGGTGTGTGTATGGCGTGCGTGTGTTTGTGGTGTGTGTATGGCGTGTGCGTGTGTTTGTGGTGTGTGTATGGCGTGTGTGTGTGTGTTTGTGGTGTGTGTATGGCGTGTGTGTGTGTGTTTGTGGTGTGTGTATGGCGTGCGTGTGTTTGTGGTGTGTGTATGGCGTGTGCGTGTGTTTGTGGTGTGTGTATGGCGTGTGCGTGTGTTTGTGGTGTGTGTATGGCGTGTGTGTGTGTGTTTGTGGTGTGTGTATGGCGTGTGTGTGTGTGTTTGTGGTGTGTGTATGGCGTGTGCGTGTGTTTGTGGTGTGTGTATGGCGTGCGTGTGTTTGTGGTGTGTGTATGGCGTGTGTGTTTGTGGTGTGTGTATGGCGTGTGCGTGTGTTTGTGGTGTGTGTATGGCGTGTGTGTGTGTGTTTGTGGTGTGTGTGAAAATGTGCTAGACTTTTACAGTCATTTGCAGCCCAGAGAAAGTAAAAGAAAGAAGTTGTGAGCAACAACATGACTGCTGTTAGGCTTCTGCTGTGTTACGCAGGAAACTTGGCAAAAAAAAAAGTCAGGGATTTTTCCATTTGACAGTTAAATGCAGGTTAAGACCCTGCCAAAGTCTGGACAAAGCATGAGGCATCAGTATTCTCCTCATGTACACTCAAACAACACACACACACACACACACACACACGGCTTGTCTATGTGCAGCATAATTAACGCACACACACTGATGCATGGTGTCTGATGCACTGTGCTGTGTGGCAAATCATTAACAGGGCAATTAAAAAAGTCGTTTACGACGTACACACACAGTGCATGGTGAGATGATGGGGCTCGGTGTTCTGGGCCAAACATGTTGTCTGTTTGTTTAAACTGGTAAATGGGACCAGAGCTTGCGTGGAGTCACAGGACTGCTTTTCGGCATCGTCTGAGTCGAGCGAGGCCAGGCTCAGGTGCTGGCGTCTCAGCAGCGTCACCTGAGTGTGTCTGAGCAGGAGTCCCAGGTCCTCTTTGAAATGAGGGTTGAAGAGTGCATACAGCAAGGGGTTTAGACATGCAGGTAAGGGCACGACCACTAGCAGCACCGATTTGACCACGTCCGGGCCCACGGCGGAGATCTTCAGCAGTGCAGAAAATGACAGGAAGGCCACGGGAAAGTAGAGGACACAATTTGCGAAAAGGAGCCAGGCCACGTGACGGATCATGGAGCAGTCCCAGAGCTTGTCGTGTTCTCCTTTCTCTAAGCTGCAGTACAGACACGTGTAGGTGACGGTCATGACGAGGTAGCACACGGAGTTGACCAGTACTTGAACCACCATCGAGCCCAATCCAGCGTGTTCCCCAAGAGGCAGAGGAAAGCAGAGTGATGATATGTCATATTCACCGACATGCAGGAGAGGAACTGATGTTACAGCCAATCCTGAGATAAAGCAAAGCGGCACTGCTAGCTTAACCATTGCTTTGGATGCTCTACAATCCAGCGCCGCTTTGCCGTTATGGACAGAAAAGCTTCTTTCCACAGCAGCCACAGTCAGGAGGAAAACACTTGTTTCTGAGGCAAAAACCGACACGAAGCCGGTGAGCTTGCAGCTTGTACTGCTTTCCCAGTTAGCACCATACATAGCGAAGCTACCAAAGGTGAGAGAATCTACAAGAGCCATAACTCCACTGCACAGTCCCGTCAGGCTGTTGACCAGCGCCAGCAAGCCCACCAGGAGCTTCACAGGAGACAGAAATGTTGGAGAGAGAAAGATGGACACCATCACCATGGCGTTACCAACCAGCGACACGACGGCAATGATCCAAACTCCACAGCGGACAAGCCAGCTCTCAAACAGGTAAAGACACGGCTGGAACGGGCCTGGATAAAAAGACAGAAACATTTAGAGGAAAAGGTAAATATGAACAGCTATGATGAGATGTTTTTCTATTACCTGGTGTTGGGGAGCACTGGACTGAGTGGTGAGACACGGTGTCGTCTTCAAGATCCGGGAAAAGATCCTCAAATTCATGATCTCCTGTTAACAGAAAAACAAAACACAAATGTCATCCAATCAGCATTATTGAAGAAAATTTGTTGTATCATTGTCTTGAATATGAATTAAGGAAAATATAAATATGTTTATTTTTATATAAACTATAAGACAGTCTTTAATAGTAAACAGGTGAGCACTGGGACACTTGCTTGCCATCTCATTCAAAATAAAATTACTGAAATGCCTGAGATCACAGTTAGTGATCAAAATAAACAGGTTCAGGTTCTATGTTGTGTTGTGTAGCTAACATTATGACCACCTGGTCCCTTTTTTGCTGCTAAAACAGCCCTGACCCGTCCTGCGCTGTGTATTCTGACCCCTTTCTATCAGAACCAGCATTAACTTCTTCAGCAGTTTGAGCAACAGTAGCTCGTCTGTTGGATCGGATCACACGGCCCAGCCTTCACTCCCCACGTGCATCAATGAGCCTTGACCGCCCATGACCCTGTCGCCACTGTTCCTTCCTTGGACCACTTTAAATAGATACTGACCACTGCAGACCGGGAACACCCCACAAGAGCTGCAGTTTTGGAGATGCTCTGATCCAGTGGTCTAGCCATCACAATTTGGCCCTTCATCAAACTCAAAGCTCAAATCCTTACACTTGTCCATTTTTCCTGCTTCTAACATCAACTTTGAGGACAAAATGTTCATTTGCTGCCTAATATATCCCACCCACTAACAGGTGCCATGATGAGGAGATACTCAGTCTTATTCACGGCACCTCTCAGTGGTCATAATGTTATGGCTGATTGCTTTATAAAATGATTTTATGTGTGAGCTATGTTCCTAGCTGTAAATCAAGTTCATTGTGATTGACAGAACATCACTTAGCAACAAAGCTGCTATTAATCTTCCAAATGAGAGAATAAATGCAAACACACATAGAACAACAGTGACTGTAGTGGGTCTTGGGATATTTGCTTAAAAGCATTGTGATGATTTTGAGTTACAATATTTATATAATAATAATATTTATGACTAAAAATGACCAATATTTATTAATATTAACAAACTGTCAATCATTTCATTACACCACTGTCAGCAAATTCATCTTTAATGCTAAAGTTTAGTTCATTTACCTAAAATAATCCTAACAGTGCAGTAATTGTAAACTTTAACCCGGGTCGTCTCTCAGTGAGAGGAAAGCAGGCGCATGTGTCTCGTGGAGGCTCACAGACCCAGACTGCACAGCACTGTGCTCCATTCACTGCTCCACGCTTTTGTGTGCACACAAATCACGACACATCACACTCATTTTTAATGAGCACGCTCGCTGATACTGCTCTGGGTCATGCATTAAAGATACTGTTTAAATGCCTAGAAAGTAAAGCATTATTAAACTACCCATTGGCATGCACAGAACAACTGATTGAGTAGAAAGACGTGCTTGTAACGAAAGATTTTTTAGCAAGTTACAGGCCAATGGGAGTCTCTGTGCCCTTCAGAACCCTGCAGACAACACCATATTATAATTGGGTTAATTTACATAACTTAAAGGGGATAATGTAACATGTTAGATAAGAGGAAAGAGAATAATAAACAAAAGGCTTGTGGCTAAAATGCAGGGAGCTTCCTGAGACCCTGTTACAAACCTACACTAGATAATTTTCTTACACAGGAACCTGTAGGGGGTTTGAAGGGGACACGGAGTATGAGGCAGGGAACATCGTGGATGTGATGCTAGTCCATCACAGGTTACAATCACACAACGGACAATTTATAGATGACAGTCAGACCATGTCTTGGCCATGGACTGAGAGAGGAAACTATAGAACCCAGAAGAAACCACCCAGGGCAGAGGGAGAACATGCAACTCCACACACACACACACACACACACACAGGGCTCCTGAGGTGTGAGGCAAACATGCTAATCACTAAACCATCATGCCTTCCTGGTTACAAACCAAACAAAAGACAATACAGCAGCTTCCCTAAGTATTTAACTGAAGGAAACATGCTGCAAAGAATGGGATGCTTTTATTCATAATGATAAACACAAGCCAATTCCCAAGGAAATCTGGGAACACAGAAGGTGCCGGAAACCCAAACCAGAAGCAACCATTGTACCCAGTACAGACGGTATAATACATCATTATATTTATGACAGTCTACCATGCAGGTGTAATATAAATGTGTCTAGCAAAATTGCTACAGAAATTACATCATTATATAACATACACCTAGTGGATTTGTTGTTTTCTATAAAAGTGGTTAAAAGTAATGAAAGTGTAAACACCTGGGTTAGAGGCAGCTCCATCTTTCCTCCCCACATCAGTGCTGCTGTTCTTCTCTTTTTCCCAACCGATGGCGTGTTTCTCACAGTTCAGAAACGCACAGCACTGGAACGCATACGGCATCTCCATCACCCTGAAGGCATGAAAGAGTTAACACTCTGTAATATGTACAGTTGGTTTCATCGTTAGTTCTGTGTGTTCGTGTGGGTTAACAGGATATATGACAGAATAAAGGCTCTTTGAATCCTAGCTTGACGCTTCTTTTAGGAATAATATATTATCATTATTGTTATTATTAGAATCTAAGGTTAATATTATGAGCTACTTTTGTGTCGATTCATGATATAAATTCACATCCATATCCCTTCCAGGTTTTAACACTACTATATATGGATAAGTTCAAAGGGGGTGAATACTTATGCACTGCATATATAAACCTGAAAAAGACATCAAGGTACCTGAAGATACAAGACAAAATTTGATGTGATGGGGTTTTTTTTGTACCTCAGTCTGGGGAATCTCTCGACAGGAATGAGCTCTTGCAGGTCTACATTACCAGCCAGTTTCATGTGAGTTAACACAGGCATCTCAACCACGGGTAAAGATGACAGCTGATTGGATGTCAGGTCACTGCGAAGAGGTGAAATGATCCAAATACACCAGTATATATTGGTTAATAGCACTAAATTTACTCATAGTTACCACAAAGTTACCGTCAAAGTAAACACAAGGCATGTGTGTATACAATCAGTTCAGAATTATTGGCACCTTTGGTTAACAAAATCCACATTTTAGCAAATCTATTTGACACAATTATAGAAATATTTATAAACAAAATATGTGGAGTGTCCATGACTTCTTGTTTTAACTGGTTTATAAATCGGAAGTGACACAAAGAGTAATCCTAGTACTCATTCATCAACATGAGGACATTTATAGAATGTACAAATGAAGTGCGTTGACCTGCTGAAGTGCTGACCTGCTGTTGACCTGTCAGACAACAGCTACTGAAACAAACGCATGAAATACCCATATCCACTGTGAGGGCAATAATTAAAAAATAAGTTTAAAACAACAAAAACTGTAATGAACCAACGTGAAAGAGGACGCATATGTGTTTTGCCCTAACATACATTAAGGCAAAAACATCTTGAAGGACAACTTTGGAGACTTAACAATCACTTGTACTTGAGATAAGGTGCTAAAAATAAACTGAACAGACAGACTCAAACTCAAAAACATAACACCTCCACCACATGGTGATATAAATAGATCATTTGGCACTCAAGGTGGGCTTGGTGAAAAAAAATAACTGAATCCCCATTAGCGGTGGATATAATAATAAATAAATCCAAAAACCTTGTCAAGACTAAAAAGTCTTGTTAGGACACATGGTATTATGACTCTTTTAAGTGTCTCAATGAACATCTAGCCACATCTCACAAGAAGCTACAACTGAGTCGTTGGAGCCTCAACCAGGACAATGATCCAAATCCGCTCAAAAATGGTTCATTGATCACAGAATCACGCTTTTGACTCGTGTCCTGATACAACCCCCCACTGATAACCTGTGCAATGATTTGAACAGGAGAGTCGACAAGGAAGGACCTCAGATCTTGAAGCATTTGGAAATTATGAAAGACTCCAGGCTGTTATGGTGGAAGAATGGTGGTAAGGTTCCACTAAGTAAAAAAGAGGCTTTTCATTATGTTCTTAGCACACATTTACTTCAATTAAAGGTTACATTTTTTAGATATTTTCAGGTGTGATATGATCCAAATTATCCACAGACCATTCTTTCACCAGCGAGTGATGCCAGTCATTATGGAGCTGACTGTGTACTTAATATTAGCACTTAAATTATGTTCATGACTCAGTGTGCTGTAAACTGTTGGTCATGGTTCATTAAGAAAGGTGTATGTGTGTGTGTGTGTGTGTGTGTGTATATAAAATACTGGAACTCACAGTTTGGTGAGAGCTGGCAGCTCAGAGAAGGAGAGTGGATCCATAGAGCACAGCTTATTCCAGGCCAGGCCACTACAACAACATGAAAAGAAATATTGATGGCTAATTTATGTAGGATTCTTCCACTTGCTGATGATACAAGCTGTTGTCTTTATGGTATTTTCAACTGTTACTGTAGAGTTTTTCTTCCTTTTTTATGTGACACAAGGAAAACAAAGGATTTGTCACTGCCTCGTGCCTCATTCCGCATACTGTTATCACTTCAGCTCAAACTGCTACTACATTTCACTTCACCTAGTACCTAAGGTTCT
This sequence comes from Hemibagrus wyckioides, assembly GCF_019097595.1. NCBI lineage: Eukaryota > Metazoa > Chordata > Actinopteri > Siluriformes > Bagridae > Hemibagrus > Hemibagrus wyckioides. Next base: position 3,828,322 of record NC_080728.1, read on the forward strand.
ATAGTCATACAGGATAGTGTGTGTGTTCCATATTCAGTCCCTCAGGAGTTTGTGACCGAGGCCCTGTTCAAGGGTCAGGCTTAAGGATTAAACATTAATTGATGTGAAAAATGAGCTGAAACCCCATAACATTTCAGTTATATCCATCATTCTGCTGACTTGAGTCCTCATCTTTTGTTAGACTGCAGCTGGCTGTTTAAACTGTTTATGTTTCTGAAAACACACATGACGTTAGCGTGAAAGCCGCTCATAATACTCACAGGGACTTGAGTAAAGGCAAACCTCGAAACGTGTCCAATTGCAGCTCACGGATCTGGTTATGATGGAGATCACTAGTCAGTAAAGACAAGCACGAGTTACTCTTATGTCGTAATATTATTGCACCTCGTATCTGCTGGGTGTAAAATGTTCATTCGTTACTCACATCTTTTGAATCTTTTTGCAGCCTTGGAGACTGGGCAGGGATTGGATCAGATTGTAGGAAAGATCTCTGGAAAGAAAAGCCATGTGGAGTACAGGAAGGTTGGGTGATGGATACAGGAGAATCACACTAAGCAACTATTTCAAATCAAGCAAATATCTAGATGTACATGTATTCTGTACAGTGTAGTGTCAAATGAAGAGCGAATAAGGATTGAGAACACTCACAGTATCTGCAGGTTGGGAAGCTGTTCACACACTGTGCTCGGTAGAGACGTGATTCTTGCCCCTGTGATAGCGCTGAACAAAGAAACAACCACTGCAATTAATTCCAAGCAAACTCCATTCTCCACTCCTAACCTAGAGTCTATCTCGGAAAACTCGGGGCACAAGCTGGGGAATACCCTGGATGGGGTGCCAAATCATCACAGAGTACAATCACACACACCCATTAGCACACTATGGACAATTTAGTGATGCAAATCAACCTATAACAAATGTCCTTGGACTATTCATTCTTTACACCGCTTATCTTACTTGGTTGCAGGGAACCTGGAATCTATCCCAGGAGACTCAGGGCACAAGGCCTGTCTATCACAGGGTACAATCGCACGTACACTCACACACTACAGACAGTTTAGAAATGCCAGATTGCCTACAGCACATGTCTTTGGACTGGGGGAGGAAACTAGAGAACCCAGAGGAAACCCCTAAAGAACAGGGAGAACATGCACACTCCACACACACAGCCCCAAACGAGGCAATTATGGTAACTTGATAAACACACACAATGCCCGAAATGCTAAAGATATCATTTTAATAAACCAAAGTAAGGCTTTTTGCTAATGATGTATAATTTGAATAGTATATAATATGCAATGTAGAAAAAAATACAATCCTTTTGTCTCACTATTGATAAACAACTAAATTGGACAAATTACACATAATAAATAAATACTATTATATTTTTCCAGTGTATTTGCTTAGTCAAAATAATTCAGTATTTTATGGTAGCACAGAAAAGTTAGTAGAGTAAAGTGTGCATTTGAGGACATGGTTTCAGTGAACGGCGGGAACTCACAGCCTTTCCAGACTATGTGTGCCTGTGAGATCTGGGAACTGTGTGATATCTGCTGCTCCATTTAAAGACCTAAACACAACAAGAACAACACTCTCATTGTGGTCAATGTTGTTGCTGTAATTTAAGCATGAAGACAATAAAATTGTGATGGTTCATTGAACTTGTAGCTTGGCTCACAGTGTTCTGAGCTCTGGCAAGTGCTGGAAAGCAGACTGACCAACAAATTGAATGGGGTTGTCATAGAAGAATCTGTCACAAAGGAAAAAAACCCAACAGATTAATAAACTGTCCCTTAAATCTTCTATAAAACACAATGTACAAGTGAACAAACAAATAAACTCAATCTAAAAATGGTGGAAAAAAAAAAACAGAAACAAGCATTGGGTTTACGAAGTTTAATGAATGAAACAAACAAATTGGTGTGGCATGGTAATACTTCTTGAGTGAATCCCAGAAATATGAAAGTTCTCTATATTAACAGAAAATAACAGCACTTCCCAGAAATGTTACGCAACTGTAAAAGTAGCCCCTTGAAATACAAAACATCTGTGCATGCTAAGAACACCATGTACGTTTCCGAATGTAAGTATGTACCCTATGCTGTCGTTCTAGAAATCTCACTTAGAAATAAACATAGCTCCAACCTGTCACACGCTGAAATAATAGCTTGTTGATTTGAGTTGATTCAAATGTGTATGTCGTTTCGACGGGATGTAATTGGGTAACATTAACTACAGTACGTTTTTATACATCTAATGTATTTTGATCAGGTATTTTTAAATGAAACACTGAGCCCACACCTGAGCTGAGAATCAACCCATGACAATGGTGCTTTGCAACAGGCAGATGACCACTGCGCTATTCTACCATTGATGCTAAAATGAATCCTATAGTTTTACTGTATTTTCCATCAGCACCAATATCCTCGTGGGACTTCACACTGTAACTGGTTTATGTTACGACTGCAAGAATTAATCACTCTCCCTCTACATCGTTCAATCTAGTCAGCACAACTAAATCAGGTTTTGTTGAAAAACGTAACATTTTCATGTAAACTGTACATATATTTTTTTAATTCTGACTGACCACATATTCCTTTGGCCTTTTTTTTAGTGGAGGTAAACAAGTCTTGAGTTAAATCACCATATTCTCACTCATCTATCAAAATGTAACACCCAGGATCTTTTTTACATTGCTAATATTTTCTCAGTTAACAAGCATACAAAAGTATTAAAGCCTCATCTACTAATTTCATACTGAGAAAGCATTAGAGATTTGTCTTCTCTATGATTATGAGCTACACCTAATAATGCACCTAATAATAATAATATAATCATAATGGTTGTGATCATAAACAAACACATATAGAGACATGGAGACCTACATTGTTAGAAGAGACGGGTTTCCGATGAAGGCATGTTCAGGGATGGACTTGATATTGTTGTTGTGAAAGCCTCTGCAAAGAACAAAAAGCAGATATGTAACCAATGAACTGGTGAAAATACCTAAAGGTATGGATACTATGGGGACACTAAGAGACTAGTGTGTATAGACTTACAGCTCCTTTAAAGTCCTCAAGGTTCTGATAGCGACAGGGAACTCCTCCAGACTGTTATAGTTCAAGTCCCTGTCAATACAAGACACAGATCTGGATCACAGTGTTATGAGAAAAGTAAGAGGCTGACTGGATAATTTGAGACTAGAAAAAAAAAAGCAATGTTGTCCAGTTTGGGTAAATCCTTCCACAATCAAAGCATCAAAACCCAGGTAGGTAACATAAAACAAGAACAAACAATAACCCTAACAAAAAAATAAAAAATGGGCAAGGGTAACAACATCAAGGGTAGAGTAGAGTAGAGTAGAGTAGAGTAGAGTAGAGTAGAGTAGAGTAGAGTTGAGTAAAGTAGAGTGGAGTGGAGTAGAGTGAAGTGGAGTTGAGTAGAGTAGAGTGGAGTAGAGTACAGTAGAGTGGAGAAGAGTAGAGTGGAGTAGAGTAGAGTGGAGTAGAGTAGAGTGGAGCAGAGTAGAGTGGAGTACAGTAGAGTAAAGTGGAATAGAGTAGAGTGGAGTAGAGTAAAGTGGAGTTGAGTAGAGTAGAGTAGAGTAGAGTAGAGTGAAGTGGAGTTGAGTGTAGTAGAGTAGAGTGGAGTAGAGTGGAGAAGAGTAAAGTAGAGTAAAGTGGAATAGAGTAGAGTGAAGTGGAATAGAGTAGAGTGGAGTAGAGTAAAGTGGAGTTGAGTAGAGTAGAGTGGAGTAGAGTGGAGAAGAGTAAAGTAGAGTAAAGTGGAATAGAGTAGAGTGAAGTGGAGTTGAGTAGAGTGGAGTGGAGTGGAGTGGAGTAGAGTGAAGTGGAGTTGAGTTGAGTAGAGTGGAGAAGAGTAGAATGGAGTAGAGTAAAGTAGAGTGGAGTAGAGTAGTGTAGAGAAAAGTGGAATAGAGTAGAGTAAAGTGGAGTACAGTAGAGTGGAGTACAGTAGAGTGGAGTACAGTAGAGTAGAGTGGAGTACAGTAGAGTGGAGTACAGTAGAGTAAAGTGGAGTTGAGTAGAGTGGAATAGAGTAGAGTAAAGTGGAATAGAGTAGAGTAAAGTGGAGTACAGTAGAGTAAAGTGGAATAGAGTAGAGTAAAGTGGAGTTGAGTAGAGTGGAGTAGAGTAAAGTGGAGTTGAGTAGAGTAGAGTAGAGTAGAGTAGAGTGAAGTGGAGTTGAGTGGAGTAGAGTAGAGTGGAGTAGAGTGGAGAAGAGTAAAGTAGAGTAAAGTGGAATAGAGTAGAGTGAAGTGGAATAGAGTAGAGTGGAGTAGAGTAAAGTGGAGTTGAGTAGAGTAGAGTAGAGTACAGTAGAGTAGAGTGAAGTGAAGTGGAGTTGAGTGTAGTAGAGTAGAGTGGAGTAGAGTGGAGAAGAGTAAAGTAGAGTAAAGTGGAATAGAGTAGAGTGAAGTGGAGTTGAGTAGAGTGGAGTAGAGTAAAGTAGAGTAAAGTGGAGTGGAGTAGAGTGAAGTGGAGTTGAGTAGAGTGGAGTAGAGTAAAGTAGAGTGGAGTAGAGTAGTGTAGAGAAAAGTGGAATAGAGTAGAGTAAAGTGGAGTACAGTAGAGTGGAGTACAGTAGAGTGGAGTACAGTAGAGTAAAGTGGAATAGAGTAGAGTAAAGTGGAGTTGAGTAGAGTAGAGTAGAGTAGAGTAGAGTAGAGTAGAGTAGAGTAGAGTAGAGTGAAGTGGAGTTGAGTGGAGTAGAAAAGAGTAGAGTTGAGTGGAGTAGAGTAGAGTGGAGTGGAGTAGAGTGGAGAAGAGTAAAGTAGAGTAAAGTGGAATAGAGTACAGTGAAGTGGAATAGAGTAGAGTGGAGTAGAGTAAAGTGGAGTTGAGTAGAGTAGAGTGAAGTGAAGTGGAGTTGAGTGTAGTGGAGTAGAGTGGAGAAGAGTAAAGTAGAGTAAAGTGGAATAGAGTAGAGTGAAGTGGAGTTGAGTAGAGTAGAGTGGAGTGGAGTAGAGTAAAGTGGAGTGGAGTAGAGTGAAGTGAAGTGGAGTTGAGTAGAGTGGAGTGGAGAAGAGTAGAATGGAGTAGAGTAAAGTAGAGTGGAGTAGAGTAGTGTAGAGTAATGTAGAGTAAAGTGGAATAGAGTAGAGTGGAATAGAGTACAGTAGAGTGGAGTACAGTAGAGTGGAGTACAGTAGAGTAAAGTGGAATAGAGTAGAGTAAAGTGGAGTTGAGTAGAGTGGAGTAGAGTAAAGTGGAGTTGAGTAGAGTAGAGTAGAGTAGAGTAGAGTAGAGTGAAGTGAAGTGCAGTTGAGTGGAGTAGAGTAGAGTGGAGTGGAGTAGAGTGGAGAAGAGTGGAGTAGAGTAAAGTGGAATAGAGTAGAGTGAAGTGGAGTTGAGTAGAGTAGAGTGGAGTGGAGTAGAGTAAAGTAGAGTAAAGTGAAGTGGAGTTGAGTAGAGTGGATTAAAGTAGAGTAGAGTGGAGAAGAGTAGAATGGAGTAGAGTAGAGTACAGTAGAGTGGAGTAGAGTAAAGTAGAGTAAAGTGGAGTTGAGTAGAGTAGAGTGGAATAGAGTAGTGTAGAGTAGAGTGGAGTTGAGTAGAGTGGAGTGGAGAAGAGTAGAGTGGAGTTGAGTAGAATGGAGTAGAGTGGAGTAGAGTGGAGTTGAGTAGAGTACAGTAGAGTGGAGTAGAGTGAAGTGGAGTTGAGTAGAATAGAGTAGTGTAGAGTGGAGTAGAGTGAAGTGGAATGGAGTAGAGTGGAGTTGAGTAGAGTACAGTAGAGTGGAGTTGAGCAGAGTAGAGTGGAGTAGAGTACAGTACAGTAGAGTGGAGTTGAGTAGAGTAGAGTGGAGTAGAGTAGAGTACAGTAGAGTGGAGTTGAGTAGAGTAGAGCGGAGTAGAGAGAAGTGGAATGGAGTGGAGTTGAGTAGAGTAGAGTACAGTAGAGTGGAGTTGAGTAGAGTACAGTAGAGTGGAGTTGAGTAGAGTAGAGTACAGTAGAGTGGAGTAGAGTAGAGTACAGTAGAGTGGAGTTGAGTAGAGTAGAGCGGAGTAGAGAGAAGTGGAATGGAGTAGAGTGGAGTTGAGTAGAGTAGAGTAAAGTGGAGTTGAGTAGAGTAGAGTGGAATAGAGTAGTGTAGAGTAGAGTGGAGTTGAGTAGAGTGGAGAAGAGTAGAGTGGAGTTGAGTAGAATGGAGTAGAGTGGAGTAGTGTAGAGTGGAGTTGAGTAGAGTACAGTAGAGTGGAGTTGAGTTGAATAGAGTGGAGTAGAGTGAAGTGGAGTTGAGTAGAATAGAGTAGTGTAGAGTGGAGTAGAGTGAAGTGGAATGGAGTAGAGTGGAGTTGAGTAGAGTAGAGTAGAGTGGAGTTGAGCAGAGTAGAGTGGAGTAGAGTACAGTACAGTAGAGTGGAGTTGAGTAGAGTAGAGTGGAGTAGAGTAGAGTACAGTAGAGTGGAGTTGAGTAGAGTAGAGCGGAGTAGAGAGAAGTGGAATGGAGTAGAGTGGAGTTGAGTAGAGTACAGTAGAGTGGAGTTGAGTAGAGTAAAGTGGAGTAGAGTGGAATAGAGTGAAGTGGAGTGGAGTAGAGTGGAATAGAGTGAAGTGGAGTAGAGTAGAGTACAGTAGAGTGAAGTGGAGTTGAGTAGAGTACAGTAGAGTAAAGTGGAGTAGAGTGGAATAGAGTGAAGTGGAGTTGAGTAGAGTAGAGTACAGTAGAGTGGAGTTGAGTAGAGTACAGTAGAGTGGAGTTGAGTAGAGTAGAGTACAGTAGAGTGGAGTAGAGTAGAGTACAGTAGAGTGGAGTTGAGTAGAGTAGAGCGGAGTAGAGAGAAGTGGAATGGAGTAGAGTGGAGTTGAGTAGAGTAAAGTGGAGTAGAGTGGAATAGAGTGAAGTGGAGTGGAGTAGAGTGGAATAGAGTGAAGTGGAGTAGAGTAGAGTACAGTAGAGTGAAGTGGAGTTGAGTAGAGTACAGTAGAGTGGAGTTGAGTAGAGTAAAGTGGAGTAGAGTGGAATAGAGTGAAGTGGAGTTGAGTAGAGTAGAGTACAGTAGAGTGGAGTTGAGTAGAGTAGAGTAGAGTAGAGAGAAGTGGAATGGAGTAGCCTTTAAACCAAATGATAAAAGATTCAGCATCATTAACGTATATGTACTGAATGAAATGACAGAACACATATCTGTATGAAATGCTGTAACTCCCAGATTATATAAACATCCTCGCCTTTCTCAGTCATACTGCAAATCTTCTACATGAAGTAGAATTATCCTGGAATGTGCAAAACATTTTCTGCTTTTACCCCCCCCCCTTCCTAATGCCCCACAATTCCAGGTTTGCAAGTAAAATATTCCCTGAGAGGGCAACTACAGACCCTCTATTGAGCTAAAACTCCTTATCTTCATTATCTGAGAAGAAGAAACTGGGATGGTTAAAGTGGGATGGACGGAGAAAAGAGAGGGAAAGGGAATGGTGCTTTTGCTGAATGTTAATGAGAGGTCAACTCACAAAGTCTCCAGGCTCCGTAGCCCATCAAAGCTCTGTTTTCCCAGGGACAGCACTCTGTTGTTATTGAGATGCCTGCAGTGAGACAGCAAAAAGAACAGTCAGTTACATCCACCCCTCCACGCCTAGTGAGCTGAAAGCTGACTGGAACAACAACATAAAAAGAAGAAAAAGACAAAAAAAAAGGAAAAAGACCCTCCGTTCTTTTTTACACGTCCTTTCATTGTGCCTGATGTCACTCTCAGGCTAAAAAAATACACTATAAGTACACTCTGAGCTTTATTCAGTGTAGCATGACTAAAAAAACATGGTGATCAAAGGGAACGAGTGATTTGTATTATAAACGGCTTCTTAGAGGGAGCTTTCTCCAAGCCTTTTAACCAGCTCTGTTACCCACAAGTAAAAGTACAAAATCATGTGCTGTGGAAACAAATACATTCCTGTTATCACAGATTATAAATATTCAGGATTAATTGATAATCCTGGGTAAAGTATGAGCAGTCTGAATCATCAAACGACATAACCCAGGATTCTGTTTAACAGAGAGAAAATATTTCATGTGTAAAAAGCGGTCTTGATGCTACATACAACGAAGAAACAAGAATATGTGTAAAAAGCGGTCTCGATGCTACATACAACGAAGAAACAAGAATTCAGGAAGCATAAACTTACAGAACCACCAGATTTGATAGATTGGCAAACGCTCTGTCTGGGATGTGGGTGATCTGGTTGAGGGCGAAGGTCATGGCCTGCAGTGAGGAGAGTGGACGCAGGGCATCGACAGGTACCTCTGTCAGAGCGTTGTCATCCAGCCACAAGTGGCGCAGGGAGGACAGTCCACCAAAACAGTCTGGTGGTACACTTGAGATGTGGTTCGCGTCCAATCGACTGGTGGAAATTTGGGTGTCAGTTTGAGTGTGGAAAAGTTCAGGTTCATAAATAAACTGGTGAAAATTTGTTAAAAATATCATTAAAGTGGGTGACTTTAATGATTGAAGAGATGACCTTAGGGACAATTTATTTAGCACAGAATATACTCATTTGGAATAATAATAAATAAATAAATTAACAAAGATTAGGACAGTATGATGGTGCAGGTTAGCGACGCTGCCTCACAGCTTCAAGGTCCCTGCCTCCATCCTGCGCTCGTGTTACTGTCTGTGTGGAGTTTCCTGTTCATGCTATCCCCATGGGTTTCTTCCAGGTTCTCCAGTATCCTCTCACCTCTGAGAAACATGCCAGTACGTGGAACAGCATGTGGGTATTCCCACCTCACTTTTTGGTAAGGATCTGGATCCACTATGACTGATTAGATTAAAGGCGGTTACTGAAGGTGAATGAATGAATGAAGCTTCTTCAATTTTGAGTGTCTATTAAAGTAGGGGCAATATTTCAAGAAATGCCAATTAAAAACTGTAAAATCTTCCTACTTAATCTACTTAAAATATGAGCATACTCTCACATCACACTGTATAGTTTGTAATGCCAGGCTTTTGTGCTGCTCTTCACCTAATCTACTGCTCTTCATTCAGATTCACCAACTCTTCAGGGTAAATGACAATATAATTGTATCTAGGTGTCTCACAATTAAAGTACAAATAACAGTTAAACAATACTAACTTCCTGCTCTTAAATGCTACCTTTCAATTACCCTGGAAAAGTTTAAGAAGACAGTGAAGACTGCGATGTAAAACCTGGTTTATTTTATACAAACCTGCCAATAAGCACATCAGCTGCCATGGTCTGCCTCACACTTTGAGATTAAAGTATAACATTTTAATTTACATTTTAATTATTCATACATTTATATTTATGTCAGTATATACACAAGTAAACATTTATGGAAATTAAATAAACATCTAACAGGACTCTATAATAAATACGACATATACTGTACATCACAATCAGCCCATTATAACGGCAGAGTCACACCATTATAGAGTCACACCATTATAGAGTCACACCATTATAGAGTCACACCGCAGGTAAATCCTCACTGTGTGTGTATCACATCTCTGAAAATGGCCATGAATAATTAAATTAGGTTTCAACTTTTATTCACTCAATCTGTATTTTTTTTATCATGCAAACTCCTGAAAATATACAAACATCTTCAAGTGATACTACATTAATTCTTGGTATATATTAATAATATTTTCTACCTGGGTTATCCTTGTCTTTTTTTTTTTTTTATCTTAAATTTTCAGCACTTTATTTGTGAATGTTCTTTGCATTCACCAGGAATGAGCTGTGTTTAGAGCTGATTCATTTCAACCCCAGAAATACTGCTGGAATCGACTGACAGCTCTCTCTCTCATTAACAGGGTGTTTCCACCCACAGAACTGTTGTTCACAGCATTTTTTGTTTTTTCCGCATCGTTCTAAACTCTGGAGTCTGTTCTCTCAGGAGATCAGCAGTTTCTGAAATCCTCAAACCAGCACATCTGACACCATCATATCACAATAAAAGTCACAGACTTTTTCTCCATTTTGTTTTTGATGTGAACATTAACTGAAGCCTTTGTGCTGCTGCCACATGATTGGCTGATTGGATAAGATCATTAAGAAAATTTAAGATTTATTAAACCTGGTTTCTGCTGTACCACCTGTACCATCTTTCAGCATCCAGCTTGCTACAATACACCGTTATTTGGTTTGGATGCTTTTGGCATTGATACTGTGAGCTAAATATCATATACAATTAGAAGTTATAAATAAAGATACTGTAATGTGGTGATTTGGTAAAATACTTTCTTTATATCGCCGGTACATGATTAGCCTTTCTTGTTAAATTGAGTTTGATCAAGTAACAAAACAACTACAATAGACGGACATTGTGAGGCACTATGCTATTTAAAGTTTCAATCATTTTACCTGATGGCATAATCTCCGCTGAGAAATTAGCTGAAACTAGATAGTCTATCTACACACCCTGACTGAAGCTCACCCCACTCACCTCATTTTGACCACTAAGAAAACAAAGGGCAAAGAAAGGAAGCATTTTTTCTCTTCCCTGACAACTATTACCAAAGATACCTAAAGAGACAACATTCTTGAACAATACCCACCCTGTTCCCTCTGCCAGGCAGAGTGCTGTACAGAACAGCGCTTATGGATTAATGTGATCCTGGGCTGACAGTTTGCATGGATTTGAGAGCGAAAGAGGCAGATGAGAAAGAGATAAAGAGAGCAGATGGGTTCTAGCGCAAATGCATTGAAAGACAATCTTCATTCAGCCTCCTGTACTACCCTTTCTCCGTCTTTTTTTAAACTGATCAAAGTTGAGGCCTCATGAGGACTGAATTCATTTGGAGAAGTCTAAGGGTCCGCTCTTTTGTGTCACTTTCGTCCCTTAGTTCCCGTCCCCCCACCTTCTGTTTCATATGATAATTAACAGAGCCTTGCCACTGAGGGGGTCAATCTGTAACCAAAACAAGAAGAGAAGAGAAAAGAAAAGAGAGAGTGTGTCTGAAAGACATTAAGCCATATGTGTGCTCCTATGTACTCACAGCGAATGAAGGTTCGGCAGGCTCTTAAAGGCCTCCCTGGGGACCTCCTGAAGCTGGTTGTTTTGAAGCATTCTGTGTGGGAATGTGTGAGAAAAGGCACAAAGAGAGCATCATGGTCCAGAGAAGGTACAAGAAAAGAACAGTAACAGATAAAGCCACCAGTGAAATAATACTAAAAATACCAGTTAGACTGAAGATACTGTCATTGTGTACTATACATATTGCTACATATGACAATGCGTGTCATTTTGCGTGTACAATACAAACCACAGTGCATCCTGTACTACTGCACACTGCTCTTCTGTGTATGTATCCCAGTGTTTGGGACATTCTTTCTATATTTACTCAAACTAAATGTAAAATAAAACCTTTTGAACCAGTAGCTGTTTAACACAGAATGTGGAAAATTCCAGAAATTGGAGTAATGGTGCATTTAAGTCATGTTAGATGAACTGTTGAACCACCACAAAGTCGGAATTACGAGTGGGAAATCTCAGGAGTTTTTGACTTGGGGGCATGTCGGTGGAGTCAACAAATGCAACATCCGTAGCCGACAGTAAATTAGTAGACATTTAATGTTTAATCGTCTCAGAAGCTAATTTCATGGGGTTTTTTTAATTTACAATAAAACAAGCTAACTGCCTGCACAAAATATAATAGCACTGTTCAATCACGATATATGATGCAACAATAAAATTTATTAAAAACATAAAAAAAGCAAAACACCTGATGCACAACATTTGCTCTTCATTTTCTAGAAGTAATGTTAAAAATCCTGCTGTTTTATTTGTAGTTAATTAAGAGAAGGTTCACCTTCATATCGCTCTGACTAAAGTGACTTGAACACACCTGACTTCATAATTGGTTTGGAAAGAAATTTCCCAGGAGAACTCGAACACACAGTAAGCTTGTAAACACAGTATAGTGTCTTTGTGTGTGTGTGTGTGTGTGTGTGTCAGTGCTTTTACACGCTTTAATTGATGTATGAACAGGGAAATGTGCCCTGCATGGACAGGAATATGTATGTTTAAAAGAATGTTTTGTTTACAAGCACTAGGAGCACTGCTTAACACTTTTTTACTTTGGATGCATCATGGGAAATTTAGGCACTTAATATTGGTTCACTGTCCAAAAAAAGTCAAAAAGTCCTGCTTTAATTTTAGAAACTACCTGACAAGCCAATAGTCTAGCACACCCTCCAACACGCTCTCACAGAGACAAGCAGTAAAGCTTACTCACAAAGTTTTGAGATTGACAAGGCCATCAAATGCTCCTTCAGGAATGTCCGTCAAATCATTTCCTGCTAGTCGCCTGCGGAAAGAGCAAAATGCAAAACAAGCTGAATGTTAGCTTTAACAGCACAATGAAAGTGACTAGAACGCTCATGTCTCATTTAGTTAACTGTAAAGAAGTATGAATTTGTTTGTGGCTTATTTAGTGATTAAGATTGAAAAAATATTTTGATTGTTTTGATTTTTTTTTTACCACCAACGTCAACTACCTTAGACGTACAGCATGTTAAGCTGTAATAATCTTAATCTATCCATCTTTGCATCTTAGCTAAAGATACTCTCGGTCCTCACTCCACACATTTCATGTTACTGTACGTTTCTATTGGCAAGTCAATAGGGGAGTCTACTGTGCTCACATCTGAGATCATTTATAGCAATTAATTAGAAACAGATTTATTAGAGATTTAATTCACTAGCTAAGAATCCCAGTCACATAAACAGAAAAGCTGACTGTCTCTTTAAACAGTCTGGAACATTCCAAAAATTGATGTAATGACATTCAGAAGCTTCTGAATGTCCAAGCAATAGACAAATCCAGGCAATTCAGCCAAGGTCTCAGAAAAACTATTGTACATAACCAAAAGTCGGGCTTCTCCAAGCAGCAATACAACTAAAGGCACAACAAGCATCTATCTATCTATCTATCTATCTATCTATCTATCTATCTATCTATCTATCTATCTATCTATCTATCTATCTATCCATCCATCCATCCATCCATCCATCCATCCATCCATCCATCCATCCATCCATCCATCCATGGGGCATACAGACCCGACATGCACAAATTAACCCAGAGATGAAGAACTTTCATTAAAAAATTTCGACTGAACCTCAAAACAGGTGAAGGAGCTAGAGGCATCAGATACCAATTTATCTACAACCTCCATTAAGAGAGTCCTGTAGGGCTGTGTCCTGAAAGTCTGCCACACAAAGAAGAAGGACCATTATGAAGAAAAATGTCCATAATGATCAGTGTATATATAAATGAAAAATGGAAAGGTTTTAATCTGAATAAATGTAAAGCATGGTTATGGTAGCATCATGTTGTGGAGGTGTGTTTTTGCTGGTAAGCGGACTGGTACTCTTCAGAAAATACATAGACGGCATCATGAGAAAAGAGGATTATCTAGAAAAACAACATCAAGACAACAGACAAAAAAAATTAAAGCATGGTCGCAATTCTCCTAAACACAGCTCCAATACTGAAGCTAAATGGCTTAAAGACAATAAAGTGAAAGGAGAGACCATCACAAAGCCCTGATCTGAGAGGAGATGAAAACGTGTGTGTGAGCAACAAGGCCCACAATCCTGACTGAGTTCCACCTGATCTGTCAGGAGCAATGAGCAAACACTCCAGCTAAGTCTTGAGTAAAGTTTGTGGTTCAAGCAATTAAATGGCAACGACACCAGTGTGTGTGTAAACTTCTGACCCACTGATAATCTGATGAGTAAATAGAAGCTGGAATAAATCTGTCTGTCAATTTTTATTGTGAAATAACCTTATAACCTGCCCCATAATCTGTATATTGTGGACTCCATTTAATTGTGTTCTATATAGCATTACAAATTAAATGTATAGAGTAGTTTTTTATGTCTGTGATTTTGAAGGTCACCAACAGCCGGTACCAAATACCTTGTGTGTAAAAAACATACTTGGCGAATAATCCTCATTCTGATTCTGATTATGGAGATCAAGTAGATGCTCTAAATGACTTAGGACATGAAGTGTATGGTAACATGAAATGTGTATGTGTACAGTATATAGCTTATGTGTATGGAGACGTTTGGCCTCATTTGAAATATAACACTTTTTATATCTGTGCAGTAAATTCTGGTACCTTTGGTAACGATGAAAGAAGAACATATATTAGTTGCATTTTATTCATCTGCTGCCATTAACCAGTTGGATTTCTGCCTTAATGGAAGCACAATCACATATTAGTTCAGGTTTATGTGATTTTATATCACCAAAGACATGGTGTTAGAGAATAACTCTATTTTAATAAGATTTACAATGACCACAGTGTGGAAAATATTAACACAGAGTGAAGAGACATTGACAATAATCACTCGTTCGACACGAGTTAGAGACAGATTTCTACATGCTAGTATCCTGTTTCACCTCTTCAAATCAACTCCGCTCTTGCCAATGTGCTTCAATGTTAAATTCCACAGTGTCTCAAGAAACACGACACGAAGGAGGCCAAGGGTCTGCGTGTACCCTGTATACCAAAGAGTCGGCATTCTAACAGGGTGGTGCCATTTGTTACACAGAGATGTTGTATCTCGTCCATCGCGGGGGCATCAGCAGGGGGAAACATGATAATGAATAAGGGCATCCATCCAGGCGCTACTAACAGATTGGAACGCCGCCTCTCCGTATGTTGTGGGGCTTCCGAGAAATCGGTCAACTTGTATGCAGCAGTGGGCAGTTTGCCCTGGACAAACACAAGAGCAGAGACACTACACCTGAGCAAACACTCATGGGAGAATTTGTTCTTAATAAATCATGGCTACCTGTTTCTTCATGAAGCAAGCTGTCGGCTGAAGGGTCAGACAGCAGGTTGGAAGAGGGCACAGTGAGGACAGAGGAAAACATACGATGGCTGCTGAGTGGTTAATCCTGTAAACCAGTCCAAATAAGTTTGCGCAACAACAGTTGCATGCTTGCCTTCAGCAAACAGATTTGGCCACACTGCTTGTTAGACCTATAGCATATTTTGTTTCTTAATTTATTTATTAAAAAATAGTTTATTTTTCTCAAGATTAAGGTAAAGTGTTGAGTCAAATAAAGGAAATAGCAGTTAATAAAACATCAGCACTGTAAACATAAACACTGGTCTGAGACACAAAGGCTCCTTAAACACTGTTAGTACTGATAGTTCCCCATTCTCTAGTGCTCAGTGTTGATATCAGTGGTTCCTGTGCTATATTATATTGATAAAAGACAAAGGGGCATCAAATGAAAGGGAAATGCTGTGGGGTGTGTAATGTTGAAATGAATGCATTTCTGTGCAACTCAATACAAAGCTTTTCTGACTGGATCACCTTTATCCTATGATGAAACTTTTCTATCCTGATAGGAGTGGTCTCTTACTGCATGGTTTGATGTTTTGGACAGCTTCCTCTATCACCACCATTTTTTCAATTCAAATTCAATCCAATTTATTTGTACAGCGCTTTTAACAATGGACATTGTTTCAAAGCAACTTTACAGAAATATAAAAACATAGATTAAATATGACACGCTTAATATTAAATTAATATTTATCCCTAATGAGCAAGTCGGTGGTAAGGAAAAACTCCCTGAGATGATATGATGAGAAACCTTGAGAGGAACCAGACTCAGAAGGGAACCTCATCCTCATTTGGGTGACACTGGACAGTAAATAATGTAAATGTAAACAGTGTCCTTTCTACAATTGTTTATAGTCAAGTGAAATTGTGCAACCAAGAGCCCCTGGGGAACTAACAGGTCAGCGTAATTTCTGAGTTCAGCATAGACTTAACACTAATTCCTCCCTGCTGAAGTCTTTATATTTACTGAATACGTACTGATGAAGATCCAAGAACAATGCTGACCACAGTTTAAAGACGGATCTTTGCGGGAATCTTTTTTAACATATTAAGATATAATTAAAAATTTTAATTTGATATCTTTGAGATTTCGAGGAGGCTGCACTACTGGATGACCAAAACACGACATATCTTTTTGCTCCCTGCAGCCTGATTTTACTTTACAATTATTGTTTACTAATTCCCAGTTTATTCTCATTATCTACCAGCCACTTTTCTGTCTCTGCAGTTCAGCTGTGGTCTTTTATAGGCTTCAAAATGCGTGTTTACACTTAAGCAGGAAGTTGAGGACCTGGATATTCTGTCTGTCAAGTGGTTAACATCCATCCATCCATTGTTTATACCCGCTTTATTTCTAATTAGGGTCACAGGGATCTGCTGGAGTCTATCCCAGTACACATTGGGCGAAAGGCAGGGGTACACCCTGGACAGGTCACCAGTCCATCACAGGGCCACATATAGACAGGCAACCACACACAATCATTCTTATGGGCATTTTAGAATTACCAATCAACCTAATGTACATGTTTTTGGACTGTGGGAGGAAACCGGAGTACCTGGAGTAAACCCACGCAGGCACGGGGAGAACATGCAAACTCCACACAGAAAGGCCACGCCTGTTCGAATCCGGGATACGAACCCAGGACCTTCTTGCTGTGAGGCAACAGTACTAATTATAATTATGAACCATTATACTTGATAAGGAAGCAGACAGAAATTCACATCTTTATATAGCAGGGGTCCAAACATTTCAGATCACATTAAAAATCTGGACTTTATTTGTTCATTTAATATGGGAAATAAGCAGAGGTTTCTAACTGTGAAATATTTAAAGCAAAGAAAGTACATGATAAATATCTGCACTATTTCTAACTCCCTGTTCAAGCATAAGCAAATGTGTAATATTTTCATTCTCATTTGCTTTGTACAAAAGCTCAGATTTTCCTCATGTCTAATCTCTTCTGCTCAAGCGTGAGACCAGATGACACTCTGATAGATTTGGTCTAAGGTTTTACACGAATACGTTCATGCAGCTCATGTGCACGCTATCATTAAAGCAGAAAGGAGACTAAATACTAAGAAATTCATTTCAAAGTTACAAAGATTCTCCATATCACTCACATTGTTCTCAGTAAAATCATTTATAATGACTCCATCATATACTTTTCAATACATTTCCTCATGTTATATTTGCGCATCGAAAACATTTTTAACATTAACACATTTATGTTCGTGAACATAAATGTACAGATATTTAACTCAGATAAAATGTCTGAACTCTCAGGATCTTTCTTTAAATAGTGTGAAAGTTTAAAGACATTAAAGAACAATGGTTTTGTGTTCCTTCAACTATTTATGTGTTAAGGTCATTATGTTATTGAAAGATCTACCTGCAGCCAAACTTTAACCTCCTTCCAGAGGCAACCACTAGACTCAACACCTTCACCACTTGAGTTTAAAGTAACACTAAGGAGCTTTTTCTTATATTCGGCCCCTCGATCTCTCATATCACCTCCTGACTGTGCAGTTGTAAGATGGAGGTTGTGTTCACTAGAACTCACACACAAACACACACACACACACACACACATTTCCAGGTCACTTCAGGATTCGCCGCCATATAAACAGCTCATGAACATTCATGCAAGGCGAAGTCTTGCCAATCCTTTTGTATTATGCGAGTTCGAAGCCTTATTATTTAGTATGGTCTTGATGTGTATGACCTCTGCTCTGTTTCATGGATTTGACTCTTGGATTACCCTTTGGCCAGGATTACTCTGATCGCCAGTGTTTTGACCTCTGCTTGATTTACGGACATTGATATTTGGATTGTGATCCATGAATGAAACCTTATGCACATGGATCCTCACTGTGCACATGGAGTCTGTTGTTACAGCAGAGTGCTCATTAGCGCATTACCTCCTCAGACATATTTAGCTGTTCATGAAGCATTCGACATTCAGGTATTTATTACTCAGGTAAATAGGATTATTATAAGAGGATTAGGTATGCTTTTGAGCTAAGGTGCACTGTTCCTAAAATACCTGGACATTATGTATGTCTTTTTATCCAATACCTCTTCCAGTCTATTGCACTGATTGTATTTTTCTTATATTGTCAATACAAGAAGAAGTGTGTGTGTGTGTGTGTGTGTTTGGATTATACTCACAGCTCCTCCAAAAACTGAAGAGTGGTGAAAGCATTGCTGGGCAGCTGACTAATGTTGTTCATGCTCAGATCACTACAGAGAGATAAAAGGAATATTAAATCAGTCTGTATGGATTGTGTATCTGTTTACCAGCAAATGAAAGTGAATGAAATGTAGCCACATCTCTGCTATAATCAAAATATCATTATCAGTAGATTTAGAAATCGAACCTCTCATAGTCAAACAAAAGAGCAGTGCCAGTACTGCATGTACAATAAGCGTCAATATTTTCCGTGTATAGCTGAACTCAATTTGGAATTGTTTATCTCCATATAACAAAGAATAAAAGGAAACCATTCCCCAACATATCTGTTGAAACTACTTTCACACAATGAGTTGGCCTATTAGCTGAAATGAATGATTCTAAAAAGAGAAAAGCTAACAAAAATCATATTATTTTATTTTTATTTATATTAATATTATTTAAAAATCTTGGTTTAATAAGAATACGCCCCATTCACTATAACATCCCTTAAATAGGAATCTCAGGAATAAACACATTGACATTTTTTTCTACATCTGTGTAGAATCAGAGCAATATATTGATGGCTTGAATAAAAAAAAAAAAAACCTGTTCAGTCTGGCCCTTTAGTTTTCAAGAGCAGAAAACGACAACAAGGTTGTGGAAAGGTACCCTTCATTTGACAGATATACAAAGATTACCAAAGCTTTTATCAAAACTAAACGGCTAGGAAAGAAAGGACTTGGTCAGAGAGGCCACCAGGAACCGAATAGCAATTCTGAAAGAAATTTCTCAAAAGGGTTCATCTGAAGACACCTGAAAGATCTTCCAACAAACTGGTAAAAGGTTTTTTGCCAACACGACCCATCACCTGCAAACCATCACCAAACAATATCCCCGTGACTGTGAAGCATAGTGGTGGAAGCATAATTTATAGAGATGTTGCTCATCTGCCAGGACTGGAGAAGATGTTGAGTAAAATCCAAGTGAAAATATATAGAAGGGCCTGTAGGTTGATGTCTATCAGCAAAAACCATCTAACTTCTCCCAGCTTGAACACATCAGCAAAGAGGGGACGATTTCCAAAACCAGGTCTGCCAACCTTGTGGAAAGCTTCCTGAAAATACTGGTAGCTGTAGTTGCTGCCATGATAAAAGACATTTTCTACTGGATGTAATAAAGATTATACAAGAGAAAAGACATTTAGATTACTCACCAAAATGTCTTTTGTTTTTGACAAGCAAAACAAAGAAAGTTCAGAGTGTTAATATTTATCAAATGATATGGCTTAGTTGATGTTTTAGTCCACAGCAGTGGACAAATCAACACAAAGTGGTGTGTAAGGAGATCCCCAATTAAAGCAGCGCACCGAGACGCCTTCTAGGAAACTGGATTGACTCTAATCAACAATGCAGCAGCTGCATAATTAGGTTTAATGCAGGGCTGAGGGAGCTTGGAGAAAGTTAGGCAAGCAAAAAAGAGGCAATTTCATAGCTCCTCAGTGTCTTTCCCAAGGGTCTAAAGTATCCAGGCAGCAGGGGGCAGGGAGGGTGAAATAAATTACAGGGCAGCTGACTCGCATAGGGCAGGGATACCTTTTCAAAGAAGCTGATGGTCACTCTCTTCCCTTGTCTCTCCCTCTTAGCTCTGCTGCAGAGGATTGTCTCGTCCCTAAACGCAGAGTACAAAAGGAGGTCTTTTTGCCAGGTGGCTCACTGTGTCTAGGTGAAGTTGTAGGATACCTATCAATCTTATCAGATGGATAAAATTGTTAGGTACCATGCAGTCTCGTAATTCTATCAGCCTCATTCCTTTGGACCCATCATGAATAGTCTACTGGTTTGTGGAGTCACAGTGTCTGCAAGGTACACAAAGCGAGAGAAGAACAGATAGCGGCTTTGTTTGTTTACCATGGCCGCTCCAATTAAATGCACAGCCAAAGGAGCTCCTTGCCCCGAAGGAGAAAAGAAGCCAGGCAGCATGCCCTCCTTCAGGCTTCGTGAAAATGCCTTTGACTTTCATTCCCCAAAACTACATACTACTGAACTTCAGTGGCCTGTACGCTGAGGGCTGCAAAACAATGGTTGATCAATGACAAAAATAATCTTACCAGTATTTGATTACACAGCTTGAAAATCAGACTGGGTAAAGAATAATCAAAGAAGAAGGGACGAATCAGGTTTCCCTGCACCTGCTGTGGTTCAGTCTGCTGCCACAATGAACATCTGGCACCATCCTTTAATTGGACTTCCATTTCAGTGAAAAGGGGCAGGACTGGTCAAACAGCTTCACATTACGAGGATACGAGGCAATAAATCTTCTTCCAGAAGTTGGGTGTTGAGTTTTTAGCAGTAGAACTTTCTTGTTGCTCACTGATCAGACAATCACCAGCTCTAACACCAGATCAACACAGCAACGCTTTCGACCAAGGCATTAGCGATGAATTGCTTTGACTGCATCCTCTCTCAGTTATAAGCTGTTATGAATAAACACATTGACCAAAATAATTTATGTATATAAAGTAATGCTATTAGAAATAACAAAACCTTGTGCATCTAGTATCTTACACAATACATGCAATATATAGCCAAAAGTATGTGGACACCTAAACATTACACCCATATGTTCCCCTTTTGAAAACCATGGCCATTAACACAGATTTATTCCCCCATGTTTGCAGTTATAATGTGTTCCACTCCCCTGGGCAGGCTTTCCACTAGATGAACATTAGAGCATTAGTGAGATCAGACACTGATGTTGTAAGAGTGAGGAGGTCTGGGGTTCACTCGGTGTTCAGTGGGGTTGTTCAGTGGGTGTTGCCTACCTGGGGACGCACCAAGATGCATTATGAGAAGAAGACAAGCTGGTGGAGGCAGTGTGATGCACTGGGCTATATTCTGCTGGGAATCCTTGAACCCTGACTTTCATGTTGATGTTACTTTCTGCACATACCACCTACCTAGACATTGTTGCAGACCAAGTGCACTCCTTCATGGCAACCGTATTCCATAATGTCAGAGTCCTCATTCAGAATGATGCTCCCGGCCATGTGACAAAGAGTTCAGGGTGTTTACTAGGCTTCCAAAATTGCACATCCTTGGTAGGACAAGCCAATGTTTGGTCCCAGATACCACAGCACACCTTTAGAGATCTTTGCAGAGTTCATGCTTGGATGGGTTCAGAGCTGTTTTGGTGGCATAAGGGGAATCCACACAGTATTAAGCAGGTGTTATGGCTGATCGGTGTAAATGGTGTAAAGACTTACACGCTTAGAGATAAACAGTATAAACAGTGACACAGAGATAACTGGTATGAAGATGTACACACTTAGAGACTAATGCTTTAAAGACTTACACACTTAGAGATAAACAGTATGAATTGTCACTCACAGATAATTTGCACACTTAGTAATAAATGTTGTTATATATATATATACATTGTAAAAAAGTCTTTTATAAATACTCACAGGTAAGTGGTGTCAGCGCTGAGAGACTCTGGCAGTGTGGTGAGTCCTCGGTCAGCGCAGTCCACTCTCACATACACACCGTCCTGCTCGCAGGTACACAGGACCGGACAGTCGCCTGTCCGCGCGCGCGACCCACAGCACCACTGCAGCAGCACGAGCCAGAGGATTAAACGCGCACGCGACAACATCACCATTCACGGTGCACGAGAACGCAGCAGCTAGTGTTTCCACTGGTCAGGAGAAAAAAAAAACCTTTGCTGGTCGCAGCGCAGGACGATTATTATTATTATTATTATTATTATTATTATTAATCTTGCGCGCATGGGCGGTATGGAAACACAGGTACTCCGACTTGAAGCTGCTATTTATCCGTGGAGAGTCTCTACCTCACCGTCTACGGTGTGCCTCGTGCGCCTGACGTCACTGTGTACCTTGTGTGAGGGTCGGTGGCGAGTCACATTCAGGCAGCACAGGGGGAAAAGTGGGGGATTAGTCTCCTAAATGCTAATGCTCAATGCGTTTAATCTAATCTCAATGATGTGAAAATAATTAGCCTATAAAACTATTTGCTTCTCAATTAAGTTCAATAATAACAATAATAACAATAATAATAATAATAATAATAATAATAATAAAAAAGCTCCATGAAATATATCCACAGTATCAGCAGCACCTCATGACAGATGTTGGTGGGACAGGACAGCATTGATAACGACAATTTGCCTGAAACAGAATTACACAGCCACAAAATATCCCCATAACAGATAGCCGAGAGTCAAATCCAGTCCAGCATCTTAACTACAGCACTCTGAGATGTACAATATATGGCCAAATGTATGTGGACACCTCACCATCACACTCATGTGTGGTTCTTCCCCAAACCGTTATAATAAAGTTGAAAGCACATCATTATTTAGGATGTCCTTGTATGCTGTCATTCTATCATTACTGTTTTACTGCAAGTAAAAGACCCAAACCTGTCCTAGCATCATGGAATGCAATTCCTGATGACAACAAAACTATAAAGACATGATGGACGTTTGATGTGGAACAACTGTAGTGTCCCACAATGAGCCCTGACTCTGACTCAACCCCACTGAAAACCTTTAGGATGAACTGGAACACAGACGTAACTCCAGACCTCCTCACTCGTACAACATCAGTGTCTGATCTCACTAATGCTCTTGTAGTTGAATGATCACTAATCCCTATGGATGTGATGGTCAGGTGTCCACATGCTTTTGGACATATAGTCCTGCTGAGGTTCACACTAAAGAGCGAAATATTATTAACCAGGGTTTCAGTATGATTTCCAGCAGAAATACATCTCAAATACCACTCAGAGGACATGAAACTAGCCTAGAAAATCACTGGTGTGTTAAGAAAAGGTTTTCTCTTTCTTCGTGTGGGAAATAAGTCATCATGGTCTACCACCTAAACATGCATTATTAATATATTTGGAAACATAGATCTTAGGTCCTTGATCAAATTTAGGAAAGAAAGAACCCTAAACCATCTAAACAACCCTAGTCTTATACTTTGTGTCGTGTGCATTAGAGAAACATAGACCTTATACCTTACATCCTTCAGCAGGCTTTTATTTGAAAACTTCAACACAATCATACGAGAAACTATTTCAAGCACACGAAAAAAAAAGTGTTGCAATCAGTCCAACATATTTCTAGCGATATATCTACGTTTTGATAACTATCTCCACCACTTAGTCTAATTTGAATAAGGCTTGGTGGCCAGACTGTGTAGGAAAATTGAGTGCATATCTCACCACAAACTTTGATAACAGAAGAACAGCAAATGTCAGCAATGTGTGGTTGAATTGCCAATCTAGCCAATCTAGCAAACAGAGTTTCTTTTATACTTTAATCGCACCAAAAACATGCCAGAGAAAAGACTTCTCTACTAAGCATTACCTTTTACCTCATATTTCAGATGAGGACTGGCAGATTGGTGTGTGTGGCAGGAAACAGCGTTTCAGTGTTTATTTCCCATTGGGGTGTCTATCTATCTATCTATCTATCTATCTATCTATCTATCTATCTATCTATCTATCTATCTATCTATCTGTCTGTCTGTCTGTCTGTCTGTTTGTTCAATACTCCAGTATTTCTCACTGCAATACAGCTACCCTACATGACTTGCTTGTGTTTTTCTGCCCCCTGCTGACCTCTGAGGAAAAGTGGCATTTAGGCTGGCTTTTATAGCCATGTCATGTGTCTTTAAATAGATTTGTAATTTGTTTTAGAATTCTTAAAAACTATGTTCTTGCCCAAAACTGAATTCTATAACATTTACAGAGAAACTGCACCTTACTCATGTGTATCTTCACTAACTATTGAATGCAGAAAATACAGCCACATTCATTAAATCTTATCTCAGGACTTCCGTCTCTTCTGTCTGTTTTGTCGTCCATCTTAATTTAAACACTTATATATCACATCTTGTGTATTCACAAATTGTTTAGATAAGCATTTAAAGTTTAACGCCTGTATTAAGAATGCCATATAATTATGCAAGTAGCAGGACCGGTACCAGTACTGCTGAAAAGGGGACTCTTCTTTTTCTTTCCTTCTTCAGTGAGTGAGTGTGACAGCTGAGGAATTAAAAGAAATAAATAATAAATAACAGAACAGAAGCATTAGAGATTTCTCTGATGAAAATATTTGATTGAATTTTTTTTACTTGCCATAACTTTCACTCAACATATTACATGTATAACAAAATCAAGAACAAAAAACATCTGCTTATAGCATTAACTGTTAAGATTTCACCTCATCGTAGCCTAGAAGTTTGTAACATGAAGCAAAGGAAGTAGTTTCCGTTGGCTCCTTTTTTATAAGAATTCATGGAAATACCCCACAACACAATATATGAGAGAGAGAGAGAGAGAGAGAGTCTGACAGAGAGAGAGAGAGAGAGAGAAACTCTGACCATATGATGCAGTGAGAAAGAGAGAGAGAGAGTATGTGTCTGACAGAGAGAGAGAGAGAGAGAGAGAGAGAAACTCTGACCATATGATGCAGTGAGAAAGAGAGAGAGAGAGTATGTGTCTGACAGAGAGAGAGAGAGAGAGAGAGAGAGAGAGAGAGAGAGAGAGACTCTGACCATATGATGCAGTTAGAAAGAGAGAGAGAGTGTGTGTCTGACAGAGAGAGAGAGAGAGAGAGAGAGAGAGTCTCTGACCATATGATGCAGTGAGAAAGAGAGAGAGAGAGTATGTGTCTGACAGAGAGAGAGAGAGAGAGAGAGAGAGAGAGACTCTGACCATATGATGCAGTGAGAAAGAGAGAGAGAGAGTATGTGTCTGACAGAGAGAGAGAGAGAGAGAGAGAGAGACTCTGACCATATGATGCAGTGAGAAAGAGAGAGAGAGAGTATGTGTCTGACAGAGAGAGAGAGAGAGAGACTCTGACCATATGATGCAGTGAGAAAGAGAGAGAGAGAGTGTGTCTGACAGAGAGAGAGAGAGAGAGAGAGAGAGAGAGAGACTCTGACCATATGATGCAGTGAGAAAGAGAGAGAGAGAGTATGTGTCTGACAGAGAGAGAGAGAGAGAGAGAGAGAGACTCTGACCATATGATGCAGTGAGAAAGAGAGAGAGAGAGTATGTGTCTGACAGAGAGAGAGAGAGAGAGAGAGAGACTCTGACCATATGATGCAGTGAGAAAGAGAGAGAGAGAGAGTATGTGTCTGACAGAGAGAGAGAGAGAGAGAGAGAGAGAGACTCTGACCATATGATGCAGTTAGAAAGAGAGAGAGAGAGTATGTGTCTGACAGAGAGAGAGAGAGAGAGAGAGACTCTGACCATATGATGCAGTTAGAAAGAGAGAGAGAGAGAGAGTATGTGTCTGACAGAGAGAGAGAGAGAGAGAGAGAGAGAGAGAGAGACTCTGACCATATGATGCAGTGTCTTGTGATTTGGGATGTGGGGGCAGGTTGGTCAGTGGAGTAATTTGGGGGGGGGGGGGTTGTGGGGTTGCAAGGAGGGGAGTCCCCAAGAAAAACACAAGGATTAAAAATGAGCTTTGGTTTGTGACAAATAAATAAGTTTCCCTTAAAATTACTGAGCTTATGCCTAATGTTAAATTTAGGTATGGACATAATGTGTGTGTGTGTGTGTGCGTGTGCGTGCGTGTGCGTGCGCGTGTGTGTGTGTATCTTTATCACAGGATAATTAGTGCTGGCACTAAACGTTTGTTTATGTACTCCCATGCTTTTAGGATTTTCTGATAATCTGAGGAAACACACCCAACCTTTCAGCTCCTCCTTCCACAACACTCTTATGTAACAGAGCTGTGAAGCAAGTCTAATTGAAACACATATTTTCTTGTGGCCAAGAATGTGCTGGAGACTTTGCATGACAGTCCAGTGAAGGATTCCAAACTTGGTCATTTTCCACCAGTGTAGCCAAAACTTTGTGATCCGGGTATCTTTGAACAACACTGAATCAACGCAGCCTCTGCCAAGAAGCGCATTAAAAAACACCCGTGGGACCTCTGCTTATTTATCATAAGAGAAGCTGAACATAAGTGCCCTTTTCTTCCACTTACAATGGCTAAAGGAAGCGCCTTCATGAGAAGACTATGCATCGTTCTTAATATTCTGCTCGTGGTAAGACACAGTCTCTCAACTCTCACTTTTTTTCCCAGTGTAATGGATGTTCAGATGATTTGTTTGGTTTAAAATGAAAGTGCATTCATTTCATGACCTTTCTGTTCTCAGTTCTTAGGGATGGGCTTGCTTCTGGTTGGGATAGTGATAAGCACTTTTAAGACTAAGCCACTGATAGGTGGATATTACTGGCAAGTAAGACCAATAATACTTGTTATAACACCACTGTCATTAATCTGCATCTTTTAGCACTGTTTCTCATGCTGTTTTTCCTTTTACATTGTGTTATATTCCCACTCCTTTTGAACAAATTTCTAAATGAAAGAATGATTAGAATCCACTTCCCTTTGCACATACTGATGCAACTCTATGCAAGAGATGGTATTGCACCTTTTTGGTTTCAGGATGGGACTTACAGTGTATTCTTCAGCATTGGATTTGGATTGGCCACCATCCTGCTCTCCATCATAGGAATCTATGGAGCATACCAAGAGCATGTCTTGGTTCTCTTTTTGGTGAGCCAGGGTTTTTTTTTTTTTTTGCTTTCTATATCAAGTGAATGAATGCTCACGTGGTGTGGAAATTAAATGGTGGAAGAATGGAGGAATGGAGGAATGTTTCACACTTGTAATTTAGAAGTGGGGTTTGCACGGCTTTTTCAGCATTAACTCCACATTGTGGTGACAGACATGTACAATGTGAACTGATGTGGTGTTAGAACATTATGGACAGACAACCAATCAGAAACTGGACAGTGTGTGCCTCATATCACTTGAAAACCAGGATGTAGCAACAAAAAAAACGTCTCGTGAGTATCAGATGGAAAGTGAGGGGGAAATACGTGACACTAAAAAAATTAGTGGGGTATCAGTGAACGCCTGGTCAAGTACACAACAAACTTAAAAAGACCAAAAAAACAATACCTGCACAGTGCAGAACACTGAAAGCGTAGGACAAGCCCTTATTTAAAGCACTTGCATGCTGTGTTTATCCAGTCATGGTTGCTGACGGTGCAAATAGGCATAAGAAGAATAATATATAAGAAATAAATAAGAAGAAGGTTGCAGCAGGTTTTAGGAAGGCAGAGTGTGAAACGTCAGATTATGAAGAGCCAGGATTAATTGTTAAACCCTTGACTTGACTATTCTCTTCTGTCCAAAGCAGTACATGGCAATGTTGTACTTGTTTTAAGGGTATGGACTAATGGAAAATTAAATGCCATATTGAAGCCTTAACATAAAATGTTATTGCATGTGACAGTCTTCTGTGTTTCCACTTTCTCTCCACAGTACAGTATTTTCATGACTCTTGAATTCATTGCCCTCTTAACCCTGACGGTCATATCCATGCTCACAGAGCCACAGGTATGCTCCTGATACTCCATTTTAAGGTCACTGCTTTACAACATGTCTTATCATGTTATCTTCACTGAGTATTGCTGCTGTTTAACAGATGGAGAGGACAGCTGAGGAGAGTTTTAAAAACATGACCACATTTTATAATACAGACAAAGACTTCCGTGATGAGCTCAACAAACTCCAGCAGGAGGTAATACTTCTGTTAATAATCCTGATGAAATGAAGATGATGCACTCAAGTCATATGTTTGAATAGAGCATGTGTGTGGTGGCCTGGGAAAGCTCTAATATATTCATATTAATATATATTAATATATATATTCATATTAGATTCCCATTAGATTATACACCACTTTATTAGGCCACTTTGTACACCTGGTCATTTGTGCAGTTATCAAACCGATACTGTGAAACAATGTGATCTTAGTGGCTTTTCCTGTGGCCTTGTTATGTTTCAGAATTGTTTGGCTCGAGTATTTCTGATGTAATGTGATGGACACACAACCATCTCTGAAATTTGCACATAATGGTATAAAAAAAGAAAACAAGAAACAAGAGCTGAGTGGAAGGATAGAGTTACTAACCACTCTTTACAACTGTGGTGAGCAGAAAAGCATCCCGTAACCCACCACATGCCGAATCTTGAGGCAGAAGGGCTGCCAAATGCCAGAAATGTAAATGTAAATATAAGACTGATGTACATTCATAGTGTTGACTCAAAATTCTTTTTTTTTGGGGTGAGTCGACCCACTGTAGCTTCAGAGAGGAGTGAAACTTGACATGGTCTTCTGCTCTTGTAGCTCATCCACCTCAAGACTTGACATGTTGTGCACTTTGAGATGCTACTCTGCTTCTTCTTCTTTCGGCTGCTCCCTTCAGGGGTCGCCACAGCTGATCATATTTCTCCATCTCAATCTGTCCTCTGCATCCCCCTCTGTCACACCAATCCCCTGCATGTCTTCCCTCACCACATCCATAAACCTCCTCCTTGGCCTTCCTCTTCTCCTCTTTCCCAGTGGTTCCATCCTCAGCATTTTAATCTGTAAACAGTTATGTTGCTGGCCAACAGTACTGGTGGCGGTCGTCGGTAACCCGGGCCTCGACCAATCCGGTATGGCAATCTGTTTAATGACCCGATGCCCTTCCTGACGTAACCCTCCCCATCTATCTGGGCTTGAGACCGGCACTAAAGGCACACTGGCATGTGCAACCCCAGTGGCTGGGTTTGCTCACCACCTTTGAGTGATTATTTATTTGACTTAGCTGTCAGCTCAAAACAATCTGATTTATCTCATGAACATCACTCACTTAATGTTTTTTTGTTTTTGTTTTTCACACTCTAAACTCTAGAGACTGTTTATTAACTGTGTGTTAAAATCGAATAGATAGATAATAAAAAGGTAATAAAAAATAAATAAATAAAATAAAAATACTAAATACTAGAATTTAAGGGTACAAAATATAACAAATAAAATATAATATAATAAAATATAACAAAAAATTCTAAATACTAGAAATTTAAAGGTACAAGAGATGAGGTAATGTGCAAAAACTGCATGTTTACAACATGATAATAAGCAATGGCGGATCATTTTGATTAGATTCAAGATGTTATCACTTGCTGTCATTTTATCCTTATCTATTTTATTCAGTGGAGTAACGCTGTCTGTCTCCCGGTTTTGTTAACAGTCTGAGTGCTGTGGTCTGATATTTCACGGTGACTTTAAAGATAAGATACCTCCTTCATGTGACTGTCCTCAAAACTACATGGACAAAGAAGCCAGATGTACAAAAATTGAGGTATGATGTCACATGGCATATTGAAACTGAATTTGTTGGGGACAGTAAGAGCCACAAATATTGTCTAATGAGTCTACAGAACGTCACATTTTAGGTAGCAAAAGGTGGTATAACGACATTTTGGCTGCAAATATATGACTCTAACACAGTCAGGATGTGTAATGCACATACAGGGACTCGCGGCTACTAAGCAAAGGGACATCGCTCTTTTTCAATAAGAGCTAACGACTTCTGGTGACATGAGCGACAGCGACCGTTAAAAACTTCATACACAAACACCAAAATGTTTCATTTACGCTGCAAAGAAAAAATATTTGGAATGCTAGCTGCTTCACTCGATGCTAAACTTTATTACCATGGCAACCAGTAGTAGGAACGCCTAATGGCTTCAAGATAAAATGCATTAATGTTAGAGTTACAGATTTGCTAAAGATATATCACAACATCATTGTTTTCTTTTTTCTCAGTACTATTAACGATTATTTCTCTTGACAACTCATGAAGTGCTTTGATAATTCATTGGATCAGATAGAGAAACCTCAGACTGCTCTAATGCTCTCGAGTTTAACAGCATGACTGCAAGACACAATAATGACCCCAAGACACTTTCTTCATACAGAACAAAAATGATAACTCGACGTTGCGCTACATCTATGAGGCGGTAAGGGATTTAAGGTGCTTTTTCAGCTTTTCACTCCATCCCTCATATATAAAAAGAAGAAAGTCACTTTGAAGAGTTTCACCTTGTCCTCCTCAGACCTGTAACCTGATCTTAATGAAACGTGTGAAGAACACTTTGAGGATCATGTATGGAACAGACTTTACCTTAGCAACTATTATGGTGAGACTGGTGTTATTAGTCTAGAAAAATAAATCAGTGTACTTAAGTAATTGCAAAATCATGTGATTAATTTTACTCGATTTATATCTCTTTATCAGCTGGCTACTGTGATTGTGGCCTTTCTCATGTGGCAGAAAATCAACGAGCTCTCATCACGCTCAGGCATCTCACACAAGAGAACGAAGTACGAACTCCAGCCACGCAAAATGACCTGATGCCTTCGTCATCTTTATAGTATCTCGAGAAGGTTAGAACATCAGGAGAAAGCTGTACAACCAAAACAAGAAGACAGGTTGCCAGTAACGTATCACTTATCTGCAGGTTAATTCAAGCTTAATAGCTAGTCACTGATTCTCACTCATTCTGTATCTATTGGTTTTATGGCAATACAGATTTAATGTGGATTTATTTGATCAAATATGTCTTTTATATCTTTACATGCTGGAAACCCTCCTAATAACACGTGTAGGTGTGAATCAGAGAGGAAGGAATTGGGGATCATCTCTGGAATACAAGAATATAACTCTTTCATTTTTGAAGGTTAATTAGAAGCAAAGTTTTTGTTTGTGTTTGTCATAAGTTGTGTTAGTAAATAATAATAATAATAATAATAATAATAATAATAATAATAATAATAATAATATTTAAGGCAGCTAGATTTTATTTCTATAATTAGTTACACACGTACCTTCTATCCCAAAAACTACTAAAAAAATTGTAAAAATATAATTTGGAAATTTGTAAGAAATGGATAAAAGTAATTTAACCAATGATATTAACAACTAATAATTTACAAAAAAAAAAATTAATTATTCCTAAATATGTATATATTGAAATATTTCTAATGTGTTAGTGACACTGGTCCTAATTATTTGATTTCTTAGAGAAGGTGGATTTTTTCCCCTCTGGTTATAATGTTTTCACTCTGCTTATTAATATAGTATAATTTATATAACAACAGCCATTAAGTTTGTTCTTCATTAATTTTTTTCTGCCAAAAATGTAGTTAATTCATTATATCATGAATCTATGAAACATATTCCTGGTAAATGTAACTCAGTCCATGTTTTCACTGGTTTTGCTAAATATTCTACTGATATTCTTTACATTTTTGCTTTCAGCTTTTCTATTTCCAGTCATTATTATTCACTAAACGTTATCATGAAGAAGATGCATATAATACATTATCTATCTATCTATCTATCTATCTATCTATCTATCTATCTATCTATCTATCTATCTATCTATCTATCTATCTATCCATCCATCCATCCATCCATCCATCCATCCATCCATCCATCCATCCATCCATGCATCTATTTATTTATTTATTCTCATCTATCACCAAAAGGCTGCCTTATTTAAATCCTTGACAGATTTATTCATGTAAAATGTTCAACAGTTTCATTTTCCCAAGTGTGCCTTCAGTTTTATCCAATTTACCATCGCAATATCAACGTGATTGTAAATAAATCATGGAGTTTGTGTTCATTAACTAGTAAGTACTATACTACGAGCTGATCTGAATCACTTGTATGCATTATGGATACTTTTACCAAACATGGAAACAGATTTAGATGGAAGGAATGTCATCAGGAAATGAAAATATAGTGTGTTACTATTGTGCTTAAATTCTTCATTTAAACAAGACAGATATTTGAAGTAGAAATCAGCTTTACGATCACTGTTATAACGTTTATGTCCCACACAGAGCGTTTATGAATACTATTTGATGTCCTGACACTGTTTAAGAGAAACGTTAGCTACTATTCAGAGAAATAAATAAACAGCTGCTGCAGCTATTCGGTTTTAATAACTGACTTATGAAGTTGCATACTGTATGTATGAATATTGTTTTTATAAAGGTTATAAAGCATTATAAAAGTTAAAGATGTTAAAGTGCTTTTTTTCTTGTACTGAATTCTGTTCAACTGCAGTGTTTGTATCTGTCTCAATTCTTAAACCTTTAATCAATACTTATAATAAATCCACGTGAGCTGTGGTTCATTAATCAACCTAGTGATACTGAGATCTTTTCTTAATCATAATCTGTAGATGTCATGGATTAAAGTAGCAATAAGTATTACTTTATATAATAAAAAATAATCTTTAAATAAATAAATAAATAATTAAAAAAATAAATAATAGAATAAGCTTTAGTCGCCTGTATAAGACAAAGGAAAATGCTTTCTTTAATCACTGACCTATCTGTGTCTCCATTTTTAAGAATTGAAAATATAGAATGAAATGTTTGAGTTTTTTTGGATCCCTGCGCTCCATATCATCTAGCCTATATCATCTTTTACAAACTGCTGCTTACACTGTATCATAGGGTGGTATAACAAAACTCAGTGGAACTTAGAGGAAACTGTAATCTATACTTTTTCATGTACACAAGCTCACAGATACCCACAGTGTAAGCTCCATGAAGACATGGTGTAGAGGTTAAGGTTGGAGTGGAAGAACTGGAGTGTCCGGCACAGAGCCCTGACTCTGACTCAACCCCACTGAACACCTTCAGGATGAACTGGAACACCGACTGAACCCCAGACCTCCTCACTCTTACAGCATCAGTGTCTGATCTCACCAATGCTCTTGTAGCTGAACGATCACTAATCATAGTGAAACCTTCCACTCAAATTTATCATGTATTGTAGCAGCTTCAGTGATCTTGTTAAATATTGAATGATTGCTTTATGAAGAGAAATCGTACTGAATCTTATTATAACAAATTCAGTGATATCATCTAATATTGCATTATGAATTTAAATTGTATTGTAGCAGATACAATGGCACTGTCTAATATCTAATCGTTGCACTAAGCATTAAAATCATATGGTGTGATAACTTAAGGTTTACACTTCTTGAAAACACTGGCCTCATTGCCTTATGAACTGAATTTGTATTGTATCTTATTGTAGCACATTCAGTGATATCGTCTAATATTTAATTGTTACCTTACCAATTACTATGTAAGACTACAGTGAACGGACTTGGACTGCCGAAAGGATTTTTGGCGCTTCCCTGCCCACCCTTCAAGAACTGTATACATCCAGAATGAGGGAAAGGGCTCAGAAAATCACTCGGGATCCCTCACATCCAAACCATCTCCTTTTTGAACTTTAGCCATCTGGCCAGCACTACAGAGGAAGCCAAGAAGCCTTTTAGAGGAACTGAGGGCAAGAAACCTTTATTATCACCACACATACATGAAAGCACAGTGGAATACTTTTCTTCACATATCCCAGCTGAGAAAGCTGGGGTCAGATCGCAAGGTCAGTTATGATACAGCACCCTTGGAGCAGGGAGGGTTGAGGGCCTTGCTCAAGAGTGGAGCTTGGTGGGGCTGGGGCTTGAACCCTGATCCTCTGATCAACAAACCAGAGCTGTAACCACTTGAGAGACCAAATACCGAACACCAAGACAGCCAGACACAAGAACAGTTTCATCCCTCATGCAATCTACCTTATAAACAGTTAAACGTTCCCCCTAGTGTGCAATAAAAATATATGCAATAACTTTCTCTTTATTTATTACCACCCTACATCCTAGTACATGCCTAGATCTTTTTCTATTTTATCCCTATTCTATTCTATCTATAACACACCTGGACGTATAATCTTTTATAAACTTTTTTATTGTCTGTGTATTGTTGTTGTTGTCTCTGTGTACTGGAAGCTGTGACAAATTCCATGTATGCGCAGACATACTTGGCATTAAAGCTCTGAATAGAATTTGTATTGTATCGCATAGTACCGTAGCAGATACCACTGTATCGACTCATATATATATATATATATATATAACCTTCACATTATGAGGATATGAAGCTAGTGTAGAGGATGCAGAAGATAGGGATAGGTGGAGAGAGATGATTCGCTGCGGCCACCCCGAAGGGAAAAGCTGAAAGAAGAAGAAGATATAACCTTCACATTAAAGATTAAAAGAACATTATGAGAAGTTTACATCCATAGAAAACACCGGGAGTGTATAAGCTAGACTAGTCAAAGAAATCAACCAAGGTTTGTGAAAAAGTGGGATTTTTTTCCCGGACCAGTAGGGGGCGCTGTTGAGTCCGAGTGTTTGAGACACGCTTCTGCTCTCCGCTCGTGTCACTTCCGCCGCAGCAGAAAATGGCGGCGTCCATGCGAACACTTCCCAGTGTAGGACTCCTGTCAAAGGCAATACAGCAATTCTCTCTGAAGGTAGGTGAATGTTTGCTTTGTGAATCAGACAGATTTTGTAAAAGGTTATGTGTTTTGTTGAAACTCGTGCCGTGTGTCTCAGGCTGCTGTCCCTCGGGGTGTGAACACAGCTCATCCTCCAGCATCATTACGGTTTGTCTCATCATGTTCCCAAGTTCTTCCATGATTGCTGTCTACTCTTATAATTAACTCCGTGGAAGATTTGCTTTAAATAGTAGGCTGTTTGAACAGAGTAATAAGATTTAGATCGGATGTTTCCACTGAAATAGCACCTGTATCCAAGTTTCCATTATTTATAGTTACATCACTTCATGACCTGGACATTAATGCAGTTATGCACTGTAATGCATCCGAATGGAGAAATCTCTGTGACTTTAACTTGTTCGATAGGCTGGTTTGATTTTTTTTTGGAACACACAACAATCGAGAGTTTCGACAGAATGGTGTGAAAAACATCCAGCGAGACATCCCCTTGTTGATAAGGGGGTAAGAGGAGAATGATCAGACTGGACTGAACTGACAAGAAGTAACTTTCTCTATAACTGTGCTGAGAATCTCAGAAATGCACAGCACATCAAAGTTCAGGAGAGTCTGTGTCCATGACAGGCTCAGATTTCTGTTCCTGGCTGACAGGAGTGGATCCTGATGGTGTCTTCTCATCCACTTCAAGGTTTTGTGCATGCTGAGATACGTTTCTGCTCACCACGGTTGTAAAGGGTTACTATATACTTCCTGACGGCACGTGTGTTACCAACAACCATGCCATGAGTAAAGTCTCAGAGATCAGACTTTTTTCTTCGTTCTGGTGTTTGATGTGAACATTAACTGAAGCTCTTGACTTGTATCTGCATGATGTTATACACTGTGCTGCTGTTGCGACATGATTGGCTGATTAGGTGACTGCGTAAATGAGCAGATTTACAGGTCTTCGTAATATAGTGGATGGTGTGTGTAGGTTAATGAGGATTAAAAAACACTAAAATGAAAAGGACATGATGGTGGGTTATACTTCCCATAGCTGTGATTTAAATGGATCTCTGACTGTACTTTACATGGCTTCTCAGATTCTTCTTTTCTCTAGTGCTCTGATTCACTTATTTTCCTCCTTTTCAACTATTGGGTTTTAATACCGTTTCCACATGTACATAAATAATAATTCATATGCGTGTTTGCTGTATTGTTTTTTTCTTATTTGTTATTGCAGAAGCCATATTAACGTGACTCCTGCAGCCTTTGTGAGCACTGCAAAGGTTTCTACATCACACACTTCTCCTGTAAGTCACGAGGACATTATTGCATCTTCTTTTGTGATAAACTGACTGGATCCTGGTTCTTCTTTAAAGGACCGATATTGCCGTTTTGTCATTTTCATCTTCCTCTTCGCTGTAGATCACGGTCACGGATGAGCCGGACACACTGTTCCAGAAGCTGACCGTCTTGGTTAAAGGTCATGATAAGGCAGTTCTGGACAGTTATGAGTTTTTTGCAACTTTGACTGCCAAGGAGCTCGGCCTAACCCTGAGTAAAGTGTGAGTGACTACGAGTTTATACACCTATCACACGTTCAGTAGTTTGTCCACATGCAGTGACCACAGGTTCTGTGGCAGGTTCGAACCACCGAGGAACATCGAGAGGCTCACACTTCTGAAGTCGGTGCACATCTTTAAGAAACACAGGGTCCAGTATGAAATGAGGACACACTACAGAGCCATCGAGGTGAGCTTTTATATTTATTTTAGAAATACAATAGGCATTTATTTTAGAAAGCTACAATAAATTTTGATGTGTTTGTGTGTCAGATTGACAGGATAACAGGATCCACTGCAAATGCATATCTGGAGTACATCCAGCGCAACCTGCCTGAGGGAGTGGCCATGGAGGTCACTAAGGTAATAAACTAAAAAGCAGTATACGTCATTTCTGTGTGTACAGTCCCATCAGGATTAAGCAGATTTGCGATCACAACACACATTCAGCTAAATCTCTCTTCCAGTCACGTGTATGAACACGAGTACAGCTCTCATGGAAAGTCATTATGTATGTGTCTTCACTGCTACAAGATTACCCTGTGCCTGTAGTTTCACCAATTGGAGTAGTTTTACACAAGAAAAGCACAAAAACTTGTATGCTTTTGAGTCATTCATAAAATAAAACACATGGAGCTTTTGATTGTTTAAGTTAAGAGTCTGCTTGTATTATTTGAGAAATGTAGTCTTGAAGGTTTTTCTTCATATTACTCACGACTGTAGTGTGGTGGTGTCGGTCCATATGGGCAAGGACCGGCCCTATATAACTCAAATCTAACCACCAAATAAACTGTGTTAAGGGGAAAATTGAAAAAAAAAAAAAAATAGTTTAAAAATAGTTTTGTTCACAATAATTGAATTAAATGGGTTTATTTAATGAGCCTGTTATTCCTCTAGGGGGCAGAATAGAGCAATAAACTCAAATCTGAGCTACTGAATAAATGGAGCTAATGATTATGTAATTCTTCTTTAGCAAATTAAACGGTAAACACTGAACATGTCTCCTTTCCAGTTAAACTAGTATATCCCTTTGTGAATGTATTTTTTTTTGCATTTTATTTTATGTCTGATTGAATTTTCCCCTACTCCAGTGTTATTTTTTAAGGCATATCATTTGAATAAACTCCATCATTTGCAGGTTGTAACACTACAAAATACGGTCATTAGTCGGTCAGTTTTAACGGACTGCTGATTGATTTAATTGAATCAAAACCGGTGATGTTGGTGATGAAGAGTGAACCGATGAAGAGTGTTTTTTGTTTAACAGTAATACTGTAATAATGGCTTTACAGTATCTGTAATCATTATAATAATTATCATTATTATTATTATTATTTTATTTATTTTTTAGAAAAATCAGATTTTGAAAAATTTAACCTGCCTTTTCACTTAGTCTTAAACCTATTTTAAATGATTTACATTTTTTACAGTATATGTAATTATTATTATTATTATTATTATTATTATTATTATTATTATTATCATCATAAAAATCAGGTTTTTAAATGTTAAACTTTTTAAACATTTTATAAATCATGATTCATAAACTAAAGATAAACCAAACTGAATTATCCAGGTGTAATGTCTGTGTATATTGTATATAACAAAGCTAAAACATGTACATTTCTTCTTCTAGACTGCTATAGAGAAAGTTCCTGAGCACATCCACACACCAATGTGGGATAATGAGAGCCAGCAAGAAGCCAGTTAATGTGGACCTTTTGATTCCAAGCCTTTTCTGTTCACTATTCCTGCTTACTGGGGATTCAATGAAAGGAGGAAAAGAAGGACTCTCACCTCACATTATTTCAAATCACGGAGACTCGTTTTGTGTAAATGAGAGAAGGAAATAAGTTGAATGATCTCATAGATGTGTCTAATGCTGTGTATTTATAAGTGCAAGCTTGTGGCTTTAAATAATTAAAATGTTTGAAGACGTTAAGGTGTTAGAGCTGCTTTTGTTCGGGTAAAAGTAAATTGTGACTTTTTATTATTACTGTGAAGCAGATAAGCTTTTAGCAAAAGCTGAAATGGAGTCTTTAGTGACTTAAGTGCTAGTTCTTTACATCTTTGGTGAGCAAAAAAGCATAGAGTGTGCCTATGGCTGCAGACATCCTGATGTTGGGGAAAAAATATCTTAAATATACACGTTTATCTGGTAATTCTCATTATAAGATTTACATGAAACAAAATATCAGATTACTCAACGTATTTCTATACTTTTATTTTCAAGCTTAAAATAATCTTAATAGATCATTTTGCTAATATGTCGTATTCGTTTAGAAAAAGGAGCACTTTGAAATTAAAAGTTTCAGTGCTAAATAAATCAGAATATATTTAAATATTATTAGATATTATTTGTAATGAGTTAAATATATATATATATATATTTCTGAAATTGTAGCCAACAAGCAGGAAACCTTTACAGGTGCTGGAAAAAATAAACTTCTATTCAAAAGCTTCACAGAGACTGAATTAATTGAAACTAAATCTATGTGAGCTCTGTATAACTCTGCTTTTAAAAATAATTACCAAAAAGTCATGGATGTTCCTGCAATTACCATCCATGTAGAACGTTTGTATTTTTCTACGGCTAAGTACCGTCGATCAGTTAAATGGCTCTGAAGTAAATGAATGAATCATTATTACAATTTATTGCATGTTTTTGCGTGAAGTTCAGTGTAGGTGCAGGTGACAAACAAGAAAGACTAAAATGATCCTTTAAAAGAACATTTAATGACGATTGAAATCAGTCACACAGGTTTATAAAGTAATGAATGAAAATGAAAAAACAGCCATCAGTGAAGCATGGCAGCAGCGGTCATCTTGTTGGAGCAGGACGTTATTAATGAAAACATTAATCTCAGCATACTGTATAGCCTTTAAAGCCTTTAAAGCCTTTAAAGGCATCATACCAGACAGATGCCTCAGGCTAATATCAAGTTAATTTTTAATGTAACCCTGAAATAGACAGCTGAGTGTCTATAATGTCAACAACCTTAAAATGAATAAACTAACACTGTACATGTATTCTGAACAAAAGAACAAAAAGATCTTGATCTAAAAGCTCTTAAAGCCTGTGCACAAGCACAGACAAACAGTCAGACAATATAATGCAATGAACTCTGACATAACTCTGCCACCTAGCTCGTTAGTAGTTATTTATTTGTTTGTTTGTTAGATGCACCTAATTTTTCGATCAGATGTTATATGTTTATAAGGATCTGGTGTAATGATGATGGTTTCTAATTACTGCTAATCTGATTATTGTACTCTAAAGACTTTAATGTATACGGTTATGGAACTAGCTGGGCTTGTTGAACTGAGCAAAGCTATCTACTAAAAATATCACTCTGTTCATTCTGATAACTAACTTACAAATGGATCTTCAGATCAGATGTGCTTCCTGTCACCGCGTGCAAGAGGAAATAACATGAACTGTCCTGTCTGCTGAGTTAAATCGTCGGTCCCTCCAAAGATTTAATGAGTAAATTTTTATGTATATTAACATTTGTTGATCAGCAGTTAACAGAGTGTATCTACAGTATATAAGCGTCTTTACCTGCACGACCATGAGAGTCGTATGTGATTCACTCACCATCACTGAAGTCTCCTGAAAAAGTTTCCGGCTCGGCTAAAGTGTGCAGGAGGAAGAAAGTACAAACAAATCAAATACAAACAGATCACAACACATTATAAAACACACCACCTCCTCGTGATGGAAGCAGTCATTTAATATCATTTGGTACTTATTTTAAACTTTATATTAATTATTAACATTCACTTTCTGTGCACACATGATGTGTTGGAGTTAGATCAGAACTGGGAAGTTGGACCTCAGAAATACTTCATTTTTGAAAATCTGTATTCAGGTTAAGGGACGCCGCCATGTTTGTCTTTTGCTAACAACAAGCTAGCCAGCTAACTGTGATATGTGATGTATATTTTCCTTTACCAAACAGTGATAGATTTGGCAAGCAAAAAAAAAAAACTAAACCCACAGATCAGCCACAACATTAAAACCACCTGCATAATATTGTGTAGGTACCACTAAAACTGCTCTAAGACTCGCCAAGGCATAGACACCACAAGATCTGCAACAATGTCTGTGGGTGGTACTTGTCACAGTAACATCCACATGAATGCCAGGATTCCCAAGCATTCCCAGCTGAACACTGCCCAGAGCATCACACTGCCTCCACTGACTTCGCATCTTCCCCAGGTAAGTGACACACACGCACCAGCCGTCCATATGATGTAAAAGAAATCATGATTCATCATTCCAGACCACCCTCTTCCACTGGTCCAGTTCTTATGCTCATGTGTCCATTGTAGGTGTCTTCACTGGTGTAGAGGGGTCAGCGCGGTCACTTTGACCGTTCTGCTGCTTCACAGTTCCATACGCAGCAAGCTGTGTTCTGACACATTTCTCTCAGAGCCTGCATGAACTTTTTCAGCAACTTGTGCTACAC
The DNA here is from genome assembly GCF_019097595.1 of Hemibagrus wyckioides. Classification (NCBI taxonomy): domain Eukaryota; kingdom Metazoa; phylum Chordata; class Actinopteri; order Siluriformes; family Bagridae; genus Hemibagrus; species Hemibagrus wyckioides. The sequence goes on from NC_080728.1 coordinate 3,868,639, forward strand.
TAGCTCTTCTGTGAGATGGGAAGAGACAGGCTAGCCATCAATCCCCACACGCATACTAGGAATACCCTACAAGACTTACTGTTTTGGAGATGCTCTCACCCTGTCTTCTAACCATCAAAGTTTTGCCCTTGTCAAAGTCGTTGAGATCCTTACACTTGCCCCTTTCAAATCATCAACTTCAAGAAATGACTGTTCACTTGTTGGCTAATATATCCCACCACACCTCTCAGTGCTTTTAATATTATGGCTGATCTGTGTACAAATAAGGAACAGAAGAGTAGAAATGTTGAACATCACACAGGTCTCCAAAAACAGAAAGTACCTGACAGTATGACATTTTAGATTGATACGCTATATTAGAAACAATTGGCTCCTCTTGAGTTTCATTCATGTGAAGTTAAGACAGTGAGCATCGGCATTTGTCTTATTATGCTCCTACAACATTCCCAATTCCCATGTTTTCTCAAATAGAAACTTAAAATAAAAACTCAAATAAAAAGCTCCAAGATGTTTGGCGTGAACATCATGGTGGAATTCATGTAGACCCTCAACACCACCTAACTAGCCAAGAACACCCAGCATTGTCTTTACTTCCTATGGAGGTTGAAAAAAAAACAAAAGCTTAATTTCCATCCTCACGATCTTTTACACTAGACATGGGGCAGTGGTGGTTCAAGTGCTTAAGGCTCTTGGTTGTTGATCAGAGGATCAGGGTTCAAGCTCCAATGTTGGGCAATTGAGCAAGTCCCTTAACCCTCTCTGCTCCAGGGGTGCTGTATCATAACTGCCCCTGTGCTCTGACCCCAACTTCCTCAGCTGGGATATGTAAAGAAAAGAAATCCACTGTGCTGTAATGTATGTGTGGCGACAATACAGGCTTCATGCCCTCAGTTCCACTGTGATCTTCCTCACTGGAGGTTGTTTTGTTGGACTTGAGATCTGGTGATTTTGCAGGCCAGTTGACGTGACTCAGTGTTGCATCACTCTCGTCACCCACTGATTTGCACCTTACACTCGCCATCTTGGACCGTGGGAGTGTCAGTGCTGTGTTCTGCCTGGACATGAAGCACAAACCATCTAACCAAACACCAGTGATCCGTTACATTCAGGAGCACAAGCTATTGACGCTGTACACTAAGATACTGCTAAAACTAAACACTAGTTTGTGGCTGGCTGTTGGTGGCCCATGGGCTGGTTTGAGTAGTTCAGAAACCCCTGATCTGCTGGGATTTTCACTCAAAATGATTCCTAGAGTTTCTACAAAAAAAGGGTGTGGTGTGGGGGGCTGAAGTTTTTGCGGGTGCAAACACCTTGTTGATGAGAGAGGTCTGATTGGTTTGAGTTGAAAGGAAGTCTATGGTAACTCAGACAACCACCTTTTACAACCATGATGATCAGAAAAGCATCTCAGAGCTCACAACATGTAGAACCTTAAGGCAGATGGGGATGCTTTGGGGTTGCTGTCTTCAGCTGTCTAGTTTGGGGGATCCTGCGTCCACTGTCGCCTCAGATTCATGTTTTTGGCTGCAGGGAGTGGAACCTGGTGTGGTCTCCTGCTGTTGTTGCTCAGTTGCCTTAAATGTGGTGAGATATGTTTCACTACATAAGCACACCAATTACACACTAGTACACTAAATAATAATAATAAGTATTATTATTAACGAAATAATACTTGAATGAAAGTATAAATATTAGGCTAAAATTGTACTAAAGTAAATGTGAATCTAAATTTTAATTTTAAAATTAAAAATTGATGTATAAGAAGAAGTATTTTGGTCATTTATAATGCTTATCCACCAAACAGAACTAGCCATATGATCAACTTCCACCCTTATAGGACTGTTTCATATTCAATGAATTTGGGCAATAGAAATAGTTCATGTAAAGATGTTGTGCTATAAATGGTTAGTGGTTCTGTGGCTCAAATCCAGGCTCACTGATTTTTATTTTTAATTAATATTATTATTTGGAAAAAGTGCCTGCTGAATAAGTGTTGATAACCTTGAAGTTACAAAGCCAAGGATCAGATGGTTTACACCAGGCAAAAATACATCCTGCTTCAGAAGTAACTGATGTGTCTGTCTCAGGATAAGGATAAGGGGTAATGGAGATTATTGGACACAAAAAACGACTCACCTTGGTTATTGGGGAAGGGGACAGGAAGCGACTCACTGGACATCACTGGGGCAGAGGGAGAGAGCAGGGTGTGGTGTCCTGCCGCCGTGTCCCAGTGTCTTCCGAAAGGGTGACTAAGACCCCCTTCAGGAGACAACAACAATCAGTCCAGCATCAACAGCACACAGGCGAGCAGAAGCAGCAAAGCTAGCAGAGGTAAAAGCACTCGACTCTCAGAGGAAGCGAGAGTGGAGCCGAGTGAAAGAACTGAAGAAAAGGTGCAACACCTGTCGACAAGCGCTTGGTCATCGGTGGATATTTAGTATACTTTTCACCATCGTGGAGATGACACTTCGCATCATTTCAGCTATCATGTGAAAACAAACCCTCATTCACATGTTATGTGATAATGTCGTTCACATCTAGTAAAAGAAAATGTTTCACTCATATTTTGTCATCTCTGTAAAATATATATATATATTTGGCATACAATACATATACTTCAATTTGTGTAATGACAATGCTAAAGCAATCCTATAAATGCTCCTATAAGTGGATTTTCTTATGGAACAATATCAATTGGTGCGTGTAAATTAAATATAATATATAACTATACATTACAATACAATGTACAGTAACTATACAATTTTATGTTACTTTTACGTTGTGTATTATTTCGTTTCCTAACACCACATGTGCTTGTCTGGCTGAATTGAATGAAATTCTGATTCATTAGTAGGTTTCCATCACTAAAGATATTGCACCTTTGCAAACATTCTCATGCACTTCAGCAGGCTTTAAAGGTATTTAAAGACGAGGGGAATGAAACAACTTAGTATTTCTTGGAACATGCATGCCCCCATTCTTCTCCAAACTGACCCCCTGCTTTAATGAAATTAAAAAGGAAATAAGAAAGAGAGAGATAGACAGAGAGTGAGAATGTTTATTAATGACTCCTGTTCTCAGTCGTGGGCCAGGATTAAGAGTTTTATCTTTCAGAAAAGCTTGTCTCATTCATGTAATGATTTGATCACTGTACTTTGTACACTACTTGACACTAGATGCTAAATTCCCCAAAGCATTTTACTTCTATGTTATGAGACACCTGGTCATATTACATTTACATCAAGTCTCACATGCAAGGTAACATTTATTTTAATTCTTGGGGAATTGGGAAATGTGTTTTTCCACGTAGTGTCCATTTTGATTCATAAAGCTTATTCCATGGACGTTCATGTACTGTGTTTGAATAAACAGTAAAAAAAAAAAAAAAAGAAGGAGTGAGTTTGTTTTAACTTTATTTTGACTATATCCAAAGCTTTTAAGGTTTAACCAATTTACACAAGCTTCACAAATCCACAGAAGTCAGTCACATTGTGTAAAAGAGAACACTTTAACATTAGACACAGTGCTATCCTAACATTAATCCATGTCTTTGTAGAAATGTCTAGTTAATCTCCAGACTGCTGAACACAAATGTAAAATAGATTTCAACAGCAATATTTCCATTTTATGTCAAATAGCTGCACATTTATTAAATAAAGTATAACTTTAGAATCATGAACAATTCACATACAGAGTAACGTCTTTATTTATTTTAATTTTTTCGTGTGTGCAGCTACAGCTGCATGAGTTTCTAAATACTGAGTAGTCAGAGCTAAATGAAACTATATACAGTGAACATAAGTCAGAGTGTGTGAGGCCCAAGGAGTCTTGTAAAAGGAAGCTACTTTTAAACCGGGGCTATCATTTCTCTCTCATTCCTTCAAATGTACTTTTTATTCTTTTATGCGTCCTTGAAAAAGTTTGATTAAGGCTTACAGGGTTAGCACCATGCAGACTAAATGCTGATTAATGGGGACAGAATGAGAATACAATAAAACACAAGGTAACTAATCAGGTTTATCAGAGAACAGGGAATGATTATGCTTTTGGGGATTCCTTCAGAATACAGTGAAGATAATGGAGTGTGCTGATCAGGGACTGGAGTATGTATCTGAGTATGAATTACTAGTAATCACTGGTAACACCCTGGCGGCACTAATCAAGAAATAGTTTTTCAAGTCTGAGCTGCTTTAAAACCGCCAGCCAGCAGGGGGCCCCGGCCAGCGCTGACCTCTGCATGGAGGCAGATGGGGCGGAGGTAGAGGAGGGGGTCCATTGTGGTAGCTGCATGAAAGGATAAAATTACACATTTGGTTTCTCTGTGCTAGGATACATGAAAGGGCCCGTTCCATAAATTCCAGTTTCTCCCTTCTGAACTAATTTATTCATCAATATATAGTAGCATTTATTACAAAGAAAATATACATGGATTCATGCATTACTATTATTACCCATGGCAGCTAGAACACTTTCATGTGTTTCTCTAGAATGCAGTTCACTTTAGATGTTGTTACTACACCATATTTGTGGAGCACATGAAAAGGTTACGTTGAGAAAAGCGTGTTGAGAAAGGAAAGAGGGCAAATGATGGAATCTAGAGAAGAGGAGGAAAGGATGTTGTACTTACCCTCTGGGTCGGAAGTGGCGATGGGAGCCGGAGGGCATCATGCCCCGTCCTCTTGGGTGCGGAGGAAACCCTCTGAAAGGAGGAGGTCCGTGTGGAGGTGGTGGAAATGGTGGAGGTGGACCATGTCTGTAAAAGAACGAGTTCTGCAAACTCCAGAATTGCATGATATATTTTAACACTACAGATATACAGATATGTTATACAGACTTCCCTTACTGTAAGCCTGCTGGGAAACTGCATTAACTATTGCTACACTGTTCCAGCTGGTTGCTATGGTGATGCTAGTTGGTTGCTACGCTATTCCAACCAGTTGCTAAAGTGTTCCTTGCTGGTTGCTCGGCTGCCTCACATGGGTGTTGCTAGATGGTTGCTATGCTAACCCAGATGGTTGCTACCAGGGTGCTGCTTTGTGGTTGTTGAGATATTCCAGCTGGATGCTAGGGTACTTCTAGACGGTTGATGGTATTTTAATTGGTTGTTTGGATGTTGCTAGGTGGTTGCTATGGCATTCCAGTTGGTTGTGAGGTGTTCCCATTGGTTACTAGAATATCGCTAAGTGGTTGCTGTAGTATCCTAGATGGTTGCATGGTTGTTTCTGGGTGGTTGCCAGGTTGATGCTAAGTCATTGCTATGGTATTTCCCTTTATCCTTTCTTTTGCACAAGCTACTATTACATTTTGCATACTATTTATTTTTGCTATATTTATATCTATCCGTATCAATTACCAATAATTACTACTAATAATAACAATCATTAGGCCTATAATGCTTCATATCATTAATGCATTTATATCATTAGCAAAATATGAGTCTCATGTACCTGTGCATAGGTGGGTGAGGTCCTCTTAGATGCATGGGTGGAGGCGGGGGAGGTCTAGGTGGTCCTACACACATACCCATAGCATCCCCTCTGCCTCGTTTTCTGCCTCGCATATCCATATATGGTAGTGATCTACCCATTCCCCTCCTACAGCACAATAAACAAGCTGTTTCACAACTCACACTAGAAGCATAACTAATGAGAATGTTTACAGTGTTTTGGAGTAACCTAATTGGTCTGAATCCGTTCATGAATCCATCGTGATTCCTGGCCCTTCCTCGACCTTGTGGGCCAAAACCTTTCATCATCATTCCCCGTCCACCGTGGCCTCCTCGTCCCATCTGGCTGATTCTACCTCGCCCACTGACTCCTCGGCCCCTGTAAAGATAAAGGTGCACTTTCCCAGTCACCAGATGCATGCAGATCCAGTTCTCAGTTTACTAGGAAGGAGGCTAAGCACTGGCAGTGGAAGTACTGATCATGTGACCTACCTCGATTTATAGTCAGGACCTGTCTTTACCTCTTTTGTCTCTGAGGTCTCTGTCTTTGTTGTGGACTCTTCCACCTGCTCCGGGGCATTATACTCCATCTGAATTACAGTCAGAACAGAGCACACATAACTACAACATAAATAACCACATAATAGATAAAATAAAGTAATTCAATGAAATCTGACTGAATCTAGGACATATATACACTTGTATCCACTTCAGTTTATCGATCCCTGTACACTCATGACACTTTTCTCTTTCCATATGGTGCAATTCGCAGCACAGGAAAGATAAATGATCCCAGGCTCCGGTGCTGCTACAGTACATTCATTACAGTCAGTCGAATAAAGCTAACACATATGTGGAGAGGTTATCACTGACGTGTACTTGAATACGAATCTTAGAAGGTTTAATATTGTGTAATCTACTACTGAATAATCCACTTGTTCCACTGACCTGAATTCAGCTGAAATGCTGAAAGCGGACTTTTTATATTAGAAAGTGGGCCAAAATTTCTTCCATCTGTATTATAACTAGTTACATGCACTAGTGATGCATTCAGAGAAGGGTTGATGGACGGATAGGTGGATGAAAGGACCGAAGGATGGGTAAACGGATGGACGGGAATGGAGATAGATAAAAGGATGAATGGATGGGGCTGATGGGTGGATGGAGGGCTGGATTGTTGAATGGACGAAAGGGTGAATTTGCCTCCAACAGAAGAAACGCTGTTCTATTCAGTGTTACAACCAGGAATGGAATTAATTCGGATTTTACGTCAAATCTCCATACAATGGTCCATATTATAGAAACAGTAGGGAGCAATATATATACGACTGTATAAATATTCACTTCTATTTCATGAAATATAAACTCGAAACTCTTTCAGCTCAGATGGGACACTCACAAAGCTGGCCTTTATAAAACAGCGACAACAAGAAAAGTATTATGTGCATAAGCAATATGAAAGCTGACATTACACTTCCACAGTGTTCTATGCTTACGTATTAATACGAGAGCAAACGTAAAATGACCACAAGTATACTTAACGTCCATGTGTACCTCATAAAGGTCAGTTAGACCCACAAGGTTTATTTTTAATGAAGTCACTTGTTCTGTAAAGTCGTCAGTATGATTGGCTCCCTGTACTTTAAAACAGGTCATTTTTCATAATATGGAGATATATTCACATTACGTGTATCACAAAATATAGCCTAAAAAATATCTACAGAAATAAAATCAATAAAGATATCAAGATGTCAGTGACATCCGAGACAGAAAAGCAGGCTGAGGAAATCTAGCGATACATAATGTGTTTATTTAGTATGTATTAAGGGACTTCCAAATGATATCACAATATATTAAATAATATTCAAGCTGTTATATAGATCAAGATATATAGATATAGATCAACGTAAGAGCACAGCTTTCTGAATGAATACATCTCTGGATAGACTTTGAAACTGAAAGAGCATTATTATTAAATATTCTTCGTTTTAAACGGCATTAGGAAGTGAGATTATTATGAGATGTATTCATGTAAATATGAGAAAATACCAAGTCTTCTTATACAGCCATTACATATAGTGAAAGGGAAATACGAAATTTTAGACACAATATTTTTCATAGACTACAAAATCCAGCCTGTGGTTATTCTTCATTTCCAAGCACATATATAGATATATAGATATATATTGTTTGTGTGTTTGTTTACTTTAGCTAGCTGGCTAACTGTAGCTAAACACCGGTTCCTTGTCTCCTAGCCTCGTATTTCCTCAGTCTAGGTATTGTTTGTTATTTACCTCGTAATGGGTAATAAAAACCCTCGTCCAAATGAGTCAGGAGGATTTTTTTGTTTATACTTTGCCTGAAACAAAAATAATTAAACCATGAATTGTGAAAAACCGCTTTAGGAATGGCGCTGACGTCCAAAGGCTTTTAAACAGTGGTGCGTTCAAGGTACCGCAGAATTGCTGTATTCAGTTTCCTCTTTCTGTAACGAAAAATTATGATTATGATTATTATTATTATTATTATTATTATTGTATTATTATTATTATTGTTGTTGTTGTTGTTGTTGTTGTTTTATTGTTCTTGTTATATAACTTAGATTGTTGTTTTTTTTTATTACTATTATTATTAGGTTGATGTTGCGTACAAAGGTTCCCAAACACACTATATGGCCAAATGTACACTATATTGCCAAAAGTTTTGGGACATCTGCCTTTACATGCACATGAATGTAGTATGGAGTTGGCCCACCCTTCGCAGCACATCTGTGAGGTCAGACACTGATGTTGGATGAGAAGGCCTGGCTCACAGTCTCCACTCTAATTCATCTCAAAGGTGTTCTATCCGGTTGAGGTCAGGATTGTTCCCACAAAGTTGGGAGTATGAAATTGTCCAAAATGTCTTAAGCTGAAGCATTAAGTGTTCCTTTCACTGGAACTAAGGGGCCGAGCCCAACCCCTGAAAAACAACACCTTAGTTCAATGATCTGGAGGGGTGTCCCAAAACCTTTGGCAATATAGTGTATGTAGATCTGAAACTTTTGTCACAAACTTTGAAGCACACAGGTGTATAGGATGTTTTTTGTATGATGTAGCTTTATAACAGCAAAAACATGGCAATAAATCTGAAATAGGAAATTCAACAAGCACATATTGTGAGGTCCAAACCTTTGGCCATATAGTGTAGGAGTTCATTACAATAGCACAAGGATAGTCTATTTTAATATTGTTATATATTCTCTTGATAAGTAGGTCATTTAAAAATTGGTCATCAGGTTTTAGAAAAGGCTAAATGATGTCTAGCAAGTGATTTTACAGGTGGGGTGTTTATTAGATTGAATTAATACTGCCTTTTTTAGGTCAGTAGCAAAAAACCAAGATGACAAGATCTCCCATGTTTCATTACACATTTCAGTACTAAAGCTTCTTTTTTGGGTTATACTATTTTTGTTGTGGATTTGTTTTGGATTGTTGACCCACATATTTTTCTCAATAGAAATAATGTACTTATTTTTTTTACTCACTGATAGGCTTCAGTGACTCAGGTCAATGAAGGATGAAAATTTTACCTCCTAAGACGATCTTTTGCAGTATGTTTTAATTTGTTAAATGTCCGTTTAAGCAGTTGCAGGTAATTACTATTTAGTATTAATTGTCATATGTATTCAGTAGGGGCAGCATGGTGGCTTAGTGGTTGGCACTGTTGCCTCACAGCAAGATGGTCCTGGGTTCAAATCCTGGATGTTCTTTGTGTGGGTGTGTCTGGTTTCTTCCCACAGTCCAGAAACATGTACATTAAGTTGATTGGTAATTCTAAATTTCCCATAGGTGTGAGTGGGTGTCTGTCTGTCTATATGTGTGGCCCTGTGATGGACTGGTGACCTGTCCAGGGTGTACCCCTTCCCTTTTGCCCAATGTGCGCTGGGATAGGCTCCAGCAGATCCCCATGACCCTAATTAGAAATAAAGCGAGTGTAGACGATGGATGGATGGATGGATGGATGGATGTATTCAGTAGGTTATACTCTCTATGTTATATATGTTACATAGCAGTACTTTTAAAGAACATTTAAGGCATCAGATTATTTACTGCAACAAACACAAATCCATGTCAACATTACAACTATTTTTAAAACCAATTTCTTACTATTGTTGAGTTTCTCTCTGCTCAGGATAATGGTTTTGTCCCAGCTGGTGATTACAGTGTGCCTCTCCTGGAGAAGTGCACTTACGTAGGGTAGACTAAAATACCTTACGTTCATCATGTTAGAGAAAAATCTGCTTACTTAAAAGCCATTTGAAAGCATTATACACTTAAATAAAAGCATTGTGCTTCAAGAGCATTTTTCGAACTGTATTTTCTAGGGGTTTTGTTTCACCTGCGATAAAAGCCCATAAGCTTATTCACCAACCTACATGATGAATAAAACACTAAACAAATAAAATACACTTGATACAGGATATGTAATAAGAGTTAACAAGGTTTATTTCAACATCTCTCTCTTGAAATATTTGACTATTAAAGACATGAATAGGAATATAGCTAACAAATAAAAGAAAAGAGAAAAAAAAGAAAGAAAAAAGGGGGGGGGAAGTGCCGACAAGTATTTACATCAGAATTATGGCACATTTCTGTACAAAGAACCAATTTAGCCACCCAGCTGATTGAGGATATTGACCAGTGTCCATGAACGTCTCGGTGTCGACTCGGTGTCGGTGTCGGAGTCGGTTCACTCTTGGCTGAGGATTTCCGACAGCTCCTTTATGTACTCGATGGTGTATTTGAGAGTCTGGATCTTGGTCAGTGGTTGTCCTCTGCGGCTGTAGACAGGAGGCAGGTAATCTCGGAGCTGGTGCAAGGCTTCAGCTAAACTCCTCATGCGCATCTTCTCTCTCTCGCTCGCCTTCATGCGCCTCTTCGTCGACATCTTGGGTCTGGAGGATTTCGTCTGCGCCGCTTTCCTTCCGTCGTATGAATAATCCGAGAACATTTCCCCTGGAGCCTCCGGGGAGGATGAGGATGAGGAGGATGAACAGGTGGAGCAAGGAGAGGCAGAGGGCTCAGGTGACGAACATCTCCGTCTGATGGAGCCGCCTTGCTCTCCGAAATGCCGGCTGTCGGTCCTCCAGTCCCACTGCGACAGAAGTTTAGCGGTCAAGTGGTCAACCTCTGCGCCGTCCATCTGGGTGCGTGTGTGTGAGCGTGTGTGTATGAACACAGGTGAGGTGAGGGTGTGTTTTATACCAGCACAGACCCACGGCCAGTTTACGAGCTCACAGCTTTTGGCGAAGTTCAAAGAAAGCTAAAGTGTCAACAAGTGCGACTTCTTCTTCTTCTCCTTTTTTATTCTCCAGAAGAGCCGCGTTCGTTGTCGCCCAGGTGTGAATGAGTGGCTAATGCGGCTGAGAAAAGAAAATAATTAGATTTCCCTTTTGTGAGAAGTGACTTTAAACCTCGTCATCATGCGTCTCGGGGAAACGCGATAGACAAACGAGACACGGGGTTTTTACAGGAGGGTGTGGGAAGAGTGGTGTTGGAAACGGATCCTCTGCGTCTGGAAAGCACTTTTCACCGAAATACACGTTAATAGTGAAATTCATACTGGGAAACATCTCTGAACCCAGACTGGTGTGGGAAAGATCGCATAGTTAGTTAGTTAGTTAGTTAGTTAGGCTCCAGCATCACTCAGATCATCAAACCACAACACATTATGATTTGGCAAAGCAATAGTTGATCTTATTTCTGTGTAATCTTCATTATTTACATACAGCTGGCATTGTATTGTAATTATTTTAGAAGTAGAATAGCAGTTAATTGGCATCCTAAAACACTGAGATATTGCATATTTAAAAAAAAAAAAATATTACACACATTACTACCAAAACTAGGAATAGTAATAGGAGCATTTAATTGAATAGTTTAATTACAAAAACATACTAATCAAATACTATGACTTATAGAGTAATGGGAGCAATTTCAATTTAATTGCTTTTAACGATAACAAAAACTATACTATTACTATTTCTACTATAATTACTATTTCTAATAATAACAACAATAAGCTATTTTAATTCATTTTAAAATAAATATACCACTACCACCATTAATTGAAATAACTATTATTATTATTATTGTTACTACTAAATTAATAACTACAAGTTCATTTACAGTATTTTAGAGATGAGCTCCATCCCCTCACTAATAGATTTTCATTAGAATATCTTTCTCTCTCTCTCTCTCTCTCTCTCATTGTATTTATGTTTACCTGTGAATGTCTGTATATGACCACTATTGTACACTGCAATTTCCCCTCAGGATGAATAAAGTTTAATTTCAAATTCATATTTTATTTGTGATGTATACAATCATAGACATTACAACATGTAGTGAAATGCATATTATGACTGTCCTTATTAAGAAAATAGAGAATTAAAAAAAAATATAGTCAAAGAATGGAATTAACGGTAGACACAAAAACAAAAAAATATATAACAGTACAATAAAAACTCTTTAAATTGTAGGGGAATATGAGGAGATACAATGGGATTTACAGGAAATAATCAAAGTGTAAACGAGAAGCATCTGAATACTGTGTCGTGTTGGTAATAAAGTCTCTATCTGTCTATTACTACGACATCTAATGATAATAAGAATGTTTTAAGTATCTAGCTATAGGTTGCTCTGTGCAGTGAAGAAAATAAGACAAGAATAAGATCAAATATTTCCAAATAAAATCTGACCACCTAAACATCTAGTGTGAGTGCTGCAGCTGTCCACGTGCTCCTTCCGTACAGACCTCTCAAAGCTTTCATGTCTGAAAAGGTGTGCAACATGTCACTACATGGGCTGAGGAAGACCAACACCGAGTGTGTAATAAAAGTGAGCCATGTTTAAGGGATCTGGGTGAGGAAAAGGAAGCGACACATTTAAGCTTTTTTTTTTTTTTTTCCTTATTAGTCCTCATCTGTTACTTCATGTCACAAAATCAACACATGGGCTGGTGGTAAGAAGATAAGATGTAAAATCGAATTAAAAAAAAGGAGACGACGACCTCAAGTTTGTCCTCTGCTGACTTTATACATGCGTGTCTACGCTGAGAGATGTGGAAATGTGTGGCATACATCAAAAAGACAAACTCAACTTGCAACCCAAACTTTATTAAAAATGCACATTTTAGCACAAACATGCACTGATACTTAGTTGCAATTAAGTATTATTAAAAACAGTGATGAACGGCATTATATTTATTTGTTCAATTTAAGTTTCAGCCTCTCTGCTAGTGGTAAAGGGCTGGAAATCGAAGCATCCGAGTCATCATCATCATCATCATCACTCTTTGTGCTACATTTGTGTGACAGGGGATTAGTTCTTGAGAAGCCTGTGTTGTGCGGTTGTTTTTCAGGAGTTATCGCATCTTGCATATTGCATCTGTTCTGTTTAAGAAGTTGTTGCACTAGGACTGTTTTTTGTACAGTCTGTGGTTTAGGCTCGACTTCAGCTTTCCGTTTGCTTTGTTGTTGTTGTTTGGTTTGAGGCTGATTCTCCAGGTCACTCTCATCACCGATAGAGTCTTGTCTTCTACAAACACTTTTCTTACACACGCTTTCTTTATTCGTCTGCTCAGGAAAGTTGGACGGTCTGTTGAAGTGCTTCGGTTTAACAAATTTATATTTAGGTGGCACCCGGACAGGGAGCGAATCTTTGGGCTGCTTTGTGAATGTTTGTTCTTCTGAATCAGTGTTAATTCTGCTCGGTTCTGAGTGGGAGTGAGGTGGTGCTTTAAGCTTCTCAGACTCTTGTGGCTTGTGACTTTCAGTGTACTTCAGTTCACATCCAACACTCTGCACTTTCTTCTCATTATTCTGAGAAGTAGTACACTTCACCACGTTCCTCATATGGACTCTTTCCATCAGCGAACGCTCAGAATGTCTGTCAGTGTGCTGAGCTGCTAATTCTACACAATCGGCCCGGACAGCAGTAGAAGATCCACAGCCTTCTGTTTTGGTTCCTTCGTCTGATTTGTTGACTGGTTGAGGATCAGCTTTGCTGTGCTGAGACCGAGGAGATGGAGCAGCAGTGAAGGACAAAGCATCCCAGTCTATGCTGCTCAAGTGAAGCTCATCAATCACTTCAGAAAGGGAACTCTGTGCCTGAGATAATGCCCCTGTAAGGCAGGGTGAAGCCGGAGCCTCTGGTTGTTGTCTAAATGAGGAAAAATCAGAGACTGGCTGGATTTCCTGACAGTTAGAGTGTTTGCTGGGTTTTGATGCAGTAGTTAATGTGGCAGTGTTACAGCAATCCGGATCAGACTTTAAAACAGTTAGCGTCTGTAAGCCTTTCCCTGAGGATACGAGGGGATCGAGATGTGAAGACCCTTTGAGTGACATCTGTGCAAAAAGATCAGACACTCCATCCGAAGACACGACAGGCTTCTCTTTTTCTGCCTTCGGTTTCTTTTCTGTTGACAGAACACAAAGAAATATAAGAACCTTTTTTTTTTTTTTTTTTTTTTTTAAACAAACATAAGGTTGAATAAAAATCACTCAATTCAGTGTCTAAAATGAACCATAACACATTAAACAAAGGATTTTATTCTTAGGCTAGTTAACCAATTCATTTGGAATAAACTACATTATTTTTGCAAATAAACTCACAGACCAACAACTGAGATAATAGTACATTTTGGCACCTTAACTGGATGTCAAAACACAGTAAAAACGGATGTATCAGGTACTTTCTTGTAAACATCACACCAGCCTTAGCTTAGAAGGAAGCTAATCAGTTGCTCGAGCAATTCCTCCTTAACATACACCTTCTGTAAAAGCATGCTGAGAAGAATCTCATCAATGCCTAGAAATATCTGTCTAATCATAAAGATCCTGAATTTCAGAATTGATTATTTCAATTTTAAGTTATATGATCTAGGGCAAAGTTTTCAAAGGGGGAACCATGTAGAACAGATAAAGAGTCTGTGTTTTTATTTATTTAAACATTTAACATGTTTATGGAACGTAAAATCCACAAACGTATTCTGGCTTCTTTGACATGAACAAAATTATTTTATTATTATTATTTTAATCCAAACTTCAATAACAGAAAATAAAATAAAAGCAGCGTCACTCCAAACGGTCAACAGAAGCTCTGTGATATTCTCATATTTTTATATGAGAATGTTTGAGAACCCTGCATCTAGGAGATCAAACCCTGAATCAAAAACAACAATAAAAAACCCTTTTCCTTAATAACTTTGTAATATAATAAAAATGTTTGATCAAAAATCTGTAATTTATATCTGGCCAAAACAAACAAACACACACACACAGAAACTTTCTAACGGAACCCTACAGCCTACAGACTTACTTTTTTTATATTAATTTACCAATAAGTGAAAACTGGCAAAAATAGAAAAACAGCAAATCTATCCATTTTATACTTTTGCTATAATATGTACAGGAATGTGTGTAGATAAATGCAGACCGTGTGCAATTTCAAACCTGATATCTAGCTAAACAAGAAGCAAAAAACAGAACCATCAAACTGAACATAACTGAATAATCTGTAAAGGTGTGGTTCAACACCCTGGTTCATTTGGCATGAAATCACCTGAATAGAATTTAAGGGGGGGCAGAGAGAGAGAGAGAGAGAGAGAGAGAGAGACCAGTGGAAGAGGGTTAAATGGACAGGGACTCCTGTGCAACACCTCGTGTTAATCAAAGCGTTTGAGTGCAGAACGACTGCTGGGATGTGACTGTGTAAGTGTGAGGGGTTAGCGAGCCAAACACCAGCGGGTGTCACAATCACAGCGTCAGGCTTTGATCTCTGCCACTTCACAGAAGGTAAAGCACATTTACTGAACCACCCAAGAAATTCTCAGGGTCACTGGTTGCCAGAGACACAGCAGCCTGCTTCACTAACAAGGTCACTGATTACTGATATTAACAAGCTTAAGTATCAGCAAAGAAAATAAAACCATTTCATACACTTCAGCGCTCTCTAAACTTTCATCCGTCTTTATTTATACAATAGAAGAAAGTATTTATCTCAAATACCCTTAAACCATTCTTAAAAATACTTAAATTATTTTTCATTTGATCTCAGTATCCAGGTACTGAGAACTTCTTACTAAAATGCAATGTCTACAAGACGAAAATGTCATTATTACTACAAGTGTTAGTCAGATGAGACCAAAATGAATCTGTCCACCGTAGCATCAACAGGTTACGCAAAACAAGGAGATATAAGGAAGGAAAACTATCTGATACCACACTGTAAACTGGGTTGTTGGATCACTGATGCTTCAGGGGACTATTTAATATTGATGGCATCATGAATTCTGGCATGCACCAAGATATTTCAGCCCAAAATCGAGTTGCCTCTGCCAGGAGATTCAAACTTGACCGCTGATACTTGATCACAAACCAGTAAAATGGTTAAAGAAACACCAGCTCCAGCTCAAAACCTTAATGAAACCCTGTGGAAGACACTGCTTTTATTCTCTCTAGGCCAGGGTTTACATAATATTAATAATTGTGAGGGTGCCAATACTTTTCAATCCAGTGTAGAAAGAATGGCACAAATTCGTTTGGACTAAAAATAATGTATGTGTTAGTTTTTAATCTATTCGTTTTGGATCACTTCCAATAATTCTGGCAAGGATAATTAGAAGAAACATGTTTATTAAATGCTGAGATGCATTATTTATCAGGTGCCATATTTTGCTTTCATCAACTTGACATGCCTCACAGTGAGAAACGTGTGAGTGTGTGTGTTCTCTCGAAAGCAGCTTAAAGCAGTTGAGTCTGTGATGTGATGACTTTGTAACAGAAGGACAAACAGGGACATACTCTTTAATTTGTTGTCCTTGGCCTCTGCAGTTTCCTTGTGGAACAGCTGGACAATGTCTGGGAAAGCCAGGGTGAACAGGTTTTCCTCTTCCACAGTCCTCACTACATCCGAGTCGTCCTGAGCGCAGTCCTCAGGAAATACATAATGATCTGCACCGATAAGACGCATACAAGGTCAAATCATTTAACTTTCTTAAAATGATTTGACCTGAGAATGAAAAACAAACGAGCTACAAAACAACCCTCAAGACAAGTTTCACAGTGACACAGTGGTATTTTTCCCCCTCACAATTTAAGCAATAAGCATTCAGGTGCTGTGTAGAGAATGAGATTCGTATTTATAATATCCTCCATCGTAAAATGTACCCTATATTTTGTAAAATAGACTGGGTGTGTGCAGGACGCAAGGAGTCTAAGTTCACAGTTTCCACAGGAAGCAACTTTAGCACGTCAGGATGTTACATTTGTTCCATCACCTGCGACTCACAAATCACACCAGCAATCTCCTTCACGTCTGCTTTCACAACAAGACACTAACAAGAGCAGCAGTGACACTTGTCACACGTCCAGAGCTAGAGACTCGCAGCTCGGGCTGAAAATAAATATTTTAAAATCTGCAAATCTTAAAGCCCATTACTAATGTGCTGGATGCTAACTATACAAGGAGTATCAGGATTTGATTGTAAATGTTTAGAGATTAGATTTACGAGATGGCAGATCTCACCTGGTTTACTCCACAAGATTTCAAAGCAGGAGATACCGTTCCTTATGCGCCGCTTGTATATTCTGTAGAGACAAAATTGACCCAAATTACTGATAAGCATATTTTACCGATGAGGATATAGGATATATTAGCTTTCTCAAAACAATGATCTGTAGTGATTAACCTACAGTAAACACTAATTTACTGTAGTTATATTTTATTTATTCTTAAGGATCCATGTTGATTTGGTTAGAGAAAACTACCCGACTTTCCAAGAATAATTTCCAAGGTGGCGTGAGAAGGCATTTTTCATTTTTTTTTCCAAATCAGAGATCTAAAATTCCACATAGAAACCTTGAAGATGGCTTCAGACTGCAACTGCTACGAAAGCTTTAGGATTGCAACTGCCATGAACAGCTTTACTATCAAGTCTTCATCAGTGAACAGTTGATAAACTCAACAAAATAGACTTTAAGTTAAAACTAGAATGAATTTCCTGGTTACACAATTGCACTTTTTGATCATACAGTACACAGTTCAAGAAGGGAAATGATTTATAATCACACTCTTTGGTGTGGATGTGGATGGCTTCTCTTTTGAGTGTGGTTCCTCTCCAGGATCATATTGCACCACCATCACCACTGTGAATTTCCCTTTGGGTTGAATAAAGTATCTATCTATCTATCTATCTATCTATCTATCTATCTATCTATCTATCTATCTATCTATCTATCTATCTATCTATCTATCACCTCTGATTTGGTCATTAAGGATACATTCATACAAAATGTATATCCTGAATTTCTAAATTTTTTTGTAAAGCTGCTTTGTGACAGCGTCCATTGTTAATTGTTCTATACAAATAAAATTGAATTGAAATTCAGTAGAAATTCACTAGCTTTAGACGAATGCAACTTGAAGTCCTCTCTGAATTGACAACGTTCTCACACCCTACCATTATAAGCACCAACATGCGTATATGTTTATAACTGTACTACAAAACACTTCTGAATGTAATTCTGAATAAGGGCACCTGACAATTTCTGTAAAAAATAATCTGAAGCAAGCATAGAGAAAGACGACAAACCGAATAGGTCGCATCTGCGTTGAGGATGGTGTCCCTTGACTTCTGTTCATGAGTTCAGTGTAGGTCATCAGAGCAAGAACTTTCTCACTGGTGTAATGTTTGGGCCACTCCATCTTGTCCAGAGCAAAATTCTGAACAACACAATTAATAATTTTTTTTTTTTTTTTATTATTATTTACATATTGTTGTAGATGCTGTAATGTGTACAAGCATAACAACACTATCCCCCAGTACAGAAGTGTGATGAGGATAAAATCAGACTGCAATTTAAAGTCTAGACGTTATTACAGTATACAGACAAGACAGGATCTGGAGAGACCTGCATGAGGAGAAGGTTGGGTTTCCTTCTTTTAAAACTGTTAACGGTTTTGTCCTTTGGAACCAGAAATTCAGTGATGATCTAAAAGACAAGAGAAATGATACGAATTTAACAATAAGTGCCTGAATAATCCAAATTATAGAGTGTAACCGGTACTCACCTCCGTGAAAGGGAACATGTCACAGGCCAGGGTTTTCCTATCCGTGGCCATGGTAAAACAAACAAGCAAACAAACAAACAATCATTGAAGATTTAGTCAGTAAACATAAAGCTGCTTGATGCAAACTTGATCCTGTTTTTTCTGGGAACACAGTCACGGTTACTCAGACCTAAAATGTGCAGTAGATGAACAGATTTATTTTATTTTATTAGGTGAATACGATATAATCCAACTGCATATGCTGTAAAATTCTGCCGACATACTAATTGGTCACTGTAAAAAACCCAAAACAAATCAAATACTTAAGTTTTAATACATCATATAATTTCTGTTAGCTTAATCCCAAAGGTTTCTGTCATGGTACTTCAAGCAGGACCGTAGGCTTGTAAAACATGTAGAAGCCATTAGACTCAAATAAAGTGTACATGGAATGTCAGATAAAGTTAAAAACTTAACGTTAATGTTTAGCAGTCATTATTTGAAAGCTACCTGGGATTTTTTTTTTTTTTTTTTTAAGAGAGTGAATGTTCTAGTGCACTAGAAGAATTTTGCGATTGAGAGAGAGTGAGACAGACCTCACTTTCCAATATGGCCGACTCCCTGGTCATCGCCCTGTCTACAAGCTATTGAGACGCAACCGATAGACAACTCACTTTTTGATGACTGTTTCGACAGACGAGGCCTGGCGAGCGTGCTCAGTGCGGTGCCAGTCGCAGGGACACTGCGAGTCGTAGTCCTGAGGCTGACAGAACTTCTTACTGTCACAAAACACACAGCCACTGCGCTCATGAGCTTTAGCAGAACCTGCAGGATCCGGGAAAGAGAAGGAAAAGACAGAAGAACGGAGAAAGCTATTACATCACACATGCAATATAAATGACTTAAGATAATGTAAGACAGGTGACAAATTAAAGGAAAAATATAACACTGTCTTAGTAAGGCGTCAGTTCTTTTAATTTAATAACAAGTGTATAATATTAGATTCTATTTTTATATAAAATGGGTCATTCTTAGTTGTTTGGGAGTATTACTAATGGGTTGTGGTTGTTGTATGTATATTGTGTGGGAACCTCACCAGGGTGACGACACACCAGGCAGTGGGTGACTTTCTTCACAGCAAACTCCTCAATCTCAGATCCAGTTTTCTGCCAATCGCTGAATCTTTGAAAATGAACATAATAATGCAGTCTCGTATAGCCATATTTCCATCATATTATTTGTACTATGATGTGAATGTTCATATCAGGGAGCAGTAACATCTTACAGTCCCTGACTCTCTGACAGTAAAAAGACACAAGGCAAACACGGTCTTATCTCTTTAAATATAATTTGTGATGTATTATGTTCTTGGACTCCTAAATGGTACAAAGAAAACATTTTATAATTCTTTGCCTATTGCTTGAGATCATGAATTCAAATCCTGTGGCCAGGAGACCAAGTCAGCAAACTCTAGGGATGGGAGGGGCATACGCTCTTTCTCTTGTCAATCAGAGCAATACCAGCCAATCAGCTGCATCTGTGAGCTCAACAAAGGGAACAGCTTTTTTCTCTGAATGCATTACAACTGCTCTATGAGGCATGTGAAAAGATGCGGTGATATCACATGTCTCAGAGAAAGCACATGCCTTCATCCTTTCTGACTGGTGGCTGTTCTGTAATAGAGAGTGGGCGGGAACTGTAATAGAGTGGGAGGGAATTGGCAAAATAGAGTACATGGACAAGGCTCTATTAAAACTAGGTTCACCTCTATGGATAAACTATTGTTTGATTAAAGTATGAGCCAACCTCCTCATGGTCTGAATATTTCAGTAATAAAAACCTCATCACAAATCACCTACTTTTGAAGAAGAGTTGTTTCTTTTAAATTCTGTATCACTTTAAGAGCTTGTTCTTTCCCGACTCCTGGAACACCCTGCAGGAACCAAAAAAGACAGAGCATTTAGCTTAAAGTATTCTCTCCACATGGCTATCACGTACGTGACAAAGGTTCAAAATTCAAGATGTCTGTTAAGTTCAGGGTACTTTAGGTATGTAATCACAGCCGAGGAGGACAGCCAGACCCACGAGTGTCTCTCGCTTCAGATGCAGCTCTGTTTCCACTCTGGACATCTTATAGCAGTCGATCTGAGGGTCCTGATGTGAGAGAGAGATGGAGAGAGGGGGAGAGATAGAGAAAGCAGATCAGAATAGATAGAATGAGGACATGAAGGAATTGTAAGTGAAACCTTACAAAGACAGGTATAGGTAAGACTTTGCAGATCTGATAATAAAAATTCAGTGCAAAAAGGCCAATTAAATTCCAGGAGTGAGAAAAAGTGTGTCTATGCAAAAATCAGCTCCTAAGTTGAAATTTACAAAAGAGTAACTGAAGACAATCATCATACACACACTATCTGATGCACAGGACCGGGTGTATGGAAGCGCCCATTTTAGACTTTCTCCTTCAAACAAACCTGGATAATAATTTCTTTCTGACAAATGAATTCTTTAAAGCCATTTTATCTCATATGTGATTTAACAAAAATCCAGTTTCCCCAAAGACCTCCAGGGTGTGTTTAAAGGTGCAAAAGTGTACCTAAACACTAACACCACATCTTAGAGCTCATAAGATCTTATTCCATAGAAAAAAAAAGGAGCAGGACTCATGTATCCTGATAAATTATTATGAGCCACTATTTTGTTTATAATGTTATATAGTGTGCTTGAAAGTGAGGTCATGAAAAGCCTTTAAAAATCCTGTAAAGTTTATATCTACCTGATGCTAAGTGTAGTAGATTTCTAGGGGAGGAGCCTTGTGTTCATAAGTAGGAAAAGAGGCGGGATCAGGAAGTAAAAAATAGCATTAAAATCTAGGTCAGCTACTTATTTCTGATATATGCGTATTTCATAAAGATTACAGCGAATAACCAAGGACCTTTGTATTCATGTTGAAGTTTCTGTAGACAGTTTGTGCGCCGTACAGGAAAGCATCTCCATCACTGGTAATGCAGCCGTCCACCAAACCCTGTGCATCCAAAAACGCACACATGGCCTCCGCCTCACCCGCTGCAGACACCCACGGTATTCCCAGATAGTCTAACATCTCAGCACACTGAAAGACACACAGACAGAAGAATGTATAGTAAGAGAAATGCAAAACATTTCTCATGGACATGAACATGAAGTTGTTCAGAACATTTCTTGTTCTTTTAATGCCAACTCAGCATCTATGGCTATTTTTATGGCAAGATCACAACCGGTAAAAGTGGACAGGATTCTTACAGCGTTAAAACAATAAGATCTTATATACACAACAACAGCTGTATAATTTCCTTCACTTTTATATTCAAAAAGATTTTGCCTGGTGAAAATTTCCTGGTGATTTTTAGAAATATTTTAAATATTTACTGTACAAGAGCACTATCTAGAATTGTTAAGGGCAGGACGGTGCTTTATTACATGAAAACACAGAAAAGATGAATGTCATGTAAACAGCTTACTTACTATGGCATCTTAAAACCTTTACTGGACTTCAAGACAACTGGAAAAAGAGTTCAGTGTACTGTATATACAGTATAACAACCAAAAAACCACTTCCCATGAATAAAAAATACGTACAGCTCAGAGAAGCAGGATGATTTGTGAAATTTCCTGCCATAAAAACTCGATTAAAATATTTAACATAACCCCACACACACACGCACGCACACACACACACACACACACACACACACACACACACACTACCTCTCTAAGCACAGCTTTAAAGCGCCCTCTGCTGGTGTTTGTGGCTTTTGCTGGTTTCTGGACGCTCTTGCTCATTTTCCCACCTCTGAAGGCCTTCCCTGTTCTCTTGCTCATAGTCTCCGCCTTGATCTTAGGAGCTTCTCCTTCCATAACAAAAAACAACTTGATGCCCATCCGAAGGAGTGAAGAGGCGCGAAAAAACAAATTGCTGCAAGAACATTTCAAGAAGAGGTGAGGAAAGTAAATGAGTTTCAACAAAACAGCACCTAAAAGTTATATCTATCACAGTTCTGAATGTGTGTTCATTCAGTGTTTATTGTTTGTGGAACCAAGTTACAGTTAACACTGAATTAATCTATGACTTTTGATTATGTAATAAAACCAGAAAAGACAATAAATCAACTGGCTCTTGATTATGATCTGTGTTCTTTTACCGTAAATGAGGTTTTGTGACTTTGCCCATCATGGCTTGGACGTGCTGGGCTTCACAGATCCACAGGCTGAGATCCACAGCTAGAGTTTTACCCGTGAGACTGTACAACGGGACAGATTCCTGAACTGGACTCAGGATGGACCACAGATCATTCACCCCCATGACTGATGAGGAAACAAGAGATAAACGTAAGGGTTAACAAATACAGCAACACTCTCTCAGTGGATTATATATATGTCAAATTGTAAATGATTAGACTTTCTTTAAGGGGTTCTTCTAATGTATTTGGGAAAATATGGAGCCCTTTTTTCCAGCAGGCTAAGAGGATAGATTTTTCACTCTCTTTGGACTAACATGACTTTTTCAGATTGGCTGAGTGCTAATATCATGTTGGTGTAGTGGGGGTGATGGTCTGGTCATTTATTTGTCTATTTCAGATACACTCAAAGGTGAGCTGACAGGGATCTTTTTTCTTTTTAATTTTTTTTTATTTCTTTTTGTTTATTTTACTTTTTCCCTCTTTTTCTTTCTTTCTTTCTCAAAATGTATCTATAACGCTTATTATTTAGTGTTAATGTTGTGTTGGCAACTGTTTTGTTATGTAAAACCCAATAAAAAATATAAAGCAACACTTACTAAATGGCTGGTTTTCAGACCCACAGAGTAACACTTAAATACAGACAACTATCTAACTCCAGTCAATTTATATTTATCATCCACTTTATTATCCAATCACCCAATCAAGTGTCAGCACCACAGTGTATACACTCACCAGATACAGGCCAAGAGCATCAGTTAATGATCACATCACTCATCAGAATCAAGGGAAAGTCACTTTAACTTTGACATGGTTGCTGGTATCAGATGGGCTGGTTTAATTATTTCACAAACTGCTGATTTCCTGAGATTTTCACACACAACAGTCTCTAGAGTTTACAGAGGATGGTGCGAAAACAAAATACTGAGTAAGAGACAGTTGTGTGTGGAAACACCTTGTCTATAAGAGAGGTCAGATCAGAATGACCAGACTGGTTCAAGAGCTACCAGGAAGGATACAGAGACTCATCTAATCACTCTTTATAAGCGTGGTGAGAAGAAACGCATTACAGCATGAACACCACACACAGAAAACACTCTGACCCGCCCACCTGGGGCGAACAACCAAGAGCACTACATGTGCATTAGGAGAATTGTGTGTGTGTTTGTGTAGATCACTACATGTGCATTAAGCGAAAGTGTGTGTGTGTGTTTGTGTAGATCACTACATGTGCATTAAGCAAATTGTGTGTGTGTTTGTGTAGATCACTACATGTGCATTAAGCAAATTGTGTGTGTGTTTGTGTAGATCACTACATGTGCATTAAGCAAATTGTGTGTGTGTGTTTGTGTAGATCACTACATGTGCATTAAGTGAATTGTGTGTGTTTGTGTAGATCACTACATGTGCATTAAGTGAATTGTGTGTGTTTGTGTAGATCACTACATGTGCATTAAGTGAATTGTGTGTGTTTGTGTAGATCACTACATGTGCATTAAGTGAATTGTGTGTGTT
Source organism: Hemibagrus wyckioides (assembly GCF_019097595.1). NCBI lineage: Eukaryota > Metazoa > Chordata > Actinopteri > Siluriformes > Bagridae > Hemibagrus > Hemibagrus wyckioides. Next base: position 3,892,911 of record NC_080728.1, read on the forward strand.
TGTGTAGATCACATGTGCATTAAGTGAATTGTGTGTGTTTGTGTCGATCACTACATGTGCATTAAGTGAATTGTGTGTGTTTGTGTCGATCACTACATGTGCATTAAGTGAATTGTGTGTGTTTGTGTCGATCACTACATGTGCATTAAGTGAATTGTGTGTGTTTGTGTCGATCACTACATGTGCATTAAGTGAATTGTGTGTGTTTGTGTAGATCACTACATGTGCATTAAGTGAATTGTGTGTGTTTGTGTAGATCACTACATGTGCATTAAGTGAATTGTGTGTGTTTGTGTAGATCACTACATGTGCATTAAGTGAATTGTGTGTGTTTGTGTAGATCACTACATGTGCATTAAGCAAATTGTGTGTGTTTGTGTAGATCACTACATGTGCATTAAGCAAATTGTGTGTGTTTGTGTAGATCACTACATGTGCATTAAGTGAATTGTGTGTGTTTGTGTCGATCACTACATGTGCATTAAGTGAATTGTGTGTGTTTGTGTAGATCACTACATGTGCATTAAGCGAATTGTGTGTGTGTTTGTGTCGATCACTACATGTGCATTAAGTGAATTGTGTGTGTTTGTGTCGATCACTACATGTGCATTAAGTGAATTGTGTGTGTTTGTGTAGATCACTACATGTGCATTAAGCGAATTGTGTGTGTGTTTGTGTAGATCACTACATGTGCATTAAGCGAATTGTGTGTGTTTGTGTAGATCACTACATGTGCATTAAGCGGGTTGTGTGTGTGTGTGTGTGTGTGTAAATCTGTGCATATGCATTAAGCGGGTTGTGTGTGTGTGTGTAGATCTGTGCATATGCATTAAGCGGGTTGTGTGTGTGTGTGTGTAGATCTGTGCATATGCATTAAGCGGGTTGTGTGTGTGTGTGTAGATCTGTGCATATGCATTAAGCGGGTTGTGTGTGTGTGTGTGTAGATCTGTGCATATGCATTAAGCGGGTTGTGTGTGTGTGTGTGTGTGTAGATCTGTGCATATGCATTAAGCGGGTTGTGTGTGTGTGTGTGTGTGTGTGTGTGTGTAGATCTGTGCATATGCATTAAGCGGGTTGTGTGTGTGTGTGTAGATCTGTGCATATGCATTAAGCGGGTTGTGTGTGTGTGTGTGTAGATCTGTGCATATGCATTAAGCGGGTTGTGTGTGTGTGTGTGTAGATCTGTGCATATGCATTAAGCGGGTTGTGTGTGTGTGTGTAGATCTGTGCATATGCATTAAGCAGATTGTGTGTGTGTGTGTAGATCTGTGCATATGCATTAAGCGGGTTGTGTGTGTGTGTGTAGATCTGTGCATATGCATTAAGCGGGTTGTGTGTGTGTGTGTGTAGATCTGTGCATATGCATTAAGCGGGTTGTGTGTGTGTGTGTAGATCTGTGCATATGCATTAAGCAGATTGTGTGTGTGTGTGTAGATCTGTGCATATGCATTAAGCGGGTTGTGTGTGTGTGTAGATCTGTGCATATGCATTAAGCGGGTTGTGTGTGTGTGTGTGTGTGTAGATCTGTGCATATGCATTAAGCGGGTTGTGTGTGTGTGTGTGTAGATCTGTGCATATGCATTAAGCGGGTTGTGTGTGTGTGTGTGTGTGTGTGTGTAGATCTGTGCATATGCATTAAGCGGGTTGTGTGTGTGTGTGTGTGTGTGTGTAGATCTGTGCATATGCATTAAGCGGGTTGTGTGTGTGTGTGTAGATCTGTGCATATGCATTAAGCGGGTTGTGTGTGTGTGTGTGTGTGTGTGTAGATCTGTGCATATGCATTAAGCGGGTTGTGTGTGTGTGTGTGTGTGTGTGTGTAGATCTGTGCATATGCATTAAGCGGGTTGTGTGTGTGTGTGTGTGTGTGTGTAGATCTGTGCATATGCATTAAGCGGGTTGTGTGTGTGTGTGTAGATCTGTGCATATGCATTAAGCGGGTTGTGTGTGTGTGTGTGTGTGTGTAGATCTGTGCATATGCATTAAGCGGGTTGTGTGTGTGTGTGTAGATCTGTGCATATGCATTAAGCGGGTTGTGTGTGTGTGTGTAGATCTGTGCATATGCATTAAGCGGGTTGTGTGTGTGTGTGTGTAGATCTGTGCATATGCATTAAGCAGATTGTGTGTGTGTGTGTAGATCTGTGCATATGCATTAAGCGGGTTGTGTGTGTGTGTGTAGATCTGTGCATATGCATTAAGCGGGTTGTGTGTGTGTGTGTGTGTGTAGATCTGTGCATATGCATTAAGCGGGTTGTGTGTGTGTGTGTGTGTGTAGATCTGTGCATATGCATTAAGCGGGTTGTGTGTGTGTGTGTGTGTGTAGATCTGTGCATATGCATTAAGCGGGTTGTGTGTGTGTGTGTGTGTGTAGATCTGTGCATATGCATTAAGCGGGTTGTGTGTGTGTGTGTGTGTGTGTAGATCTGTGCATATGCATTAAGCGGGTTGTGTGTGTGTGTGTGTGTAGATCTGTGCATATGCATTAAGCGGGTTGTGTGTGTGTGTGTGTGTAGATCTGTGCATATGCATTAAGCGGGTTGTGTGTGTGTGTGTGTGTGTGTGTAGATCTGTGCATATGCATTAAGCGGGTTGTGTGTGTGTGTGTAGATCTGTGCATATGCATTAAGCGGGTTGTGTGTGTGTGTGTGTAGATCTGTGCATATGCATTAAGCGGGTTGTGTGTGTGTGTGTGTGTGTGTGTGTAGATCTGTGCATATGCATTAAGCGGGTTGTGTGTGTGTGTGTGTGTGTGTGTGTGTGTAGATCTGTGCATATGCATTAAGCGGGTTGTGTGTGTGTAGATCTGTGCATATGCATTAAGCAGATTGTGTGTGTGTGTGTAGATCTGTGCATATGCATTAAGCGGGTTGTGTGTGTGTGTGTGTAGATCTGTGCATATGCATTAAGCAGATTGTGTGTGTGTGTGTAGATCTGTGCATATGCATTAAGCGGGTTGTGTGTGTGTGTGTGTGTGTAGATCTGTGCATATGCATTAAGCGGGTTGTGTGTGTGTGTGTGTGTGTAGATCTGTGCATATGCATTAAGCGGGTTGTGTGTGTGTGTGTAGATCTGTGCATATGCATTAAGCAGATTGTGTGTGTGTGTGTAGATCTGTGCATATGCATTAAGCGGGTTGTGTGTGTGTGTGTGTAGATCTGTGCATATGCATTAAGCAGATTGTGTGTGTGTGTGTAGATCTGTGCATATGCATTAAGCGGGTTGTGTGTGTGTGTGTGTGTAGATCTGTGCATATGCATTAAGCAGATTGTGTGTGTGTGTGTAGATCTGTGCATATGCATTAAGCGGGTTGTGTGTGTGTGTGTGTGTGTGTGTAGATCTGTGCATATGCATTAAGCGGGTTGTGTGTGTGTGTGTGTGTGTAGATCTGTGCATATGCATTAAGCGGGTTGTGTGTGTGTGTGTGTGTAGATCTGTGCATATGCATTAAGCGGGTTGTATGTGTGTGTGTGTGTGTGTGTGTGTGTGTGTGTGTGTGTGTGTGTGTGTGTAGATCTGTGTGTACCTACCTTGACTGGACTGCAACAATAAACACTAGTAACCCCAGTCTGCTCTGCCGCTCCTTTTATAACCACACGGTTAAAGCATTAAGCTGTAAAGTTTCATGCAGGTTCTCTCTAAAATCAGACCTGTGTGTGTCCAGAACTGGACAATAATCACAATAAAGATGATCGGAATAGCCACAAAAAATGTGTTTTGAATTTCATCTTCGGCGCCACAGATCGGACTCCCTCCTTAACCCCGTGTCCACACAGCGCCCCCTGGCGGGGAGGAGAGTTGTTACACAGCGCCCCCTGGCGGGGAGGAGAGTTGTTACACAGCGCCCCCTGGCGGGGAGGAGAGTTATTACACAGCACCGAGACGGTCTCCTTTATACCAGTCCATGTCATGCAGCGTCTTATATGTGTCAATATTATAATATTATAATAGAAATAATGTATATTTTTTTCTTCCGTATTACACACTTTAGAATAGAATGTTAAAAAGTTTGGACTTGAATGTCATGTTGTGAATGTTTTGGTTTTTAATAAATCTGTAATATTTCTCGGCTTTGTGATGATGGATTATTGTGTGTAGCTCACTGGTTTACAGCACTGGTCATGGGAAACGCACTGTCCTGCACATTTTAGTGTGTGCTTCTCTAAAATACACAATTTCAATCAGTGAGGGCTGTTAATTGGCTGATTAGTTGAATAAGATGTTCTGGGAGGAGGTAAAACATTAAAATATGTTGAAAAGATACCAGGCTTTGGCTAAAAAGTAAAGTTTATCCATCTAAAAAAAAAAAAAAAACTAATCTAAACACAATAAAGTGTGATAATAGTAAATGAGCAGAATATGTTCTTTCTTCCACCCCAATCCTAGTAAATAAATAGAATAACCTCAGTTGAAAACAGGTAAACACAGAAAATCTGGCTCTTCGTGAACGCTGCATGATGAAACTCCACGATGACGTGTATCAAGTCCGCGGAGGCGGAAGTAGACGTGTAGCTGCTGCTTGGACATCAAACCCTGACTCTACATCAAACTCAACATTAACAGTCCACGTAAGTCGTTTATTTTATTATGCACGAATATTTACACCTGAAATCAAAGTACTTCTTAAAGAGACGCCATGCTGGCTGTAAAGGTGCCTTTTAAATGTTTCACAAGACGTAGCTTATTTAGCTAGCTATCGTTAGCTAGCGCAAGTGTTTTGTATTGCCTTGTTAAACAAAGCTACAGTTAGCTAGCCGGAGTCTTCAGCAAAAACACTGACTAGATTGGCTAACTATTACTACATTATAATTGATGCACCGTGTACAGGTAAATGGACACTTCAGATTTCTGGATTAATTAGTCATTCGACTCCATGAGGAGTAATGATGTGTCCTTAGTGAACGAGTCGACTCTTGTGAGCCGACACTGTCGTGAGTCGGATCTGTTTAAAATTGTATTTTTTATTAAGACAAACAGTCAAAACACACACACACACAACGACAAACATTAAGTTAAGACGAACAGTTATCGCTCATAATATCGCACACGCTGTCCAGAAAATAGCAATGAGTCATTTGAGAACCGAGAGAGTCGACTCTTAATGGTGAGTCAAACCAAATGATCCGACTCACTGATAACCAGGATCGAGTTAAGCAGTTAGTTTATATGTTTATATGATCCATGCAGTATTATAGTGCATTAGTGCTGTTATTAATCATTTTCTCCTCTTCTTCTTCTTCTTCATCATCATCATCCCAACAGCATGGTGACAGACGTACAGCTTGCCATTTTCGCCAACATGCTGGGAGTGTCACTGTTCCTGCTGGTGGTGCTCTATCACTACGTGGCTGTCAACAACCCCAAGAAGCTTGAGTGAATATGAAATCAGAAAACAAACCAGAAGGTAATTATTATAAATTAGTACTGATCCTCTGTGCTGAACCTTCAGTCCTCCAGGACTCAGTAATGGATTCAGGCACAAGTCTGAAATGCTTGAATTATTTTGGTCATTTTATTATCTTATTTATTTGTGATTTTTATTTGACCCAAACACACTACACAGATGTATGTTATATGTACACTGGAAGCAAATCTGAGAGTTTGTATATTTACACACTTGTTATTGTTTTTCGCTTGCCCTCTTTAGGTGAATGTTGTGATTGGGGACCACCGATGGGGATGATGCAGCCTGTAAAATTGTTGTTTTGTATGAAAATGTTAATAAATTTGTAAATGTTATACCTGTTTTGTCTTGTTCAATTACTAACTTCTGACTGAGGATGCACTTACTTGGAAGGAAAACCAAGGAAGACAGGATGTGCATTTTAAAAGGCTTATGTCTGTGAAAAGAGTGACTGATGCATCCTTTCTGTGCCAGTTTGTTGTAAAGAGGAGGTTGTAAAATACTACAAAAAGAATATAGATATTTCAGACCTGTGCTTGTTAATGAATTCAGAGCTTGTATGGTGGGGAAAATGCCATAGAAGTTTTCTCTAAGGAGATGTTTATTGTACCTTTATGGAAGTTGTATCAGTTTTGTAACCGCCGTAAAAATTTAATGTTTTAAGTCTTCTGCCTGGGAAAGACTTCAGGACAGAGGACATCACACTTTATGGTTTCCCAACAGCAATCTGTGCTTTTTTTTTGTTTTACTGATGTCAAAACTGATGTATGCAGAGGCTTAAAATGAACTGAAATGAACAGAGTTCGAGACAGTAGAGAAACTCTGCACATGGTTACAGGCTATTGTACTAAACTGAGAGAAATCTGGTATGATGCATGAGCAAACTCTAATCATACAACCGACACCATTATAAATGTTCATGACCCTGAGGATGAAGAGGAAAAGTGGGTTCAAATCAAAATGACTGTTCCCAACAGCAGTGTTAATCAAATTTTATGTATTGTCATTTATAACACTAATCAAATGGTAACCACACACACATATAAAGACAAACACTTTTGTGGATGCTATCTGCAAAGATTTGGGAGGATGTTCTCCTTGCTTCAAGTGAGGAGATTAGTGAAGATAATCAGGCATGGGATTAATCATTGAATACAAGTAATGAAGAAACATTTCTTAATCTGGAGATGGCTTATCTTTATTAGAAACACGAACAGGATTTAATACAGGGTGTTTTTTTTTGTCAAATTTGATATACAGCAACAGCAGCAGTGCAATAATCCATCTCAAACTCTTAGTTTCTTGTAATATAACTATTTCAACTTGCATCCAGTAGTCCAGATAGACAGCAACCTGAATATAAACAAGGTGCAGGAAAATGACTAGAAATGTAAATATACACTGAGTTAATTAAACTCTACAAAAATCTGATACAGAACTGCATAGAGTGTATAAATGAACGTATAGAGCACATGCTGTGTATTTGTAAATATAAGTAAAGTTTTATTCTGTCCTGGCTTTTCAGACAGTAAGTTCAGAGGCATTTCAAGTTAATGGAGGTAGTGCAGTTCATAAATCACAGGAATGACACAGGAATGAGTGGCAGGTATTGTGTGTGAACTGTTTCAGCTCTTAACAAAATTATGAGCTTTACTCTATACTCCATTTCACTCATATGTGGGCCTTCCCTAATCTGTTGCACACAATTGTACAGAAAGTCTCTGTTTGCTGTAACATTATAATTTCCCTTCACTGCAACTAACAGACTTGAACCCTGTTCCAGCATGACAATGCCCCTGTGCACAAAGCCCCTGAGCTCCATGAACACATGGTGTGTTAAGGTTGGAGTGGAAGAACTGGAGTGTCCGGCACAGAGCCCTGACTCTGACTCAACCCCACTGGGATTGAACCCCACCGACTGAACCCCAGACCTCCTCACTCTTACAACATCAGTGTCTGATCTCACTAATGCTCTTGTAGCTGAATGATCACTAATCCCCACAGACACGCTCCAACATCTAGTGGAAAACCTTCACAGAAAAGTGGAGTGCATTCTGATATTAAAAATCAATATATGAGTGTGATGTTCAGGAGTTTACATACCTTTGGCTGTATAGTGTACTACATGTTATTTCACTATCATATGCATAACAGAAAATTATCCCTGCCTCCCCAGTACACATATCACCTTCACTAAAGTTGTTTTTAATCAAGTCATGGAATTTTATGGCTGGAAAGCCAACCTTAAGAAATGAATAATGTATGGAATTAATAAAAGTTAAATTAAATACATTCATCAACGGTTAATATGTCCTACTCTGTTCAATACTGAGGAATTAAACATTTCTCAATTACATTTTAGATTTTTATCGTACAGAAATCAATATATTTTTATCGTACAGAAATCATTGAACATGTAAGAAAGTGCAAATTCTTTTAATTAAAACAAATTGCCACAGGAGAGTCTTCAGGACAGAGGGCAGTGTAACATCATAAGGCGCATTTATTGTCTTAGACAACTAGACAAAGAAGAGAGGATGGTGAGGGAACATGTAAGTAAGAAACAGGAACAAACTTCTCTAATAAATGTTCCCTGATTATTAAACGTAACTATAAACTGATCAAATGTGTCTTTCTTTAATAAATAAAAGCTGTAAAGTGTTGCTGGTCAACAAAATAATATAAAGACATTTTATGTCATTCGTGCTACAGGTGAACAGCCACATCAGATATGTACACATTTATCTAATATGTGTATCTGCATTGTGTGTATATATGTATATGTATATGTATATGTATATGTATATGTATATGTATATGTGTAGTTCCTGAGTCGGACAAGTGATTGGTCCATCATGCGCAAAAAGTTCATGAAGCCGTAAAACTGTATTAGTTACTAACACTATCTGGTTAGGATTGTACACACCTCTAAAAGCTGTGTATTTATTCGTCCTGTTCCATCATGAGTGAGTGAGGGAAATGACATGGAGATTTAAAGAAGCAGTTCAGGTCTCAGTTCAGGCTTTGGGAAACGCTGCCACTCACAGGCCAAAGCTCTGACTGTGCTCCTTCTGGAGCATCGTCCTGTCAAAAACAATGCAGACTGTGTATATATAGTAGGATATAGAATATTTACTCATACATACTGTAAAAGGAGCACAATACATATGTTTAAGTTACAGTACACTGATTCAGTTTATACTCCAGACATTTAAAACAAACACTCATCTTTCTCCTGAAGAACTTTAAATAAACTCTACTTCATTTCTTTTAAACAAGCAGTAAATATAATCATTAATTACAGTCTAAAGGAACAGTAGGTCACTCTGGCCAGTTTGAGATACTCGCAAAAAGATGATGTTTAAATTAGTTTATTTTAATGGGTTTAATGGGAACGGTGTTTCTTTTAGATAATTACACTTTTGATATAATGATATAATTCATTTTTTATGCCTCCTTTTAATGACACTAATAAACACCCAAAACCTGAAAGAGAATTTGCATTAGGATGTGTGCGGTTTGCATTAGGATGTGTGTGGTTTGCATTAGGATGTGTGCGGTTTGCATTAGGATGTGTGTGGTTTGCATTAGGATGTGTGCGGTTTGCATTAGGATGTGTGTGGTTTGCATTAGGATGTGTGCGGTTTGCATTAGGATGTGTGTGGTTTGCATTAGGATGTGTGCGGTTTGCATTAGGATGTGTGTGGTTTGCATTAGGATGTGTGTGGTTTGCATTAGGTCTGTGTGGTTTTACCTGTTTAGTTGTGGCTACTGTCACGTTCCAGAAGCCCTTGTAGGTTTGGGAAGAGTTCCTCAGCAGAGCTTTTGCTACCAGATGCAGCACAGTGTGATCTGTTCCTAACACACCACATAATCATGTAAACACTACATTTACTGATCACAGCTAATCACATTGATAAAATAGATAGTTTTAAAGTCTGTATGGATTTCCTGAATTCCTTTAAAGAATAATTCAACTTTGGTTTGAACCAGAATCGAAACAAAAGCAGTTTACAATAGAAACTTACTCCTTCACCTCATTCACACAACTATTTCGCTCTAAGAAAGAAAGCCTCACAGTTTCAAGCAAGACACTTACATCCATGACGGTGAGATAATGAAGTACAGACCTGCTAGATGTTTTTTGAGATTTTGAGTTTTGAGGTTTGACGGACTTCCAGGCTCTCATGGTGGGACTGTCACAGCACGCTAACCGAGGCTGAGCATGAGAGGAAATATCTGTTTTAAGTACTGGGATTCGACTCGGCCGGAAATGCAGCTCGCACCTGAGACCATGGAGACCGACCGTCAGTAATGAAGCTATTTGTGATCACCTAAATGTCTGCAATAAGTAAATGACTTGCGTTACCTTCTAGACTCAAAAGATGAGATGCTCTCCACAGAGGGCTCCTTTAGAGAGATTTGAAAAGAGAAGGCTGTAAGTAAGTTACATTTCCTTCACCTATGCAGGTACATGCAGTCAGAATTAGGTAAGCTACTTTATTCTCATTGTATACAATACAATTAAACACAAAACTATGAAGGAATTTAAATTAAGAAGTCAAAAAAGAAGAATTAAGAATAAATAAGTACTAAACAGAGTACAAAGTAAAACAATTATATACAGGCATATAAGTGAAATGCCTGGATTATTGTTCTACCTGTGACGAGCTTCTTCTCTGTAGTGATGGAAATGACTGAGTGGATCCTGCTCTACTATTCACGCTGCCTCTCCCAGTCCATGAAGATGTAGCTTTGCTTTGTAATGCTGGCTGAGAATGAGGATCTGTCTTTCCTACATAGCCAGAGGAAAGGAAAAGAAGAATGTAATGAACACCAGGATTATTGTAAATGAATCACTGAAACTAGTCATTCAAGAAAATTGTACAAAAAATCATTTCATTATTTTTTATGGACAAATTCATAGTTTAGCCATGAAACTCTTTCTTGCAGTGACTGGTTCTTGGTTCTAACTTTTTTACATACACATTTATTTATATCTACATTTTCATATACACATTTTAATGCGTTAACTTTATGGCTGAACTAATAATGATCTGTTTACACTACACCCAATCAGTCAATTATGTGACAGCAGTAAAACACATGAAATGCAGATACAGGTCAAGAGCTTCAGGTCACACCAAACATCGGAATTAGGACAAAATGTGATCTCAGTGATTTTAACCATGTAATAATTCTTGGTAACAGACAGGCTGGTTTGAGTATTTCTAGAATTTGTAATATATACTGATTACCCAGATTGGTGTGAAAAACATGCTGCACATAGCAGGTCTGTAGACTGAAACATCTTGTTAATGAAAGAAATCAGAGGAGAATGGCCAGACTGATTTATGCGGACAGGATAGGGAAAGTAGCTTAAAACTTATAATAATAAGTAGCATGGTGAACAGAAAAGCATCTCAAAACACACGACACATTGAACCCTAAAGTGAATGGACTGTAACAGCAGGAGACCACATCTGGTTCCACATCTATCAGCCAAGAGCAGGAATCTGAGGATATAGTGGACACATGGTCTACACTCCCATCTTGTGGTGGCAGTGTAGCAGTGTGGGGAAAGTGGTACATATTGGGCACCTTAATACCAATCGCGTGAAGCCTGTGTGCGTATTGTTGCTAAGCATTAGCATTCCTTTTATATTCTAATGGATAATTCTAGCATTATAATGCACCAAGTCATGGCAAACTGGTTTCATGAGCATGACAATGAGTTCAGCATAATTCCATTTGAACTGAGGCTTTTCTAAGAGCAAAGTGGATTTCGTCCCATTATTGTGTGCGTATGTGATACTTTATATTAGGAATGAATGTTACATAATATAAAAATGCAGCAGGAAACTTAGCATAGCAACACGGCAGAACAAGGGATAATCAAAAATGAAAATTAGCGTGGCTTTTCTGAGCTGAAGAGATTGTAAGGGTCTTTAAAATGGACACCAAGTCCTCTGTTTTTACTTATGAGGTTTTGTTATCCATCCAACAACACTAAAACAGATTAAGCGATGATCTAGTATTATAGAAAATGTGTGTAATTAGCTGTCGTGTGATTAGCAATGACAAAGTGGGAGAAACTCTCAGCTTGAACAGAAACATAGGGCTAACTAATGCTGTGTGAATACTTTGCTACCAGGTAAACAGTGAGGATGGTCTCACTTGTTTGTGCCATTTCCTTTGTATGACAGCGTACAAAAAAAAGGACATGCAAGTCTAAGATTAAACATGAAGAACTGAATAAGCTCAATTTGCTATGCTCAGGTTGGATTGTACACTAACTCTAGTTAGGCTTGATACCAATCCACTTATTTTGCAAATCTTATAAGATTCAATGTAGTTTACCGGGAAGTTGTTTTAGCGGTATTATTTTTGTTGTCAAGCACAAGAGCTTCCTCATGCACCTTCTTATACCGTCATCTACCTGTACTGCAAGTGTCCACTCATGTAGTTGATTCATGTGGAGGAAAGAAAGCAATACAACATTGCTTTAAAAGTGGACAGTTCCTCAGGTTATTGTCAGGAACTCAGGTGTTGGAAACGTTGCCCCAAAAAGTTGTCAGGGTTGGTAATGCTGCAAATTTAACAAAACAATGTGATTTTTTGTTTTATTTTTTACATTTATGTCATGAATAAGTTTAAAGACGTAATTTTCTTGAACTCATATAACACAATGCAAGATTACTACTGTAGTGTGAAGAGTAAAGTGAAAAGAAACATGAAAGATTAGAAAGGTTAAAGCAAGAGCTGTAACTTCAGGACATCAGTCAGAGCAGAACACTTTAAAGGTGCAGTGTGTAAAATTAGCATGTCTAATCATATATAATCATATATACACTGCAGCTGCATTTCATTTCACAAGCAAGAAAAATGACAAACTGCCCCTTTAAAGGAATAAAAGAGCAGGAAAAACAGGTCAGAATTCTTTAATTCCATTCAACCAGCAGTCACGTTTATTCAAGAATGAAAAATTTGGACCACCATCACTTCCAACAGCCCAAAATAGTGTGCGTATTATAAGGTACAGTATAATAAATTACGTAATTAAAAGAGTATACATACAGTATATATGGTGAACACTGGCATCCACACTGCAGATTAAATGTGAAGCACATTTAGTGGTATTGTAGATTTAAAGGCTAATATGTGAGACTGAAATTTGCTTTAGACACAAACATCAGCAACTACATGATTATGGACAACTCTTACACTCTTAGAAAATATAAGGGTTTAGTGGTCTAAATAATTTGGTTTGCTCCTACTAGATCTTCACATGTAACCGAGTGCTTCCCCTTTACAAGGCTTAAAGTGAACCTTGTAAAAAAGCCCAAACCATTAACTGATCTATTAACCCTTCTTTAAACAGAGCGTACAAGAAAGCTACGTCCTACAACGGAACCGTGTTTGGGTTATAGGTATAAAAGACGGAAGAAGAAAAGAAAGACAGGACAATTTTACGGAGGTGATCCCACAGCTGATGACATCATGGTCTAGTAAAGCAAAGCATAGCTTACAAAAACAAAACTGAACACAATCTATTCAGTGAACTGGCTAGTCTAATCCAAACTATCTATCTGTTAGTCACATGTTTTCTCATACAATGATGAAAAAGATCACAGACGCGCACAAGTCAGATCCATCACAGTGGTTCAAATCCAGACTTACATAAAACACAGGCAAAACAGGCAGAAACTGCTAGTGTGGGTCAGTGAGTTGAATACAGTGCCTGTAGATTACACTTCTGCTGCATTTCATTCATTACATCCCGGGTTCCTGCTCAATCCAGTAACTCGGGATGGTCTACTCACCCGTGAGTTCGGCAAGTAACGTCAAATCAACATGGCTGCTTGCAGCGTGAACAGTAAACAAAGCTTTAAATGAGTTCTACTGTATATACAAGCGTTTAGATCGAGGATTGATTTAGTTACTAAGCTTTACATCTATATGTTATGTTCCCTTGTTAAATTTATAACACTGACTTTATAGTTCTTTAAAGTTCTTAACAGTAGACCTCAGTAGAATGTTTTGAGGAAAACAAAGATCACTCATCACAGTTAGCTGGCTATATTATTACTAACACAATCTCAAGACAAATAAAGTTTCCCCCCCCCCTCTGTGTAGTTAAATGCCTGGAGGTTGAAAATGACCCAATTCCTGTTTCCGAGGCAAGCTGAATGCAATTTGGAAATCTGTCTTGCTGATTTAAACGACCACATTTTGAGAACGTTCCCCAAAGCTACATACAGAGTGGTAAATTAAAGATTTCCGGAAACATCTATATAAAAAGGAGCCATCTACCATCAACCTGAATAAACATTTCTAAACATTAGAACTAAAACATGTACAGAATAAAATATATATATACACACACAGTACATTATAAAGCGGATTATAAAGGTGAGACGGCTATAAATTTTAGTGAAAGTGTTAATATGGTTGGATTTGTTACTATACTATACACGACAGCCAGATGATGACTTTTTTCCTCACAAGAAATCTTAGAGGAAATTATTTCAACTGCTGTTTGAGTGGACTGGCTGATGTTTTGGCATAGTGCGCACAGAAAGGCCTTCACTCTCATCAATGGAGATTTGAAATCATTTTGCTATGACTTTTCTTGCCAACGTGAACCAGAAGTTGTACTCTTAATCAACAGGTCTCTGTTCTGTTAACACATTTGTAACTTTACACTATTCAAAAGTAGAATAGTTCCCCACTGATTCATGAACAGTGAATGAGAACACAGTGATGGGAGAGACTTTCTTTCGGCTATGAATAACAATTACTGTTACTGATCCGGGCAATTATTTCGCACTTGAGAAATATTACTGTTACAAAAACACTTTCACAGCAAATATCCATTACTTCAGTCCTCTGTGAACGGAACCTCTGTCATCTTTTAGTTCATGATGTCATGACTTCATATCTATAAATGTGACATTATGCTACGATAGTAATATTCTGAAATCATAAATACCATCTGACAATATTAGCCACTATTTTTTCCCAGGAAGGTAGATAGACTGGAGAATCTGTAGTATAGTATTGACATTTTCTATATATTGCAATATGAATTGCAAAGAAAATAAAAAAGACAATTAAACAAATTCACAAATTGATGACCAGAGAAGAAAAGTGCAAAAATGCATACTGCAGAAATGATTCATCACTGCTCTGGAAATAAATGTTTCTGAAATGATGGTAACACACACACACACACACACACACTTTCAAATACAGTTAATATGCACCATTTTGTGTTCCCATTACATTCAGTCATTGGCATTGAGTATGTGTTTCATGTTAACATGATCAAAGTGCAATGCTACAACAAAACCAAGACTTATTATTTGCATGATTTAAAATAAAAAATAAATTTGACTTTAAATGCCAGCAAGCACATTCATAACTTTGTAAGTCACTGCCCCTTCTGTCGAATTAAAACCATTAAAATTCCCCAGTGCCTTCTATTTAAAGGTAAGCACCACATCAGAGACTCATTTTCTCTCTCAATCTGACACACACACACACACCCACACACACACAAACAGAAACACACGCAGTAGCCTGTTAGTCTTGCTGTGCTGGCTGTGTTGTCTGAGTGTCTCTTAGGCAGGTGTGGTGCAGAGGGCTTAGTTTGTTGAGCAGACCGGTGTGGGAGTACAGACCTGTTGTACTGATGGAACAGGAGGCTGACCCTGCCCCCAAGGAGGAGGAGGAGGGAGAGGAGGAGGAGGAGGAGGAGGAGGATGAAGGAGAGAGTGGAGGACGTTCTGGGACAGCTTGGCTATTGCTGGGAGAGTGGAGTGAGAGGCGGTGACCAAGGTGGTGTGGACGCCTCTTCTCCTGAGCTTTCGACTCTATAGGGGACAGATATACGAGATGCACCTGGGTGACACACTGACATTTACAATAGACGGTCATGCATAAATTGATATGAGGTAGGTCAGATCTCCAAAAAAAAAAAAAAAAAACCCCAAAAAACAAAAAAAGCTCTGTCGCCTGCAGGTGCATCCTTGAATCAGCATACATAATTAATTGTCTGCTTGGAAAACAGACATGTCCTCTGTTACAGTGTTACTCAATCCTGGGCCTGGAGCAACACACAGCAGAGGGAACATTGGTATGTACATGGCATCCTGGACTAGAATTTAGAAACACTCTTCTATTGCAGGGTTTTGTAGCCAGGAAGATCTTTAACTATAAAAACAAATTCCATGGACTGACAGAGATTTATAAAAATAAGATGTTTCTTTCTAAACTTTTCACCAAGAGAACACATCAAGTCTAATTTGCAAACCAACTTATTTTGGGGTGACTGAGGTTTGGATCGACCCCAATTCAAGTAACCAGTCAAACAAGCTAAAAACACTAAGACATTTACCAGATTTGACCCTAGTGGGTTATGATTTCTGACAGCATACATAGTGAGGGAAAGCAGGGAGAGGTGTTAAGTCCTGATCTATAAGACCACACGAGGGCTGTGTGTAATTATTCTTGCATATACTTCTACATATAGCCATATTAGAGACAGAGTGCTCTCTCACCTCTGACTGGCCCCAGGGCTTTGTGGGCAGGCCTGTGTGAGCTGGGGGTATTTCCAGAGTTGCTCCAGCCAAACGTAAAGCTAGGGGAACTCTTCAGCTGTGGAGGTGTCTGCTTGTTCCCAGGGATGCTGCCATTTCGAGTGCTATGGCTGCGACTGCGGCTTAGGGAATTCTCCGAAACAGAGCTGCTCATGCCCCTGACGCATGCAGAGAGAGTTCAGTGAAAAGAAGGACCAGTTGTTTTTTTAACAAAGGGGTGTTGGATCACAAATTTATAAAATGTTAAATCTAGGTTCCAACGTAATCGTATATAAACTGAAAAAGTTATGTACACTGGGTTTTACATTTTGAGGTAAAGATGATGACATTCTAAGAAGATCAAGTCTGGCAGCCCAGGTGTCTGAGACATTAACCTTTTGTCTTTATGGACTTCCTGACCACCGGGCAGGGTCCCAGGTTAAATGTGAATGCTAATCTCAAGGCCAGGCTGTGCCTTTGTCTCTGTGATAATGTGAAGGTCTGGGTGATACTGTCAGGCTGATTGGATTAGCACCTCGGCATTTGAACAACAATGTTATGCTGATGAGCTCAGGGCCGGGGAAATTCCGTTACCGGGCTGATTCCTGTACTGCAGTTGCATGCTTTGTTTAGATTGTCTCCACCTCTATGTGTCCCTCCCCCTGGAAAAGTATAAATTCTACAGTGCCGAAACTATAGTCAGACTTGGATGACTACAGCGACGCACAGCGAGTTCTCAATAAAGAGTAACTTCTGTTTGAAAGATGTCCCAACGTCTCCTGGTCTTTGCTTCGACAAGGAAAAAGTTTCCAACAGGGGTAAACAAACATGCAGTATATACAACTTAGTTGAGAATTTAGGAGGATAGGAGTTTTGTTCAGATTGCCCTTACGCGCATTTCGGGGGACTGGGAGCCTTGTTTGCGTTCTTGCGGCTGTTGGCGCCTAAGCCCTTGCTGTTGCGCACATGTTTGAGCAGGGATGCTCGTAGGTTCACCAGACTGCTGTGCTCGGACAGGACAAGCCTCGGCCATGGGTTACATTCAGCCATGTCCAGTGCTGCTATAGCAACTGCACGACCAACCTGAAGGACACAGAAAGGAGTGAATCCTTAAGGAACCTGATACCAGGATGAGACAAAGTGTAATACACACAGATTATGAATGGGTTGTTTTACCTGTTCATACACCTCAGGTGTGTATTTGGGAGGGAAGGCAGGAGGAGGAGGAGGAGTGGCTCGGCCATTGTCATGGCAGGCGGGTGGAATGGTGTTGACTGAGCGACCTGTGTTATAGTTACATTCCAATGTGTAACTGCACAGAGAATAAAGCAGATGTCTCGGTAAACCCAAACTGAGTTACTGGGTAATGATGTTCAGAATGAAAGACAGACAACAAATATTGCACTGAATATTTATCATTTCTATTTAATTTATTATATATTTTATTTACAGTCATATATTTATACAAACATACAGATTGGTGAGAACTGAAAGGAAAAACCTGTGTGAAGCATTTTGCCAGCAGTGGTTTGGCTCGACTGATCTTTACCTTAAAGGAAAACATCACTGCAAACCAATATTCTGGTTATTCAAATTCACTTTATCTTATGTAGAAACATTTCCATCCTGATGAGAGAGGTCTCTTCCAGCATGACAATGTCACCATCCACTGTACAGTTTGATAAATATTTGATACTGATTATGCTATGATACTGATATGTTTTTCCCCCCTTTTATTAGTCACTTGTCTGTACATACCCTAGTGTCTTACCTGTGAACTAATCCAATAGCTTTGTGTATGGCCACTCTGCCACTGCCCTCTTTAGACTGACCATCACGCTTGTCACGTGCGTACATGTTCTTCTCTGAGAAATTACAGCCAAGGAAGTCAAAATGGGCGCAGTTCAACGAGATCAGCTTTGGATACATCAGGTTCTCCACCTACAAAGAAAAGAGATAATGAAAAGGAAAAAATTGCATTTGTGATTATTTAGGATCAGCGTTTAATTTACTTAACAATGAGAAAAATGAATAGAGAACATGAAGGTGTGAAACATTAGGCACATTCTATTCCCCTGACAGTAGCACCTACAATGTAAGTGCACTGTGGTAGTTGCCCTATTCCAATACCCCTTCTCCTATTTTCCCCATTATGCCTCATTGAAACTGCAGCTAGTACACATTCCACATCCTCATAATATATATATATTTTAATATATATATATATATATATATATATATATATATATATATATATATATATATATATATATATATATATATATATATTTTTATAAAATATATATATTTTATATATATGTATATATTCATATACCCACTTACTTGCTGATTCTCTTCAGGTAGGTTGTTCCCATACATAAAGCATCCTCTTTTGGAGGCGTGGCCATGTAGGTCTATGTAATAGGCTACTCCGCTTTCCTGGGGGGGGATCTGCTCCGTTGGGGTGAGGTTAGAGACGCATGCATCACTCCGGCTTGGTGTTGATTCATTCTCATCACCTAGTCCAAACTTGCCTCTCACTCTGCCTTTACTCTCCCAGCTCTCCTCCATCTGCATGGGTATCTGTGAGAGGTCGAGGGTTGGGCCCTCCAGTCGCTCAACCTCATTGCGGCAGTTGAGGTAGTGTTCAAGTTCGAGGGGTGTGGTGAGGAGAGGGGTGGCGGTGGTGTTGGTCTGGTTCGAGAGCTTAAGTGCTGAGGGAGAGCTGGGTTTAAGGCGGTTAAGCCGGTGATGGTAGAGGAGAAGGGATTTGGCTCCATAGATGGAGGGGTGAAGCTCAGCACTTGGGTTCATATACTGTCTGTTAAGATTCACACCACGTGAGTCCGTCCTTTAAATCCAACCGTAGACACAAACACACAGCATTGAGTTACTACTCTTCAAATTAAAATCGCAGATGAAGCACTTTCTGGAAAGAAAATATATTACTTCTACTAAACATTAAATATTTCTGGACCCAGTTAGGTCTTAAACTGACTAAAATGATCCAGAAAGAAAACAACCTTGAAGCTACTGAAGGGAAAGTGAAATGCATTTGCCATTTACACTATTTTCTATATAATACTAATTTCTATATAATTACTACATATTTATTTTCATTTATGTAATCCATATATTATATATTTCTTGATTAATATTTAAAAGACACATAAGTTAATGGCCATGGTCATGGAAATGCTTTTTTGTATCTCTGTGTTACCAACCTGTAGTGACCTCTGACAACCCCATCGGGGTTGAGCATGGGGATAAGCTTGAAGACAAACATGCGGCACAGCATCTGTGCCCGCGGGTCCTCCTGATTTAGAATGAAGTTCAGGAAGCCGTTAAACACAAAGCTGGAAGGTGTCTCACCAGGGTGCACCCTGCTGCTGACGAAAAACACCTACACGCAGAAAGACAGACACGGAACATCAACAGACATGTAGGGAATAAAACACAACATGACATGAAGGTATAGGAAAAGAAAAAACAATGGGCTAGAGTGATATGGCAAAGTGATATGAAGTAGAGTAACTGCTACCAGTCAAAAGTGGATTATTTTCCAATAACATCATGGAGTAAAAACATTTTTATGTCAGCAATTCAATTTTATTTGCAATAGACAGTAATCATCGTCACAAAGCAGCTTTATAAAAATATATAAATTCAGAATAAAAATTATACATTTATAAATTTATCCCTAATGAGCATGCCAGAGGCACTGATGGTGAGGAAAATCTCCATGAGATATGATATGATGAAGAAACCTTGAGAGGATTCAGACTAAAAAGGGAAGCCATCCTCATCTGGTTGACGCCACAGTGTGAGATTATAAATCATTTTCCTTCAATAACTGCATACATAAGTGTTTGTATTGTGTAAGTGTCCCTATCTATAACCTTTAACCTTCTGTCTTTAGTCTGTCCATGTTGGGCTAAATATTCATCAGCTTTGTGTGTGTGTAGTTAGAGTTGCAATATAAGAATGAATACCCGTTTGCCAGCAAAGCGGTGTGGTCGTGGTGTGCTGTGGTCAGGAAAGAGTTTCTCCAGTCTGGGCTCTCTGTCCTCCAGCATGCCATGGCAGGAAGTCACAGTCAGCAGGTCTACTCTGTGCCCATCCAGAGAGTAACACAGCAACTCACGGTGATAATACAGACTGTCTGCTGGGCTAGAAACAGGGAGAAAGAAAATGAGGTGCTGCACGATCCAGTGTTCTGGAGCTTCTAATTAAATACATGACGGCAGAAACCAGGTACTAATTTTCACATTTTTGCTGCTTTTGGCGAATTACTGCAAATAAATGAGGAAATCATTGAGGGAAAAAAGAAATCTTAAAAATATGTTAACCAATGCTAAGAAAAATAAGAAAGGGTGTATGAAGCGTGTATGTGTACCTGCAAGGCCCCAGTGTGTGAGAATGGCTAAGGAGTCTCTGGTCTAGCTGCAGAAGCATGTCCTGGCACTCGGTGTATGAGAACGGATAGCAGAAAGCGAAGTATGTGATGACTCCTCTCCCTTCCAGCACACGATGCACAAACGACAAAGTGAACTGATTCTCTGACATCTAGAGGGAAAAAAAACCAACACATACATATTAAAGGCACTGAAATTTGTTTTCAGATAGATAGGTGAAAAGATGACTAAATGAATAAACCCCTTAAGCAACAAAGTAGGATCAGCAACAAAATACACATTTACCTGAATTACTGCACTGTTTACCCCCTAGGCCCCCCAGTGAATGTTACAAAATCTCAATTAAAAAAAACAACTAATCCTGCTTAAACATTTTAATGAGTAAGCAAATAAGAGAATTTTACTTTATAAACAAGAAAGGACACAGAGGACAGAAGATAATGCTTTGTTTATTGCACTTTGAGAGATGGGAAATATCTGGTTGCAGCTATTAGGGGCTAAAAGTAACCAAAGAATACAAAGGCACAATTATCACACAAAGCACAGAGTGTTACAAAATGTTTGGTTAAACAGTGGCCCATGATTGTGTTTGGCGGTCTGTTAAAAATAGACAAGAATGCAGAATATCAGAAGAGAGATAAAGCTCTCATCCGACAACAACATGTAACCAAGTGGAACTGTAGAGTTAAAGACAGGGAAAAAGTACCTCGAACGTGGGTCTCTCCCGAACTCTCTCCCAGCGCATTTTCACAGGAAACGTGCGCACAAATGGAGCCATGCCCTGAGAGTACAGCTTGCTCTGCTTATTCATATTCATCACGTTAATCTTCAGCAGTTTACCCGGCAGTACACCACGTACGCTGAAGTAGAACCATGATCTGCACTCGTACCGAGATAAAGACAACACAGTTGACGTTGTTTCTTTTACATAGGTTTCATAATGTAGCTGCTAGAACTGAGTAAAATAAGTATGGTCTTCAGGAGAAAGCTGTTTGGAATGAATGTTCAAATTCCTTGTTTTAAGCTTGTTGCTTCATTCAGCAGTATCATTTCCCTAAATTCATTAGCTGCCTTTGTGCATGCATGTCCTGTATTTGTGTTTTAGGGCAATTGTATTAATTTGTTACTATCATGGATTTTGCTTCAAGAGCTGTGCATCATGTCATATTTTATGACCAAAGTATGTGGACTCCTGACCATCACGCCCAAATGTGCTTTTTGAACATGCTTTTCCAGACTTATTGCCCCTGTGTTTGCTGTTACAATGAGCTCCACATTTCTAAGAGGACTCTACACTACATATTGGTGCATGGTTGCATGAATAAATGATTATTCAGCTGCAAGAGCATTAGTGAGATCAGACATTGATGTTGTAAGAGTGAGGAGGTCTGGGGTTCAGTCGGTGTTCCAGTTCATCTCAAAGGTGTTCAGTGGGGTTGAGTTAGAGTCAGGGTTCACTGCAAGACACTCCAGTTCTTCCACTCCAACCTTAACACCCCATGTCTTCATGGAGCATTAAATTATAACGTTACAGTATAAAAGACATTCTGTACAATTGGGTGCTTCCAAATTGGTTGTAACAGTATGAGAAAGAACCGTATATATGGGTGATGGTCAGGTGTCCACATACTTTTGGACATATAGTGTAGTTCAAAATTAGTTTCCTTCACTATGTACTAGAAATTTGAATTGGCCAGGGTGTGTAAATATAGCGCTCACCGATTCCCATTCTCAAACTCGGTTTCTGCGCAGTCAGGTTTCGTCCAGACATTGAACTCGTAGTCGATGTGTGAGAATGAGCTTCTCTCAGCATCATGTTCGGGCGCCTCCACCTTCTCCACCCGGCCCAGGTTCCCGGAATCGAAGCGTGAGCTGAACACCACATTCCCAAAGCGGGCCTCCATGACCAGAGCTCTGGGCTTAGATCACCGCTTAAACATGCTGCGCCTGGACAGTCCCTCACATCTACTGGACACAGAGAGGACACTTTAACACTGTAGTGCACTGCCTTGAAATGAAAGAAAATCTATTTATACATTTAAATATATAAATATATATGATTAATGCATCAGATGCTTACTAGGTCCTTTCTTATTTGTTTACCTTTTAATTTCCAACTTGTTCTTTTCCAAAGGATATAAAGAGAAAGGAAGAACCTAAACAGAAGGATAAGAAAAGACACTTTTATTAATCCATCCATCTTCTATACCCGCTTTATTTCTAATTAGGGTGACGGGGATCTGCTGGAGCCTATCCTAGCACACAATGGGCAAAAGGCAGGGGTACAACCCTGGACAGGTCACCAGTCCATCACAGGGACTCTATTATTAATCCCTTCTGTGAAAATGAAAGTGTGTTGCTGAGGAAATGATGGTAAGGGCAGTGAGAGAGACAACATAAATATGAAAATGTCATCATATGTGAAGTATACACAGTGAAAGGTGGACAGCAGTATGACGTGTACATATATGATGATGATGATGCTAGTGATGAAAGATCATGATCAGTTATCTTTTGTAAAATATTACGTGGTTGCCAAGCGACAGCCAGGTTACCTTACAGCTCAGGTAAGCTGGTCAGTAACCGGTTGCAGCTAGCTTACTGATACAAGAGACACGAAAATGACCCAATGACAGCAGCACTTATCTTTACTGACCCCTTCTCTAAGCACAGAGCTGGTTTACACGCAAAATAATGCGAATCATTAGGCACTAATAATAAAACGGTAATGCATACCGTCAGGCACTTGGCTCAGATCTCTATTCTAGCGCTGATAGTTTTCACAAGGCCAGTGCAGTGACAACACGGCTGTCTTTATCTGCTGACCATTTCACGCGTGCTGATAAAAGAATAAAGAGACAATACTTAGAAAGGCGTCGTACAGCGCTGCGTTTCCGTACGGAATCCGATCCGATTTCTCGGCGTCCGCTATGTAGACTCTTTAACACCCAAACAAACCCACTTAGCCGTCTCTGTGTTACAAAAAGACGCTCGCTGATTGGTCGGCTGCTCTCACAGCCCGCACGTAGGATCATGGAGAGCGCTCATTGGCTGGTTTCACGGAAACGCTTCGTGTTTTTAACTCGGAGATTTCTGAAATAATAAAAAATAATAATAATAAATAAAAAATACAATATCACAAAAACAAACGCTAAAGAAAGATAACATTAAGACTGCAGTGCAAATAACGTGCATAATAATAATAATAATTTATAATCTTGATATAAAGATCAACACGTTGACGACTTTATTGCTTTTGAGTTATTTTGTTTATGTTCAGCTATTTATTTATCAGGTAGAAATAACATGAGTAATAAACAAACAAACAAATAAAATGTGAGTTCACTGAGGCTGTAAATTTATATCACGTTTCACAGAAAAAAATCATTAATTTTTAAGCTTAATTATTACACTTTTAGAGTTAGAATAATAATAAAATGAATATGACCTTAGGACAGCACTACTTATTCTTGTTTGTTTATTATTAGTTATGTTCATTTTTAAATACGTATATATATATATATATATATATATATATATATATATATATATATATATATATATATATATATATATATATATATTAAAAATTATGAAATGTTCCAAGAAGTACCCTAATTGCTGTTATTGTTGACTCTTATTCTTGTTTGTTTATTATTAGTTATGTTCATTTTTAAATACGTATATATATATATATATATATATATATATATATATATATATATATATATATATATATATATACGTATTAAAAATTAACATAACTAATAATAAACAAACCAACAAACAAGTAAATAAGACAAGAATAAGAGTCAACAATAACAGCAATTAGGGTACATTTTGGAACATTTCATAATTTTTAATAATGGGCCTTTATTTCTACACTACACACCATCTCAGTGCAAACAGGAAAAAATCAACTTTCTTTGAAGATCCTTTGCATTTTGCAAAGTGAATGGCAGTCACAAAATCATTTATATATTATATTTAAATATTTCTATAATGAGAGAATTTAAGTCAACAGGGATAAATTATTCTAAAGTATTTTACAGTGTATTTTCTTGCCTTTGTTAAGGATGCAATATTTGCATGGAGGTAACCACATCTTTTTCCAGTTGATTACGTTCACTTGCTGTTGTTTTTTTGTTTGTTTGTAAAGATATACAAGTTCTAATTTTAAATTATGTATTATGATTTTTTTTTTTTTTGCTCCAAAAGAGTGGTGACTTTCAACCGGCTAGAAAATTCCTGTCACAATCATAAAGTTCTCATAGGTTCTCAGTGATTCCTTTAATGTCAGATAGACCCATGACATGTATTAATGACTTTTCAGGCCAATTGAGTAAGTCTAAACAAAAGAACAAAAGTGACTTACCTTTAATAGCAATATCTGCATTATCCCATACAATACGTTTGTGTGGGGAGAAGTTGTGTGTGTGGCAAAGCTTTTAGGCAAATATGGTTTGTTCATGAAATCTGGACAATTTGCATGTGAATTTGGAGGGTATGTACATGCAGGACAGTAAAAACTGCAAACCACCAAGTCTTTTGAAAAGCTGTTTAGGATATGAATCCATGGAGAATCCAGACATTTCTTAATCCAACCAATTTTAAAAGTCAGATTAGAATAATAATTAAAGAGAGGAAAAAAAGTATGGCAACTAATCCATTTTCTGCTTCTGTCAAACATAAAGCAAACCTTTTTAAAGGAAGAGGTATTATTATTATTAGTAGTAGTAGTAGTAGTAGTAGTAGTAGTATTAAATAATACAACACCAAATAAAGTCAATAAATTGTTTGTTAATGTTCTTACAAGTCAAATCATCAAAAAATAAACATACAGATGGTTAGACAAATTTGAACAAACCTTCTCATATGTCTCATATGTTCAGAAACCGTGGAACTTATTAAAAGTGCCAATGTGAAACGCCATTTTGAGACAAAACATAAAGGTTATGAACAAACATACCCACTCAAATCTGAAGTGAGATCACAGAAAATAAGTAGTCTCAGAGCCCCATATGACCAGTCCACCAGGATCCTGAGCCAAACATTCACTGACCAACAATGTGCTCTTGAGTGCTCCCTCAGAGTTACTTGGATTTTGGGTCAACACAAAAAGCCATTTATTGATGGAGGGGTTGTCAAAGAATGCATGAGTGCAGTAGCTGAAACAATACTTGAGGGAAAACAAAAACAAGAGCTTTGCAATAAAATAAAGCAAATTCCCATGTCAGCATCATCTGCCACAAAGAAAAGTGAAATATTAACTCAAGATGTGCTAACCCAGCTAGATGAAGCTGTGCATAAGGCATCATGTGTAGGCTTAGCTGTGGATGAGTCCACTGACATGTGTGACAATGCTCAGCTGTTAGTGTATGTCAAGTTTTTCAACACAGACCAGAAAGCATTCTGTAAAGACCTGTTATGTGTCACTCCCCTTCAGACCAGTACAAGGGGAGAAGACATCTACCTGGCCATTAAGGAGATGTTAACAGAGAGGAATAAAGCCAAACCAATAACCACAGATGGAGCCCCTGCTATGATAGGGAGAGAGAAAGGAGCTGTAGCAAGACTGAAAGAGGACAGTCCTAAGCTCATAGCTTACCACTGCATCATTCATCAATCTGTGCTCTGTGCCTCCCTGTCAGATGAGCATGCTGAGGTGATGAATACAATGATGAAAAATGATCCATTTTCTCAGGGCATCCTCTTCCTACCAGCATTGCATGCTTAGGGAATTCCTCAGAGAAGTTGATGCCAATGCTGATGATCTTTTGCTGCACAACAGTGTGAGATGACTCAGCAAAGGCAGGGTGTTAGCACACTTTTGGTCCATCAGGAGGGAAGTAGCATCTTTTTTGACAGGGCTAATAAGTCAGAAAGCAACACAGTTTTCTCTATTTTTAGAAAATGAGAAACAGACGGATAATGTGGCCTTTTTGGTTGATATCACTTCCCATCTGAATGAACTGAATTTGAGGCTACAGGGCAAAGACAATTCAATTTGTGAACTGATGACAGCTGTCCACTCCTTTCAGAGGAAACTTGAGGTGTTCAAGGAAGACCTGCAGGGAGACTGTGCACACTTCCCAGCAGTGCAGAAACAGGTTCAGGGACAGAGAGATGTGTCTTCTTTTGTTGACTTTATTGATAAGCTGATTGTAAACTTCAGCAACCATTTTGATAGCTTCAGCTTTGGACAGCAGCTCGCCATGTTCATTCAGAACCCATTTCTCATCACAGATGTCAGGGGGTTCTCAAAGGAAGTCACACAGCACTTTAAATGGGAAAGTGCTGGGCCTCTCCAGATGCAATTGGTTGATCTCCAAGCAGATGTGGCCCTGAAAGAACTGACCCTTCCACTTTCTGGCTCCAAATGGTCCCTGAGACAGCTTTCCCAGGTCTGTGGAAATGTGGAAGTAGCCCTATACATCCTGACCATGTTTGGCTCCACATACAACTGCGAGGCAGCTTTCTCCACAATGAACATAATCAAAACTAAATATCGTTCCAGGCTCACCAATGAGCACCTCCACATATGTATGAGAATTGCCCTGACTCCATTCAAGCCCAGGTTTAAAATCCTGGCAAGCAAGCTAGAGCTCAATTCTCTCACTGAGCAAAAAAGTGGGGGAATGGGATATAAGAGGGGAAGAAAGTGATACTCTAGAACTGTTCAACTGTTAAGTTGTGCTAAGATTTATTATTTGTAAAATTGGATGAGACTTTTGAGAGAAGATGTAAAACAAAAAAAGGGAAAGTCAAGCTTTTCCTCCCTTTATTTTATTTTTCTAAAGCTAAGCACTTTATTTGAACATACACAATTTGCACATTTTATTTATTTTCTCTTATTATGAAATGCAGCCCTACTTTTATTTAGTTAATGAGAGAACATTATACATATCTACAGTCATACAGTACATATATGTTCAGTTGTATGTTACATGACAATAAATATTGTCAGAAAGTTTTTGAATTGTACTGAATTTACTTGATTTGACAGTCAGGTATTGATTACATGCAGATGTTGATAAAACTACTAGGCTACTTAAATATATATCACACTAACTAGTTAGACATTATGATCGTCCGGACCTTTGCTTCGAGAAATTTTCTCTAACTGGACCTCTTTAAATTTTAGTTGAATACCCCTGCTCTAGCTGATGAAGCAGCAAAAGGACACGAACTGATTCACATTTCACATGCTGCACAAAGAAGGGGTGATTTTCCCCCAGGTGATGCTGTACGAGTTAAAAGCCTAATCTTTCCTCACTGCAACAAAGTTCCTTAGAGAAAGGAGAAAAAAAGCAGTCAAGCAGCCCAAAGGGAGCCTTAGCACATCCCACTTTTCACATACACAGATAGAAACCTATGTATTGGCTTTTACACGTTTGATAATCCAGCTAAGACTAGAACTGCTAACGTTTCTAGACACTGGTATTGTAGACTCTGTGGTCATTCTAGAACTTGCTCACATTGTGATCCTGATAGACTAACTCTATCTGAAGGGCTCAGCTTTTGGCAGGGGAGCTTAAGCTTCAGGATCCCAAATGCTTTAGCCAACTTGGAATGGGGATGAGGGCACCTTCTGCAGTCTGCTTGTAAGCCTTGTCAGCATACTGCCCTAGAGACACACATGGGCACTTTCTTATACTGTTTGGCTCCTGTACATCCAGTCACCAAGAGTTGGGAAGTCGGATGCTTCATCTGACCAGGGGAACAGGGGTGGTTGGTACCCCAGAACACACTGGAAAGGCACTTTGAACCCGGGCTGTGGTTCTCTGAATACCTGGGTGTCCCTAACTGTATAACTTTATACTATATAACTGGATAATTCTGATGCACAGACCAATCAGCACATATTGCTTGGAGGGTGGGCACACTAGAGGTGGAATTTCTGACTGTTGGGCCAACTGGATCTCCTCCATAACGTTTCATTGAACAGGTTCTATGAAAATAGAAGAAGACAGGAAGGATTTGGGGAGCGAGGATTGGTTTACAGGGTTGTAGCTGCGTGAGAGGTCATCAGACTTACTGTTTTTTATTCCTGGTTGATAGGTCATAGTGAACTGAAATCGTGTGAAGAATCGTGTGAAGAAGGCCCATCTGCCTGGACGAGGGTTAAGGCATTTGGCATTTCTAACGTATTCAAGGTTTTTGTGATCAGTTATCACTTGGAATGGACATTTTGCCCCTCCGAGCCAGTGTCACCACTCCTCTAAGGCCTTCTTGATAGAATCAAGGTGGAGGCGAAGACTGGAGGCCTGGTCTTTGCAGCAAACCGAGGTAATGAAGTTTTTAAGCACATCATCATGCAGGTTTGGTTGTTGCAAGATTTCTGAACTGTAATAATGCCTGGCAGTCATATACATGAACACCTCTGTCTCTGGTGTCCATGTACTTTGAGAAGTCGGGCAAAACACGCAAATAGCACCATTTTGGATCCGGAGTGGCCGCTGCTAATTCTAATAGCTCACATAGAATGCCGTGTGAGAATTGCTTAAATGTCCAAGCAACCCAGAAGTAACCTTAACCGAGAAGCGGTTCAATTCTCGGGCAAAGGCTCCCTCTGGAGGGGGCGCTGCCGGTCGGGATGTTACACACAATTTTCAATATCTGCTGTAATTCAAGGTTTTGGTATTAGTTCTGGAAAAGAAGAAAAAAATGGTATTGTGTCACCTCTATTAAATACTACATAATTTTATTTATGTTTACAGCAAAACAGCTATAATGTACACTGCATATTCAAAATACAACTTAAATGATATTACAAACACTAAACAGACAATAATGTAAAAAGTGAGTAAACTAAGATCTCTCTTCCACTAACTGGGTTCAGCTCGAGTTTGTGTGGAATTTCTATCCTTTTTTCAATTTTTATTTATTTTTATTAGGTTTTTTATTTAAAATTGTTTGTAGTCGGATTCACTATGCACAGTCTGTATAACCACTGTATAACCGCTACCCAATTTAGGCTTGAGTTATACATCTTAACGGGGATCCAAGAAAGTTCTTTAATTTGATTAAAGGAGAAGTTCACTTCCAGAACTAAAATCTACAAATAATTTCCTCACCCCCTTGTCATCCAAGGCGTTCATGTCTTTCTTTAGTCATAAAGAAATTATGTTTTTGAGGAAAAAAATTTCAGGATTTTTCTCCATATAGTGGACTTCAATGGTGCCCGTGAGTTTTGCAACTTCCAAAGTGCAGTTTAAATGCAGCTACAAAGAGCTCTAAACCATCCCAGTCCAGGATCTAGCCAAAACATAGGTCATTTTCTTAGAAAAAAAAGGTATATTTTTAATCACAAAAGCTTATCTAGCACTAGCTGAGTGAGTAAAATTATTTGTAGATTTTTGTTCTGGAAGTGAACCTCTCCTTTAATACAGGTAGAAATATGATTAAAAAAAAACTGTTTAAGCTAAAAAATCTGGAAAGATGTATACAATTTATATCTGTTTACCTCAAAGAGATTGAAGAATATTTACAATGCACACAAAAAAACACAATAAAAAAGAGAATTTGAAAATAAGAATAACAATAAACCACCACAGATGAAAGAATCTTTATCCCAGGCAGAGTAATGCAAGTATGTTGTAAATGAAACATCCTGATGATGATGAAGGTGAAGAAAATGAGGATCGCCGATGATGTCGGTTTATGTGACAAAGTACCAGGTGAAAGAAAAAAAATGAGATAATAATAATCCACCAAACTTCCCTGAAACACACGTGAGAAGCCACCGCATATGAGCATGTGCTTAACACGCTAAACGCTCACAAACTACGTAGACTGTGTTGGCTACATCTCCAAAGGATTCCTCTTCATGATTGTAAGAGTCTATTAAACTAAAAGGTCCATAGACTGACACCAGGAAACTATTCCTCAATCTTAGGGCCGTCAGCTTCCAACATGAGAAAACCATCGCTTCCTCTCCCAAAAACCCAGCTGCCTTCTCCATGCCATCCAGTTGAATAAATAGCCATCAAAATAATAGCTTAGTGCCCCTAATGGTGAGGTGAAACATGATGTCTAAATGTTAATTTGGTTACAACTGAAATGCTGGAAAACCGGAGTCTTCATTACACATTGATGTTCATATCACATTGAATCTGAAAGAAAAAGATCTGAATTATTTACCACAAACTGGACCATGGTACTTCATGATCAACAGCATGCAATCATCTCTGCTCAGAGGGAAATATCATCCTGTTTATAAATAATCATTCAACATTTTTTCATTCCTAGAAACATCTGTATTATGGTACAAATGATGAGTAATAACTGGAAAATGAACAGATATTCACCCATTACATCAATGCTCTTATCCAATCACATGCTTAGAAACATTTTCTAAATAACGAACACCTCTGTGTCTTTTGGTTGCTGTTCCACATTTATATTTAATAGACTTGGATGAGTAAAGTGGCAGCTTAAATAAAATATGTTGTGGCATTGTGATGTAAAAGCTAATAATGCAGCTCATCAGAAACAGGGAAAAGCAGAGATCATCTTGTTCAGATAAAAGCAGCAGTATGAAGTCAGAGATAGCAGAGAGTCACGATAAGACTAGGTCTTCACATGAATTTTAAATCAGCCCATTTTACTGAACACAAAACAGCATTAAAGGTACCTGTTAAAATCATTTAGAACAAATGAATTATAATCAAATTTTCTAGAACTGGTTTTAGATTCTAGCCTGGTAATCTGATATTTATTTAAACTAAACAGAAATAAACAAACTAATGCTAACGTTACATGATTAGAATATTATTTTTTTTTTAGCATTTATATAAAAAATTTCATTACTCACATCAATTTCTCTAGTTTGTAATGTTCATCATCCTTAAGAGCAGAGAGCAGCTTCTTACCTGAGTCTCCTAGATTATTGTAGGACACATCCAGGTCTCTCAGGTGTGAGGGGTTTGATCTCAGAGCTGAAGTCAGAGCAGCACAGCCTTCATCTGATACACCACAATTACACAACCTGCAAAGATTCACAATTACACACGTCAAGACATATTTTGACCCTTCTCCTCTGAGTGTTGTATGTTGTGTTGTGTTGAGTGTGTGTAAAACTGTCTGAGTAAAAGTGTTCAATCAATGGATTGCTCTGGGAAGTCCTTCTATTAACAACATTAATGTTTACTGTTGTTCTAAAAGTGGATACAGAGATGAGACTTCAGTTAGTTATAGAGATTTCTGCAGGTCTGCTGGCTGTTTTTCTTCGGTTTCACTTTCTGTACCTTCTGTAGCTTTACATGCTGTACCTCAATCTTAAGCAAAAAGGCAACAGCACTGACTTTCCTCTTGTTGTAGGCAGTCTGTTATGGACTGATTAGCACATGCTAGGTCTTCAGAAATATGTTTAATAACTTTTTCATGCAATTATGCATCTAAAATTTTTACATCAAAACAATCACAACACAGTGTTACAACCAGACTCGGAGGCAGAGAGAAAATCCAAACAGCAACTTTAATGAGGGACGCAGGCAGAAGGCAAAACTCAGGCAGCAGGTAAACGTGAACGAAACGAAGCCAGCACATGAAACAGAAAGCCTAAACGTAGGAATCGTGAACATAACATACTCAATACTCGCCATCGTCCCTGACGAGTGGGCGCTTTAAATAGGTGCCGGGAAATTAGGTGCAGGTGATGCAATTACAGCTCAGGTGACTGTGATCGCGGTACTGTGGCTGGGACCGGCATGCCCGTGACACACAGAACATTATTGAGAAGATAGAACTGTCTGTAATCAGACATTATATTTATTGATTAAGATCAGACTGACCCTTGAGCTACACTTATATTTGCAAAAGTTTTGGGAGATCTGCCAGTACATGCATGTGAATTGTAATGACATCCCATTCTTAATCCTTAGGGTTTAATATTGAGTTGGCCCGACCTTTGCAGCTATAACAGCTTCAGCTCTTCTAGGAAGGCTTTCCACAAGGTTTTGGAGTGTGTTTATGGGAATTTTTGACCATTGCTCTAGAAGCACATGTGTGTGATGTTGGACGAGAAGGCCTGACTCGCAGTCTCTGCTCTAATTCATACCAAAGGTGTTCTATCAGGTTAAGGTCACTCTGTGCAGGCCAGTCAAATTCCTCCACATCAAACTCTCTCATCAATGTCTTTAGGGACCTTGCTTTGTACACTGGTGAGCAGTCATTTTGAAACAGGAAGGGGTCAAAACTGCCAAACTGTTCCCACAAAGTTGGGAGCATGAAATTGTCTTGGTATGCTGAAGCATTAAGAATTTCACTGAAAGTAAGCTGCCAAGCCCAAACAACACCACACCATAATCCCCCTCCACCAAACTTTACACTTGGCACAATGCAGTCAGTCAAGTAACGTCAGATTGCCAGACAGAGAAGCATGATTGGCCACTCTAGAGAACACATCTCCACTGCTCAAGGGTCCAGGGGCAGCATGTTTTAGAGGGGTGTCCCTAAACCTTTGGCAATATTGTGTATTTCTCTTACACAGATCGGTCAACTCTGTTCATAGCAGTAAGGCAGATATGTGCCAAGGGAACATTCAATGACTATATACTATTTAAGTTTTTTACATTTTCAGTTTCCAATTTCTATTGTATGAGATCATTTCCAGCAATTCACTGCTACTTTTAAACCCTGCAGCTCAAACACAGTGCATTAGTTACAATATTTTATTATATTTCCCAATAATTAAATAATTTCCCAATAACCTTATGGAGATTTTTAGGTAACTGGATATTAGTCATACAAAGACACAATTGTGTTTATAATCTGAATAGACTAATAACACAGTAATAAGTTTTAAGTCTTTATGTAATCAATCACAGTGCACCCTGAAAAAAGTGAGTGACCCTTAATTTAAGTAACTTGCAGATCCTCCTTTAGCAGCAACAACATTCCACAAATAATTTTCTGTAGCTGCTTAAGAAGATTGACAAAATGATAAGAATTTTAGGACTATTTCTCCCCACAGTGTTTCAGTTCAACAATATTCAGAGCCTTTTCAAGCCATGCCACATCTTCTCAATTGGATCAGTCAAACATGACTTTGTTCAGCCATTCTTTAGTTGATTTATTGTTGATACAGTGTGGATACATGAACATCCATGTCTTTTGCTGTCTTCTGCCTCTTTCAGTATTGTCCACTGTGCTCATGGTGTGCTCCTAGGGTTTTTGTTAAGCACTAGGTCTTTAGAAATGTTTCTGTAGCTTTTCCCAGGTTTGTGCATTTCTATAGTGTATCTTCAAGGGTCCTTTGAAAGTTGATGGAATCAAAGTACGGTTCACACTAATCAATTGTTCTTGAGAAGAACAGATTTGTCAGTAACCAGACTTAGTGTGTTTTATTAAAAGAGCAAACCACCTTTACAACCTACAAATCCAATCTCAAATAAGAGGCTCACTTACTTTTTCCAACTTGCATTTACATTTTTGGCATTTGGCACGCCCCCTTATTAAGAGCAACTTACATTTTATTTCATTTTTTTCCACCGAGCAATTGGTTAAGAGCAGGGCCCAGTCTGGGAATCGAACTCACAATCTTCTGTATAGGAGTATTAAAGAACCGAATGACATTCTTCCAACAGAATTCTCTCCATGTTCCTGAACTTGTAGATTCCCATTGTGATTTACAAATTTCCCCCCAATTATCCTCTGAAATATTCAGATTTCCTTCCGTTCTCCATTTGTCTCTGACGTACAATGTGTTCTCCTGTACCATTTGCAGAAGTCCATTATATAACTTAGAAATGATCTTATTGCATGGCTGAGCTTTAGACACTGATAAGATCACCTTTATTATTCCTGTCTCCGCTATCTTCATTACTTCTGATTTAATTTTACATTCAACATAATGACTTACCTGAAGATATCTATAGAAGTGGCTCTGATTAAGCCCATACTTTCCCTTTAGTGATTCAAAGCTTTGAATTTTACCCTTGTTAAACAATGTATAATAGTTTGTAATACCTAGCCTAGCCCATATTCTGAAACGGTCATCTATTCTATTTGGGGTGAAGTCAGTATCGTAGGCACACCATCTTAATATTCTCGTTGCATCTTCCAAATCACCCATTTTCTTTATTTGTTGCCAGATTTTAAATAATAAGTTGATCCATGGGTTTGTTTCCTTACTCAATCTAATTCTTAGTTTGTTATCGGCAACCAGAGCAGGTAGTGGAAGCTCGTCCATCATCCCTCTCTCTATTTTCGATCCATCTTGCTGAGTATATTGGACTACACCAACAAACAAGTAGCCTTAACTGAGCTGCATAATAGTACTTTTGAAGGCATGGAAGGCCTAGCCCACCGTTTTCTTTACTTAATTGCAATGTTTTAAATCTTACTCTAGGTTATTTGCCCTGCCATAGAAATCTTACTTAAGATATTAACTTATGCCATTCTGTAAATTGCTGATTTTGTATTTCTATTGGAAGTGCTTGAAACAGATATAACAGTTTTGGTAGAATTATCATCCGCACAGAGTCAACTTTTGAACTTAAACTGTAGAGAGGAATAAGGTTCCAACGGAGTAGATCAGATTTTATTTTTTTAAGAAGGGGACTGTAATTTAAATCAAATAATTTAGAGTGATCACCAGAAATAAATAGTTAATTGACTTTGTATCCCATTTTAGATTAAATTTCTCTTTAATTTGTCTAGGCGGTTCATAGTTAAATGTTAATACTTCAGTTTTTGTGACATTAAGTTTATAACCATATATGGCCTCATACCCTTCAAGAAAATTAAATAAAATAGGCAGTGACTTTGTGGGTTGGGACATATAGATCAGTATATCATCAGCAAAGAGAACTATTTTATGCTCTCCAAACCCCATGTCAATACCATTAATTGAATGGTTTTGTCTTATCCATTGGCTCAAAGGTTCAATGAACAGGGCAAAGAGTAATGGTGAGATGGGGCATCCTTGTCTTGTACCCCGTTCTAAATTAAAAGGGTCTGATAAATCTGATAAATAGTGTCTCAATTATTTCTATAACCTTATTATGAAATCCAAATTTTGCCTATACCTTGTATAGGAAATCCCATCTCACTGAATCGAAGGCTTTCTCTGCATCTAAATTCAGTAAAGCTGCTTCCACCTTATGGTTTGAAATGTAACTAAGTATATGTAGGGTTCTTCTGATATTGTCTGATGCTTGCCTTTGGCAGATAAAGCCTGTTTGGTCTAAGTTAATGAGGTCTGGAAGAATCTTTTCTAGTCTCCGAGCTAGAATGGAGGTGAACAACTTATAGTCGACATGTGGTCCGAGATATCCATTGTACCCAGTTCACAATGTTCAATCAGATGCAGATCTTTTTTAAAAAGAAAAAAATAATCTATTCTGGAGTATGTCATATGAGGATGAGAATAGTGGGTATAATCCCGGATCTTAGGATTTAGTTCTCTCCATGCATCTATAATTCCTATTTCCTTAAACAAGCCATCTATCTTTTTAATTAGTGACTTTGATTCCCTGGTATCTTTAGAACTATCCAACTTGGGGTTTAAACGTATGTTAAAGTCCCCTCCACACACTAGAATTCCTTGAGCTTTAGTAACAGTTAAATCAAATACATCACGATAAAAGTTCCACTCAGAGCCAGGTGGAGCATATACGCTCAAAAAACTAATTAAGTTTCCCTCGATTTTCCCTGTTATCATTATAAATCTTCCTTCTTTATCTTCTATCTCGGATATGTGTTCATAGTTCACCTTTTTAGATACAAGTATGACCACACCTCTTTTATGTGTAGATTTATAAGATGAAAAATGTACCTCTTTGAACTCCATTTTGTTTAGTTTAGAGTGTTCTGCATCATTTAAGTGGGTTTCTTGTAAGAACACAACCTCTGCTCCTGCCTTCTTTAATTTGGATAAAATTTTTCCTCTTTTAACTGGACTAATTACGCTGTTGACATTAAACGAAGCAATTCTCATACTTTGCAATTAAACTGTAGAGTGCTTTTAGCAAATGTAACATTGCACATAGCTTCCCCTTAAACGAAACGAACAGAAACAAGTTTGCAATCATTAAATCCAAAATGTTACTCAAGGTGTACAACATAAAGTGAACTTCCAAAACTGAAGTCATTGTCATGACTATAGTTGAGCCACCACAAGGCTCCAAGGGAAAACCCCTCTTTGTGAGTCTATAGAAGGGTCCCTTGTGGATAGCAGTAAAATAAAAGGCCATTTGAGCTAAGCCTATCGCATGTCCCGATTATTCAAAACTTCACTCTATTCAAACTAGGCTTGTCCAACTAAATGTACAAGGGCTTTATGTCTCTCTCCCTTTTTCAATCTTAAATACCTTCACCGTGTGTCGATCACATCAAAGCGACGCAGCATTCTTCTCAGCGCCTTACTCCGCTTTGCCATCCAGGTCCATGAATGGACGCGTCTGTGCTTAACTTATGAAGGCGGCGAGCACCCGTCTTTTCTTCAAAAAGTTTGCAACTTCTCTTTGAATTATGGTGGTCCTCTCTGTTGTTTGCCAATGCTCCTGGTGTTCCTCTGCCACGACATTCTCTGAATCCGCTCCATAAGGGTGTTTGGGTGACTGAACAGCTGCACTGGGAGTCCTCTCTTTGACATATCTTGCGTTGCCTCCTCGACTGTGTTATATATCTTCACTCCGTCCTCGTACAGCACTTTCAAGCGAGCAGGATACAATGTTCTAAATTTCACTTCTTTGTCTTTCAACACCTTACGTGTCTCTTTGTATTCTCTTCTCATCTGCAGCACCTCGGGGGCGAAATCGTTATCGAAGCTAATCCGCTTTCCTTGCCAGGAGAATCCTCTCATCTGCCATGCCTGTTGAAGTATCAATTCTTTGGTTTTGAAACTTTGAAAGTTGATCACTATCGATCGTGGCTGAGCGTCTGATGGTGGTGGTCTGCCAAACGCTCTGTGTGCGCGTTCAATTTGAAGGGATGTGCCCTCGGGTAGAGTTAGATTTTCCTTCAGGAATTTTTCTAGGAAAAGGGCCACTGTCGGGGAGTCTTTTTCGGCACCTTCGGGTACTCCATACACATTCTGACATTATTCCGCCTGGAACGGCCCTCCACCTCCACAAGTTTCTGTTCAATTCTGGTGTGTGTCTTTAACACGCCCGTGAGTACCTCTTCGACATTTTGAATCCTCTCTTCTGCCATCGCAATTCTACCTTCTGCCTCCTCCAGTCTAGCTGTAGTATTAGAAATTTCTGCTTTAATGTCCTCAAGTTGGGTTTTGTTATATCGACGAAAGTCCCTTAGTTCTCTAAGAATAAGGCTCAAATCAATAGTCTCTCTTAATATTCGCTAAGTCTCCCTCCTGGCCGCTTGTTTGTGAGCCGGGGAGAGAGCGCGCCGATTCATCGTCGTGTATTTCTGCAGGTTGCGTGACTTTCTTAGTTTTGCACCTAGTTTCCATGTTACTCCCCTTTAATTTTTATGGTATATCTCGCTTAAATCTCTAGTTAAATGTTTTAGGGAGTTTTCAAAGCCTCTCTAATCGGGAGCGCTAGCACTATGCTGCCATCCTGTCGATGTCCGACCCGGAAGTCTAGAGTTGTATCCTCATGACCTGACTGTACTAAGCCTTGTTTCCTGTGACATAGCTTTTGTTAAGCCACAATATCGATGCATGTTTAGCTCTGATGTTATTGATCATAGTTTCTGTTTCTTGTGTTCTTATCATAGCCTTTAATCGCCTGACCTTTGCCTGTTTTCTGGTTTCAACAAGTAAAGGCTAGTTCACACTACAAGACTTTAACCATGGGCAGATCGCTTTGCTGTTCAGACTACATGACACTGTATGTCTTTTTTGTTTGTGGTGTTCACGTGTGGTCGCACACCACACGATCTGACGACAACTCTCAACTCTGTTGACTTGCTCTCTCATTGGCTGGAGGTCGTAGCTACAATTGACACCACGTGATATCGAGTCGGCCGACCGTCCCAGATATATAACATGCCAGATATCTGGATTTTGTCTGCGAGGTGTCAGCAATGCGTCATCGAGCCTCTTTGATGCGTCACTGAGTAGTTCACACAAAGATTGCCGAGCACTGATCACCCGCTGATTTTCCCACGATCACAGACCGATCTGTCAGCGAGCTCGTTCATTTGCAAATCGGGCTTAAAATCCTGTAGTGTGAACTAGGCTTAAGATGTGACTTGCACCTAACTCGGCGTATTCACAAGTGGCATTCAACTCATGTTTTGTGCTGGAGCCTCTGTGCATACATCTGACAAATCATCAGTGTGCAGTGAAAAGAAACAATCATCCTCTTTAGTACAATTATGATAAACCTCACTTTTCTGCTTCATTCTCACTATTAGAGAATGTGTCTTACTAAGGAGCAGGTCATGTGAGACTCAGAGAGATAGTCTTAACTCAGTATCTCCAGTTTACAGTGAGGATTTTCCAGTACAGCAGAGAGACTCTTCACTCCTGAGTCTGATAGTTTATTCCTGGACAGATTCAGGTCTCTCAGGTGTGAGGGGTTTGATCTCAGAGCTGAAATCAGAGCAGCACAGCCTTTATCTGAGACACCACAATCCCACAACCTGTAGAGAGACACAATGACACAGTCTTCTTCAACAGATTTTTATTTTTGGTTTAAGACTTCCTTTAAGGATGATGTGTTTTTATAGTTATTTTAATTGATTTATACAGATAACCACAGTAATTAAAAAAAGAGAGAGAGAGAGAGAGAGAATCACAAAGGGTTCTCTACTAGACTTGCAGTACAGACAGGAAATAAACTTGTTTCTCTATAGCCTGTGTAGAGCATGTATATATAACAAAATAGATAGAAATTATTGCAGAATCAAGGACATAAAACCCAAAACATAATGAAAAATCAAACAATATCATAAATTATAACAAAGCTATAATGTCAGTGTGAAAGCAGGGGCATGGTCGTGTTTTGTGAATAGAGAGCAAATTTGAGGAAGGTAGGTGGTTGGAATTACACACCTCTGCTTAACTGTACTAATGATTTTTCTCTGTTGCAGTGAGCAGCGGCAAAGATAAAAAGGGAAGAAGTGAAAATCTCCTCCTTATGCTATGAAACGTCAGTTCTTTTAGTTTCCAAATTCACTGTTGTCCACTGCAATCATTTTCCTTTCACTGCTGCTTTTAAACCCTGGGAGGGTTACTCAGATCATGACTCTTAGAGTGATGATCTTACCACAGTGTCTCCAGGTTACAGTGAGGATTCTCCAGTACAGCAGAGAGACTCTTCACTCCTGAGTCTCCTAGATTACTCCCTGACATATCCAGTTCTCTCAGGTGTGAGGGGTTTGATCTTAGAGCTGATGTCAAAGGCGCACAGCCTTCATCTGAGATACCACAATTACACAACCTGTAGAGAGACACAATGACACACATTTCATCAACAGATTGTTAGATTTGGATTAAAACTTGCATTACAGATTATGTGTTTTTATAGTTATTTTAAATAATTTACACAGATAACCACATAGATAAGATAGCCAGATAACCAGATAATTAAATAAGGAGAGAGAGAGAGAGAGAGAGAATCACAAAGGGTTCTCTACAGTGAGGGAATAAACTTTTCTTCATAGCCTGTGTACAGCATGTATATATAACAAAATAGATATAAAATAATGAAATGAAACAGCCAGAATGAAGGAAGTAAAAGTCCAAACCAAACACTATCATAAATTATAAGGTCATGTGACAGGTCATGTGACTCTCAGAGAGATGATCCTACCTCAGTTTGTCCAGTTTACAGTGAGGATTCTCCAGTACAGCAGAGAGACTCTTCACTCCTGAGTCTCCTAGTTTATTCCAGGACAGATTCAGTTCTCTCAGGTGTGAGGGGTTTGATCTCAGAGCTGAAATCAGAGCAGCACAGCCTTCATCTGAGATACCACACTCACTCAACCTGTAGAGAGACACAATGACACACTCTTCATCTGATTTTCATCTTGGTTTAAGAATTACTTGTGTTTATAAAATAATGTGTTTAAAATGATTTTCTTATTCAGAATGACATATGTAAATTGCATAAACATAGACAAACAAAATGTAGGTGCACTGAAAATCAACTCAATTTTACACAACATTTTGTCCAGATGTAGATTCAACCAAATCAAGTTGCAGTGTGTGCACATCTGTTAGAAAGAGCTTCCAGATTTAAATTAAAAAAAAAAGAAGGTGTATTGGATCAGACTGACACCAGTCACAGTAGAAGAGGAGTGGACCTAGTTGTCAATTTATGTGTTAAGTATCATCAATATACAGATCAGCAAAGGAGCTACACCCCACTGAAGACTTGTGAAGAGAGTGAACAACTGACCAGTACTCACATTAAATCCATGCTCAAGTAAACAAAGCCACACAATGATTGTATCATCTAAGACCAAGAAAAACAGGGTCCTCATAGTAATCCTGAAAATATTCTATAGTGGACTTATAGAAAGCTTACTGACCTACATTCCATTCCCATCAGTAAAAGCTCATTGACTCCACTAAGAGATGTCATGAATTAAATAATCTTATTGTGCTTTAATGTTTAGTCTAGCACATTAACATTTCAAATGGTGAGCCATATAATATCACCAGGCGTATAAATACCTTGGGTATGTAACATATGTTTGTATTTGGACAGAGACATCCATGTCTAGCCATGTCCAAACTGGCACATCCAAAATAAAATCCAAAAAAACGACGAGAGAGAAAAAGAGAGAGAGAAAGAGAAGAAAGAAAGAAAGAAAGAAAGAAAGAAAGAAAGAAAGAAAGAAAGAAAGAAAGAAAGAAAGAAAGAAACTAAAAACAAAAAAGCTATCTTACAACCGATGCAGGATCCAATGCTGCAATGCCATCTGCCTTATAGTAGCAGAGCAAACAGTCCATGGCTTGGGTTGCTGGAGTCTCTAATGATCATCTGTGCTTTCCACACACACTGCCTGGTCTTGATATCCTGGATCACCTCCAATGATCTCCAATGACACCATCACGGTCTGCACTACTCTCTGCAGAGCTCTGCAAGGCAGTGCTGCTCCCATACCAGGCAGTAATGCAGCCAGTTGGGATGCTCTCTATGGTGTGTGTGTATAATGATTTGAGAATGCTGGGGATCATACCAAACTTCCTCTGACCTCCAAAAGAATAAGTGATGGTAAGCTTTCTTTACCACTTCTTTGGTGTGAGTGGACCATGTGAGGTTCTTAGTGATGTGAACACAGAGGAACTTGAAGTTATTGACCTTCTCCACTGCCATCCCTTTAATGGTGATTAGGATGTGCTTTCTGTCCTGTCTCATAAAATCCACTACAAGCTCCTTGGCCATTTCTTTGTTTTCAGTAATCAGAACTACCATCATTGTGTCATCCACAACTTTGACTATGACATTTGAACTGATTGTAACAACTCAGTTTAGTAAGTGTATAAGGAGTACAAGAGAGGGCTGAGAATACAGCCCTGCAGGATTCAGGTTTTAAGGTTAAGCAGGGAGGAAAAGTGGCTGCCTATTCTGACCAGCTGGCATCTGCCTGGTATTGAATGCTGAGCAAACAGCTCAGCTATGTGTGTTCTTTTTGTCCAGGTTGGAGAGAGCTGTAAAAAAAATTAAGTTAAAAAAAAATCTACAAATAAATTGTCTAAGAAGAGAATAATTGATTCAGAGGCAATAGAATTTAATGAAAGATGGGAACATGTTTGTGTTTCATTAAGAAAAATAACACCAAAAAATAACACCAAACATGGCACCAAGTATGTAAAATTTAGCCTAAATTGTCCAAGAATTAAAAGGGAGACTGCCAATCACAGCAGAATATGTTTTTCAAAAGCTACAGTCAAAAATGATGCAGTCATGAATGCAAGCTTTATTGTGGCTGAAGTAATCACCCAATTTATTTTCCAGAAGGAGCATTTTGGAAGCAGTACATGCTAAAAGCATGTGAGCAGGTGCACCCTGACTAAATACAGATTTTTAAAATTGTCAGTTTATAAAGAAATACCATCACAGACCGTGTTAAGGAACTAGCAGGCAATCTGACAACACAGCTTACTTACTTTACTTTACTGTCCTTAAAGGCAATTCTTTATGTAGACAGCAGTACACATACATACAGCAACACAACACACATTTATAATAAACCATTTAAAAACATTATTGCAGCAGATACAAAGAAATTCTTATATCTGATATGCACAAAGGGAATTTAAATCTCCAGCCAGAAGGAAGCAGTATACAATGTATATTCAGTATACAATGGATGGGTGGCATCAGAAAGGACTAACTGACCATTCTGAGTCACCTGTTCATAAATTTGTGTGATATTCCTTAAATCAGCCCCCACTTTTTTGCTGAACATCTTAACTATACTGTTCAACTTACCCCTATTCCTTATATTCAAGTTGCCATAGAAAAAAAAATAACATCCACATGAAAAGTTTCAAAGTTTCCTCAGAAAATACATATGTTGAAGAACTTTCCCTCTAATAATATCAGTGTTTGTCTTCAATTTTAACTTGGTATCAAATTGTCAGAAATAGCAGTCAAAGTTCAAGTTAGAGTGTTAAATGGAAAACCACGGTTAGGCAGAGTAGCTCAAAATATCAGCGCAGTCCAGAGCACAAAGAAGACAGAACAAATGAAAGCAAAAAAGTTAATAGAAAAGGTGATCTGCAAAGGTGATCTGGCCAGGAGACCCCACAGGAAAAGTCACAGAAATTATC
Organism: Hemibagrus wyckioides; assembly: GCF_019097595.1. Taxonomy (NCBI): domain Eukaryota; kingdom Metazoa; phylum Chordata; class Actinopteri; order Siluriformes; family Bagridae; genus Hemibagrus; species Hemibagrus wyckioides. The sequence continues at coordinate 3,936,006 of NC_080728.1, forward strand.
CAACAGGAAACAAACTGACAGTCACCTGTAATTCCAGCAGCACTATCCAACAGGGAAAGTTCGTCAATCAAAAACAAAGATCCAACAGGCAAAGATCCAACCAAGGCAATACAACAGCCAATGAACATAATCCTACAGAAGTAATCCAAGAGAGGTAATCCAACAGTGGTCATTCAACATCCAGAACATGGGCTTCAGGAACAACAAGGGGCAGGCCGAAAAGAGATTCCAGGTAAACAGTCCTAAATCCAAGCATGGGTACAGAGCAATGAAGGGCAGGCAGGAAATCAAAGTAAACACACCAGGGTCAAACCAGGAGAAGCAAGATGAAGCAAGGAGGGATAGCTAGTCAGATGCATGGAGCAAACCAAGAAGGCCATGTGGCGAGACAGGCTTGGACAGGCTTGAATCTGGAGACATGGAACGTCAGATGAATGTGAAGGGCCCGGGGATGTTTGAGTCTGATGGATACTGGGTTGAGAAATTTCGAGATCGGGAATGGACTGACAAAGCGAGGCGCAAGCTTCCAACAGATGATTTTCAGGGGCAGATCTAAAGTGGACAACCAAACTCATTGACCAACACGGTAGGGAGTGCCGGTTGGCGCTTCCTGTTGGCCCATCAAGCGTAGCCACTTGGAATGAGTGGAGAAGCACTAAGCTGGTCCTCCTCCAGACCCGATGACACTGTTTAACCAGAGCAAGGGTGAAAAGAACCGAAGCTTCCACTTCTTGGTGGGAGAAGAGAGGCGGTTGGGAGAGTTATGGGCATATTCCACCGATATGAGTTTGGATGACCAGGATGCAGGTCTTCAGAGCAAACAATGACTTGGTTTAATCGCTCTGTCTGGCTGTTGGTTTGTGGGTGGAAGCCAGGCTGATGGAGGCACCCAGGAGGTGGCAGAACTTATTTCCACAACTTAGAGATGAACTGCTAGCCCTGGGTTGACACGATATTGCAAGGCAGCCCGTGTAAGAGGAAGACATGTAGTAGTAGGATCTGGGCAGTCTCCTTGGTGGAAGGTAGTTTGGCCAAGGGCATGAAATGCAGCATTTTTGGAGAACCGGTCAACCACAGTAAGGATGGTGGTGTGACCGGCAGATGGTGGTAGACCGGTGACAAAATCCACAGAGATATGGGACCAGGGTCATCTGGGAGTCTGAATGGGTGCAGAAGACCAGCTGGAGGGGTTCAGGACAATTTATGCCAACCACAGGTGGGACAAGCTGCCACAAACCTCTGGACGTCGTGCTTGAGTAAAGGCCACCAGAACCACTGCTGGAGGTTGGATAAGGTGCGGGAAACCCCGAGATGACAGAATAGGCGACTCCTGTGGCACCACTGGAGAACCTTAGATTTACGTTGGTCAGGGATTAGGAGTCTGTTCTTGAGAACAGCACTAATCCAAAAGGGAAAGTTCAACAGTAAATAACAAAGATCCAACAGGTGAAGATCCAACCAAGAATAACAAAGATCCAAAAGGTAAATTACCCTGGAAAAAAGTTAGCAAGTGGCATTGCTAACACTCCACTCCACTTCCACTCCTCTACCTAATCTGTATGCAAACTGCATAGGATCAATTGCTGACAGTGTTGAGGCAATAATCCACTTCCTAACTATTTTTTTCAAAAGAATTTTTTTTTTTTTGCAATTGGCACTACTACGGAATCTTTCCAAAGATGGGGGACTTTAGAAAGTTGCATTGATTTATTAAAAATAAAAGAATAAATCCCTAAAAGCTGCTCTGCACAATTTCTCAACAGTCTGGCACTAATATGATCATGGCCTGGACTTTTCCTTACCTTAACCTGACCAAAACATGAATACTTGTGGAAACTCCCAAGGCATGTAAAATGGGCTAAGTGATATCAACAACAGTTCAATATCGGTTCTACATACACATTCCCTCAGAATCACAGACGTGCACCAACGCTGGTTAACATAGCATACACCTCCACCCAAAGTTTTCACCCTGTTCAGCCTCTCTATTTCCAGATCAGGTCATGTTCTTTAAGCCATGTCTCAGTCAAGGAAATAACGTAAGTGTTCCTATAATCAGAGCGAAACCAAATATTTGCTTGTAAATCGTTGAGTTTATTCCAGAGAGCTTGGGCATTAGATACTGAAGGGAGAGGAATGCGACTTAGTCGCTGTTTATGCAGTCTCTTCCTTCCCCTTTTCCTCAACTTCTGACTAATAGTCTTCTCTATGCTGGGGCGAGAAAGATCAGTCCTTAAAATTTCCGAAGGCCAGTCATGGATTTTATCCAATGCACCGTAGTCAAAGACACAGAACTCCCGACAAAAAGGAAAGTCCTGAACTATAACGGAGCCGCTATCCATTCCCACACTGTTCTCTCACATGATATCCAAGGAGTAACCTAAAAATCAAGAAGTTCACAACGATGCCATATCTCATCATGATGGTTCAATATATGCAATGAAGTGAAGAAACTTAAGTAGAAACTTTAGGAACTTAACCCATGCAAACTCATTCAAACAAACAACGAACAAACAGTTGCTGCTTTGACATTACTGCTTCAATGTTCCTGCTTTGACAGGTCACCACACTGCAGCCCCCTCCCCTGTTGGCCCAGCTGGCCAAAGAGGAACAAGATTACCTGTTTTTTTCCATTAGTTCTTAATGAAAGCACAAACACAGATACAGCACATTTATCCATTTTTATAAGAGGCATGAAAGCAGACTTCACTGTCAGTAAGGATTTGTTTGGTTGTGGCTACTATGCATGGGACAACGACTGAGAGGGACATTTTTGATGTGGTGTAGAGGTCTGTAAGTAAAACTAAATTCTCCTGGGAAAAGTTGGTTGGGTTAACTACTAATGGCATGCTCACGAAGTGTGCAGAAAAAAACAGACTTGATTGGACTAGTGAAGCAGAAAATCCAATAAAAAAAAGTACCACAGTGGATCATCCACAGATTAATCTTGTGTCTTTGTCTGACGAGGACACCGGTGCTACTTCCCCATTTCCGATTGCACTTCCATCATCATGGCTTGCCGGCCCAGAAAAATGGCTGCACTACAGCATTTATAAACAGTGGATTGTCAAAGTTTGTAGTGTGTGATTGAAAAGCCTCTTTTTTGTGTCTGTTTGTCATTATTGACAATGAGACTGATGACTTCCAACATAAGAAACATAAAAATTACAGACAAAACAAAAAGAAAACTTAGAAACTTGGTCAGAGATCACAGCACAGCAAACATACTCAGCACCATTTAGTGAAAGAGTGCAATATGAACCTTAATGACCATATAACAGATCTATAATAACATGTCAGCTAAAGAAATGCTATAGACTATAGTCTGCATAAATGCAAATTTTGGGCTTTGGTACACCAAATCACCCTTTGTCCTATAGACTCATGGATGGCTCCAGAAACCCCCCCCCCCCCACACACACACACACACACAAGATTTGTGCTAAACTTTCTCACTCTGACACAAAGACAGGACAGGATGATAAACCTAAAACCTCTTCTTAAGTCTTACTATTACAGAATGTGTCTTAATAGGGAGCAGGTCATGTGACTCTCAGAGAGATGATCTTACCCCAGTGTCTCCAGTTTACAGTGAGGATTCTCCAGTACAGCAGAGAGACTCTTCACTCCTGAGTCTCCTAGATTATTCCCAGACAGATCCAGTTCTCTCAAGAGTGAGGGGTTTGATCTCAGAGCTGAAGTCAGAGCATCACAGCATTTATGTGAAACACCACAATCCCACAACCTGTAGAGAGACACAATGATATACTCTTCATGAACAGATTTTTATCTAGGTTTAAGATTTACTTTACAGGTGATGTGTTCAGAGAATGATTGGATGATTTGTTATTCGGAATGACATGGAGATTTAATATCACCTGTTTATGATTAAAAAATCATAACGAGTGTTATACAACACACCACTGCAACCTGTAGAGAAACACTGACACACACTTCAGCAACAGGTTTTTATTTTAGTTTATGACTTCCTTTAAAGATGATGTATTTGTAAATGATTTTTATTTCTCAGAATGACATGAGGATTTAATATGCAGAACAGCCCCGGACCATCACACTTCCACCACAATGTTTGACTGTTGGTATGTTGTGTTAGTTTTACGCCAGATGTAACGGGATACACACCATACAAAAAGTGAAACTTTTGTCTCATCAGTCCAGGGGAATTCCTGAGGATAATCATGATGTTTTTTGAGAAATGTGAGATGAGCCTTTGGGTTCTTTTTGGTCAGCAGTGAGTGGCTTTCTCCTGGGAGCTCTCCCATGGATGCAATTTTTGCTCAGTCTTTTTTTTTATTGTTGAATCATGAACACTGAACTTAACTGAGGCAAGTGAGGTCTGCAGGTCTTTAGATGTTGTTCTGTTATTTTTATGAGCTCCTGGACGAGTCCTTGTTGCACTCTCAGAGTGATTTTGGTAGGCCGGCCACTCCTGGGAAGGTTCACCACTGTTTCAAGTTTTCTCCATTTGTAAATAATGGCTCTGGAATAATGGTTCACTGGAGCCCCAAAGCCCTCGAAATGGCTTTGTAATGGCTTTTGACTGATACATGTCAATTACTTTGTTTCTCATCTGTTCTTGAATTTCTTTATATCGCAGGATGAAGTGTTGCTTTTTGTGTGTACAAGTGTACACTACACTTCCTGTCAGGAAACTGTAAACAATTGAGGTGTGAGGGGCAGGAAAAGGATTTGTAGGAGTTTTTGCACATGGTGAGAAAAGGGAGTTGTCAATGCAGAGAGACGATGGTGGGGTTGTGCTAAGCTACATAAATTTACTCAGTTCTGGACACTTGCAGAGACCAGATATTTTTGTGTATTGGCCCAAAGTTTCTAGCTGATAACCGAGCTCCACTAAAAACAGACATTTATTTTATTTCTTGAACTCATGTTAAACACTTAAACATAAAAAGTTAAACACTTGATAAGATCGCACATCTTAACTGTCTTTTCTTTTATTTACAGTAACTAGTATTTTCAGTTCAGTCGCTCGACATGTAATTGAAGTTCTCTATATCACTTCATCCATTGGTGCTTACAGAAAGATAGTTACTTACACACACCCTATTGATCATGTTCTCAACTTCAGCTCTGTGTATGAATGGATTTGAGTCAGTGGGTTTAATCCTAGTCTCTACTTATGACAAAATGTGGAATAAAATTAAATCATTTTAGGACCTTAGTGAAAGAAATTTTAAGGAAAACTGCATGGTTTTTAATACAGACTATTGGGCTGCTTCTCTAACACAGATCTGGCAACCTAGTTAGATGGAGACATACTGAAGAAACATTCACTGACAGAATAGACAATATTTCAGGTTTAAGTACAAACAAATGGACAAAATTAAACAAATGTAGATTTTTTTGCGTTTTAATTTTCCAAATTCTATTTTTTGTAATTATTTCCCTATACTGCTTCTTTCCTGCCTCATCCTTTACAGTGAGGATTCTTCAGTCCAGCAGAAAGACTCTTCATTTCTGAGTCTCCTAGTTTAATCCCAGGCTGATTTAGTGTTTACACAGTCAGCTGCAGTTCTTTCAGTCTGGAAGTTTCTGAGCTGAGCACTGAGGCCAGAGCTGACCAACTTCTCCCTCCAAGAGAATTACATCTGATACTGAAGTAAACAAAACAATAAATAATGAACTAACACTAGTGCAGGTTACAAGTCCTCAATGCTCCCATGATACCTCTTTCTCAAAAATGTCAAAAGTACAAACAGCATAATTTTTTTAAACAGATGGCAAAAATCTAAAATTTACCCATTGATGAATTTGCTGCAAATATTTGAGGAAAATGGCCAGATTAGTTCAAGCTGCCAGAGCATCTCAGCATGGACAAAACGTTAAACCTTGAGGTGGATAAGCTACAACAGCAGAAGTCCACATCAGGTTCTATGAACAGGAAACTGAGGCAATCCTGGGCACAGACTCGCCCAAACTGGATAGCTGAAGATTAGAAAACAAATCATGGGTCTTTAGTTTTCAACTGTCCTGATTCGATGAGTCTGCACCCTGGATAAAGTCAGACTCATGATCTGTCTTCATGACAGAGGAGTTTTATAGGGTTTGATGATTTTTATCAGTGTACAGGTTGTATTAAAATGTTCATTCTTTGCTCACAGACAGACAGCAATGGCAATAAACACAAAAAATGAACTTTTCCTTTTCTAAGGACTCAAGGCTTTTATCAATTTTATCAAATTGTCCAAGATTTTTATGACCGATTTCCCCATTTAATTTGTAGTTAGGTTGGCAGGTCTGCTGTTTTTTTTCCTTTAATGGAATAAGCAGAAATCCACACATTTAATGTCATACATTAGCATCTGCATACATTAGTTTATTTATGTATAAACTATCAGCTTAAGGTCAAAACATCACAAAGTATGTATTTGTCAACATGTTTTCAGTTCCAACATTAGAAAAGGTATACCCAGCTTTACTTACATTGCTTTTCTGGAGGCTGCGATCACAGGAATCATCTTCAGAATAACAGTTTCTGTTATCTTATCTGTACTGTCAAACTCTTCCAGCTCCTGTGCTGAGGTCAGTAACACAAACACCAGAGCAGACCACTGTGAAGAAGAGAGTTCACTTTGTTTTCCAGATTTCAGGTAGTGCTGGATTTCCTCCACTAGAGAATTATCACCCAGTTCATTCAGACAGTGGAACAGATTGATGGATTTCTCTGTAGGAAGATGGATTTCTCTGTTCCCCTTAATGTACTGAACTGTTTCCTCTATGCTCTGGGAGCTACTTCCTGTCTGTGTTACTAAAGCATGTAGGAGATTCTGATTGGACTCCAGTGAGAGACCCAGAAGAAAGCAAAGGAAAGGTCCAGATGTCCAGTCTGACTTTCTAAGGTCTTAAGTACCGCATTCCTGTGTACATCTGAGATTGTATTTTCATTTATCTGCAGTTTTGAGGGCCTATATATCCTTTCTATAAGAACATTTCTCTTTTCCATCATGAAGGTCCAAACTCCTCTCTGAAGATCTGTGTACACACACCTGAGTACACTGTTGCTTCTGTCACATCAATGCCACACTCTCTCAGGTCTTCCTCATAGAAGATCAGGTTCCCTTTCTTCAGCTGCTGAAAAGCCAGTTGTCCCAGTTTAAGAAGCATTTCTTCATCACTCTCCAGCTTCTTTGAGTATTTTTCTCTTATGATGTTTGTCTGAATGATGAGGAAGTGTGTGTACATTTGAGTCAGAGTCTTGGGGATCTCTCCACTCTCTGCTTCACCCAACATTCTCTCTAGAACAGTGGCTGAAATCCAGCAGAAGATTGGGATGTGGCACATGATGTAGAGGCTTCTTAATGACTTCAGGTGTGTGATGATGTTATTGGCCAGGCTCTGATCACTGATCCTCTTCCTGAAGTACTCCTCCTTCTGTGGGTCATTGAACCCTCGTACCTCTGTGACTCGATGCACACACTCAGAGGGGATTTGATCAGCTGCTGCTGGTCGGGAGGTGATCCAGATGAGAGCAGAGGGAAGCAGATTCCCTTTAATCAGGTTTATCAGCAGCACCGGCACTGATGCTGATTCAGTTACATCACACACTCTCACTGTGTTCTGGAAATCTAGAGGAAAACGACACTCGTCCAATCCGTCAAAAATGAACAGAACCTTTTCCAAACTGGACATTTCTGTTTCTTTTGTTTCCTTAAAACAGAACTGAAGGAGTGCCATCAGATTCAGCTCTCTGAAAGGAAGTGGAAATATGAGGTGGATGTCCTGATTTTCTTCCCCTTCAGCCCAGTCCAGAATGAACTTCTGCACAGAGACTGTTTTTCCGATGCCAGCGACTCCCTTTGTCAGAACAGTTCTGATGGGTTCATCTTGTTCAGATAAAGGCTTAAAGATGTCGTTGCATATGATTGGTGTTTCCTCTGTTCTCCTGGATGCTGCCTCGATCTGCCTCACCTCATGTTCATTATTGACTTCTCCACTGTCTCCCTCTGTGATGTAGAGCTCTGTGTAGATCTCATTCAGGAGGGTTTGGGTTCCCAGGTTTATTATCACTCCATTCAAACACTGAAACTTCTTCATCAGATTTAATTTGAACTTTTCCTGGAATTCATTTACAGCAGACACTTCTCGGTTGTGTCTGTGATATGGTGAAGCAGGAACATATGGTGAGACATGAGGTCCAAAGATCACATTATTTCTGAATTCTATAACTTAACCTCTCTATTTAATAATTCAGTTTGGTTTGTAATACCAATGTGATGATCTTACAGTTACATTAATGGCTTTGATCTTGGGCGATGATATTCTTTTCAATTCTGTCTCCTGCATTCTGTAGAACACTGAATAAAAATACAGGGGAAGAACTGCACCAGTGAGAAACTTAACAGGACGCAGAGCACAACAGGACCAGTTTTGAAGCCATTTTAGACAGGGAATCAGACTGATATTAGACGTAATTTTATCTATGTATAATTATGGATTTAAACACAGTGTGCATTTCAGATAAACTAATACAGTGGTACCTCTGTCCTCGACCAACCCTGTGTTCGAATTTTTGGTATTCCTGTCCAGTGACTTAGATTAGAAGACATTGTACAGAGATTCAACAATGAAGCCAAAATATCTCTGAGGTCCTCTAGTGTCTGTCTGCAATACAATTTTTAACCACACCCATTTCCTGTTAGTGAATGGACATTGAGGAAAAAAATCCATTTCAATTGCTGTATCTTCACAAATTATTGATGGGGAAGTTCAGTTGACCTTCATACATCTCCACAGTGTTTTTCTTTATGATAAATACATTTTATAGGAGTAATCTGGTCATAAATAAAGTCCATGGTTGATGAGATGATTGATAGATTCAGACCGGACAGCTGATGCTCAGGAATATTAGCAAACCATTGAGTCCACCCAAAAAAGAAGCTCTTGGCATATGAGAAACATAAATTACTGTAAGCAAGCTGAACCATTCTTCATAGCTAAAAATAACTTTATGTTTACAACTCCATATAATCACTTCAAATGGACAGAAAAGTTATTTGAGGATCCTCTAATCTAATATGAATTTCCATGCATAGGGAGACCCATTCCAAGTGTGTGGTATGATTGAAGCCAGCTTTCTTAAAAAGACATTTGGAAACAAAATGTGAAAACATGATCATAAACAAGAGAATGTTAATGTTACATCTGGATTTGGGTATTTCCTTTTTTATATATCGTCTTCTACATAATCTACATACTATTGGACTATTAATGATTCTTTTAATTGCATATAAAACTCCGTGAGCTACATGAATCTTGAATGTGTAGTAGATGTCCAACGTAAAACCATCTTTACTGCAGTATCTTTAGGACAGTGGAGTTGACACTTTAGAGGTTTGATGCTAATTTGATGTTTGATGTTCTGTCTATTGATAAAGGAATTCTCAGCACTAGAAATACTAGTATGGTAATTGACCGTTTTACTCAAGTCCAGTCTCGGAGATACTCTCTGATGATTCCACCCTCAAAGAAATAGGATAGAAAAGTCACCAAGAGCATGAAGTAGACAAGATACAAGCAGCAAGACAGGTGAGAGAATGAGAGATGAGAGAACAAGAAGAGAAGAGAGGCTGTAAAAAAAATAAATAAAGAATAATACATACAGTAGTGGAAGCATGAATGAGGAATAAAATAAGAGATGCAAGTATAATATAGATTATTGTAAAATAATAATAATAATAATAATAATAATAATAATAATAAAGGATCCATACTACACTGCTTCACACACAAGCTGTAAAAGAGATAATATTGCATGGTCTACCTGTGAGAGAGAAAATGTTACAATATTACATAAAAATGTTCTTACAAAACGTGTTATTCTTGCTTACCCCCTCTCCCTAATTAGCCCCTGATGTTTCAGGCTCAGCCCCTGATGTTTTTAATCCTAGAAACCCCCCTGCAATGGACCAAGGGGTAAGTTAAATTAGTTTTATTAATTAACAGGGCAGTAGGAGTTTTTTTTACTGTACTGTTAATTTTTTTTTCTTTTTTGTGTCTTCGGCACAATGGTAGTCAATAAGCGAAGTTACATTCTTTTTTTAGACTAATATTAGATTAAAATAACTCATACTGCCCTGTTAATTAATAAAACTAATGTAACTTACCCCCTGGTCCATTGTCTTCACAGCCCCCAATCCCTGTACAATCTTCCTCAGAGCCGTTTCTCCTGCAGGTTCATTACAAGAGCCGTGTTCCAATCGGCAAGTGATTCCCCTCTAAGTGAACTGTACAGGGAGCAGGATGTACACTTTAAAGTGCACTGAGACACGAGCCGAGAAATCGACAATCCATTGCTCTTCCTGTAATAGCCCGGATGTTAAGACCTGCATATTAGCCACAGCTACGAGCTAAAAGTGAACATGCGATACACTCACCGGGCTTTCCACAAGAAAAGTAGCCCAATATTTCATACGGATTACAAGAAGTAGTGTTTAATTCATTTTAATTCAAAACCAATTCTTTTTCAATGTCAACATCACTTATTTGTCCCAATCCAAGGCTTAGTAATGGCACAGACCAAACTAGCGATTAGCATTAGCCGCTAGCGCTAATGATACAAAAAGGCACCGAAGCCTTAAATAATGATGATAGGCGGGGTGCTTTATATTATTATTCATTTTAATAATGGACAATAAGAATAATCAGAAAAGACAATCATCACCTCCAGCACAGTCTTTTTACACATACTACAGTTATTTGTGTTTCCATTGTGTGTTTCAGATTGTGTAATTATACATTTCTAATTCACACCTTGTATATTACAGTGTTTATTTTTTATGTCCTTAACTTGTGTGTTAGTCTGCTTGAGGATTCACAGAGTAAGATCTTCACTGTTTGGTGAAACACACTGTTTGTGTCCATATGACAATAAACTGTTAAATCTTGAATATAACAATCTAATTATTTAGTCATTTTTATCTAGTACTTTAGTAAACCCCTGTTACAGCATGTCTTCCAGGGCCTCACAGTACTTCATAAACCTTCATAAACCATTTTATAAGTGTTTCCATGCTGTTTTTGTACATTTACTCAATTGCTGCTGTTGCTGTTTTTGCACACATTTCAAACTGCCACCAACTGCTGCTATTACAGAAGCTATTACAGCGGGGAAAATAAGTATTGAACACCTCACTATTTGTCTCAGTAAATATATTTCTAAAGGTGCTACTGACATTTTCACCAGATGTTGGTAAAACCACGTCAGTGACACACTGCCTAATTGGCCATTTCCAGAGGCAGGTAATAGGTGTGTTCTACTTGAAGCGGCGCTGCACAGACAAGTCTGACAAGTCTCCTTTAGTCTAACGCAGGACATGCAGCATGTTTTTTATAATAAATAAAAAGAATAAAAAGTAGATAGAATAGAGAACACTAGTGTTAGTGGGTCAAGGTTTTTAGAATTGGTTTTTGATATAAATCCTGTTATTTCCTGGTTTAAAGCCTATTCCTATTCAAAAGCCAATTTCATATTTAGTAAATAAACACCAATAAATCATGTAGGATTTTCTATAAGATCAACTACTCTAGCTTTTAATAAATTCCTTCATGTCAAAATAAAAACACAATCAAACTCTATGGCATCAAATTATCGCCACGTTATCTACACGTAAAAAACAATAAAAAACACGAATCACAGAATAGAAAACACAATTTAAAAACTCAGTATGTGGACACAAAGGGATCTATCAATTTTTGGAAGAACTTACTTAACTAAAATGGAGAGTCTAGATGCATTTATCCTGCATCTTCTTTACCTATTTCTACAAAAGCTAAAATAATTAACCATAGTTGCAACGATGATCGGGCCCAAGCAACGGCGCCATCAGGTGCACCAGACACAGTGGGCACAGTGGGAACATGCATTTAGAGGGGAAATACCAAAAGGACAAAAGTGACAATTTGGGTCTAATGAAAGTGATCACAGCAATGTACACTGATGGTAAAAAGAAAACTGACTCTCCGTCTAAATTATATAAGGGCAAAAGTGACAGTTTGGGTGTAATGAAACAGATCATAGCAATGTCCAGTGATGTCAAAAGGGACAATGACTCTCCCTCTAAACTATATGACTACATCAGTATACATAGTCACCCAGAAAAATGTCTACACATTTCAGGAAAAGAAAAATTTGTATAAATATTTTATAACTAAATGTATTGCTATACGTTACATATTGATATATATGAATTGAATAAAGGGGAACGCGCTCCATCTAGTGGACATCGTCTAGTACTGCAGGAGTCAGGCCAAAACCATGTCCAGACAATGGACTGATGAATGTAAAAATTTGTTGTGAGCCGTTTGAGCATCACAAAATCATGAAACTAAGCAAACTTACTCACAACCAGTTGTTCTTTCTATGTAAAATATTTTGAAACATTAGGACTTTCCACTGTTAAGATATAAGAACATTAATTTTCTTCTATTATGTCCTTATTTAAATCATCACCATAGCAACATCATTCACAATATCACAAATTCCTTCACAGTTTCACATCAGCCATGTCTTGACATTATTCTGACTGATTTTCATCCAAATCAGGTGAAAGTAAGGGACAAAACATTAGATATTGTTATATATGTGAGACACATAGTAGTCATGTCCGTGTGATCAGCTTTCTACTCTTAACATTATCCTTAGGTTTCATGTAGATCACTCAATGTACACAGAAGTTATTAGCCACTTCCTGTTTTGTTTTATTCGCCATAAGTTTAAGGGCTCCTCACGGCTGAACCGTTTGAGATATCAAAAATCCCTTCACAATTTTGCATTATCAATGAGATCATATTAGCCTGGGTTTGGTGGCGGTTGTATCAGTGTCTTGAGATCATATTAGCCTGGGTTTGGTGGCGGTTGTATCAATGTCTTGAGATCATATTAGCCTGGGTTTGGTGGCGGTTGTATCAATGTCTTGAGATCATATTAGCCTGGGTTTGGTGGCGGTTGTATCAATGTCTTGAGATCATATTAGCCTGGGTTTGGTGGCGGTTGTATCAGTGTCTTGAGATCATATTAGTCTGGGTTTGGTGGCGGTTGTATCAATGTCTTGAGATCATATTAGCCTGGGTTTGGTGGTGGTTGTATCAATGTCTTGAGATCATATTAGCCTGGGTTTGGTGGCGGTTGTATCAATTCCCTAGGAGGAGTATTTCAAATTCCATTGGGTGCGTTTTGCTCAATGAGATCTAAGTGTGTACCGGGTTGTACATGGATATGTGTAAGTGTATATCAGCTATGCAGCAAGATATTCCAGGGGCGCTGTGAGGGGTGTGTGCCACGCCCAGGGTCGAGCCACAGTGACCTCCTAATGGCCACAGATTCCAACCTGTCTGCTGATTTTCATGAGTTTTTGAGCATGTTAAGACCCCCAAAAGTGCAAAGTTGAGTTCAAATTGAAGCTCAAGAACATTTTGTATGTGTAAATAATTGCCCTCACATCGCCATCATTGTTGTACTTTTGCCCTGGGACCTTATTTTTTGTCTCTGATTTATTTATTTATTTTGCATGCTAACAATCATGCCAGTAAAGTACTGTGAAACTGGTGAACTGAATTTTTTAGACTGTATTCTGAGCTCTACGTTTTATTTTCAGTAAACAAAGATTCAGTAATTTACTTTTTGTGTTCAGTTTCTGCGATGGACTGGTGACCTGCCCAGGGTGTACCCCATGCCCTATGTGCGCTGGGATAGGCTCCAGCAGACCCCCGTGACCCTAGGAATCCTAGGAATAAGTGGGTATAGTATGTATTCTTCTCTACACTGAAAATAGTTCTTAATGATATTCCCTGTATGTTTGATGTTGTTCTGCTGCAGAATAAATATGGGGCCAGTCCAATGCCTCCCATGATGGTTAAGTATCTGCTGTATTTCTCAGAATTGAGGACATGATGAATCCTGACCAAATCTCCACCTCCATTTGCAGAAATGCAGCGTCAAACTTGCAAGCAACCTCCACCTTATTTCTGTTTCCTGCAGACACGCATTATTGTACTGCTCTCCAGCCCTTCAACAAACAACCTGCCTCCTGCTAGAGGCAAATATTTCAGATGTAAAATCTATAAACTCATACACCTCCTCAATCCTACAAAATCCTACAAAGTCCCTGACTTTGTGCAAGTGTAAGAATTGATGGGTAATCACACCAGATATTGATTTGATTTAGATTTTCTTTATTCGCTCATGTTAAATTTTGTACATTGCTAAAAAAAAAACCCATTATATTAAATATATATTTTTAAAAGCAATTTTACTTTACAGCAATTCTTCAAACAAGCTTAAAATGAAACTGTTATTAATGCAGGACTGTAAATAACCATTTATCAGGTGATTATGTTTCATTACTGCTAAGATAAAATACTGAAAATGTTACTGTTAAAGTCAACTATTAAAGCATACAATAAATGTATTATGAATCAGTGAATTTGAGTTCAATGTGGGTTTATTATCAGTAATGAAGGTAATCAATAAAGATCACACACACTGGAAGGTTGTCTAATCACAGGCCAGTGGCACTATTTGAAAAGAAATTTTGCTCTCCTTTCTTTCTGGTTTGTAAATTTCTCACTGAGCTTCTGGTTAAAGTCGGTCATCTCAGTGACCAGTCTCTTTTCCACTGACAGCATGGTCAATGCATTCAATAAGAAGTGCTGGAAAAGCACCGAGTGGAAGCTCGACCACCGTCACCTGACTGCTGCTGAATTTGCAGATTGGGTCCATCTGGTCCAAGCTCTTTGATTCTTTTCTTTTCTTCATCCTACACCTTGTGAAAGGGTATTTTTGTAAAGATATAACCAAATTTTTTCTCATCTTGAGATATTTTGCTTGTTTCCATATTAATCAGTACCTGCCCATTAACAAGAGGAGGAGGAAATTCATCCTCGATCTGAGAGAGAGAGAGAGAGAGAGAGAGAGTGAGTGAGAGAGAGATTTGAAACTTTGCCACAAACACCTTATGTTGGAGAGCACAATTTCAAATGTTCAGCATACCTTGGAAAGCTCAACCAGGACAGGCCACGAGCTTTAAAGTCAATCACAGGTGGTTTCTTGAGGATTATGTCATTTCAACACAGATTTTCTTGTAGTCATAGAGAAGTTCAACTCTCTGCTTTTCCGTCCATCCATACCCTAAAGTCAAACAAAAAAAAACATTTAGCTGATCCCTGAAATCTGGAAACCACACATCAAGATAAAAACTAAACTAACAAGTGTAGGAAAACATATTTTGAGGTCACTCTAGAATCTACTGTAACATACATTGCTGTTTGAATAATAATTTACATATCCCAGCTCTCACCACCAAATGGTGATCAAATCAGACAGAGATCAGAAACTGTGAACTAGCGGACAGTTGGGGTCCAACTCTGGGGATCTTTCTCCCATTCAGTGCTTTGTTTACGAGAATCACCTCTAGGCTTTTGCACTGTCATACCAGGGAGTGGACAATTGTGAGGTCTACCTCCCCTTGGGGGTTTTTGTTTAAGAGCATCACCTCTACACTTTAGTATTGTCACACCTTCAAGGCCTGCCCACTCTAGGCCTTTAAAACTACAACTTATGTTCCTTTTCACTGGACTCGATGACCACAGTACCACCACAGTGTGTTCTGCTCTCCAATAAAACATTCCTGCTGAACACAACTTCCGAGTCCCCTGGTCTCCTTCGGTGAATTCACAACACAAGTCAACACCAACAGAAAGTTTCAGGAACAACAGAAACTCAGTCCACGAAGTGATAGTCCACATAAATTCACAGATCGGGGTCAGCGCATGCTGAGGCCCACAGTGCACAGAAGTCACCAACTTTCTGCAGTATCAATAGCTACAGACCTCCAAACATCGTGTGGCCTTCAGATTAGCTCAAGATCGGTGTGTAGAGAGCTTCATGGAATGGGTTTTCATGGGCAAGCAGCTGCAGCCAAGCCTTACATCACCAAGTGCACTGCAAAGCGTCGGATGCAATGGTGTAAAGCACACCACCACTGGACTCTAGAGCAGTGGAGACGCATTCTCTGGAGTGATGAATTAGAGCAGAGACTGTGAGCCAGGCCTTCTCATCTAACATCAGTGCCTGACCTCACAAATGCACTTCTAGAGCAATGCTGAAATATTCCCATGAATACACTCCTAAACCTTGTGGAAAGCCTTCCTAGAAGAGTTGAAGCTGTTATAGCTGCAAAGAGCAGGCTAACTCCATATTAAACCCTACGGATTAAGAATGGGAGGTCATTAGAGTTCATCTGCATGTAAAGGCAGACATAGTGTTTATACAAATAGTGCTTACCTCCATCTCCACCTGTTGCAAGTCTATTTGTTTTACTGTACTGTATTAATTTTCCATACACTATAATCTCTTATCTGTAGTTATGACTTGAAGTTTTGAAGCATGCCTTCAATTTAATAAAAACTTATGTAGAAACACGATACCACTAAGCCATCAGCTATCTTAGATTGTACTACCTTGTCTTATACGGGCAGGGCATTGACTTAGAGCAATGTCAGAGGACAGATGAGGTGGAACTGCTTCAGAACAGAGAGGGTGAGACAGGGAGAAGCAGCAGCAGCACAATGGTACAGGTAGGTTATGTGCTGTATGAAGGACCAGGTGATTTTGATTTGTTGGTGATAAATGGAAGAAGTGTACATGATAAGTAGTGAATACCGTGTGAATATTATCAAATTAAATGCTCTTCTTGTAGGAGCCACAGTGTGTGTTTAGATGTTTAGAATATTTTAACATGGTCACATCATCATATGGGTGTGGTTTCATATTATTTACCTGCTCACTTGTGTGGTGGGAGAGAAACAAAGAGTCAGGCCTTTTTGTAGTATAGTTTCAGTTGTGATGAACTTTTGTTTATTTTTATTTGTGTCATGCTTTCATATCAGAGGACAGATGAGGTGAAGAGGCTTCAAGACAAGGAGGATGAGACAGGGAGAAGCAGCTCAGAGTTGCAGCTATGTGTTGTGTAAAGAGTCGTGTAATTTATTTTAATTATATCTCATCTCAGAAACAGGCTAGCAGGCAGGAAGAACCCAACCATGCTAACCCAAAGCTCATTGCAGTGCAGCAGCTGACCAACAAAACGCTACGGTTCCGAGAAAAGTGGTACCGTGAATTTCCTTGGCTCCGCTACAGTCCAGGAGTCAGTGGAATCCTATGATTTTTCTGTGCTCAAGCTTTTTCTATTGTAAACCCCTGCAGTTTGGTGGATGTGTCTCTGATAAACGTCCTGTACAACAAGTGATTTATTTTACATTTTCAGCTACAGTGGTCAGTTTAAAAGAAAAGTTTGTTTAACAGAGGAAATTAAAGTCTCTCATTATCTAAATTTTATTCACACGCAAAACATTAATGGTGAACATTTTTTACTTTATAAAATGATTTTTCAAGTCTTGGTAATCGGCCCCAATTAAACAATAAAGAAAGTAAGACATCTTTTTTATATACATGGTTTAGTAGCCTAATATTCTTTTTGACAGAATTTATCATTATAATCAACTTCCCCCACTTCTCAAACCAAAGTTACACCCTTGCAGTGCAGGGATGATAATATTGGGGTTATATGATCATATTTTCTTGATCTGGTAAGAACTCTGTCGGCTGCATTCTGGACTAACTGTAGCTTGTTTATTGAGATGCAGGACAAACACCTAGTAATGCATTACAATAGTCCAGTCTGGAGGTCATGAATGCATGAACTAACTTTTCTGCATCAGATACAGATAAAATGTTCCTAAGCTTGGCAATATTTCTAAGGTGGAAGAAGGCTGATTTTGTGTTATTGGAAATATGATTTTCAACGGATAAGTTTCTGTCTAATATTACGCCCAGGTCTTTCACTGTTGAGCTAGTAGTAATAGTACATCCTTCTAAATGCAAGCTGAATTGTGAGAGCTTCTGTGTACTGGTTTTTGGACCAATAAGTAATGTCTCTGTCTTATCTGGATTTAGTAATAGAAAATTATTGGTCATTAAATCTTTTATATCTTTCACACACTCAGTTAATCTGGACAGTTTAGATAATTCATCTGGTTTTGATGAGATATGTAACTGGGTATCATCGGCATAACAATGGAAACTAATCCCATGAATTCTAATTCAAGATTGATTCTAATTCAAGATTCATTCTAATGATGTTACCCAAGGGAAGCATGTAGACCGAGAACAGCAGAGGTCCTAAAACTGATCCTTGTGGGACCCCGTATTTTACTGGCACTACACTGGACAGTTCTCCATTTAAATCTACAAAATGGTATGGATCAGACAGGTAGGATCTAAACCATTTTAATGCCTGTCCCTGCATACCTGTGTGATTTTGTAAGCGATCTACGAGAATATTATGATCTATAGTGTCGAATGCAGCACTAAGATCAAGCAGGACTAAAATCGAGATGCAGCCTTGGTCCGAAGCTAAAAACAAGTCATTTGTGATTTTAACTGGCGCAGTTTCTGTACTATGATGGGGACTAAAACCTGACTGAAATTGTTCGAAGATGTTGTTTTCCTGTAAGAAGGAGCATATTTGAGCAGACACCACATTTTCTAGTATTTTAGATATAAACAGAAGGTTTGAAATCGGTCTGTAATTTGTTATTTCATCAGGGTCTAGTTTAGGTTTTTTAAGAAGAGGTTTAATAACTGCCAAATTTGAGAGGTTTAGGGACGTGACCTAGATATTGTGAGGAATTAATAATATTGAGAAGAGGCTCTCCAGCTGTATGTATCATTTCTTTCAGTAATCTAGTTGTAATTGGATATAACAAACACGTTGATTTAGCTGTGGTGATAAGTCTATACAGCTCTTCCTGTCCTATACCTGTGAAGCATTGTGGCTCTAGATGTGGAGGTTTAGGCTGGTCTGGATCACCGGATGCTGTCAGAGGTTGAACATCAACATTATTTGGTTTCTGAGTCCTCACTACTAAACTGTGATGGAACACTCTCTCCAGATATCTGATGTTTTGTTAGTCTAGCCACTGTGCTAAATAAGAATCTGGAATGGTTCTGGTTTATTTCTATCAGTTTGCTCAGATGCCTAGCAGCTTTTAGAGCCTGTCTATAGCTGGACATACTGTCTTTATATGCAATTCTAAAAACTTCTAATTTGGTTTTTCTCCACTTTCGCTCGAGGTTACGGGTTGCTCTCTTGGGGGTGTGAGTATGACTATTGTACCATGGTGCTGGTGTTTTATCTCCGAACTTTTTTAATCAGATGGGGGCAACAGTGTCTAGTGTGCTGGTGAAGATGGTGCCTATGCTGTTAGTCACTGCATCTAGATCATCTGCATTTAGGGGTCTAGTAAGAAGTTGAGACAGATCTGGCAGATTCTTGTAAATCTGTCTTTAGTGGTGGGATTAATATTTCTACCAAATCAATAACATGGAGAGACACGGTTAATTTGTTCCACAGGTAGAGTGTACACTAAGAGGTGATGGTCTGTGATATCATCGCTTTGAGATAGGACATCTATATCAGTGACATCTGTTCCATGTGTTCAAATCTAGCATATGATTAAAACTATTAGTTGGTCTATTAATGTCTTTTTTAGCCCCAAAGGAATTTAGTAAATCCACAAATGCGAGTCCTAAAGCATCATTAGCATCGTCTGTATGAATGTTAAAGTTTCCTACAATCAACACTTTGTCAAAATTAATCAATAAATCTGACAGTAGGTCTATACACGGTGGCCAGAGCAAGAGATTGCAGGGAATTATTATGTATGTCAGTGAGCGCAACATTAAGGATAAGCACTTTGAATGAGTTAAACTTACATTTTTTCTTACATATGCCTAATGTTTCACTTAAGAAGACACTGATTCATCAACTGAGGTTGGATATGGATTAGTCATGTTCACTTTGTGTGATTTTTAAAGGGCTAGCTTCTAAAAATCTGTGTATTTATCTGAAGGATGTAAGTCATATACAGTCATGTGAAAAAATTAGGGCACCTCATTGAATATTCAGTTTTTTTATTGAGAAATGTCAAGATGTCCATTTCTGATCTTGTTTTTATTTGTACCTGTAGATGAAAGTAATGCATGGAAACAACAAAATATCACTTTGTTTTCACTTATTAAACAAAATAAATCAACAGAAATAAGTATTTCACCTGAGGAAAAAGTTTGGACACCCTATGCCCTAATAGCTAGTGTTTCCCACATTGGCTGAAATAACCTCAATGAGAAGTTTCTGACATGGACTAGAAGAAAGAAAGAGGTTTCCCCCACTCCTCAATGCAGAATTCTTTCAGCTGTGATGTCTGGGGGTTTCTTGCATGCACAGTCAATAGGATTTAGATCTGGACTTTGACTTGACCTTTCCAGAATTCTCCATTTTTTACTTTTCAGCCAGTCCTTGGTGGATTTACTGGTGTGTTTTGGGCCATTGTCATGTTACAAGGTTCAGTTCCACTTTAGCTTCAGTCTTTTGACAGATGGTCTTACATGTTCCTCAAGCACCTTCTGATACAATGTAGAATTCTTAATGGATTCTGTGATGGTGATCTGGCCAGGTCCTGCTGCAGCAAACCACAACACTTCCACCTCCATGTTTCATAGTTGGTATGAGGTTCATTTGCTGAAATGCTGTACTTGGTTTACGCCAAACATGCCCTGTTATGGTGTCCAAATAATTCAATTTTAGACTCATTTGTCTGAAGCACATTATTCCAGAAGCCTTGGCCTTTGTCTTGGTGTTCTTTGGGAAACTTCAGTTTTGCCCTCATGTTTTTCTTAGACAGCAAAGGTTTCCTTCTTGCACACCTCCCATAATAATTAAAGTTGTGTAGTCTCTTTCTGATTGTAGATTCATGCACTTTGGCATAAACTGTAGCAAAAGCTTGCTGTAGGTCCCGTGATGATATTTTAGCATTTTTGGAGACGTCTTTAAGCATCTTTTAAACATTTTAAAACTTTTTTTTCTAAACACATATTGAAATAAAACAGTTGCTAACAGTCTAAATTAGTAAAGAACATTTTCTCTGGATTTTAAACATCATTTACTGAAAAAATATGAATTGGATAATTAATTAAGAAAAAAAAAATTTAATTTCTCACACAAGAAATGTGAACTTGAAAAGTGAGGCTACAATAATTATTCTCATAAAATAAATCACATTTAAATAGATTTTTCTTTCATTAAAAATACCTTCAAGTAAAAGGAGAATATTTCAAGTATGAAAAAGTTGATGAGAATTTGCAAATCTTTCCAATAAAGATAAAGTCTTTTGATTTCAGGAAATTAAAAAAAAAAACAACCTTCCTCTCTTATGGCACTCTTATGGATAGAGTGGAGGTGTGCATCAGTGAGACGACCTCTGTGTTCAGTTTTGTTCATCTTCATCACAGAGAAAAGTTGCTCACACAGGTATGTACTAGCAAACATGCAGAGCATTCGAGCAGCTTGTAGGTGGAGATTAACCAGGGAAACTGTGCAGGTCCTACAGAGTCATACTTTACCTTAAATGTGCCTCTACACTGGAGTTCTGTCAGCTCCATCTGCATGTTAAAGGTGCTCTACGTCAGCTGCAAATGCAGTACTGAGAAGTCCAAAATTAAATTTCTGTGGTTTAAAGTCAGCAAAGCGCCATGTGACCTCCATGTGAAGTGTGCTCAGTTTATCAGCAAAGTGTGCAGTTTGGAACACAGCAGTGGAGACTTACTTTGTGATTGTTTGACAAAAGGGAAAGTGACCCAAGATTCCTTGCTGCATCTGAGTCTCCCACAGTTTAGCTTGAAAAGCTTTCACTGCATCATACATGTCCATTACATGGTCCCATCCCTGAAGCTGGAGGTTTAGAGCAGTAAGATGCTTCGTTATGTCATACAGAAACACTAACTCACACAGCCACTGTTCATCCCGCAGCACTGTGGAGACTTTTCCTTTACTTTCCATGAACTGACAGATTTCCTCCTGCAACTCGAAAAATCTTTTTCTCGACTTAGCCATCGCACCTCTGTGTGATATCGCACATCTCTAAATTCAGAAAGTATTTCCTCCAGAAAAGACTTAAATTGATGATTTAAACATTCGGCTCTTATAAAGTTAACTGTGTGTGTTACAGTGCTCATTACATGTTCTATCTTCAGGGCTTTGCTGCATGGTGTTTCCTGGTGCAATTCTCATCTTTTCTCACATCCTTCCCACTAATCCACTCTTTTCCCCACACATCGCAGATGCTCCATCTGTCCTGAGTTCCCTAAGTTTGTTCCAGGGCAGTTTCATGACATTTACACATTTAGATACTTCTTCAAATATGTCTTTTCCTGTGGTGGTGCCATGCATTGATTTAACACCAAATGTTCCTCTGCAATGCATAAACTGGAGTCCACTCCATGGATGAAGATATCTGGTCAGCAACAGCGTTTCTGCTTAGGCTTACATTTATAAATGCTTGTATTTGTCTGGAAGACGTCACACACTTTAATCATTCAGTGCTTCAAAAACTCCCCTCGGTAAATGCCCAGGCTGATTTGGCCTTCTCTTCTGCCACTATAAACCTAGCTTTCACAGCAGCTTCACTCTGAGATTTTGCTTTTCTAAACATATTCTGCCGTGACATCAGACTCTTTTTAATCTCTTCTACCCTCTGTAGCTTCTGCTGTGTGTCCAGGTTTTTGTACTCGTCCTAATGTTTCATCTCATAGTGCTGACTTAATATTAGAAAGATCTTTTGTGTTTACCATCAAAAAGGATGGTAGAAGCATAATGATTGTTGGTCATGTTGTTGCCAGTTTGGAACTTGGACCTCAAAAGATAATGTGGAAATTCCAAGTAAATGTAATAACTTGTGTATGTAAACATGGGTTTATTTTTGTCACCGGACCCCATCATCTTGTTTCAAGTACCCTCAGAGACATTAAATTCATCTTTTACTCTATACCTTGTCTTACTCATTTACAGCCTTTGTAACTGTTTAAACAACTTTGCCTTGCTTGATTCATGACCAGATTTTCATGTTCTGTTTTCACTTTTAGAAAAGTGCTTTAAACTTGCCCCATGGCACACACTTGGGATATTGTGTCTGTCCATTTTTTGTTTTTTGTGCCTTACCATTTATTGTACTGAGAGAAACACACACTATATGTTATGTAACAGCTGTTGTCCTAAAACAAATTGAAATTGTGAAAAGAAAATAAACTAATCAGACTAAGCATCAAAAATACTTTTGGTTACAGAAATATCTGTAGTAATGCCCTAGAAAATGACACACAATATAAAAATCTTTAAGAACATTCAAGTCAAAGAAATGATCACAATCCTAAACTACTCAGAGCTCATCTAATCAGACATACTTCATACTCCACAAAAGCATTCACAGCAAAGGAGGTCATGATCCAGCCTTTAAGCAGAGATTAATCAGTCACATGGTTCATTACAGCACATTATTTCTATTGTAATGTTGCATATATTAGATCTATTAACTAGTGTATTTCATCACTTACTGATTTATTCATTTTAGTCATTGCCAGTTTCCAAGCCTGGCTAGGTCTGCCCTGTCACACAACACCTACAATTTTACAGGGCAAACATGCTATTACACCAAGATATGTGAAGCCACCACTGATAGCAATTTTTTTTGGGTTCACATTTTGAGAAGAAATCCGATTCACACTGTCGCTGCTGCCTCTGAGCTGATATCAGGGAAGAATAATGCCAAAAGAGACACACAGAGTCGAGGAGCAATGTTCTTCAAAGTTAACTGAGACAGACAGCGAGTATTTATACAAACCAAAGATGTGGTCTTTGTCATTATCTACTGTATGTGCAATAAAAGGCATTATCCATGAGTAACTAAAAGCATAAACAACGGACATCGACGATGTCTACAGAGGTGGTGGCAGATTTCTCTACAGGTGGGCTGATGATGGAGTTTTTTTGCTCGACACATTCTTTATTCAATTACAAGAATTTATTGGTCTTAAAGAAAGGATATTGTGGTCAGAAGATAAGGTCATAGACAAAAACATCATGAAATCAGCACAGAGCGTGCCAAGATAATCAAAATACATCAACCACCACAGTGTTCTGGGCAGCTAAACATGCTCTGAGAAGAAAATCTGTATGCATGTAATTATGTATTTGATCGTATCTGATCATTTATTAAACACCAGTTTGTTTCTAGGGAATGCAGTGGATTGCTGCATCATTTGCTCCATGTTGCAAGGTGATGCTGACAAGAGCATGATTAAAATGGTAAATAGTTTAAAGAAGTATGTTCTAGATCAAATTATTAATATGAAAATTAAACTATTAGAATATAATCAAATATTTTTATATTAAATTTGTGTAGGCCTACATGTAACATTAATCACAGTAAAAACAAAAGTTTTGAAATGAAAATAAATGTGAATGTATCTACTGCTCTGTATTTCTACTGCATCGTTATTGTTATTTTATTGTCCCTGATTCTTGTGCAAAGTTAAATATTATGTTATAATTTTGCAGAATTTGAGCATTTGCTGTAGCTTTCAAGTGCTTGAGGAGCAGAGTGGGAAAAAACGTAATGCTAAAATGCTATCATCTGGGTTCATGTGAAATATCGTCATTAATAAGTACAATAAATCAGTAGCTGCAGAGGGGAGATGGTAATCTAACAGCTACGTTTCTGAACACCAAGCACAGCCATCACTATTTACTGTGTAAACAGCTAGTGAAAGAGTTTTATCCATGAAAGAGCACTGAATGTGTCTCACTAAGAAGCAGGTCATGTGACTCTCAGAGAACTGAAGTATTGTTGTGAAGAAGTTTCTCCACAATGATGTAAGACTGCTAAGCTACAAAAAACTTATTAACTTCAACTTCCTGTTCTTAAACATGGTGCAAAGTGTGACTGATTTATACAGTGTACTTTCCCCCAGCTGTTTTCAGAATGTTTTTGGGGTTTTTATTTTGGGGTGATTACACATTGAAATGTGTTGAGTTTTTGTTGTCACCTGACATCATTTGTATGTGTATAGAAGTTGGTGAGGACAACACAGTTGTTATTTAGGTACTGAGTGTTCCTTTCAAAAAATCTAGTCAAGAGGGCATGGGTTTTGATCAGGTTTATTGTACGGACCTCAGGTGAACATTATCATGAAAATACTGTATATTAATCATATAAAAAATCCAGTGAATAAATCATCTGACATTTTGTCCATACTTTCTGTTACATTTCTAGAATGAAACAAACCCAAGCATTAAAGTATCATTAGATGGATTGTTGCCAACTGCAAATAACAGTTTCTTGATTTGGAAAAGCCGTAGTTGTTGTGTTTTTAAATCAGTGAGATCTATTTCAGGAGATTATTAAAGGAATTATCTACAGTTGTTATTTGTTAGCCAAGTGTTGTTCAGTGTTTCCAGGGCATAGTTGTAGGGTCACATTAAAGTAAAAACCTTTCACTAGACCACTCTCACTTCCTTCACACTTATTTGTATATTTATGGATTCATATCAGTAGAGTAGGCAGAAATCTAGTTTTAGTTGTGTCTATAGAAATGTAAAGTTGTGTCACATCCATGTCTTTCCAGTGAATCAAACAGCTCAGTTTAACTCAGCAATAAAAGTCCCACAAAACATTCATGTTTGTTTTAAAATATACTTTATTAATTGTAAAATCTGTACAAAGTTCATCCAAAAAAAGCTCTAAACACATTTACAAGTAAAACTGAAACTGTAAATAATGCAAATAAACAGTAATTGTCATGACTTCAGGTCACAGGATAGTCACGTTCTCCCAGTAACTTTAGAGATAGAACATTTCTGTGGAAACTCTAGAGACTGTTGTGTGTGAAAATCCAGAGATCAGCAGTTTCTGAAACACTTGAACCCGTCCATCTGGCACCAACAACCATACCACAGGTAAAGTCTCAGAACTCACACTTTCTCTTCTTTTTATTATTTTTCTTACAAAATTAATCATCAAGAGTAACTCCTCCTACAGCTTTCTACATGCACCAAACTCGGCATGGTTGTTCATGGTGACATATCCACCCGACTCCAAAAGTATTGGCACCCCATCTCTCCACTCGCCTCCAGATGGATCGGGACCCTATCTGTCTGCTCTCCACCAAATGTATTGCCCCTGAATCTCCCCACTCTCGACTACTTGCTCCATCAAGCCAACATCAAAATTTGTCGTGACAAACTTTAAAAATCTAAACATCTTCTCTATTCCCCAACATGCAGGAACACTGGAGTCTTCATCACACACAGATATTCATTACATCCTGAATATAAAAGAAAAAGATGTGAATTAATCAGCACAAAGTGGACTGTGGTACTTCATGATCAACAGCATGTAATCATCTCTGCTCCAAGAGAAACATCATCATCTCCTGTTTATAATGAATCCTTCAACATTTCTTCATTCTTACTAACATCTGTGTTCTAACTTTTAACCAGAACAAATGAGAACTTCCACAAGTTCTAACAGGATAATGAGCAGATATTTACCCATCACATCACTGCTCTTATCCAATCACAGGAACACTACTGTGTCATTTAGCTCTTGTTCTACATTTATATTTAAGTGCAGACTTTAAGAAGAAGCTGAGGTGAATTTTACAGGAATGACAGAAGACACAATGTTCATTTACAATCACTCTCATGCATTTTGTAGACTCTGTCTGAATCCCTGTTTTCTGCCACCACATGAATTTTAAATCAACAAACTTTACTGAACACAAAACAGCATTAAAGACAATTGTTAGAAAAATTCACATTAAATAGAATATGGTGAAATTTTCTAAAACTGGTTTTATTTCCTAACCTGGTCATCTGATATTTATTGGAACTAAAGAGAAATGTGCAAACTAATGATAATGAGGTTGAATGTTTATTAAAAAAAAATATTATTATTACTTACATCAGTGTCTGTAGTTTGTAATGTTCATCATCCTTAAGAGCAGAGAGCAGCTTCTTTCCTGAGTCTGATAGATTATTCCAGAACAGATTCAGTTCTCTCAGGTGTGAGGGGTTTGATCTCAGAGCTGAAGTCAGAGCAGCACAGCCTTCATCTGAGATACCACACTTAAACAACCTGTAGAGAGACACAATGACAGTCTTCATCAACAGATTTTTATCTTGGTTTAAGACTTCCTTTAAAGATGATGTGTTTGTAAATGATTTTATTATTCAGAATGACATGAGGATTTAATATCACCTGTTTATTCTAATGAACAATGTCATTAAAATGATCCCCCTGAGTGTTAGATTTAGTTTCTCTCATCTGTTGTGTGTGATATTAAACTATCAGCAGCTGAAGCTGAACAGAGGACAGCAGACTGACCATCAACTTTAACTTTAATCACTTCACACAAAGCCTCTTTATAACACTAAAATAAAAAGAAGCAAGCTCTTTCATGGTTTTATTATAGTGGAAATCATTTAAAATTCTTGATTACTCCAGATTAAAAGATACTATTTCTTAATTATAGATTGTTTATTTATTTTTTTTCTAACATAAAGTGCTATTTTAGCTTGAAAAATCAAATCTCCATTTTAGCTTGACCAAAACAAAACAAAAAACAAAACCAAACCAACAATCTCTGAATCTACTTAATACTACAAATAAAGATTTCCAGTCAAAAAGCTTTATCAACAGCTTTTTCAAGCCTGAATTCACTCTTATATTGCTTTTCTTCAAATGTCAGAAGAGTCTGACAACAAGACCTCCCACAGTTAATTAAACATAATCATCTGCAATACTGATGTGTTAGCAGCAAAAATCATCAGTATAGTGATGCTGCAAATTCTTCTTATGGACTGAGTTTACAGATAATAAACCAAATCACAAGTGACCATCACAAGTTATTTTTCACCTCGACTGACCGATCATACTCTCTTTGGAAGTTCACTACTGACCAATCAGTGTTGTGTTTTCAAGCACGATTTGAATAGAAGTTCATGTCTTCATGTGAACAGCACAGCAGCAGCAGATCCCCGTATTAAAGCATACAGTTATTCAGTTACTCCAAAGAAAATGAAGATGCTGGGAAGCTTTTATAAAGATACTGAACAAACCTTACAAAGTCCATCTAACAACCAGGAACTAAGTGTAGCCTGTGAGCTGCAGGCCTACCTACAGTCACGTAACCTGGATAGTGAGGGGGATCCATTAAAATGGAGGAAAGAACAACAAAAGATCTACCCAAGGACCTCAAAACAGGGAAAAGAGCTACAAGTTCCCCTTCAGAGAGGGTTTTTAGTACTGTTGGAATATTGGTGCTCACTTGTGGTCCTCCCTAAAGCTGGATCATGTTGATAGACTTGTGTTTCTAACCAAAAACCTTGGCAATACATATGCAGGTATTGTGTAGGCGTTGTGCATTCACCACTGAACCATTCTGTTTTCCACAGTGAAGTCTTATTATAATTTAATTTTGTTATTAAATGTTAGTGTGTAAAACAGGCCTACTTTTATTTTAAACAGAATTTAACATGTTCTGATTTTTAAATGCAGAGAACTCTTGTATTTCTGTTCACAAGTTTTATTGATTTGGCTGTAAAAAAATGCATGAGTGAAAATAATTGAAATAAAAAAAGATGATATCTGACAGACTATATGTGGCCCTGTGATGGACTGGTGACCTGTCCAGGGTGTACCCCTGCCTTTCACCCAGTGTGTGCTGGGATAGGCTCCAGCAGATCCCCACGACCCTAATGAGAAATAAAGCGTGTATAGAAAATGTATGGATGGATATCTGACAGATATCCGACTCTTGATCGGATTGTGAAAAATCATCAGTGTGCAGAAAAAGAAACAATCTTCCTCCTCAGGACATTGATGATGAAGCTAAAACTTCTGCTTCATTCTCACTATTAGAGAATGTGTCTTACTGAGGAGCAGGTCATGTGACTCTCAGAGAGATGATCTTACCACAGTTTCTCCAGTTTACAGCGAGGATTCTCCAGTACAGCAGAGAGACTCTTCACTCCTGAGTCTCCTAGATTATTATCAGACAGATTCAGTACACTCAGGTGTGAGGGGTTTGATCTTAGAGCTGAAGTCAGAGCAGCACAGCCTTCATCTGAGATACCACACTCACACAACCTGTAGAGAGACACAATGACACAGTCTTCATCAACAGATTTTTATTATATAAAGTATAATTAATACTGAGCAAAACAGAAAAGAAAAGAAATCAAATCTCAAAAGCCAGCAGAACTTAAAAACTTTCAAAATAACTTGAACTGAGTTTTTAATATTAAAGTTTAAATAAAAATCAACATACAAATAAAACAATAGAGAGAGACAGAACCCCAGACACTTCAGCCAAATGCTCACACTCAACACTCATTCAGATCATGGAGAGAGAGAGAGAGAGAGAGAGAAAGTAACACTAGTAAGCTATCACCACTATGCACTTCCTTGGCATTAACTACACAGCTACAAATCCAGAGCAGCTCCAGAATAATGGACACTGAGGTAAGTGCTGAACATGTTCACTATGAAGACACATCATCATCTCTTCTCAAATGAAACTGTTTACAATCTCTGTGTGGAACATTCAGGGAATTACATTTTCATGGTTCGGGTGCAAAAGCAAAAGCTGTGACTTTGAGGAAAACCCAAAAGACAGACTCCAGGAAACCTGGATTAGATCAATGTCTCACTGCTCCTCTAACTATAAAGAATGAATTCTCCAATCTATTAAACACACTACTGTTAAGAAGGGAGAGACTCGGGTGGAACCATCATTTAGATCAGATTTTACGGCACCACAAAAATGAAATAAATCACACATTGGGCTTAAAAATGAAGAAAGATATTTTAAACAGAGCAAAAGACATTTTCTTGTGTCCAGTGAACATCTCTCCCAGTGACTCCCCTTATTATGATGAGGAGATCCTACTCCAGCTCCACACTGAGATCTGCAGCTTCCAGGCCCAGGGAAGTGTGCTGATCTGTGGAGACCTGAACTCCTGCAGTGGCTCTCTCTCTGACTTTAACACAGAGCATGAAAACTATTTTAGATTTGGACATCATTAGCCCAGAAACCTTACTAACCTTCCCTGCCATGACTTTGATTTGCAGGTCAAAAGAAATGGAAATGATCTGCTGCAGCTCTGTGAAAGCCTGGCTCTGTACATTGTTAATGGAAGGACATGAGGAGACTCTTTGAGAAGATACACATTCTGCTCAGCTCTTAGCAACAGCACAGTAGAGTATAATGATAACAGATTGAAACCCTTTCTGTGTCAGCGCATTCACTGTTAAAACACTAACCCCTCTGTCTGATCACAGCCAAATTCATTAACAGGACAAGAACTAACCCCACTGCACACACACACCTTTCTGGACACTACATACACTCACAGTGAGGAAGACATCAGTCTCACACTTAGAAATATAAACCCTGATTTCATTAGAACTGTACAAACACAACTGACACACAAACTGAGGAGTCCATAAACACTAGAAATTTCTGGAAGCAGTGGAAAACTCTAAATAAATCTAAATCAGTATTACAAAATGGTGACGTACTGTATGCATCAAACTTTAAGTCTACACACACACAACACTACAATTAAAAAGCTGAACACATCAGAAATGCCTATAAAAGATTCCCCAGACCCCCTGAACCTGAATCTGTAATTATTCCCCACTCAACCTGTAGAGAGACACAATGACACAGTCTTCACTGGTTGTACACAGGGACGTTTCTAGAGTTTAATCCCTAGTGGAGAACAAACCACCAAGAATGTTACAAAAGTAAAAAGTCTATTTATTTATTTAAATTCTGGTGACGTTGAGAGTATTTATATATTTATTTTTTCGGTTAATTGTTTTTTTTATTTTGATTTATTTGTTTATCTTTAATCATGTTATGCAGCCAACATTAATGAAAGTATGTGCTGCTGATCATTTCATTCGCTCAATTTTACATTAATTTACTGTAAAGACTTTTGCTAAAATTGTTTACGTAAACTTTTTCAGATCACACATTTTTGAAAGTATATAAAAAACTTTAAATCCACAATTTCTCAGTCCTCAGCTACAATGTTGTATTATGATTTATCTTCTGAGTGCAAGTCAAGGTTTCTTCTGAGAAAAGTTTAAGAGAGGAGAAGTACAGTCAGGGGGCACAGTGAGAGGGACGGGCTTTATGAAGATGCACAGGGTATTTTCACTTCAGCTGCTGTTACAATCAGCCTTTCTTCAAAATATGTCAAATAATATAAATGTTTGAAGAGGAAAGCCTACTTTCAGACGTATCTACTGTAATCTTCCTCATCAGACACTGATTTATCAACAACATTTTACTGGGGCTCGAGTGATGACCCTGATTGTAGACAGTTTGTCTTATTGTGGACTCAGTAACACACACTATGTCTTTAGAAGGACAACACATAAGACTAGAACTTGGACTTTTCTATTCTACTTCTAATTCTACATGAAGTATTCACTATATATACACACTGTGTATGGTTATGTATGGGACAAATCAAATTTGACTTTAAAATGTTTTCAGTAACTTTTCCCTGCTTTACACATAATAATCTATATAATCTTTCTTTCTTTTATTTTAATCAGAGTTCACCTGAGAAGATCAGACTGTCAGTAATCAGACCTAAAACAGGATCAGACTCTAAATAGTTGTTGGAGAAGTTGTTAGTTCATTGGTGTATTTTTTTAACCCAGACTGTGAAAGTGTAAATGGTTTATTCAGTATTGACAAGAACAACTGTGACTGTGTTTTATTTATACAGAATGTCTTTATCTATTATTATGACCTGGATGAAGATTAGACCATGATTTATAATATGATCTTACCACAGTCTCTCCAGTTTACAGTGAGGATTCTCCAGTACAGCAGAGAGACTCTTCACTCTTGAGTCTCCTAGTTTATTCTCAGACAGATTCAGGTATCTCAGGTGTGAGGGGTTTGATCTCAGAGCTGAAGTCAGAGCAGCACAGCCTTCATCTGAGATACCACACTCACTCAACCTGTAGAGAGACACAATGACACACTCTTCATCAACAGATTTTATCGTGGTTTAAGACTTCCTTTAAAGATGATGTGTTTCTAAATGATTTTATTATTCAGAATGACATGAGGATTTAATATCACCTGTTTATTCTAATGAACAATGTCATTAAAATGATCCCCCTGAGTGTTAGATTTAGTTTCTCTCATCTGTTGTGTGTGATATTAAACTATCAGCAGCTGAAGCTGAACAGAGGACAGCAGACTGACCATCAACTTTAACTTTAATCACTTCACACAAAGCCTCTTTATAACACTAAAATAAAAAGAAGCAAGCTCTTTCATGGTTTTATTATAGTGGAAATCATTTAAAATTCTAGATTACACCAGATTAAAAGATACTATTTACAAAAGTACAAAGTGCTTTAAGTCTCCATCAATGAATATATTAACACTGGTTCAATAGGTTACAGACTTAAGATACCAATAGTCTAAAATTGTTTTTTAAACATATAACAATACATAAAAACAGGGAAAGATAAGAGCTAGTTCAAGTGCTTCAGGAAAAAGGTCTTCGTTTGAAGACGGTCAGAGACTCTGCTGTACGGACATCTAGGGGAAGTTCATTCCACCACCTCGGTGCCAGAACAGAGAAGAGTCTAGATGAATACCTGCCTTTTACCCTGAGAGATGGTGGGACCAGTCGGGCAGTGCTGGTGGATCAGAGAGAACGAGGTGCAGTGCGAGAGGTAATAAGATCTTTGAGGTAAGATGGTGCTGGTCCATTCTTGGCTTTGTAGGCAAGCATCAGTGTTTTGAATCTGATGAGTACAGCTACCGGAAGCCAGTGGAGAAAACGCAGCAGTGGGGTGGAGTGGGAGAACTTAGGCAGGTTGAAAACAAGCCCTGCAGCTACATTTTGGATCATCTGCAGTGGACGAATTGCATTCAGAGGAAGACCTGCCAGTAAAGAGTTGCAGTAGTCCAGTCTCGAAATAACTAGAGACTGAACAAGAACAAGTGTGGTTTTTGCTCGGTTGGAATGAAAACCTGCACCCACACCGGCCCTTTGTGGATACGGTTTGACACAAATGTCCTACACCCTAGGTTCTTTGTAGCAGAGACAATTTTAAATTCCTTTAATATTTCCAACATTAAATTTCCATCTCTTTGGATGGCTCTTTCCAGTTCCTCCAAAGTTACAGCCTTAATGAACTCAAAATCAGCATCTTCAGATACTCAAGACAGATTATCAAGGAAAACTTTATCAACAGCTTTTTCAAGCCTGAATTCACTCTTATACAATTCTTGCACTGCACTTCTTCAGACCTCCCACAGTTAATTAAACATAATCATCTGCAATACTGATGTGTTAGCAGCAAAAAGCATCAGTATATTGATGCTGCAAATTCTTCTTATGGACTGAGTTTTCAGATGATTTTTCACCTCGACTGACCGATCATACTCTCTTTGGAAGTTCACTACTGACCAATCAGTGTTGTGTTTTCAAGCATGATTTGAAATACAGCATCACAGAAGTTCATGTCTTCATGTGAACAGCACAGCAGCAGCAGATCCCCGTATTAAAGCATACAGTCATTCAGTTACTCCAAAGAAAAAGAAGATGCTGGAAAGCTTTTCTAAAGATACTGAACAAACCTTACAAAGTCCATCTAACAACCAGGAACTAAGTGTAGCCTGTGAGCTGCAGGCCTACCTACAGTCACGTAACCTGGATAGTGAGGGGGATCCATTAAACTGGAGGAAAGAACAACAAAAGATCTACCCAAGGACCTAAAAAGACTACTTCTGCATATCAGCCACAAGTTCTAGTGTTCACTGTTCTCCAGAGCAGAGAGTGTGTACACAGTGGACACAGAGCTACACTTTCTAACAGACTGTAAAAAAGTTCAGTTCTCTCTCATGCCCAACACTGACAAACTGTTTATTCTGTTAGGAGAAATGAAGGAGAGCTGCATTTTAGCAGGACAGTAGTGATGGGAAGTTCGGATCATTTTACTGATTCGGTTCTTTGAATCTCGTTCAGCAAAATGAACGAATCTTTTTTCGAGTCATTTCGTTCACTTCAGCAGAATGTAATTAAAATGTTCCATGTTAATTCTCTAACACATCTACTCACCCACATATTGATCACATTTCAAATAAGAAAGAACTGTCATATTATAAGTAATATCTTACCGGTGTCTTGAGGCTATGCAGTCTGTTACTTCATCACCTCACCTCCGGATTTTTTGGGTCGAATTGGTTCGTTCTTTTGTCACGTAACATCCTAAACTAAGCTATGCCGTACCGTCTTCTGTATACCCAACAGAATGATTAATCTCCCGCGCCTTCGGTTCGAGTCATTTTGTTCATCACGTGACAGCCCCGTATGGCAACGCAGTCGGAAACAGAAAAGATTAGTTTACATAACAAGTCTTTGGATTCACGTTGTTCATTCCTGTAAAGTGACTGCTTCCCGTCTCAGTATCTTATGACAAATACAATATTACATTAGTATTATTGACTTTATAACGTATTAAATTATAAAACTATCAGATATCATAAAATTATCAAAATATTTGTGCAATAAACATTTTCTGAAAAATAATAATTCTGTCAGTCTCCTTTTTTATTGTTTAATATTTCTTGAGGATATGTGTGGTGTGTGAGGGTTTTTTAAAAAATAAATAAATACTTGGAAATGCTAATTTGCCTGTTCTGTCTTTATCTGTAAACAAATACTACTTATTAAAATAAACTAAACCTGCAAACACAAAATACCTATTGTTGTTTATTTAGCCACCAATTGTGCATTTACTGGTATAATACTGATAACTCAAACTCATAAATGACACAGGGGCATAAGAGAAAAGCAAATAACACTATTAATGTGAATAATTAATATTAGTTTCATACATTAAGGTTATGTTTATGTCAGATTTGTCATATAAGTTGTTACCCAATTTTAAATAAAACAGGTAAAATGGGGAGTTAAAACTGGAGTTAAAATGGTCAGTAGTCAAATGTAATGTGCTCGGGTCATCAAGGGTTCAGTTGAAGTGCAACTGTCACTCAAGGCTGTCACCAAGGGAACAGTGACCCTTCCACACCCACCCCCCATTGTTTTGCACTAGGTGAGAGGCAGAGAAGAGACTTCAGACGGATTTTAACACATCAGGAGAATGAGCACCAGAAAAAGGAGTGATGTTTGGACTCATTTTGTTGCATTTTTAAACACTGAAGCAAAATGCAACATATGCAAAAAAAAAATTTCCACTAAAGGAGGACATTTGAGAAGACACCTTAAATCCTCACATCTAACTGTGCTGTTAGAACAAGTTAGAACAGAGGGTGAAGATGGTGGCTCTTCTGGAGCTGTTTCTACCAACAGTCCTTCTACAGCTGGTGCTTCAACTGCTTCAACCACATTTACAGGATCCAGTATGACAGCAGCACCCAGAACCATCCAAGGACCAGTCAGGCCAAGGAGGTCACAACAGCAAACTCCTATGAGCAGTTTTGTGACAAGACCAATGGATCCTCTAAGACAAAGCAAACTAGACGAGGCTCTGGTCAAAATGATTGCTCATGACTTTCAGCCATTTTCTATTGTGGAGCATAAGGGCTTTAAGGAGTATTCAAATCTTCTGGACCCATCATAAAGTCTACCGAGCAGAAAAACACTGTCAAAAACTGTAATGCCTAGGCTGTATGACAAATTAAGAGCAGATATAATGGACAAAATCAAGTGTGCCTCTGCTGTATGTCTCACAACAGACTGCTGGACTTCTGTGACTACCACCAGTTACGTCACCGTGACCAGATATCTCAGGTGTGAGGGGTTTGATCTCAGAGCTGAAGTCAGAGCAGCACAGCCTTCATCTGAGATACCACACTCACTCAACCTGTAGAGAGACACAATGCCACAGTCTTCATCAACAGATTTTTATTATATAAGGTATAATTAACACTGAGCAGAACATTAGTGTCAGATTGTGAACAGTGGGTGGGCCTGGGTAAAACAGGGTGGGCACAGGTTTGAAAAGAAACTCAAAAGCCAACAGCCACTCAAAAGAACTTACATGACTGTAAAAAGTGACCAATGAGCTGAAAGAGGTTTTGTTTTTAAATTACTAGTTTATGTAGCATGTACACACACACACACACAACACACACACACACAGTCTTTTCAGTCTATTAGGAGAACTAGTCTGCTACACGGATACATTTCATAAAGAATTTTCAGATAACCTCCTATCTCCTGGACTGCTTTGTCTTGACAGACAGACACACTGCTGCTCACCTGGCAAGTGAGCTGACCAGGGTTACAAATGAGTGGGGTGTGGGTGACAAAATTGTTGCTTGTGTTACAGACAATGCCAGCAACATGGTTTCAGCCCTTAGAGACCACCTCCACTGGGACCACATAACTTGTTTTGCCCACATGCTGAACTTGATTGTCAGAGCTGCACTGAAGGAGGTACAAGAAATGTTACACAAAGTCAATTGTTGAATTCTTCCACAGAAGCACAGTTGCTTCTGACAAGCTCAAGGCCACTCAGAGACAGATGGGTCAGTAGGAGGTTACTAATAAAGTCAGTGCAGAAAAGTAAGTAGTTCAATATTTTTGATTAAAATTTATATTAAAATCACATTTTAATATATTTAATATATTTATATTGATTTGAGTTTTCTTGTAGTCATATTAATAGAGAAGCATGTGTAATATTAATTTATGACTTTGTTATAATTAATTGTATGCAAACAATTGTTTATTTTCATAGCTATGTGACTGCCTCCAAAGTCATTTTAATGACAAGAGGACTTCTGTTCTTCAGAATGTTCTTCTGTGTACAAAAGCCTTTCTGAGATCATGAAGGCAAGACTTTGCATTGTGGCCACATCTGTGCCATCTGAGAGAATTTTTTCTAAGACTAGCCAGATTATCTCTGATAGAAGAAACAGACTCAGCCCATCCAAGGTCCAGGAGCTTGTTTTCTTGAATGCAAACATGCCTTAAAGCAGGATCAAAAAATATAGCCAGTGTGTAACAAGCCTATTTATTTATTTATTTATTTATTTATTTTAATTTATTTTATTAATTTTTTTATGTAATATAGTTTTTAGGCTTTATATTTTGTTTTAAAATTTATATGGATATGATTATTCAGCTCTGTGGCTGTATAGTGTAATTTATTTTTATTTAAATTTATTTGATTCATTTTTGATAGTTATTCCCTTATTTATTAGTTTTTTGTTTTGTTTTGTAATAATTCAAGAGTGTGTGCAGTGTTATAATAAGCTATATTGTAAAGGTGTGTTTTACACAGACAATCCCTAAATAATTTAAAAGCCCAATTTGTTGTGCAATATTGTTTTAGGCTTTATATTGTGAAAAGTTAAATGGTAATGGATATTAGGCTCTGTGGCTTTATAGTTTGCTTGAGTTTTCATTTATTTTATTTTATTATTTATTTTATTTATTCATTTTGGGATAGTTATTTCCTTTGCTGTAAATCTTTATAGATAAAAATAAACAATAAACAACAATTCAAGAGTCTGTACATTGTTATAATATTCTATGTTACAAAGGTGTAGGTTTCTACATTATCTACAACTCTATTATTAAATAACTGCATATGGATTAAAAACAACACTCAGATTTATGCATGAATTTATACATTTCTATTTTCTACACTGCAGGGTTAGCTGATGTTTATTCAGATAAATAATACAAAGAATAAATAAACAGTAAGTTAATAAATAAAACAAAATAAAAAATGAGTAGATAAATAAGAAAGAAAGAAAGAAAGAAAGAAAGAAAGAAAGAAAGAAAGAAAGAAAGAAAGAAAGAAAGAAAAGAATGAATGATTTTCCCTAATGAAGTTTAAAGCATTAACCAACTCTTTATTAAAACATTTAGTGTTCTGGAAAAGAACCATAATGACAGAAATTCACACATTTATAGTCTGTAGGAAATAAAAAGCTATAATGCACCATATAACAGTAAGAGTAAAAAAACTGTAAGGAGGGTTGAGAATGAACTCATTTCTGTCTCCAATAAAGCGGTCATGTCACGGTACAAAAACGAAAGACTCGAACCTGAAGACTCAAAAGGAGAACTAATCTTTTCTGTTTCCGGCTCAGACTGCATTGCCTTAGCATACGGGGCTGTCACGTGATGAACCAATGAGTCAAACCCGAGGACTCGAAAGGAGAACTAAGCTTTTCTGTTCTTTTCTGATCTTATGCGATGTTGCGCATGCGCGGTCAACATAAAATGAGCGAATCACTCCCGGAGACGAATCGATGTTCTCGAGTCATGGGAAAGATTCGTTCAAAATGATCACTACAGGACAGTACATATCTGTCTGTCACAACCTGAGGGATACTGACTAACACACCCAAACAGATCTGGCAACCCTGTTCATAGCAGCTAGACGGAGATGTACTGAACAAACATTCACTGACAGAATAAACACTAGTTCAGCTTTAAGAACAATAAAAATGCAGTTTTTGTAAGCTCCTCTTGTTTGCTCTTTTGGTTGTTATGTAAATATCTAATTCTCTATTTTACATAATTCCATTTTTTTTTTTACATCATCTCCATGTCACTGCTGATTTTAACCCCTGCAGCTCACACACTACATTTAGTTTGTGTCTCAGCTGCAGTTTGTGTGATTAGTTACAATGTTTTAGTAAATTTCACTGTAATTTCAGACACATTGCAGTCACATCAGAGTCTGTGAAAAATCATCAGTGTGCAGTGAAAAGAAACAATCTTCCTCCTCAGGACATTGATGATGAACCTAAAACTTCTGCTTCATTCTCACTATTAGAGAATGTGTCTTACTGAGGAGCAGGAAATGTGACTCTCAGAGAGATGATCTTACCTCAGTGTCTCCAGTTTACAGTGAGGATTCTCCAGTCCAGCAGAGAGACTCTTCACTCCTGAGTCTCCTAGATTATTACTGGACAGATCCAGTGTTTTCACAGTCAGATGCAGTTCTCTCAGACTGGAGGTTTCTGATCTGAGCGCTGAGTCCAGAGTTGACCAACTTTTCTCTCCAAGTGAATCACACCTGATACTGAAGGAAATAAAATAAACATAATGAACTCACACTAGTATAATAATGAACCTTCTCATTTTCATAAATGCTGAAAGTACAAACACCAGTTAGAAAACATGATTTAAGGGACACTGCAGACAACATCTAAAACTGAACCATCAATACATCTGTTGTAAACATCCTCAGGGCCGTTTCTTCCTGTAAGTGGTATAAGTGTTAGCTTAGGGCCCCTGGACCACCAGGAGACACCATGAGTTTACTATCATTTGGTGAGATATCTGGTGTGTAAAAACTAGGGGTGCTCCGATCAGGATTTTTGGGGCCGATCACCGATCACTAGAAGCTGTATCTTCCGATACCGATTACAGGATCTATTTGAAGCCTTATCATGTAGCATTATTTATTAAACTATATTTAACAATGATGTAAATTAAGTATTGAAATTACGAGAAGAGGATTATCTTGAATTGACAACTGTATTTATTGGCAAGCTAAAACTTAAAACATAGCAGCCTGTGCCTGGTCAGTAATTGGGAACAGCTAGGAGCTGGACAAATACAACTTTCCTGCAGATTATATAAAAATAAATAAAACAACAGACAGAACAAACAGAGTCTAACTAGACACTAACTGATGTTATGTGGTCCTTCATAAGGCTGTGGACATGTGTAAACACTGTTTGGTATAACTGCAGCAGGCATACATCCGTGAAATATTTTCACCCTGGCATAGTGTAACGTGAGTCCAAGTAGGACATGAGTCGCTGGAACCCTTCATCTTCCACAACAGACAGCGGCTGATGATCGAGGAATATGAATTCCATTATTTTGTCTGATATTTCTTTATGCTTCTTACTCTCCTTGCAGTAGGGTTGCTGTCTTTGAAACATCTCTGTTAGCGACAGCTGAGTGAGTGGTGCTTGAGTTGATGAACTCTCCCGCTATCACTTAGCGCTAGCCAACTTTGGAAACTGCTCATATTCCTTTACGTGACTAACCTTCAAATGTCTGATGAGGTTTGTGGTGTTAAAATGCTTTGGGTGCTTCCCGCCTGGTGGAATTTGCTTGTTACTGTCAGGAACAGCTGGACAGTTCCCTGCCAGGCCCAGAGAGGGCGCTGGCAGGTGAACCTTGGAAGCCTGCTTCTTTGTGTGTCTTTTGTTACGCCCTTCCTATTGTTCCTATCCTGACTGTGTCACCTGTATCCCATTAGCCCCAATGTCCACCCCTATAAATAGGGATCCTTGTGTTTATGTCCTTGTCCATGATTGTTATCTGTACCGTGGTTTCTGTTGGGGTTTTGTTTGTTAAGTTCCATGTCCAAGCGAAGGTCTAGGTTTTGTTTTCGTTTTGTTTTGTTTAGTTAACCACGCCATGTCTAGTGTTACGTTTGTTTCCCTATGTCGCATCTTAAATGTAATAAAAGCAGTGCTTCGCTGAATCCTGCACATGGGTCTCATTCTACCGTGTGCTGGCGTGCGCACACACACCACGGGCGTCTGGGGTCGAGCCCCGCATAGGGCGGGGGTCCCAGACGTTACAGTTACACAGGTTGCAGATTGCTAATGTATTGTCTTTTTCACACACTACCTGTAATTGCCAGACCGGTGAAGCCATTTTAGCAGCACACACAAAAAAAAATTGTCTCACAAGTTTTGTGTCATCTGATCGGCTTTTCTAGATCGGCCATTATAGAGACCACCGATCAAACTTCCCAAAGCAATTATCGGCCGATTATGATTGGCGACCGATCAATCGGAGCACCCCTAGTAAAAACAACAAAGAAAAAACAGAAAAACCAAAAACAACAGTAAAATAATTTACATTAATTAATTAGTTTTAATTAGTTTTAATTTAATTAGTCAATTTGTTCACTTTCTTGCTTCTACATGTTGATGTCATTAAAATGGGTAAAGTTAGTGGTCAACTACAGCTAACTAGCTAGTATCTAGAGTAGGGTTTCCCCCCGTCCTGTATAATATGGGATTGTCTCGTATTAAAATAAAACACTGTGTCTCTTACTGAGTTAATATGGGATGTGATTTGTCCTGTATTCTCATACACATTATTTCATACACACACTTCACAGTGGTGAGAAAAACATAATGGTGAATAAAATTAAACCAGTTTCACAAGAAATAGCGTGTACACGTGCTGCATGAGCTCACATTTCAACATCTCAACGTTGAGTAGTTTTATGAATTAAATCTAAATGTCTCAATCGTTACATATTGTATTCACTGTGTAT
Source organism: Hemibagrus wyckioides (assembly GCF_019097595.1). Taxonomy (NCBI): domain Eukaryota; kingdom Metazoa; phylum Chordata; class Actinopteri; order Siluriformes; family Bagridae; genus Hemibagrus; species Hemibagrus wyckioides. The sequence goes on from NC_080728.1 coordinate 3,977,280, forward strand.
TTAAATTAAAACTGTATGGTACGAGATCTCCGATTCACTCAGTCACATGTTCACCACATGAACTGTAAATGAGCTAGTCACATATTAGCATTGGGCTAGCAACTTCAGCAGCAGCAACTTAGCAGTAACTCTCACATTAAACTTTACAAAACGCAACACTGATATTCTACTTCTTATTTATTTCCTGTGTCTTCCCTTCCCTTCCTGTGTTCATAAGCTTTGCCATCTTTTCTTAATTATCTTTTTAATTAACCCCTTCATTTCAGCTTTCCCCAGAGGGACACTGACATTTATTCTTGAAGTTTTTTACCAACTCATCCTTTATTTCATTTCCTATAATCCCCACATGGGCAGGAATCCACAAAAAGAAAACCTGAGAGAAAAAAAGAGTCTGGAGTGTTTCTATTAGAATATTTCTAATCACTTCATAGCATATTTCCTCCTCTCCTGGGAAAGTGTGTCTCAGTCCCACTAACACTTGCTTCAATTCAAATAGAGAAAATACTGCATCTGTTGTGGAACAAAACCTTCTTTTCTCCTCAAACTTCCTGGTTCTCTGCCAAACACTGCTCTCTGTGCCTTCTCATTTCATTTGATATATATTTCCATTACTGTGTACTTTACTAAATGTTTTAGCTAATTCTTCTGCTTTTTCACTATTAGATAGAAATTGCATACCATCATTAATTAATACAGGAAGGTTATTACACCTATGGACTCCACCCATTTTCTTAAACCATTCCCCATAATTCACTTCTGTCTACCTTTTCTCCTACAGTACCTATAATTTCTTTTATCATCTTTTATCACTTTTCGTACCTCAGCCTGTCCTCTATTTAATAAAACCTACAAATGTTTTTCTTCCTTTTTTTGATTCACGGTTTCTTTCTCTTATTACTACATTACATTCTTCTGTCCACCATGGGACTGCTTTCTTCTTATAATTTCCTGTATTTTTCCAGTAATCTTCTGCAGTATTAATAACAACTCCACATATTTTATCAAGTTCCTTAATGTCTACATTCACTTAACGCTTCACTCTTTCCCTTAAAATCATTCCAATCTGCTGTTTTGAACTTCCCCCTAGGTATAAATTCTCTATTTGCTATAGCTACTTCAACCCCTAATTTACATATAATAAAGTGATCACTTCCCATTGTTAGATCTAAAACTGATTTTTTTCCCCCTGTTGTCAAATCCATTCTTGTTCCATCATTAACACATATTAAGTTCTCCAAATCTAGAAACTCTTCCACAACTTTCCCATTTTGTTCTGTCCATTTTCTCATTATTTCTAACATGTTTCAGTCTTTTAACATCCAGTACTGATGCCCCAGACATATTTCTTTGTATATCCTCAGTTGTTAAATCTGTAGGCACTCCTGTAATGACTCCTCTCACCCAATTCCTTTCTTCCATTATCATTCATACTACTTTTTACCCATTAAAGATTTTAGACCAGCTGATCTTATGTGCTGTTTATTGTCTGATTGAAGATCAGTAATTTCTATCTTGTACAATCTTAGTGCTTTTTATTTTACCTACTGCTTCCTGCAATGCCTTTGTTACTTTGATTGGGTTTAGTGTATTCATTGATTCATTCAGAAACTTCCCTTTAATTGTTCTTGTCCCCTTTCACTATCCGATTCAGATATTTGACTTCCAGCTTTCTTTATTTTCCTATTTTTCACTACAGTCCAGTTACAGATCTACCCCTTCATAAACCACACAAAACATCCTGTCTTCCACTTCTGAATTGCTACCAGAAGCAGCATCACTGCCTTCCATCTCAGTCACACCCCAGTGTTAGCAACTGGCCACCTTTTATTTTAGAATCTTCTATAAAGGTTTATCCTTCTCATGACAGGGGGACTACTTCCTGAGATTCTGGAAGTGTCATGACTTTAACAAATAATCAATTACTTTCCTAATTACTATAGGAAACATTTTACAAAATGAATTAACTTCGAAAACAATAATTATTTCTAGTAAATCTGTTGTCCATTAGCTTTAAAGTTTACTTAAGTATAACAGAACAACACGACCTCTTGGTGCAATTATTCATAAACATGGTATTAGCTTCCACTGTAATGCCGATGACACACAGCTATATGTTTCAGCTAAGTCAGATGAGAGACACCAGCTTATTAAGATAGAAGAATGTGTAAAGGACATTGGATGGTCACTAACTTCCTCCTGCTTAACTCTGACAGACAGAGGAGATTGTAGTAGGACCACATGCAGCTAGAAGTAAGCTTTCTGATTACAGAGTAATGGTGGATGGTCTTTCTGTTTCATCTTGTCCAGCAGTAAAAGATCTTGGTGTGATTATTGACTCTATTTATAATCCCACTCTCTGTGTTTATAATGATTTATAATCCCACTCTCTGTGTTTATAATGATTTATAATCCCACTCTCTTGTGTTTATAATGATTTATAATCCCACTCTCAATGTTTTATAATGATTTATAATCCCACTCTGTGTTTATAATGATTTATAAACCCACTCTCTTGTGTTTATAATGATTTTTAATCCCACTCTCTGTGTTTATAATGATTTTTAATCCCACTCTCTGTGTTTATAATAATTTATAATCCCACTCTCTTGTGTTTATAATGATTTATTATCCCACTCTCAGTGTTTATAATGATTTATAATCCCACTCTCAGTGTTTATAATGATTTATTATCCCACTCTCTGGTGTCACCCAGATGAGGATGAGGTTCCCTTTAGAGTCTGGTTCCTCTCAAAGTTTATTGTATTTTTGATGGAGAAGTATAGGGATGGTCAGAGAGAGCTGCACTGTGTGTTTGTAGACTTGGAGAAAGCGTATGACAGGGTGCCAAGAGAAGAGCTGTGGTACTGTATGAGGAAGTCAGGAGTAGCAGAGAAGTATGTCAGAGTGGTGCAGGACATGTATGAGAGGAGCAGGACAGTGGTGAGGTGTGCTGTAGGGCAGACAGAGGAGTTCAAGGTGGAGGTGGGACTGCAGCAGGAATCGGCTGAGGTTTGCGCTGGAGAGAAGAGGAATGGAGGTGGAGGTTTGCGCTGGAGAGAAGAGGAATGAAAGTCAGTTGTAGTAAGACTGAGTACATGTGTGTGAATGAAAGGGAGGGAAGTGGAACAGTAAGTTTACAGGGTGAAGAGGTGAAGAAGATACAGGAGTTTAAGTACTTGGGGTCAACAGTCTAGAGTAACGGAGAGTGTGGGAAAGAGGTAAAGAAGCGAGTGCAGGCAGGTTGGAATGGGTGGAGAAAGGTGTCGGGAGTTCTGTGTGATAGAAAAATATCAGTGAGAATCAAGGGGAAGGTGTACAGGACAGTGGTGAGACCGGCCATGCTGTATGGTTTAGAGGCAGTATCACTGAGGAAGAGACAGGAGTCAGAGCTGGAGGTAGCAGAGCTGAAGATGTTGAGGTTCTCTTTGGGTTGGACAGGATTAAGAAGGAGTACATCAGAGGGACAGCTCATATTGGATGTTTGGGGGACAGAGTTAGGGAGGACAGATTAAGATGGTTTGGACATGTCCAGAGGAGGGAGAGTGAGTATATTGGTAGGAGAATGTTGGACATGGAGCTGCCAGGAAGGAGGCAAAGAGGAAGGCTAAAGAGGAGGTATATGGATGTAATAAATGAGGATATGAAGCTAGTGGGTGTAAGTGTAGAGGATGCAGAAGATAGGGAGAGGTGGAGAGAGATGATTCACTGTGGAGACTCCTGAAGGGAAAAGACGAAAGAAGAACCCTAGACTGGGTCATAACAATGGTGCAAAATAATCATGAGCCAGGAGCTCTGCTGAAATTCCACCTGGGTCTCACACACACACACACACACACACACACACACACACACACACACAGCTCTATAGCTACATTAAAGGACAAACAACATACTACAGTCCAGTCTGGTTTTCCCTTTTTGTGTGTTATACTTCCCCGTGTGTGGTCATAAAAATCATAAAATATCAACAACAACAATATCAACAACAATAACAACAACAATATTACTATTATTATAAAAATATAAATAAAAATGTTTCCTCTAACAAGTATAAGGCTTTTCAAAAGTCAGCTTTCTATGAAAGGCCATTTCCACCTCACAACTAAAAACTAATAATAAATCAAAACTGTTTTGGGATTAAAATTTGTATAATTGCAGTTAACATGGTTCTGTCTGTCTGGTGGAATGTCCACATGTTTAATAGCTGACCTTCAGATATTTTTATTCCCTATTTTATCTATTTACATTAACTCCACTCTGTATCACTTTCAGGTCAAAACATCCCAAAGTTCATATTACTCAGAGTGTTTTCAGTTTCTCTCTTTCTAACACTAACAGTAGAACAGTTTTATTCAGCTTTACTTACATTGCTTTTCTGGAGGCTGTGATCACAGGCATCATCTTCAGAACAACAGTTTCTGTTATCTTATCTGTACTGATATATTTACTCAGGTCAAACTCTTCCAGCTCCTGTGCTGAGGTCAGTAACACAAACACCAGAGCAGACCACTGTGAAGAAGAGAGTTCACTTTGTTTTCCAGATTTCAGGTAGTGCTGGATTTCCTCCACTAGAGAATTATCACCCAGTTCATTCAGACAGTAGAACAGATTGATGGATTTCTCTGTAGGAAGATCTTCATTGATTTTCTTCTTAATGTACTGAACTGTTTCCTCTATGCTCTGGGAGCTACTTCCTGTCTGTGTTACTAAAGCATGTAGGAGTTTCTGATTGGACTCCAGTGAGAGACCCAGAAGAAAGCGAAGGAAAAGATCCAGATGTCCAGTCTGACTTTCTAAAGCCTGATCTATAGCACTCTTGTGTACATCTGAGATTGTAATTATAATTAATTTAATCAGCCATTTAAAGCCTTTATTCTGACCAAGAGCATTTCTCTTCTTCTTCATGAATTTCAGGTGCACATACAGAGCTGCAAGATGTTCCTGAATACTCAGATGAACAAAGCAGTACACTTTACTCTGGTGAAGCCCAAACTCCTCTCTGAAGATCTGTGTACACACACCTGAGTACACTGCTGCTTCTGTCACATCAATGCCACACTCTCTCAGGTCTTCCTCATAGAAGATCAGGTTCCCGTTCTTCAGCTGCTGAAAAGCCAGTTGTCCCAGTTTAAGAAGCATTTCTTGATCACTCTCCAGCTTCTTTGTGTATTTTTCTCTTATGATGTTTGTCTGAATGATGAGGAAGTGTGTGTACATTTGAGTCAGAGTCTTGGGGATCTCTCCACTCTCTGCTTCACCCAACATTCTCTCTAGAACAGTGGCTGAAATCCAGCAGAAGACCGGGATGTGGCACATGATGTAGAGGCTTCTTAATGACTTCAGGTGTGTGATGATGTTATTGGCCAGGCTCTGATCACTGATCCTCTTCCTGAAGTACTCCTCCTTCTGTGGGTCATTGAACCCTCGTACCTCTGTGACTCGATGCACACACTCAGAGGGGATTTGATCAGCTGCTGCTGGTCGGGAGGTGATCCAGATGAGAGCAGAGGGAAACAGATTCCCTTTAAACAGGTTTATCAGCAGCACCGGCACTGATGCTGATTCAGTTACATCACACACTCTCACTGTGTTCTGGAAATCTAGAGGAAAACGACACTCATCCAATCCGTCAAAAATGAACAGAACCTTTTCCAAACTGGACATTTCTGTTTCTTTTGTTTCCTTAAAACAGAACTGAAGGAGCTCCATCAGACTCAGTTTCTGGTCCTTCATCAAGTTCAGCTCTCTGAAAGGAAGTGGAAATATGAGGTGGATGTCCTGATTTTCTTCCCCTTCAGCCCAGTCCAGAATGAACTTCTGCACAGAGACTGTTTTTCCGATGCCAGAGACTCCCTTTGTCAGAACAGTTCTGATGGGTTCATCTTGTTCAGATAAAGGCTTAAAGATGTCGTTGCATTTGATTGGTGTTTCCTCTGTTGTTGTTCTCCTGGATGCTGCCTCGATCTGCCTCACCTCATGTTCATTATTGACTTCTCCACTGTCTCCCTCTGTGATGTAGAGCTCTGTGTAGATCTCATTCAGGAGGGTTTGGGTTCCCAGGTTTATTATCACTCCATTCAAACACTGAAACTTCTCCATCAGATTTAATTTGAACTTTTTCTGGAATTCATTTACAGCCACAGATTCTGGGTCATGCCTGTGATATGGTGAAGCAGGAAGATGTGGTGAGACATGGGCTTCAATTATTAGACTTTAAGATCACTTTTTTCTGACTGGTTACCACAGATAGTTCTTTATAATGTTCTCACTATGTGTTTACTTTCATCTACTGTATGTTTTCTATAATCTAATCACTCTGTAGTTAATAACAGCAGAGAGGTTTATAATACCAGTGTGTCAGAGTCACAGTCATGTTGGTTTGATCTTACCCTGTATCTGTGGTGATCATTTCTCTTCTGTCTCCTGCCTTCTGTAGAACACTGGGAACAAAAAGTGGAGTTGATCAGATACATCACTTCACCTATTTTAATTCTAGTTATTCTAGGTTTATTTCTGTGTGTCTGTTAAGGGTGTGACTGAATACAGCACTCTGAATGAACAGGTAATGTGTTCTAAACAGATACAAATACAGATACAGTTTTTAAGAAATCTTGTCTGAAAGGTTCACAGGTATAAAATCCCTAACTATAGCCAGTATAATACTACAGCCTGGATGTGACACCAGTCCATCAAACATAGGGGCAATTTATGTTCACCAATCCACCTACTGGCATGTGTTTGGGAGGTGGGAGGAAACCGGAGAACCTGAAGGAAACCTACATGGACAAGGGGAGAACATGTGAAACTCCACACAGACAGACACTGGAGACCCTGGAGCTGTGAGGCAGCAACTTGTATTTCATCAAAATAATAAAAAACAATAATATTGTAATAATAACTCAATAATAAAAACACATTTCTGTCAGTCTGCAGATACTTTCATTATCTTTCTGTATGACTTCTGAAATTTTCATTCACTGCTTTTCCCTGTCTCAGTATTAAGTCTCAGATTAAAGTATTAAGTATTTACAATATTTACACAACATTTACACTCACACTGAAATTTACACTACATATATTTCTATATTAACTAAAAGTATCAACACTAAAACTTATACTGTATAATATAAATATCAAAAATATTAAAATTGCTGCTAATGACTGTGTAGTGTGGCTTTTAAAGGGGAACTTCAGACAAAATCTAAAATTGAACCACTGAGTGTTTTAAACATCCTGCTCATGTCTTACAGTGATCACACAGCAGCTCTGTAGATTTACTGACTGAATTCTGGTGTAACTCTAGAAGATTGGTATCCTGTCACTGGATAAATGATGCTATGCGGTGGTCTAGCCTGCAATGACCCCAAATATATTTGGACACTTGAGCCATTACAAACACATGAATCTCACTGCGTTACAAAACAACATGTGAAACCAAGTGACATTTATTTTAAAGACACCATTAGCACACTTTCCAAGTAAAACATTCAGCAAAAACTTTTAGACATTAAATAAGACAAAAATGTTTTTAGACTCTTAATAGTGGCTTTATTAAGGTCACAGTTACAGTGTTTTAGTATGTATTTTGTTATTCTGTTTATCTAGTTAAATTTCTCTTTAAGTGTGACTTTAGCAGTGACATTAACAGTGAGGAGACGTTACCTGTGTAGAAGTGAGGAGTCTCCATCTTTAAACAACAGAGGAGGATTCATAGACTCATCAGTCTTCATGGAGATACAGCTGGGTGCTGGTGATTCTGATCTCTTTCCCTGGAGTTTACTGTACAACATTATAGACAGTCCTTTACTCATTTATATACACTCCTTACTGTTTTAACTCACTTCTTAATTTAATGAGGATTTTTTAAATTAGTTTTTAATTAAACTTTCCTTACAGTAAACAGAATACATTTTTATTGTTAAGTAGTGACTGTTAGATTTTTAATAATATTAAACCCTTTGGTTAAATTCTTTCATATATGCTCACTAAATAATTTAGATATGAATATTTAATGACTAGAACACAAGGATGTTGTAGGTTACCAGTTGTTTGATGGTGGGGAAACATTATCTGTGTCTAGATCAGGAGTCTCCATCTCTGAATATTAGTAAAGTTTGCACAAACATACAGCTGAGTCCTGAAGAGTCTGATCTCTTCTGCTGGAATGGATCACACTCCTAGAAAACACACAAACAAATGTGCAGTTAAACTTTCACACAATAGTTTTCACATCTTTATTCTTAAAGAAAAATGCTGCTCCTTTAGTTTAAAAAATTAACAAAGGTTTGACCTCTCACTTGATGACTCTCTTCAGCAAGTCATTCATTTATTCATTTTCAGTGATTTATCCTGATCAGAGTCAAACCAGACAAACCTGTATACACACACACACACACACAAACACACACACTGTTGTCCAACAGATAAAGGAAACTACCCAGACACAATAACAGATGGGCAAGTAAAATGTTTTCTTTTTTACATGTTGCGCCGCTGTGCCACGTTTGTATTTGCACACACACTAGTTTATTATTGACGGTGTAAAGTGTGGTTGATGTTTATTTTAGACTTGTTTTTCCGTTCTGTTTGGGAAAATGTATTTGGTTGTTTGGTTGTGTTTTGGTATTTGGCCTCTTGGAATGGGAGAGGGCCTGTACAAATATTTCTGCATATGGGTCTGTGGCTGATTTACTACACCACTGGTTATACGGATCTATTAACAACAGCCGCAGCTTTCAGAAATAAACCTTTTAGTTTTACTTCTTTTACGATTTTACTGAGGCGAAAATAGAAAAACTAAATGTAAAACTATATTCCCCAAACAGCTTAATGTTTATTTTACGATAAATTAAAGAGCGGAAGCTGAAAGGTCTGTAGAGTTCATACACCATCAGAACAGCTGTAAAGATTTACTACATCTGATTTCACACCACTTTAATATACAATATATCCACATTCTTCTAACATAAAGTCGTTAAAAATAAACAAATAACTCACCTTTAGTCAACAGTCCTTGTTCTGTGACATTAATATCCCCGATTCTGCCTGGAGATTTGTAACTTTTGCAAAATGGAGTCGAGGCGGAAAGAGAATCACTTTCACTTTGGTAAGATTCATTATGATGGATGTGTCGTTCCGGACTGAGTCGACTCTTTGAGTCGGCTCCTTTGGTAGGAAACTGATTCACAAATGTAACGGTGGAAAGAAGTGCGTTCATACACTCTCAAAACAAATGAGTTTAAAACAACACACCGTGCTATTTCCTATAGACACCATATAGACAAAAGTATTGGGACACCTGATCATTACTAACAGGGATGTTAATGACACTACATGATAAATACACTGAGATTAATATGGAGCTTGACCCCTTTGCAGCTAACAGCTTCCACTCTTCTGGACAGGATTTGGAACTCATTGTTTATTGAATCAGCAGGATGTTGGTGACTTTTACACACCATGCTACGGAAGCCCAGAGAGGCCATGTGATATTATTATTTTTGCTTTTGTTTTCTCGTGATCTCGACATAATCAGAACCGCGGTGAAGTGAGTTTGATATTCGGACATTAGACGGACATTCGGAAGCGCTAGTTTAGGGACCGTCGACAAATTTCTGTACGACTGAAATGTGGGACTTGTTACTTCACTGACTACGTTCCCCAGTTATTCTAATTTCTTCTTAAATATACATATGGCATGCGGCATTGCAAACAGCATTTGTTTATTTATAAATAAAAATTGAATTAATTGATAGTATTAATTATGTATCATGTGAATTAATTTGCTATTATAAATTAATTTTTTAATAAAAAAACTATTTCTTTAGTAGCTTCTAGGTCATGTGACCCTGTGACCCAAATCTAGTACCAAAATGATCTACTTGGACACCTCCACAGGGTACACCTCTTTGTATCCCAAAAAATCTCTTCACTGATTTTTATTCATTTGTTTATTTTCTTCATTTGTTTAACTCCTTTCTTATATAAATAAACAAGTCATTTTTGTCACAATTACACACCGTTTTTTATTGTTATTACACAATAGTAATAAACACATAAGCAGCATTTCCATTTTTTTCCATTATAATGTCCTTTTAATAGCCTTTTTAAGTAGTGTTGAGTTTTTAATGAGACAGATTTATGACTTTAGCTGAAATGAACATGAACAACTTTAGTTTAGTTTAATCAACTACTATATTGTTAATAAACTGTGCATGTTGTATGTCTGTTTTATTATTAGATTAGATATCTGTCTTCTAAACACATTCTGCTGCATTAAATAACACTGGATAACATTTTCCAAACCAAAGACAAATGAATGCTTGACATATGAACTCAGGGTTAGTCCTATGGAAGGTCCTTACAAGGATAGTAAAGTGTGTGTGTGTGTCTTCCTCCAGGTGGATTCATACACATCTGGAGAGGAGTGTGAAGCTGTGATAGTTTATTGACATTTTTATCAAATGTTCTTGGACACACTGGAGCACAGCTAAAACTCAGAGTTTCTTAAAAAATGAACTGAAGTGTCTTGAGCCCAAAGGGAAAGGAAACTTCACTTGAATTCCCTGACTTCCGAACACAAAGTGGACTGACGGTGAACTGATTTGGCAACAAATTTCTGCTGAATTACTGAATTATAAATCAGTGGCATCAGGCACCTGAGACACTACTGGTCTGTGAAAAATATATATCTGTGTACTCCATTTACACCAGACATAAATACAGGAACCATATTCAGCAGTGGCTACAGAGTGTGAACTTCTCTCACAATGAACCTGAGATTATCTTTTTTTCCTTCAAAAATACAAAGTCGATTTGTAAGTTGGACAAAATGAAATGAATCTTTAACAGCACTGTCACACTGGATAACAGACACAACAACTGCAGTAGAACATTTAAAAAAGTCCAACATTTATTAAAAAACCCAATAGACAGATATGTAGAAGATAAAGGAGTTTTACTATCCACTATCCCCTGGTGTACAGACACACTGGTCAGCCTCAGGGACAGGAGTCAGGACGATGATGGTGGAAGGAAAATAGTATAATTAGTATCAGAAGGTTTATGAGGTTTTATTTCATTCAGGTGTACGAGTTAAATTAGACAGAATATGTTTATAATAGGTCTTAGTGACATGTGTTATGAATAAGTGTGACACTTTAATGGGTTTGACCAGAACTGAGGAGACAAGAGGCAGCTATCAGACATTTACATTTACGTTTCTGGCATTTGGCAGACGTCCTTATCCACAGTGACTTACATTTTATCTCATTTTATACAGCTGAGTAATTGAGGGTTGAGGGCCTTGCTCAGGGGCCCAGCAGTGGCAGCTTGGTGGAGCTGGAATTCAAACTCACAACCTTCTGATCAGTAGACCAACACCTTTTTCTTCCCTTTTCAGTGATTTCATCTCAGTACACACACACACACACACACACACACAGTGCTGGAGTGTTGAGGTGTGAGGAAAGACCTGGTCCCTGTGATGTGTCTTGGTGAACTGCAGAACCCCCCTCTCCTGCACTGAGCATGTTTCTTTCACACACGGTCTCCTTGCTCAGTGTTCACAGTTCATCTCTGTAGTAGTCCAGTTTAGCACAGGACATCTCCTTACACAGCTGCATGACCTCTCAGAACATCTGTTCAGCTAAAATAAAAATAAAAGACAGACATTGATCTGATGTTTACTGATTTATGAAGAACACTATAACACCACACATTACTCTAAATATAACAGAAAATAATCACTGAAGAAATCCATTAGTTAACTTTAGAAGCTCTAAATGATCTGAATGTGCTGTATGTGTGTTTCCAATCATGTAGCACGGTGCTGTAGAATTCTCAAATCTGATTGGACGAAAGGCGTCATTTTTGCATAATAATAAACTGATATTAAAAATGTGCTGTTTAACCAAGAGAAATGTCATGTTTTTATTGTTTATTTAACATTTATATAAGGAGTCTCAGGCGTCTCAGTTCATCAGCTCAGATAATGGAGATAATTATCATCAATAGTACTGTTATCATCATAGTGCCTTTATCATCTTAAAGTGGAGAACAGTCTGGAGTGTGTGATTCTGCTTATACCACAGCAAACTGAGAACAATCACACATTTATTAATGAAGCACACATCACATGTTTTAACAGTCTAAAGTTAAAGATTAATGCTGCTTGTGTGTGTGTGGTCAGTTTAGCTCACCATCCTGCTGCTTGACCAGTCCTTGGTGGATGTAGTGAATGTAGGTGAAGAAGTTGCAGACGGAGGTGATCTAGGAGTAGAAAGGAGAGGAGGAAGAGGTAACTTGGTTGTAGTCACTAAAGTCTACATGAACACCGTACACCATTCTGTACACTGTCACTTCCTACAGTTTCTCCCTCATCATCAGTCTAATCAGAATTCCAGTTCAGTTCTACTGGACACAGACACGGCCATACACACTACAACATGCAGTGAAGTGCTTTATCCACTGTCCATGTCGTAAGAATATTAAAAATAGAATTACAATAAAAACACTGAATTTAACTTTACAGGCAGGAAAGAGAAAAATCAGACTATTCTGTCTTCTTTAATCATCTTCCTTTTCAATTTGAACCAGATCTCTGCTTGTCCAGAGCGTTACACTGATGTGCTGATTCATATATTGTTTTTCTTTCCATCCTTTTTATTGTGTTTTCTGAGCTTTTCTTTGGCTTCTGTAATCTGATCATTTACTTTACAGGATCAATCAGAAAAGAAAATACAGATTCATTTTATCCAAATCACAACTTCATTGAAGGAAGAAAACATTTCAGATACTTTAGAATGAAATTCCAGGACCTTTCAAGAGATATAATTTAATCATTTTCTTTATTTCTTCTTTTTAAATTCCAAAAACAAATGATTAATAATAATAATAATTATAATAATAATAATAATAATAATAGAGAGAGAGAGAGAGAATGTACACTTCCATGACTTCCTGCCACTAGGGAGGGCAAAACAGAAAGAAAGGAATAAAGAAACAGAAGAGATGGAAAACGCTGACAAACAGAAGCAGCAGAGCTGAACATTTGATCAAACAGAAGTTTAGGGTGAAGGAGGTACAGACATGGTGGAGTGTGTGAGAGGGAAAGCTGTATATAAAACACTATATCCAATCTGGACCCATCTTTTATAAAAACACACTATCCTTCTGCTTCGTTACAGAATCATCAATCACTGTGAATGTGGAAGAAATATCAAATGAAATAAAAAACAGACTTTAGTGAGGGTTTTATTTTGTTCCTGTAATTAACACACCCACATGCTCTGATGGATTAAAGCCCCCTGAACTGACATTTACACACACGTCATTCCCCTTTGTTCCTCACAGAGATTCAGAAAATTCACTTCTCCCGTCAGTGGTTATAATGTTATGGCTGGTGTGTGTGTGTGTGTGTGTGTGTGTGTGTGTGTGTGTGTGTGTGTGTTTAACCTCAGGTTAAAAGGCAGTTCAATAAATGACTCCGTGTCTCTGTGAGACAGTGTTTGTAGTTATACACACTTAGAGTTAGATCATTTGTCAGGGTGATACACACACAGTCATTTATTAGTAATTAAACTAATGTTTTGTCTTTGGCTTTAATACATAAGAATGAAAATCATGTGTTTAATACTGACAGTATGATAAAGGTGCACACACACACACACACACCTCATTCATGCAGAATGTGAGACACGGGTAAATGTCCTCTCTGTAGATTCATTCCAAGAAACAGCAACTCCTCTCCAGTGTGGGTTCCTCCTTCCACACCTTAAACTCACTGAACAGAATGGAATCCACCTGCACATGCAAACACACACACACAATTAATATTTTTATATAAAACTATTCCACTCCTACTATTTTTTCTAGTGGAAAGTCTTCGCAGAAGAGTGGAGCTTAACACAGAGGGAATAAATGTGGACTGGGACATGTGAAGATGATGGTCATGTGACCACAAACCTGCAGTCACACAGGGTATGATGAGTGTAGAGTGGATAGAAATTGTACAGGATTCTTGCCTCCTTGCAGTCACGTACGATGGGCAGGGGAACGCTGAGCTCCTGCTGGCTGCCCAGCATAGCGCTACTGGTGCTCTTATTGCACACGTGACCTTTCTTAAATGGAACCTTGGAGCCTGACGGCAGCTCCTTACACGGTGATGTAGGAGACGTGGACAGAACGAGAGTCTTCAGTGCAGACACCTCGGCCTGGAGGACATCCATCTGTAGAGAAATGCAGAGGAGGAGAGGTAAATAAATAATAAATAAATAATTTATAATAAATAGTAAATAAATTATATATTGTAGTGAATCTGAAGGTTAGACAACAGAATAGACTACAGAAATATTAAACATAAGTATGCATTATCTGGTCATTAATTAATTAACTGATTGATAAACAGATTTAAATTAGATTTAATCAGACAACTTTTTTGATGAGATGAATAAAGTTTCTCAGCTTAGCCACTGTGTCTCACCTTCCCCAGTGCTTCCTTCAGCTGCTTCTCTGTGTTGGCCTCTCTCTCACACACTCACACACACACACACACACACACACACACACACACACACAGAGGTAGTAAACACAGGAGAGGTAGGAAACAAGTGATGAGAAACAGACATAGAAATGGAGTAGGAAGGGACATGAAGCTAAAAACCATGACAAAGGAATACATGAATAGAGAAAGACAAAAGCTTCACAAGCAGATCATCAGCACATTATGATCATAAAGAGAAATACTGATTAAGTGAAACTTTTATCATTTATTTACATCCTTGCATGCTGGACATGAATTATACAAAGCTGGAGATGTGCTGTGTAGCTGCTGAGAAGCTATGTATCTTGGCAGAAATAGCCACTAAAACATAGTAAAAAACACACACCTTTTATTTTATTGGACCAGGAAGGAGAATAAACCAAACGAATGAAAAACCTCAAACAGGCTAGCAGTGAGTTCCTCCAGCTCCTGCCCCAGCTGGTCCCTGACTTTAGAAAGTCTCTCACACTCCTCGTCTTTTAACTGAAACTCCTTCGGACACCAAACAATGAAATGAAGACAAAAAAGAAAATGGAAAATAATAATGAATGAATGAACAAAAAAAGCAGGAGGGAAAAATGGATTTTACTTTTCTTTTTGGTGACCAGGAAACAAAAATAAAGAGTCATGGCTGTGTCACAAACGAGTGTCATCTGAACAAACACTCCTGGACCAGATGTTCACTAGAAAAGACACTTTCTCCAGTCTGGAGGCAGAGCAGATGAATGTATACAAACTGCATGAAATGACATGAGATCAGGTTGATTAGTGAGATGTGAATGTTAATGATGTATTGACATGCTGTAAGATCATTTTAGTTCTACATTCACTCCAGTGACTCAGTGCTTTCCCACAGCATACAGTCTCCACTCATCCAGCTAGACATTCACCTGCTCCACAAAACACTCATGGAGCCAGCTAGAATTCCAGACAGACACACAGATGGACACACTGGTGGAACGATGAGTTCCTGGACATTAAGATATAAGAAACATCTTTGTATAGCAGACAGAAAGAAAGCTATAGAAGAAAAATGATTTATATATTTGACCTTGCTGTGACCTTGTCCATGATCTAATCAGTTCATTTACTAGTTACTATAAAAAAATGAAGATAAAATTGAGGGGAAGTGGTAGCTCAGTGGTTAAGATGTTGGGCTACTGATTGGAGGATGACTTCAGATCCCAGGAACACCAAACTGCCTGAGTGTAAGTATTGTTGAGGATGTGTGAGATACATGGCATAATGGAGTCCATGATGAACTACTTTACTAGACATGACAAGTCACATACAGGACTGATATGATTATGCAGGATTACTGTCTACTTGCATTTACAGTATGGTGTTAGCAAAGCAAGGCTGTAATTTGTTCCGTCGGCTTCTGGCAGAACCGTGGAACAATACGCTTCACCCCAAGTGTGTGAGGGAGCAGAACCTCAGGTCCTTCCTCATGCTGCTGTGAGACTGACCATCCAGCACTGCTCTCAGCAGACAGCACTACAATCTGGACAATCAATCTTTGGGAATCTCCCCATCTCATATGGGAATAGTGCAGTGACACTTAAAATCCTATAAGTATTGTCTAGTTATATTTTTATACTTCTATATCATGATCTTTTTATCTTTAGCTGCTTTCCCTATGCTGCTGTAACAATGCAAATGTCCGCTGTGGGACGAATAAAGGATTATGGACCAACGTTCTGATTTTACTCAACAAGCTCTTCTTCAGAGTCTTTACCACACACATTTCCTATTTCCTCATTAATGTAAACAGACGCTTGACACTAGTGCTTACACAGACAAACAGGGAAAACAGTTTTTATCTACAAAACACTAAACAGCCATGAATTGTACGTTGATGTTAAGAGTTTACTCACCAACAATAATGCATCTAATTAAAGTGAAATGTCAAATTAACCTGAGCTCAGGGCCGAACTGCTGCTGTTTTCTAGCATATTAATGCTTACTGATGTTTTAGGTCACAAAATATCCTTGTATATAATTACTAAGCTAAAATAAGGCTTGGACTGTAGTGTAAGTGTTTTAGACTGTAGTGTGAGCTTATGGATATAAACCAGAGTGAGGATGTTTACTGTTACAGGGATAATGAAGTGGATTTCACTAATCCCTCACCCGCTGGGCTTTGGTCAGCTCCTCCCTCAGCCTCTCATATCCCTTTTCTCTGACTTCCATCACAGAAGGGCTTCTGAGTCGTGATAGGCTGTCAGTGCTCAAGCCCAAGGGGTCCTCGCCATCATCAGCCAATGCGGCGCTTCCGTCACCTAGTCCCACCTCCTGTGAGGCTGAGCCGTCCAGTCCAGGCATGCTGTGGAAACAAACACCACAGAGTTCACACACATTAATAATCAGCAGGACTGACCACTGCAGCTGATTCAGTAGCTACAACTTACATTTCGGGGATATAAAAGTGCTTTGAAGTAATACGTCAATGCAGAAATGTTAAAGCTTTTTAGGGTCCACCTTAAAAACAAACATACACACACTGTCCACTTTATTAGGAACATGTTGAAGGAGCCATTTTTGTCATTTTGCCATTTTGAAAAAAACTGTATATTCTACTGTATATTATTATAACATAATAATACAATAATTTACAATTAAATGCTTAAACATATGCATTGCTGTGGGATTTTCACCTTATAGTGCAGCATATAAGGTTATAGTTTTTTTACAGCTTATAGTTTTTTTTTTTTTAACCTGGCCAGGTGCAGCAGTGAGTTTGGGGGGGTGGGGGGTGGGGTTCAGGGGGCGGGGTTTAAAGCTGGTGGTCACAGAATTCTAAATTCTGTAACCAGGTGAACACAGAATTCTAAATTCTGTGATGTAACTTCTACACACGCAGTACAGAAATCTCATCAGACCATCGATAGCTAGTGACAGAGCAACACAGTGAACAGCGATCAGCAGCCATTTTACACCTTTAGCAGCGATTAGCAGTGTATTTGCAGTCACTAGCAGCGTTTAAGAAGTGTTTAACACAGCTTTAGCAGCATTTGAACATCGTTAATCCAACAATGGCTGCATTATTTGTCCGGAATCTTCACCCTGGAGTGGCAGAGTGGACGATTTCTGAAAGGTTCAGCCCTGCAGGACATGTTGAATCTGTCCATATTTGCAGGGACAGGAAGACCGGCGCCTCGCTCGGCTATGCCTACGTCAACTTCCGGCATCGACACCAAGGTAATACAAACCAGACAGAAAAACACTGATCTCTCCATGGTGTACAGTTGACTTAAGACTACATGTGTAGTTTACATAGTCTGTAAATGCTTTATTACATGAACTTAGTCAGGTTTGGTGTATTTAAACAGTACAAAAAGATGTGAAAAGATATTTCTATTACAGCTATTTGTGTGTCTCAGAATAAGTACTTCAGTTAAGGCTTCAATACATTTTTCTTACTAATGTTTACTAAGGGTGCCAATAATTCTGAAATTGACTGTGTATGTACCTATTATAAATATACACCTATTATACTGAATTTCCAAATTAAAATTAACACTTCTAACTTCTTCAAACTTCTTTTGGTTCCCTCAGCTGAGCGAGCGCTGGAAATGTTCAACTTTGAACCTCTTCTGGACAGACCCATGCACGTCATGTGGTCTGACAGGGAGCCAGCGGCTAAGAGGACCATACAGTCAGCGGCGGCAGCCATCGAGCGGCGCAATGGGATGATGCTGAACGACCGCGAAGTGTAAGTCACGTGTAAATTAGTATGATTTGACATTGTGCTTAAACTAATTGCATTTGAAATTAATCAAACTCCTGTAATTGTTGAAACAGAGGTTGTGTTTGGTCTTATGAGAGTATTTCAGTCAACATCAGGCTGTAATTTTGCTGGAAAAAGACATAACATCTAAGAGCAGGTTTAGATAAAGAGCAGCATCTCTGTTCTGTTACAGCACCATCAAGGCTGAGGATCGCCCCAGCTCCCAACACCATGCCAGCAACCTCTTCATCAAGAACCTCAACAGCACTATTGATGATGAGTGTCTGCGCATGGTGTTCGGACAATTCGGGAGGGTCACCAGTGCCAAGGTAACTTACAACTAATAATCTCTCCATTTTATTCCTAATAATCTGTATCTACTGCCCCTTACTGACTCTAGAGAGTGGAAAGCTTCCTCTGTGCTCATTGTTCCTCATGATCCTGCCTCCTTCAGGTGATAACTGAGAACGGGCGATCCAAAGGCTTCGGCTTCGTGAGTTTCACATCATCCCAGGAAGCCGCGATGGCCAAGAACGCCATGAACGGCAGGATCTGGGGCGGGAAGCAGATCCTTGTGGGAGAGGCTCTCAGAAAACAGGAACGCCAGGCTCGCCTTGAACATCAGAAGGCTCAGGAACTGTTTGGGCTTGAGCTCACCAAGCCCACCACAGCACTGAGGAAACCTGTGCTGCCTCCCAACCTGAAGAGCACCATAGCTGTTGAGACGGCTCCCACCGAGGACCCTGTCCAAGCCGTCCCAGCCATAAATACAGCTCCCACTGAGGACCCTGTCCAAGCCGTCCCAGCCACAAATACAGCTCCCACTGAGGACCCTGTCCAAGCCGTCCCAGCCACAAATACAGCTCCCACTGAGGACCCTGTGCCAGCCGTCCCAGCCTTGAATACGGCACCCACTGAGGACCCTGTGCCAGCCGTCGCAGCCACAAATACAGCTCCCACTGAGGACCCTGTACAAGCTGTCCCAGCCACAAATACGGCTCCCACTGAGGACCCTGTGCCAGCCGTCCCAGCCACAAATACAACTCCCACTGAGGACCCTGTGCAAGCCGTCCCAGCCACAAATACGGCTCCCACTGAGGACCCTGTGCAAGCCGTCCCAGCCACAAATACGGCTCCCACTGAGGACCCTGTGCAAGCCGTCCCAGCCACAAATACGGCTCCCACTGAGGACCCTGTACAAGCCGTCCCAGCCATAAATGTGACTCCCACTGAGGACCCTGTGCAAGCCGTCCCAGCCACAAATGTGACTCCCACTGAGGACCCTGTGCAAGCCGTCCCAGCCACAAATACGGCTCCCACTGAGGACCCTGTGCAAGCCGTCCCAGCCACAAATACAGCTCCCACTGAGGACCCTGTCCAAGCTGTCCCAGCCACAAATACAGCTCCCACTGAGGACCCTGTGCAAGCCGTCCAGGCGATAAATATGGCTCCCACTGAGGACCCTGTGCAAGCCGTCCAGGCGATAAATATGGCTCCCACTGAGGACCCCATCCAAGCCGTCCCAGCCTTGAATACGGCACCCACTGAGGACCCTGTGCCAGCCGTCCCAGCCACAAATACGGCTCCCACTGAGGACCCTGTGCCAGCCGTCCCAGCCATAAATACGGCTCCCACTGAGGACCCTGTGCAAGCTGTCCCAGCCACAAATACGGCTCCCACTGAGGACCCTGTGCAAGCTGTCCCAGCCACAAATGTGACTCCCACTGAGGACCCTGTGCAAGCCGTCCCAGCCACAAATACAGCTCCCACTGAGGACCCTGTGCAAGCTGTCCCAGCCACAAATGTGACTCCCACTGAGGACCCTGTGCAAGCCGTCCCAGCCACAAATACAGCTCCCACTGAGGACCCTGTGCAAGCCGTCCCAGCCACAAATACGGCTCCCACTGAGGACCCTGTGCAAACCGTCTCAGCCTTAAATACGGCTCCCATTAAGGGCCTTGGCCAAGCCATACCAGCCAGAAGAATGGCTCCAAACCTCACTTTGGTCACTTTGATCAACAAAAACTGCAAAAAGGGTAAAATTACTTTAAAAAAATAAGAAACACCAACCCTATCATATATCCTATAATTATTATACATTGTTTGTTGATTGTATATTATATTTTGTATTGTATAATTATATAAGATTGTTCATTTAATTAAAATTTGAAAAAGAAACATGTGTATGTTTATTTATTTACAAACAAACTGTGTTCAAATCTAATAATATAATAATCTATTAGATTTAAATCATCTAATAAATGTTAGATCATTAAAATGAAATAAACATTCAAAAACATTAACTTTAAGGAATAGTAGTATTTTAGTAATAGCAATATTTTCCTGAAGACAACAAGTGAAAACTTCCTTCTGTTTATAGGATTAAGTGGTAAATGTCCGAGTTAGATAAAGAATGAAGGTCCAGCTGTTGCAGGGATTTTAGCATTAACTTCTCTTTATCCATTACAATCTCACTGACAGTTTTTCACTCATTTACTGCTGTGACTGCTGAGGCTTCAGGGAATATTCTTCAATAATGTCTCGACAACCCTTAAAATACGATCCAATAGACCATGAACATGTTATTTATCTCAGAAATCTGAAGTCATGTCAAATCTCTAAATCTTAGCATGTCTCCGATCCAGCCCAGTTTGTTGGATAAAAAAATAAATAACTCATTATTGTTTATCTGGTGGACAACTTTCATAAAGAACACAACTTCCTAAGACAGCGTAAGAAACTCAACTTAATTTAACTTCATTTAATGAAGGTAATCAGAAAATACAGCTTCTATTCTGTAATCATCATCATCATTATAATGTAAAGGTACAGTCCATTCTTCCCACAAGTTATTGGGTAAGGTAAGCTTTTATTCTGAAAGGAGGAATATTTTGTCTTAGCTGCTTTACATTTTTAACTGATATTTTATCACTGTTTTAGTTTAGTCAGCTTTTAAGGTTGTGATTAATGATCATGTTTTAGCAGTAACACACATTATGAGATAAAACAAAGTACAATGGGGTTTTTAACATAGAAACATGAATCAGGTAACATGAACTCTTACCATAACCATATTCAAGTTGTTGAAATGAATGATTTAACATCCACTTTGAACCTTTTTAGCTTTTCAACATCTTTAACTAGAACATTACTCTGAATTTCTACATGTTTTATACTAGAATTGTGTCTTGTTAACCAAAATAGGCTTTAAACCAGGAAATAACAGGATTTATATCAAAAACCAATTCTTTTTCAATCTCAACATCACTTGCTTGTGACAATCCAAGGCTTAGTAATAGCACAGACCAAGCTAGCGGATAGCATTAGCCTCTAGCGCTAACGCGATTAGCGCATAAACTATGTCATTAATTCATTTGCAATGATACAAAAAGACACCGAAGCATGTAAACATTAGACATCATTCTCACAAACTCCCGGCTGTTTTTATGAAAAGTATCTAGACAACAACATTAAGTGTGGTGTCATTTCATCTTAGCATATTAGCCACAGCTACGAGCTAAAAGTGAACATGCGATACACTCACCGGGCTTTCCACAAGAAAAGTAGCCCAATATTTCATACGGATTACAAGAAGTCGTGGTTAATTCATTTTAATTAAAAACCAATTCTTTTTCAATGTCAACATCACTTATTTGTCCCAATCCAAGCCTTAGTAATGGCACAGACCGAGCTAGCGATTAGCATTAGCCGCTAGCGCTAATGATACAAAAAGGCACCGAAGCCTTAAATAATGATGATAGGCGGGTTGCTTTACGCAATCCCTCTGCTGATTGGACAATTCAACTGTCACTCAACTCGGCTAAAACAACCCGGAAGGCGAGACGGAGCTTGTCCACAAATAACAACGCCACTGACCAAGTCCTGACCAGTTCGAAACACTGAATACGCGCTTGACGCCAGCATTAATGACCGGATTACAATAGTTCCGTCAAAATGAGTCAATAAATTCAGAAATAAATCCTTGGTGAATTTTCCATTACGCTTAGATCTTCTTTTGCTTTTAAAGGTATTATTCGCAATGGGGTGGAGCACAAATTATCCCTATATGCTGATGACTTGTTATATGTGACTGATCCTGCAGCCTCTATTCCTGTTATTTTAACTATTTTGGATGATTTCAGTTCTTTCTCAGGATATAAACTAAATTTGCATAAGAGTCAATATTACCCAGTCAATAATAGTGCTTTGTGACTTCAGCATCTAAACTTGCCCTTCAAACTTAATTGTTCAGGCTTTAAATATCTTGGAATTACAGAGACTCTTTCTCTGTCTGATCTTTATATATATGTGATATAATCTCAACCGTGAAGCCAGATGAAAAAGAGAATTTTGGACATGATGGAGACATCGGAGAGGCATGCTTCTGAAAATGTCAGGAAATTATCTACTAGTCTTGAGAGTCTGAGCAGCTCAATTCCAGATGGATTTTCACTGCTGAGACAAGTTATAATGCATCCTCTACCACAACCATTCAACATGCCACCATACCAAACCAGGGGCCCTTATGGACACATCTATGCATCTGCACCACCACTCAGCACTACACCCACCACATTTCCACCCAACACTACACCCGCCACGTTTCCACCCGACACTACACCCGCCACGTTTCCACCCGACACCACACCCGCCACGTTTCCACCTGACACCACACCCGCCACGTTTCCACCTGACACTACACCCGCCACGTTTCCACCTGACACTACACCCGCCACATTTCCACCCAACACCACACCCGCCACGTTTCCACCTGACACTACACCCGCCACGTTTCCACCTGACACTACACCCGCCACGTTTCCACCTGACACTACACCCGCCACATTTCCACCCAACACCACACCCGCCACGTTTCCACCCGACACTACACCTGCCACATTTCCACCCGACTCTACACCCGCCACGTTTCCACCCGACACTACACCCGCCACATTTCCACCCAACACCACACCCACCACGTTTCCACCCGACACTACACCCGCCTCATTTCCACCCGACACTACACCCGCCACATTTCCACCCGACACTACACCCGCCACGTTTCCACCCGACACTACACCCGCCACGTTTCCACCCAACACCACACCCACCACGTTTCCACCCGACACTACACCCGCCACATTTCCACCCCACACCACACCCACCACGTTTCCACCCGACACTACACCCACCTCATTTCCACCCAACACTACACCCGCCACATTTACACCCAACACTACCATAAGTGTATCACCACACACACTTGGCTCTACCTCACCTGTGCAGAGATATGGGCAGTTTTCGTTCACACAAGCCCTTTTTCAGGATGACATTTGAAATTCATGCCAAAAACATTAGAAGGCTGTTGTTTGAGCTGCATTTTTATATTTTATTTATTTTTATTTTATTTTATTTTTTTATTATTATTCTTTAGAGTCACAACTATGTAAAACTTTGTGTTTAAAGACTGTTGCTGAAATCCACCTGTTCTTGAGGTGTTGAATGTGTTGTGTTAACTGTTAGGCAGCTCCGATATTCTTTATACATGACAGGTAATTGTATATACACAGGGTCCAAATGGACTGTAATAGCTTCACACACTTGCCTTACTATTTTTGACACCACCTGTCCTGACAATCCAAAGGCGTTTGCCGTCTTCCACAATCTCCCCTCGTCAGCTAAATAGTACAGTGTGCAGGCAACTTTCTGACAACGCTGACAGGTGATCTCATTACAGTTGTCTTTCCTTCAATGTGTGGGTGAAGCAGCTCACTCAAAGACAACATTTTGGCTCCGTCCGCCATTGCACAGACTTGTTTCATGTAAACAGATAGCGAGATAGCGGCGCACAATCTGACGTCAAACAAAGGAGACGACGGTACTAACAGTGTTTTACATTCGTTCTTCTCTAAAACATCTCTTTTTAATGGTTCACATTAACATGAACTGAAATTGCATTCTTCCCTTTGAACCTCTACAAAATAGCATGTAGAACTGAAAATAAATCCACTTGTACTGCATCTGCATTAGAACCCCTTTACAATCGCTATTTGTCTTGAACCAGCAGGTTCCTCTAACATTAAAACATGGCGTGCTTGAAAGTTAAAGTGTGAACATTGTCGTAAACGCCATTGATTCTTCTCATAACTATGATCCTATGTACCAAAGTTGGTTTAAAACATTGAATTGTCGGATACTCCGATTGGTTTTGTAAGGAAAATGTCTTTTTAAACAAGCATACTCCACTACTCTATCCCATCTAATTAGCTAGCCACAACACAACTAGCAAAATCACTCACCGGACATTAACCAAAGTTGACCAACAGTGCTTCATTCCATGGTCAAGTGGAATCTAAGTAGTAAACAACTTAGTAATTAAATTAAATGATGAAACTCAGGATTTAAAGCTAATTTTGCACTATTTTAATATAGAACTCAGGAGCTCATCTGCATGCACGTTTCTAGAAGAATCCTCGACAGGAAATTGGGATTCTTGCTTACTCTATGCTCCACTCTACTAGGAGGAGTAGAGCGCCCTCTATAGGAAATTATATACTACTACCTCTGACTTAGTATCCCTAATTTTATAGGGGTTCCACAGCACAGTACTGAACCTGAGACTACCTGTACGAGGTGCTGTGAGTTCGGCTCTACTGGAATTGTGTTGAGATTCACGTGAATGTGAACGCTACTCAGGTCTGCCCCTGTTCAGGAAGTGATGTAACCCACGTGTGTTTTAGTCCATGACCACATCATTATTTCCACAACACACGTGTAGCATGAGTGACAGGGGAACGTTATGGGACACAGTAGAGATGAGGAGCTTTACTGTACATCATAACACCATTTACATTTACGACATTTAGCAGACTCCCTTATCCAGAGCCACTTAAATTTTATCTCATTTTTTATACAACTGAGCAATTGGTTAAGGGCAGGGTCCAGCCTGGGATTCAAACTCACAACCTTCCCATCTGTAATCAACACCTCAGTCACACCACATTTTATGAGTAATCAATTCAACCTAAATGTTCTGCTCCTTAGTAGAAACATTCTCTAATAGTGAGACTGAAACAAGTCACATTACTCTCAAAAATATGGTCTTACCTCAGTCTCTCCAGTTTACAATGGGCATTCTCCAGTACAGCAGAGAGACTCTTCACTCCTGAGTCTGATAGTTTATTCCAGGACAGATCCAGGTCTCTCAGGTGTGAGGGGTTTGATCTCAGAGATGAAGTCAGAGCAGCAGGATCTCTTTTGTTGTGAATTAGAGTCTGTACAATGTTCATGTACATTATTTTAATCATATGTGTATATTAAAACATACAGAAGTAACCATGCACTGTGATATCCTCTCAGACGTGTAGGGCACTGATAAAATATGCTTGGTTATTATTTATAAATGATTTGGTTCATACACACTTTCTTTTAGATTTGTGTCTGTATATAATATTTGTGAAAAGTGACTTTGTTTAAAATATATTCCTGTTAACACTATACTTCCTGTCAGGAAATTGTAACCAGTTGAGGTGTGAAGGGCAGGAAAAGGATTTGTGGGAGTTTTTACACATGGTGAGAAAAAGGAGTTGTCAATGCAGAGACGACGGTGGAGTTGCGCTAAGCTACATAATTTTACTCAGTTCTGGACACTTGCAGAGACCAGACATTTTTGTGTATTGGCCCAAAGTTTTTAGCTGATAACTGAGCTCCACTAAAAACAGACATTTATTTTATTTCTTGAACTCATGTTAAACACTTAAACATAAAAAGTTAAACACTTGATAAGATCGCACATCTTAACTGTCTTTTCTTTTATTTACAGTAACTAGTATTTTCAGTTCAGTCGCTCAACATGTAATTGAAGTTCTCTATATCACTTCATCCATTGGTGCTTACAGAAAGATAGTTACTTACACACACCCTATTGATCATGTTCTCAACTTCAGCTCTGTGTATGAATGGATTTGAGTCAATGGGTTTAATCCTAGTCTCTATTTATGACAAAATGTGGAATAATATTAAATCATTTTAGGACCTTAGTGAAAGAACTTTTAAGGAAAACTGCATGGTTTTTAATACAGACTATTGAGCTGCTTCTCTAACACAGATCTGGCAACCTAGCTAGATGGAGACATACTGAAGAAACATTCACTGACAGAATAGACAATATTTCAGGTTTAAGTACAATTAAATAAATCAAACAAATGTAGATTTTTTTTTGCCTTTTAATTTTCCAAATTCTATTTGTGAGATTATTTCCCTTTACTGCTTCTTTTATTTGCACATATTGTCATGCTGCTATACATACACTATATTGCCGAAAGTATCCGCTCACCCATCCAAATAATCAGAATCAGGTGTTCCAATCACTTCCATGGCCACAGGTGTATAAAATCAAGCACCTATGCATGCAGACTGTTTTTACAAACATTTGTGAAAGAATGGGTCGCTCTCAGGAGCTCAGTTGCCAGGAGAACGGTACTTGTCTGACTGCATTGTGCCAAGTGTAAAGTTTGGTGGAGGGGGGATTATGGTGTGGGGTTGTTTTTCAGGAGCTGGGGTTGGCTCCTTAGTTCCAGTGAAAGGAACTCTGAAAGCTTCAGCATACCAAGACATTTTGGACAATTCCATTCTCCAACTTTGTGGGAACAGTTTGGAGCTGGCCCCTTCCTCTTCCAACATGACTGTGCACCAGTGCACAAAGCAAGGTCCATAAAGACATGGATGACAGAGTCTGGTGTGGAGGAACTTGACTGGCCTGCACAGAGTCCTGACCTCAACCCGATAGAACACCTTTGGGATGAATTAGAGCGGAGACTGAGAGCCAGGCCTTCTTGTCCAACATCAGTGTGTGACCTCACAAATGCGCTTCTGGAAGAATGGTCAAAAATTCCCATAAACACACTCCTAAACCTTGTGGACAGCCTTCTCAGAAGAGTTGAAGCTGTTATAGCTGCAAAGGGTGGACCGACGTCATATTGAACCCTATGGATTAGGAATGGGATGTCACTTAAGTTCATATGCGAGTCAAGGCAGGTGCGCGAATACTTTTGGCAATATAGTGTATATACACTAATATTTATTTATTTATATATATATATATATATGGATATATATATATATATATATATATATATATATATATATAGATATATATATATATATATATATATATATATATATATATATATTTATAGAGCTGGACGTTCTCTACCAGCTCGGTCTGTGCAGCGCCGCTTCAAGTAGAACACACCTATTACCTGCCTCTGGAAATAGCCAATTAGGCAGTGTGTCACTGACGTGGTTTTACCAACATCTGGTGAAAATGTCAGTAGCACCTTTAGAAATATATTTACTGAGACAAATAGTGAGGTGTTCAATACTTATTTTCCCCGCTGTAATAGCTTCTGTAATAGCAGCAGTTGGTGGCAGTTTGAAATGTGTGCAAAAACAGCAACAGCAGCAATTGAGTAAATGTACAAAAACAGCATGGAAACACTTATAAAATGGTTTATGAAGGTTTATGAAGTACTGTGAGGCCCTGGAAGACATGCTGTAACAGGGGTTTACTAAAGTACTAGATAAAAATGACTAAATAATTAGATTGTTATATTCAAGATTTAACAGTTTATTGTCATATGGACACAAACAGTGTGTTTCACCAAACAATGAAGATCTTACTCTGTGAATCCTCAAGCAGACTAACACACAAGTTAAGGACATAAAAAAGAAACACTGTAATATACAAGGTGTGAATTAGAAATGTATAATTACACAATCTGAAACACACAATGGAAACACAAATAACTGTAGTATGTGTAAAAAGACTGTGCTGGAGGTGATGATTGTCTTTTCTGATTATTCTTATTGTCCATTATTAAAATGAATAATAATATAAAGCACCCCGCCTATCATCATTATTTAAGGCTTCGGTGCCTTTTTGTATCATTAGCGCTAGCGGCTAATGCTAATCGCTAGCTTGGTCTGTGCCATTACTAAGCCTTGGATTGGGACAAATAAGTGATGTTGAGATTGAAAAAGAATTGGTTTTGAATTAAAATGAATTAAACACTACTTCCTGTAATCCGTATGAAATATTGGGCTACTTTTCTTGTGGAAAGCCCGGTGAGTGTATCGCATGTTCACTTTTAGCTCGTAGCTCTGGCTAATATGCAGATCTTAACATCCGGGCTATTACAGGAAGAGCAATGGATTGTCGATTTCTCGGCCCGTGTCTCAGTGCACTTTAAAGTGTACATCCTGCTCCCTGTACAGTTCACTTGGAGGGGAATCACTTGCCGATTGGAACACGGCTCTTGTAATGAACCTGCAGGAGAAACGGCTCTGAGGAAGATTGTACAGGGATTGGGGGCTGTGAAGACAATGGACCAGGGGGTAAGTTACATTAGTTTTATTAATTAACAGGGCAGTATGAGTTATTTTAATCTAATATTAGTCTAAAAAAAGCTAAATAAACTTAGCTTATTGACTACCATTGTGCCGAATACACAAAAAAAACAAAAATATTAACAGTACAGTAAAAAACTCCTACTGCCCTGTTAATTAATAAAACTAATTTAACTTACCCCTTGGTCCATTGCAGGGGGGTTTCTAGGATTAAAAACATCAGGGGCTGAGCCTGAAACATCAGGGGCTAATTAGGGAGAGGGGGTAAGCAAGAATAACACGTTTTGTAAGAACATTTTTATGTAATATTGTAACATTTTCTCTCTCACAGGTAGACCATGCAATATTATCTCTTTTACAGCTTGTGTGTGAAGCAGTGTAGTATGGATCCTTTATTATTATTATTATTATTATTATTATTATTATTATTATTATTATTATTATTATTTTATAATAATCTATATTATACTTGCACCTCTTATTTTATTCCTCATTTATGCTTCCACTACTGTATGTATTATTCTTTATTTATTTTTTTTACAGCCTCTCTTCTCTTCTTGTTCTCTCATCTCTCATTCTCTCACCTGTCTTGCTGCTTGTATCTTGTCTACTTCATGCTCTTGGTGACTTTTCTATCCTATTTCTTTGAGGGTGGAATCATCAGAGAGTATCTCCGAGACTGGACTTGAGTAAAACGGTCAATTACCATACTAGTATTTCTAGTGCTGAGAATTCCTTTATCAATAGACAGAACATCAAACATCAAATTAGCATCAAACCTCTAAAGTGTAAACTCCACTGTCCTCCTGTGAAGATACTGCAGTAAAGATGGTTTTACGTTGGACATCTACTACACATTCAAGATTCATGTAGCTCACTGAGTTTTATATGCAATTAAAAGAATCATTAATAGTCCAATAGTATGTAGATTATGTAGAAGATGAGATATAAAAAAGGAAATACCCAAATCCAGATGTAACATTAACATTCTCTTGTTTTTTATGATCATGTTTTCACATTTTGTTTCCAAATGTCTTTTTAAGAAAGCTGGCTTCAATCATACCACACACTTGGAATGGGTCTCCCTATGCATGGAAATTCATATTAGATTAGAGGATCCTCAAATAACTTTTCTGTCCATTTGAAGTGATTATATGGAGTTGTAAACATAAAGTTATTTTTAGCTATGAAGAATGGTTCAGCTTGCTTACAGTAATTTATGTTTCTCATATGCTAAGAGCTTCTTTTTTTGGGTGGACTCAATGGTTTGCTAATATTCCTGAGCATCAGCTGTCCGGTCTGAATCTATCAATCATCTCATCAACCATGGACTTTATTTATGACCAGATTACTCCTATAAAATGTATTTATCATAAAGAAAAACACTGTGGAGATGTATGAAGGTCAACTGAACTTCCCCATGTCCATTCACTAACAGTAAATGGGTGTGGTTAAAAACTGTATTGCAGACAGCCACTCGAGGACCTCAGAGATATTTTGGCTTCATTGTTGAATCTCTGTACAATGTCTTCTAATCTAAGTCACTGGATGTGTCAGGGTATCATTTGCTAATTCCCTACACTCTGTTTCCAGACTCCTGATAAAGAACACGAGAGAGTTAAAAGACAGATTTCTTCATTTGAGTGTTGGACAGTTGATGTGAGGATGTGTAATTAATGTGAGGACAAATCTGTATACACAAACAAAATCATTTCTCAACTACTGCTCAACATCTGGATTGAGTTCAGCCTCAGATATTACTGAGTAACTCTTTTTTCTGGAAATCTGTGCTGATTGGATGAACTGTGATGAACCATTAGCAAAAGCATTCTTCAAACCAGCAGGTAATGTGTGATGATTCTCACCTGATGGATGGTTTGTGTTTTCAGAGACTCCATAACCCTTTAGAGAGTGAGACAGAAGGTGAAACTGCTGAGCAGAGCTTGCAAGACACACACATGCCAAGAAGCATGAACTTGATCCTGATGGAGTAAAAGCTGCTAGTGTGGCTCATGAAGATGATCTCCACAATCTGGAGGCCTTCCTGGAGCGTTTTGAGCTGGACTGGTTACAGTGACACTGACTTGAGTCCTTGGATGAAGCTGTGAGGCTGGAGGAAGATTACTTGGTGATCACTGTTCCAATCTTCCTCACTCTCTCCCTCTTTCCTACTCCACCCCTGGTCCCAGCTCTCCAGAAACAAGGCACTGAAGAGCTCCCAGGGTCTGAGTTTCCACTGAACCCAGTTCCCTCCCCATTTTCTTTCCCCCTTCACCTCTTATCTCCCCCAAATCCCTCTCTCTACACAGGTGGAACTGCTCCCACCAGGTTTGGGTTCAAGCCTCTGGCAGGTTTGCAGGAGCAGTGGGAAAGCCAGACATTTCCAGTTGTAAAAAGAATTTTCTGATGTCTTTGCATCTATACTGTCACATCAACCTCATAGAACACCACACTGAGACTCCTCCAGGTGTTGTACTCAGCAGTCTTTATCAAATCTTTATAATTCTCACTTCAATTCGATGCATTTTGATACATGTAAGAGCTTGTATTGCACACAGAAGTGTTTAACTTTATTTCATTTTAATTGTGCAGTCTGAATTGAAGTGGTTGGATGTGAGCTGTGAAATTAGCACTGTGTGAATACTGATTTTTCTACACTCAAAAAAAAGGAATTTTGCTGCCTGTTAAATTTCCTTCACTGTAACATACATTCTGTAGGATATAATTTCATATTTAGTAAATGAACACCAATAAATCATGTAGGATTTTCTATAAGGTCAACTACTCTAGCTTTTAATAGATTCCCTCATGTCAAAATAAAAACACAATCAAACTCTATGGCATCAAGTTAGCGCCATAAGTATCTACACGTAAAAAACAATAAAAAACACAAATCACAGAATAGAAAACACAATTTAAAAACTCAGTATGTGGACACAAAGGGATCTATCAATTTTTGGAAGAACTTACTTAACTAAAATGGAGAGTCTAGATGCATTTATCCTGCATCTTCTTTACCTATCTCTACAAAAGCTAAAACAATTAACCATAGTTGAACAATTAACCAAGCAATGGCGCCATCGCCACCCGGCACACCAGATACAGTGGGCACAGTGGGTACATGCATTTAAAGGGGAAATACCAAAACAACAAAAGTGACAATTTGGGTCTAATGAAAGTGATCACAGCAATGTACACTGATGGTAAAAAGAAAACTGCCTTTCTCTCTAAACTATATAAGGGCAAAAGTGACAGTTTGACAGTTTGGGTGTAATGAAACAGATCATAGCAATGTCCAGTGATGTCAAAAGGGACAATGACTCTCCCTCTAAACTATATGACTATATCAGGTTATATATGTATGTATGTATGTATATATATATATATATATATATATATATATATATGTATATGATAATATTATTAATAATATGATAATATTTTAAACACCATACTATTTTTCCTTTTTTTTCCTTTCCTACGTGTATTGTATATACATTTTTTGGCTGACTCTGTATATATAAATTATGAACATAAAGCCATATTTAGAAAAAAATAAAAAATAAAGGGGAACGCGCTCCATCTAGTGGACATAGTCTAGTACTGCAGGAGTCAGGCCAAAACCATGTCTATTCAATGGACTGATGAATGTAAAAATTTGTTGTGAGCCGTTTGAGCATCACAAAATCATGAAACTAAGCAAACTTACTCACAACCAGTTGTTCTTTCTATGTAAAATATTTTGAAACATTAGGACTTTCCACTGTTAAGATATAAGAACATTAATATTCTTCTATTATGTCCTTATTTAAATCATCACCATAGCAACATCATTCACAATATCACAAATTCCTTCACAGTTTCATATCAGCCATGTCTTGACATTATTCTGACTGATTTTCATCCAAATCAGGTGAAAGTAAGGGACAAAACATTAGATATCGTTATATATGTGAGACACATAGTAGTCATGTCCGTGTGATCAGCTTTCTACTCTTAACTTAATCCTTAGGTTTCATGTAGATCACTCAATGTACACAGAAGTTATTAGCTACTTCCTGTTTCGTTTTATTCGCCATAAGTTTAAGGGCTCCTCACGGCTGAACCGTTTGAGATATCAAAAATCCCTTCACAATTTTGCATTATCAATGAGATCATATTAGCCTGGGTTTGGTGGCGGTTGTATCAGTGTCTTGAGATCATATTAGCCTGGGTTTGGTGGTGGTTGTATCAGTGTCTTGAGATCATATTAGCCTGGGTTTGGTGGCGGTTGTATCAATGTCTTGAGATCATATTAGTCTGGGTTTGGTGGCGGTTGTATCAATGTCTTGAGATCATATTAGTCTGGGTTTGGTGGCGGTTGTATCAGTGTCTTGAGATCATATTAGTCTGGGTTTGGTGGCGGTTGTATCAATGTCTTGAGATCATATTAGCCTGGGTTTGGTGGCGGTTGTATCAATGTCTTGAGATCATATTAGCCTGGGTTTGGTGGCGGTTGTATCAATGTCTTGAAATCATATTAGCCTGGGTTTGGTGGCGGTTGTATCAATGTCTTGAAATCATATTAGCCTGGGTTTGGTGGCGGTTGTATCAATGTCTTGAAATCATATTAGCCTGGGTTTGGTGGCGGTTGTATCAATTCCCTAGGAGGAGTATTTCAAATTCCATTGGGTGTGTTTTGCTCAATGAGATCTAAGTGTGTACCGGGTTGTACATGGATAAGTGTAAGTGTGTATCAGCTATGCAGCAAGATATTCCAGGGGGCGCTGTGAGGGGTGTGTGCCACGCCCAGGGTCGAGCCACAGTGACCTCCTAATGGCCGCAGATTCCAACCTTTCTGCTGATTTTCATGAGTTTTGAGCATGTTAAGACCCCCAAAAGTGCAAAGTTGAGTTCAAATCGAAGCAAAGTTGAGTTCAAACTTTTGCCCTGGGACCGTATTTTTTGTCACTGATTTATTTATTTATTTTGCATGCTAACAATCATGCCAGTAAAGTACTGTGAAACTGGTGAACTGAATTTTTTAGACTGTATTCTGAGCTCTACTTTTTATTTTCAGTAAACAAAGATTCAGTAATTTACTTTTTGTGTTCAGTTTCTGCGATGGACTGGCGACCTGCCCAGGGTGTACCCCATGCCCTATGTGCGCTGGGATAGGCTCCAGCAGACCCCCGTGACCCTAGGAATCCTAGGAATAAGTGGGTATAGATAATGAATGAATGAGTGAATGAATGTTCCGTTTACATTCACTTCTGGTACAAATCTAATTAAAGGATCTGACAAAGAGCAAGACTCTGCACTGACCAGAACAGCAATGGAAAGAAACAAAGGAAACAAGTGAAATGTGAAACAAATCACCAGAAACAGGACAAGAAGGTAAACAACAAGGATGACAACAAAAGGCAGGAGATAATAATGTAAACAATATATACACACAAGAAAGGGAATTTATTAACACAGACAGTTAGGAAACATTGCAGGAGAGTGGGAGAAGTCCAGTTTTGATTGCAAAAATCACCCACCTAAAGAGCTGTTTCCTATTTTATTATATAAAAAACACGTAAATTCTTGCTGCATAAAGTATTTTGTGAATATATCGTACTGTGCAAAATTTTTAGACAGGTATAAAGAAATGCTGTAAACTAAAAATGCTTTCTAAAATATTTATTTTAATTGTTTATTTTTATTAATTTACAAAATGCTAAATGAGAGCACAGAAGAACAATCGAAATCAAATCAATATTTGGTGTGATTATTGAAGTCAGTTTCATGTCACAGGTCATACACCATGGCAAGATTGAGCACAGGAACAAGACACAAGGAATCAGCAAGGTCTCTCCCAGGCACAGATTTCAGAGCAGACTGGGGTTTCAGGATGTGCTGTTCAAGATATTTTGAAGAAGCACAAAGAAACGGGTGATGTTGAAGACTGTAGACGCAAGAGATTTGGTCGGGATTAATGGTGTCCTCCATGCTGTGAAATCCAGGCAGATACTTATCCATCATGCAACACCATCAGGGAGGAGTCTGATCGGCCCCTAATTTATTCTGCAGCAGGACAATGACCCCAAACATACAGCCAATGTTATAAAGAACTATCTCCAGCATAGAGAAGAACATGGAGTCCTGGAAGTGATGGTTTGTCCCCCATAGAGTCCTGATCTCAACATCATCCAGTCATCTTCATACATCTCCACAGTGTTTTTCTTTATGATAAATGTATTTTATAGGAGAAAAGATAACAGTCACTACCTAGCATGAAAAATGATAGAAGCTGTTCATTATGAGTAAAATTAAGCTATTAATAAATAAATAAGTTTGGTAAAAACTCTAAATAGTGTATATACAGTTCTGTTCAAAAGTTTTAGGCAGGTGTGAAAAAATGTTGTAGAGTAAGAATGCTTTAAGAAATAGAAGCATTAATAGTTTATTTATTTATCAGTTATCAATTATTTTATCACTTGCACACAGTTTTGAAGAAACTCAGCAGGTAGGTTGTTCCAAACATCTTAGAAAACTAATGTAGGCTGCTTAAAATCCTTCGGGCTCTTCATGTATTTCCAGAAAGACGCGATGATGTTCAGGGGTCTGTGGGGGCCAAACCATCACTTCCAGGACTCCTCGTTCTTCTCTACACTGAAAATAGTTCTTAATGATATTGGCTGTATGTTTGATGTTGTTCTGCTGCAGAATAAATATGGGGCCAGTCCAATGCCTCCCATGATGGTTAAGTATCTGCTGTATTTCTCAGAATTGAGGACATGATTAATCCTGACCAAATCTCCACCTCCATTTGCAGAAATGCAGCATCAAACTTGCAAGCAACCTCCACCTTATTTCTGTTTCCTGCAGACACGCATTATTGTACTGCTCTCCAGCCCTTCAACAAACAACCTGCCTCCTGCTAGAGGCAAATATTTCAGATGTAAAATCTATAAACTCATACACCTCCTCAATCCTACAAAATCCTACAAAGTCCCTGACTTTGTGCAAGTGTAAGAATTGATGGGTAATCACACCAGATATTGATTTGATTTAGATTTTCTTTATTCGCTCATGTTACATTTTGTACATTGCTAAAAAAACCCCATTATATTAAATATATATTTTTAAAAGCAATTTTACTTTACAGCAATTCTTCAAACAAGCTTAAAATGAAACTGTTATTAATGCAGGACTGTAAATAACCATTTATCAGGTGATTATGTTTCATTACTGCTAAGATAAAATACTGAAAATGTTACTGTTAAAGTCAACTATTAAAGCATACAATAAATGTATTATGAATCAGTGAATTTGAGTTCAATGTGGGTTTATTATCAGTAATGAAGGTAATCAATAAAGATCACACACACTGGAAGGTTGTCTAATCACAGGCCAGTGGCACTATTTGAAAAGAAATTTTGCTCTCCTTTCTTTCTGGTTTGTAAATTTCTCACTGAGCTTCTGGTTAAAGTCGGTCATCTCAGTGACCAGTCTCTTTTCCACTGACAGCATGGTCAATGCATTCAATAAGAAGTGCTGGAAAAGCACCGAGTGGAAGCTCGACCACCGTCACCTGACTGCTGCTGAATTTGCAGATTGGGTCCATCTGGTCCAAGCTCTTTGATTCTTTTCTTTTCTTCATCCTACACCTTGTGAAAGGGTATTTTTGTAAAGATATAACCGAACCTTTTCTCATCTTGAGATATTTTGCTTGTTTCCATTTTAATCAGTACCTGCCCATTAACAAGAGGAGGAGGAAATTCATCCTTGATCTGAGAGAGAGAGAGAGAGAGAGAGAGAGAGTGAGAGAGAGAGTTGAAACTTTGCCACAAACACCTTATGTTGGAGAGCACAATTTCAAATGTTCAGCATACCTCGAAAAGCTCAACCAGGACAGGCCACGAGCTTTAAAGTCAATCACAGGTTGTTTCTTGAGGATTATGTCATTTCAACACAGATTTTCTTGTAGTCATAGAGAAGTTCATCTCTCTGCTTGTCCGTCCATCCGTACCCTAAAGTCAAACAAACAAAAAACATTTAGCTGATCCCTGAAATCTGGAAACCACACATCAAGATAAAAACTAAACTAACAAGTGTAGGAAAACATATTTTGAGGTCACTCTAGAATCTACTGTAACATACATTGCTCTTTGAATAATAATTTACATATCCCAGCTCTCACCACCAAATGGTGATCAAATCAGACAGAGATCAGAAACTGTGAACTAGCGGACAGTTGGGGGCCAACTCTGGGGATCTTTCTCCCATTCAGTGCTTTGTTTGCGAGAATCACCTCTAGGCTTTTGCACTGTCATACCAGGGAGTGGACACTTGTGAGGTCTACCTCCCCTTGGGGGTTTTTGTTTAAGAGCATCACCTCTACACTTTAGTATTGTCACACCTTCAAGGCCTGCCCACTCTAGGCCTTTAAAACTACAACTTATGTTCCTTTTCACTGGACTCGATGACCACAGTACCACCACAGTGTGTTCTGCTCTCCAATAAAACATTCCTGCTGAACACAACTTCCGAGTCCCCTGGTCTCCTTTGGTGAATTCACAACACAAGTCAACACCAACAGAAAGTTTCAGGAACAACAGAAACTCAGTCCACGAAGTGATAGTCCACGTAAATTCACAGATCAGGGTCAGCGCATGCTGAGGCCCACAGTGCACAGAAGTCACCAACTTTCTGCAGTATCAATAGCTACAGACCTCCAAACATCGCATGGCCTTCAGATTAGCTCAAGGAATACTTCATGGAATGGGTTTTCATGGGCAAGCAGCTGCAGCCAAGCCTTACATCACCAAGTGCACTGCAAAGCGTCGGATGCAGTGGTGTAAAGCACACCACCACTGGACTCTAGAGCAGTGGAGACGCATTCTCTGGAGTGATGAATTAGAGCAGAGACTGTGAGCCAGGCCTTCTCATCTAACATCAGTGCCTGACCTCACAAATGCACTTCTAGAGCAATGCTGAAATATTCCCATGAATACACTCCTAAACCTTGTGGAAAGCCTTCCTAGAAGAGTTGAAGCTGTTATAGCTGCAAAGAGCGGGCTAACTCCATATTAAACCCTACGGATTAAGAATGGGAGGTCATTAGGGTTCATCTGCATGTAAAGGCAGATATAGTGTTTATACAAATAGTGCTTACCTCCATCTCCACCTGTTGCAATTCTATTTGTTTTACTGTACTGTATTAATTTTCCATACACTATAATCTCTTATCTGTAGTTATGACTTGAAGTTTTGAAGCATGCCTTCAATTTAATAAAAACTTATGTAGAAACACGATACCACTAAGCCATCAGCTATCTTAGATTGTACTACCTTGTCTTATACAGGCAGGGCATTGACTTAGAGCAATGTCAGAGGACAGATGAGGTGGAACTGCTTCAGAACAGAGAGGGTGAGACAGGGAGAAGCAGCAGCAGCACAATGGTACAGGTAGGTTATGTGCTGTATGAAGGACCAGGTGATTTTGATTTGTTGGTGATAAATGGAAGAAGTGTACATGATAAGTAGTGAATACCGTGTGAATATTATCAAATTAAATGCTCTTCTTGTAGGAGCCACAGTGTGTGTTTAGATGTTTAGAATATTTTAACATGGTCACATCATCATATGGGTGTGGTTTCATATTATTTACCTGCTCACTTGTGTGGTGGGAGAGAAACAAAGAGTCAGGCCTTTTTGTAGTATAGTTTCAGTTGTGATGAACTTTTGTTTATTTTTATTTGTGTCATGCTTTCATATCAGAGGACAGATGAGGTGAAGAGGCTTCAAGACAAGGAGGATGAGACAGGGAGAAGCAGCTCAGAGTTGCAGGTATGTGTTGTGTAAAGAGTCATGTAATTTATTTTAATTATATCTCATCTCAGAAACAGGCTAGCAGGCAGGAAGAACCCAACCATGCTAACCCAAAGCTCATTGCAGTGCAGCAGCTGACCAACAAAACGCTACGGTTCCAAGAAAAGTGGTACCATGAATTTCCTTGGCTCCGCTACAGTCCAGGAGTCAGTGGAATCCTATGATTTTTCTGTGCTCAAGCTTTTTCTATTGTAAACCCCTGCAGTTTGGTGGATGTGTCTCTGATAAACGTCCTGTACAACAAGTGATTTATTTTACATTTTCAGCTACAGTGGTCAGTTTAAAAGAAAAGTTTGTTTAACAGAGGAAATTAAAGTCTCTCATTATCTAAATTTTATTCACACGCAAAACATTAATGGTGAACATTTTTTACTTTATAAAATGATTTTTCAAGTCTTGGTAATCGGCCCCAGTTAAACAATAAAGAAAGTAAGACATCTTTTTTATATATATGGTTTAGTAGCCTACTATTCTTTTTGACAGAATTTATCATTATAATCAACTTCCCCCACTTCTCAAACCAAAGTTACACCCTTGCAGTGCAGGGATGATAATATTGGGGTTATATGATCATATTTTCTTGATCTGGTAAGAACTCTGTCGGCTGCATTCTGGACTAACTGTAGCTTGTTTATTGAGATGCAGGACAAACACCTAGTAATGCATTACAATAGTCCAGTCTGGAGGTCATGAATGCATGAACTAACTTTTCTGCATCAGATACAGATAAAATGTTCCTAAACTTGGCAATATTTCTAAGGTGGAAGAAGGCTGATTTTGTGTTATTGGAAATATGATTTTCAAAGGATAGGTTTCTGTCTAATATTATGCCCAGGTCTTTCACTGTTGAGCTAGTAGTAATAGTACATCCTTCTAAATGCAAGCTGAATTGTGAGAGCTTTTGTGTACTGGTTTTT
Source organism: Hemibagrus wyckioides (assembly GCF_019097595.1). Classification (NCBI taxonomy): domain Eukaryota; kingdom Metazoa; phylum Chordata; class Actinopteri; order Siluriformes; family Bagridae; genus Hemibagrus; species Hemibagrus wyckioides. The sequence goes on from NC_080728.1 coordinate 4,016,734, forward strand.
GGACCAATAAATAATATCTCTGTCTTATCTGGATTTAGTAATAGAAAATTATCGGTCATTAAGTCTTTTATATCTTTCACACACTCAGTTAGTCTGGACAGTTTAGATATTTTATCTGGTTTTGATGAGATATATAACTGGGTATCATCGGCATAACAATGGAAACTAATCCTATGAATTCTAATGATGTTACCCAATGGAAGCATGTAGACCGAGAACAGCAGAGGTCCTAAAACTGATCCCTGTGGGACCCCGTATTTCACTGGCACTAGTCACTGCATCTAGATCATCTGCATTTAGGGGTCTAGTAAGAAGTTGAGACAGATCTGGCAGATTGCTTGTGAATCTGTCTTTAGTGGTGGGATTAATATTTCTACCAAATCAATAACATGGAGAGACACAGTTAATTTGTTCCACAGGTAGAGTGTACACTAAGAGGTGATGGTCTGTGATATCATCGCTTTGAGATAGGACATCTATATCAGTGACATCTGTTCCATGTGTTCAAATTCAGAAAGTATTTCCTCCAGAAAAGACTTAAATTGATGATTTAAACATTCGGCTCTTATAAAGTTAACTGTGTGTGTTACAGTGCTCATTACATGTTCTATCTTCAGGGCTTTGCTGCATGGTGTTTCCTGGTGCAATTCTCATCTTTTCTCACATCCTTCCCACTAATCCACTCTTTTCCCCACACATCGCAGATGCTCCATCTGTCCTGAGTTCCCTAAGTTTGTTCCAGGGCAGTTTCATGACATATACACATTTAGATACTTCTTCAAATATGTCTTTTCCTGTGGTGGTGTCATGCATTGATTTAACACCAAATGTTCCTCTGTAATGCATAAACTGGAGTCCACTCCATGGATGAAGATATCTGGTCAGCAACAACGTTTCTGCTTAGGCTTTGTGGAATAAAAATCTACTGTACTCACTACTAAAATCTGACTCCAGCTCCACACTGACCCGACAGCTCAGTCTAAGTGAGACTCATAGTTAGTAAGGCCTCAAAACTAAATAAGCCAATCAAGCAGACTAGATGAATGCAGATAAGAGATTTTATTTTGTAATCAGCGCTGACACAAGAATTGAGATGCTCACGCATGAACGTCCCAACAACCTCTCTCCGGGGAACTCCAACTACAGCCTTTATATACATTTCCCTTATCTTCCCAATGCAACACGTCACTGGTTCTTTGCCCAGACAATCCCACCCATCTTTCTTTTTTAGACCTTTTAGATTCTTTTTTACACCATTATCTTTGAATTTACAACTTTTCGAATACCATTATAATTAAACTTTCCTGAATCATTATATTAAAAATTGGGCGTTTCCGCCCCCACCAGTGGGATTGTCTTCGGCCTCACTCTCGCCAATACCTCATTCTTCTTCAGGAGACAGCATGGGTAAGTTCTCAGTTCTCCAGGGGCCAACACCCTTTCTTTTATTAACCTCTACACCTCACGGATTTTCTGATTTATCCGCTGTCTTCTATGTATGTACTCTAGATATTTCGCCTGGTACCTCCATTGCCATCCAGCACGCGCTGCGTTTACTTCATGATGAGATCACTACCGCTCAAGGTACCAGTGGAGCGAAGATTGACCATAACAATCTAGGGTGCGTCTCTGCCATTGATTGGTCCAAGTTTGGAAAGCCTGGTACCGCAGAGAAAGCCTGCCAGACTGACATCATCGATACAACTATTTGTTCTTCAAAGCCCTTGCAGCCTGTGTGCAAGGCCCGTGACAGGCCAACATGCCGTGTTAAACCTTATATTGTTCTTAAGCTCAAACGACCTAACGAATAAACCTTACCTGAGAACTCACTCCTGCTGTCCCCCTGATTATTTCACACATACCTCATACATATAGTCTCATTTACAAAATTATCTCCCACATTCCCCCCTTTTGTGACTCAAGTCACAACACACTCAACTTGTTCAGACGCTATGCATACATGCCTTATATACGTACATAAGTCAGCACAAGGATTATATACTCGTATGATTCGTTTTCAGTGTTTCACTACTATCATGGTGCTAGTAAACAATTATATACTCGTTAAGGAATGTAATAAGTACTCCAAGCTCTGTGCAGGTACCACTGCATGTAGTTCTTCTCAGTCTTGCTATCGCCCAACTCACTCGTTCTCTCACATTTGCCAGTCAATTTCATACCTACCTGGATCCCAACCCTACTCATCAGGTATTCCCCTGGTTACACGCAATCCACGTTGTTTCCATTTCATGCCCGGTGACCAGCAGCACGACCGTGCCTGCCTTAGGTTGTCCCACCCAGTGAGATCTTACCCGTCTTTGGCTAACCGGCCTTCTTCTCTGGTCACCGGCTGCCTCCTTTTTTTGGGTAGCAGCCTTCCCGTTGCCCAACACCTCTGACACTGGTGTGGCTTTTTGTGTTGCTGGTCTGTCTTCTCTTGATTCTTCAGTAGGGCATTATTGGGATCTATACCATGAGCCAGATTGGAACCTCAGTCACTCTGTCCTCAGTCACTCTCGAGATCTCATCTCCTTACCTACCCAGCCACTGTACCTGCAGAGAGCTTCAAGTGTGCAAACATTAAGTATCAACTAACTCTATGTTTATAACACATTCAGTAATGTCTACCACTCATTCCCACACGACCAATAAGCCTGAATCATTATTATTATGTTCCCTTTAACCACAAATCAGCAGTTGTCATTAAGATGCATAAATGAGTAACATTCAATCATTCAGTAGTCATTATAAGACTTCTCCAGTGATCCCGACACATTTGACACTCGGCATACAGATAGATTCATATAAAATATGATTACGCTTTTTCATCAGTAGTATTTCAAAACACACGTAAATGATAATAGTGTTGCATGCATAAACATTAGTGATTTAAAACACAATATAATACGACACGCCGACATAACATATCCCACATCCTTTTATGACGTCCCCTGTTGTTCTTCTGCCCATGTGACTTTGCGCCACGTAGAGGGGCCGTTGGGGGGCTAAGGAGAGGTTACTAGCACATCACTTAGCCCCCTCCCGATGATTGGAACGGCAAGGATCTCAGCAGCTCCATCATTTGTCTAGGAACATTGGTCCACAATACATCTTCTCCTAACTTGACTGTAATGACCTCTACCCTCTTCTTAAGTGGTACACCTATCCATATTCCAAACCTTCTCTTCCTTCTGTACGCAAGATTAAGTAACCGTTCTACACTATAATGTGCATGTTCTACCACGATGGGTAACTGTGCTGTCTGTCTCGGAGTGTATGCAAATGTTTGTATCTCTGTAATATACATCCTGTCTGCGTAAATCTCCCTTACTGATGTACGCCTATCTATAAAAGGGTACTTTAGCAATCCTAAATTTGGCTCCCACTCCCCCAAATCGTTTTTCAACAACCTACCCCATAAATACCTCCATATATGCCTCCAATCCCCCTCCATTATGCAATCATCTTTATTAAGTCCAATTCATCACTGCCATTGCTGGGTTTGAACGAAGACTCAATCTCATGTGTCATCTGAACATATTGGCCAAACAATGTGTGCGTCATCTGTGTAATCATAGAACGCAGTAGTGGAACTACACAACACAACAGAACTGCAAGTACCACCAAAACCACACCTACGACTGTTCCTATCCTAAGTATGACGGCTCTCCAATTTGAGGAGAACAACCATGCCAGCCAATCATTTGTTGGTTTATATGTGTTCTCTACGTGCTCGTCTCTAAGAACTTTCATCTGCCGCAATATTTTACTCAGGTTACCCTCTGGACCAGTGTGTATTGGAATGTAAGTACAACATTGGTCTCCAAACATAGTACACACTCCTTCTTCCGGGGCCCTCATGGTGTCCAGGATAAGCCTGTTCTGTAAGGCCATGGTAGATGTTGCATGTAGTTGTTCTTGAATCAAATCCAATGCTTGTATTGTGTAGTTCATGAACCTTTGTTGATTGTACCAAATATAGTTAATCCATCTCACGTTTTTACCAATCTGTGCCCATGGCAAGAAAAAGGTCAGTGCTCCTGCTCCTGGTCGACCAATGGCAGCATGTTCATCAGGGACTCCCACCGGAACCCCTCTCCAATCCACGTAAACCCCACTGCTCCTGTCGAATCGTCCCAAGTCGCGCTTAATTCGTCGACCTGATGTATTAATCTCCTTTTCTTGCAGCACAGTTAGTTTTCCTGTCAGCACCACTGTTGCACAGCATCCTCCCCATCCGGGTGGCAGGGTCTGCCTAGCAACACTATATCCACAATACCAGAATACATCAGCCAGTGGCCTAGTCCCATTAGATAGGTCAGGCTGGTTCAGATCAATATAGTCCTTTTTCCACTGTCTCCACACGGTAATCTTTAATCCTTTTGTATCTGCCGTCATGTCACAGTCTTTAGAAATGTTGCCGACAAACACCTGAGATCCATTTGAACATACACAGAATGGGTACCTCTGTCCCTGACGCTCACTCACTCTGATGGGCGGATGTCCCTCAGTCCCGATCTCCTCATACTCACAGGTGCTATTCAACTTCTTCAACCTGGTTGGGCCGTAGGCACATGAGATAGAATGCATAAGACAAACGAATGGGCATAGATGGCATAGGTTGTGCTTGGTGCTATTACAACCTTCTCGTCCTCTCGTTGGAAAAACCCTGGGAGCTCGCGATGTCCTGTCATGGCACACTATGCATGAGGTGTTTCCTGCTTCGTGTGCTGTGTAACTTAGCCATTGGTAAAACAAGTTGTTTGTCCACAACTCCTGGTCTAGTCTACTCATGAGGCTCATTGACTGTGCAGTGTCTCTGCGTACTCTGGGCAGTGTTGTTGGTGATTGCTCAATATAATGTATTCCCCTAGTTTCATCATTCATTTGTCCATCATCACCAAAGACTCGTATAAGGGTGTACGTCCATAGTCCTATACACAGCAGTGCTATTATTACAAGTACCAATAAGCCCCAGTCCGTTCTGGTGATTCGATCACCGTTTCCCTCCTCTTCATTTATTTCTTGCTCATCGTTTCTCTCTCTCCCTTCTCTTTCAGTGTTCTCGCCATGCACGGGCTCTAGTTCTATAGGCAGGTCCTGTATCTCCCACATCGTGTTGTGAAGGCCCTTCCCTTGGGTCGTCTTCTTCTTGTTCTGCTGGACTCTCCCACGGTCAAAACTCCTGGCTCTGCAGGTGGGGCGCTTGTACCGAAGGGGGTTGTGAGGCGGGAACAGCTGGATCACGCCTTCGCGCCTCGAATTCCCTTATCAGTGGATCCTGCTCCTGCGCTCTTTCACGTCTCGCTCCAGCCCCTGGATCTGGTGCTCTGCAACAGTGATTTAGATGAAACCAAGCAGTCTTACCTTCGACCTTTATGGCTGTTGGAGTAGCTAAGACAACTTTTAGTGGTCCAACTCGTCTGGGCTCATTCCATCTTCTCTTGAAGACCTTGACATACACCCAGTCTCCTGGTTTCACAGTCCTCAGCTCCTCGTCAATTTCGCTCGTCCTTCCCTCCGTAGCACCTTTCACCTGTTGGAATATAGCTCGATGTATTTCAGTCAAGTGCTTCACATAATTGCCAAGCTCACTTTCAAGCTGCTCCAGCGAAGGGCCCTTATAGGGCCCTCGTAGATAAGGCACAGGCATAGGTCGTCCTGTAAGCATTTCATGCGGGGTTAGATGCGTCATTCGGTTAGTTTGCATTCTCATGCTCATCAGTGCTAATGGCAAAGCTTGCACCCAATTCATTTTTCCCGCTTCACAAATTTTTGCCAGCTTCGCTTTTAATGTTCCATTGGCCCTTTCCACCATTCCCTGCGACTGTGGGTGATAGACACAGCCCAATCTGTGTCGTATTCTTAAGTACTGGAACACTTTTCGAATCACATTGTTCACAAAGTGAGTACCACTGTCTGAGCTGATCTTATCAGGAATACCAAACCTTGGAATCACCTCACGACACAAAAATTTAGCCACTGAATCTGCATCTGCTTTAGCTGTTGGGTGCTCCTCCACCCATCTACTAAACCTATCCTCCACCACCAAAACATACCTTTTCTTCTCCTTCACCTCAGCCATATCCATGAAGTCAATGATCAGATGCCTGAATGGTCCGTCTGGCTCTGGTATGTGACCTATTGGGGCAGTAAAACTTTTCCTGTTGTTGTATTCTGCGCATATTTCACAATGTGCTAACCTGTGATCAACCATCTGAGCTAAATACGGAGACCACCATGCTCTTTGAATCCGTTTGATCACTTCCCCCCTTGCGCAATGGCTCAAGCCATGCGCATCATTAATCAACGATGTGAGAACTGAGAGAGGAGCCACAAAATGTCCCTGAGGACCCCGCCATACGCCTGTCCGTGCATTCTTAACCGCCCCCCTTTTTATCCACTTAGATATCTCATACACTGAGGCCGAGTTTTGCGCTGCGGCTAAAGAGGTTAAGTCCGTTTCTGGGTAGTCATCGCCTTCAGAGTCGGTCACAAGCATAATGTTGGTATGTCCTAAAGCCGCTGATTTTGCTGCCTCATCTGCTGCAGTGTTTCCACTGGTAACAAAAGAGCCATCTGTTTTATGCGCTAAACATTTGATGATAGCTAGTTTAGCTGGCAGAGTAATAGCATGTAACAAATCAGTTATGGCCATTCCATGCGTCACAGGAGAGCCATCTGCTCTCAATAACCCTCTCTGGGCCCATGTAGGGCCGAAGTAATGACACACACCATAAGCATACTGCGAATCCGTGAAAATAGTACACGATTTCCCTGCAGTTAGCTTACAAGCTGCGGCGAGCGCTTTTAACTCAGCCAATTGTGCGGAACATGGTTGAGAAACAGCCATAGACTGAACAGTAACAAAGCTAGTCAAATCGTTACTGGGCGCTACTATGGCGTAACCCGCCAAATTCCCGTCTGGGCCTCTAAAGCACGAACCGTCAACAAAAAAGGTTACATCCGAATGTGGCAAAGGTTGATTTTCAAGGTCTTGACGCGCTTTAGAGTATGTGGTTGAAACTTGCTGACAATCATGCGGTTCACCGTCCAATGGGGTCATCATTCTATCAGCTGGATTGACTGTCTGGCATCTTTGAATAGTCAATTCTGGTGAAGAGAGAATTACGTCGTAACCTGTCTTCCGCGCATGAGTTATCACAAATGTCGGACTGGTAAGCAGGGCGTGTAACGCATGTGTAGTGTACAATATAGTAGGATGGCCCATTGTAATGGTTGACGCCTTTTGATACGCAAAGGCTGCTGCTGCTAATCCACGGTAACACGGCGGCATACCACTCTCAATGTTGTCTAGCCTGCAGCTAAAGTAAGCAACAGGCTGCTTGCCCGGTCCCTGTTGCTGAGTTAACATGGCATTAGCAAAGCCTCGCTTTTCTGATACATACAGGAAGAATGGCTTACCGTAATCAGGACTCGCTAGCGCTGGTGCTGTACAAAGATCCTCCTTCAGCATTTCGAAAGCTGCAACGGCCTCCGTTGTCCAAACCAATGCAGCTTTCTTCTGATCAGCTGCTTTTATCAACGCACGTAGTGGAGCTACCTTCAATGCAAAATCCACTATCCACTGTCTGCTATAACCCACCATACCCAAGAAAGACAACATCTGTCCAACCGTTTGCGGTTTCAGGGCTTTACGGACCGCCTCTAGATGCGTAGGCGACAGCTTACGACTAGTGCCATGCAAAACTCTTCCTAGATACTCTACTTCCTGTTTGCAGAACTGTAACTTTTCCTTGCTCACCTTGTGTCCGTTTTCTGCTAAGAGTCTCAATACTTTTAGGGAGTCTGCCTGGCACTGTTCTTTAGTTGGGCTACAAATCAAGATGTCATCAACATATGTCAGGAGAAGACTATCAATGTCCAATGAAGCTAGATCCCTAGCTACAATTCGATTGAAAATCGACGGGCTCTCACAATAGCCCTGGGGCAATCTCGTGTATGTGTACTGTTGGCCGTTATACGTGAACGCAAACAAATGTTGTGAATCAGGATGCAGTGGAATACTAAAAAATGCAGAACACAAATCAATGACCGTGTACCACTTAGTATTGCCTGGGATGTTGGAGAGTAACATATGTGGATCTGGGACTATGGGCGCTTCTGCCTCAACTATATGGTTAATAGCACGTAAATCGTGCACAAGTCGCCACTTATCTGAGTTTGGTTTTCTAACTGGGAATATTGTAGTGTTGCAACGGCTATGTGTTGGTATTAGAACCCCTGCTTCCAATAACCCCTCGAGTGTGGGTCCTATCCCTGCCTGAGCCTGTGGTGTTAGTGGATATTGTTTCTGATACGGGTACCTGACATTAGGTTTAAGTTTTATCAAAACCTGTCCTGCTGACTTTATGAGTCCTACGTCTGTAGAGTGCTGAGTCCAGAGCACACTTGGGATTGTGGCTAACAGCTCTTCAGTTTCTGTATCCGATTGTTTATCTGGTGCGATGTCTTTGTCATCTGAAAGTGGTAACTGATAAATAGGTGACATTTTCTTTTCTATCAAAGTTTGTGTGGCTCTTAAAGTGTCTGTGCCTTTTTGAGAAATGCGCATAAATTTTCCATCCGGTGAGGTGTGCATGTACTGGTTGATGGTTGGCTTCCATTCCAGCACCTGGCTAGTTTCTTTGAGCATTGGTCCCAGGTCTTTCGATTCATAGCCTCCTGCTACCATCAGTGTGATGTGTGGTTTTGAGTTTGTGATCTGGTACCAGCTCTTCAAGTTATTGGGTAACTGAACTGCCGCTGCCACTCCTTGAGGGCCCACGAAGATGTCTGTTGTCACCACGTCAAACAGTTTTCCTTCCATCATGTCTGACCATAGTGTTGCATATTCTTCATTGGAGCTGTCAGGATCAAAACACATAGTACAGTGCAACGGGCTTTTAGGTTCGGTGTAGTCCGGCCGCATAGCCTGTATCCATGGCTTCCACTGTATATAGCTGGCCTGCAACTCTGATAATGAGGGATTGTCGTTCTGTAGCCAATACACTGTGCTACACTCTGTGTCTGCCTGCGTCCCAGCCATGAGATATTGTTCTGCTGTGGTTCTGTCTGGGAATGTTACCCAGAGGCCTGTAGGGCTGCACTGAATTCTAGCCTTAAATTTACACAAAAGATCTCGTCCCAATAAATTGACTGGTGTAGAGGGTGAATACAAAAGTGGTGCCACAATGGTGGTGTCTTCTAATGTTAGTATCTGAGGCTCTGTGAAATGCAAGATCTGCGAGATCCCTGAGAAGCCTGTTGTTTTGATGGTCTTCCGAACGAGAGGGAGATTCGAGCCTTCGCGCCCTATACATGAATATGTGGCACCTGTGTCGATCATGAATGGAAAAGAACGCTCATTATTGAGTGTTACCATGACAGTTGGTCCCTGTTGCGGATGCAGTGTAGTAGCATACTGCATATTCTCCCCCTCTGGCTTCTCAGGGCCGCTTCAACTCCAATTTGGTGCGGGCCCCAGTCCCGGGCCTATCTGGGGCTGATACATATGTGGGCAGTCTCTTCTCATGTGTCCAGTCCCTCCGCAGCCCCAGCACTCTAGTGGTTGTTGAGGCTGTTGGTACTGAGGATTGGGGGGTGCCTGTGCATAACTCAGTCCTTGGGGCCCTCCAGGACTCTGCGGCGCATATCCCTGCGGTGGTGATCCAAATTGTTCCCATGGCTGCCTTCTCCCTTGCCACCGACCTCTCATTGGGCGTCCTCTAAATCTTCCTTGTGCACCGCCAATGTGGACATTAATGGGTTGAGTCATTGGGTACACCTGACTATTTTGTGGATGCTGTGAGTTTGGTGCTGCCGCCTGCTGTTGTGGCATCATTTGCGGCTGCTACGGTGTTTGTCCTTGTTGCGGCAGCATTTGGTTATTCTGTACTGGTTCTTGGCCTGCTGGGATAACCACTGCGGCTTGTATTTTTCCTGCTTTTTCTCTCTCCTTTTCTTTCTGTCTAGCTCTTGTCAACTCGCCAAGCTGTGTTTTATATAACTGTGTCAGTAGGGCCTCTGAGGCTGTTTTCTCGTCCTTTTGTTTCTTTCTGTATTGTTCCACATAATGTATCACATGTGCTTTGTAGGTATCCCATGGCATGGAGTTTAGACCGACCACCTCATCCAACGAGGTTTGGACTGGTTCTGGTAGACATTTCTTCAGCATTAATTTAAACAGTCCTTTACTTGTGTCCGTCTCGTCCCATGTTCCACCTGTCTCTTCCTTCCATTTATTCTGATAATCATGGATGAATTTTACTACATTTTCTTCTTCCTTCAGAATCATGTGTTCCAGTTGTCCTGGGTCCATTTTCGTGGGGTAGGTTTTCCTTATTTCATTCCACAACCTGTTTCTCCATGTCCCCAGTGCTATAGCATCCCAGCCTGGTAGATCCATTGCTCCTTTTAGTCCAGCTTCATCCAGTATTACAGCTGTCTTTGCTTTCCCTATTGTTTGGGCTAATATGGCTTTCACATCTCCTATCGACAAGGTATGTCCTGCTGTCTTTTCTTCAAACTTTGTAATCCACCTCTGCCCTCCATTACACATCTCCGGTAGCTGTGAGCTTAATCCTACCATATCCATAAATGTCCATGGAACATATTGCACATCTCTTCCTTTTGTCACCAGGGGATTCATTCGAACCTCTTCCTCACCATCAAACCCATATCTCTGCGGTGCTTTTAGTGACTTCTTGTCCCTTAAGGTTCTTGGTTGCGTGCGCTCCCGTTCCAGCTGCTCCTCCAACGCTGTAACTGAATTTTGTAAGCGCTCTTCTAAATCTTCCAGCTGCTGCGCGAAATCACAAACACTATCCTTCACCTTCTGCTCTTTGGTGTCCCTCTGTCTCTTTATTGCATCTTCCCTTGGCTCTATGTACAGCACTCCTCTAACCTGTCTCTCTGGATCTTCTCGCCAGTATTCAGCACATGGTTGTTTTTCCGGTGGCTCTGTTGTCTTTTCTGTTCGGGATTGATTATACGCACCCTGTTCCTCACTCATTGGTTCATCTCTTTCCCATTCTTCCGGGAGCGTAGGGGGCGCTGTAGGCCCACTCGCACACGTTGAGATATATCTCTCGGCACTGTCCCCCACTGGTGTTGAGTGTGTGAACTCCTTTCCCTTTTGCAAATACTCTTCACTCTCTTTCTTTGCTCTTTGCAGTATCTCCTCTGCCTCCCCTTCTTCCTCATTTTCACTGTGATTTCCCCCTGTCTCTTTGCTCCTTCTAATTTTTCCTTTAATTGGGTTTTCAACTGATATCTCCACGTCTTCCCATCCTGTCCAGTCGGCATAGCAGTCCGTTAAGGTTGGATACACTCCCACTTGTTCCCTGCCCACCACTGGCTCGTTGTAGTTGGGTGGTGGACAGTAGATTGGCGGTGGTCTTTCTATTTCTCTCTCCTCTCTACTCCGCTCTTTTTCCTTCTTTATCGCTCGCTTCACCGCTTCTTCCACTTCTCTGACCTTCTTTCCTTCTCTCATGAACCATTCCAGAATCTCTAATCACCTATACTTCTTTCCTCTGGATTTATCATCATCTTTGCTTGGCTTCCAGTGTCTCAGCATTTCTCTCACTTCTGAGCAGGCCTTTTCATCAAATGTTCCTTCCACCAGCCACTGCCATGTCCCCTGAGTCCTGTCATGCCATTTTCTCATACACTTCCTGACATACTTCTCGTCAGGTTTGTGTTGCGCTATTATAATGTCAACTGGTGTAGGCTGTCTTCTCCCTTCACTCATGATGCACCCCTGTTGTGCCCTGTATGCGCTACTTCTCTCTCCTGGATTCCTGTTGCCTTCTGACCACGTCAGTGCGACGCTGATTCGTTTCACTGTCAAGCTCGGCCTTATTGGATTCTTTCTTATCTTCTCACCGAGCGCATTGATCTTATCAATCAGCACTGACATTGCAAAACCTCTTTCCCAATGTACGAGTCGCGGTTCTACTGTCACAGTTGCTGTCAATCCCGAACAATAATTGTACTGGCCTGGTCTGGGCTGGAATAACTCTGCCAGGGGTTCGTCATCTTCCTTATATGGGTCACTGATGAAATCAAATATTGGGATGGCTACACTGCTGGGCTCAGGAGCGTCAACTAGTGCTCTCAATATAGGACTCAACAACTTGGGACGCCAAATCTTCCTCAAGGCTTCGTACCAGTCTACGTCAGGGAACGTTCTTTGTAAGGTGTACAGTCCGTCAAACTTTGTCAGAGCCCACAATTTATCTCTAATCAAATCTTCTGGCTGCCAGTGCTCTACTCCTTCTCTATCTTTATATGTCCGCTCATCCCAAAAGTGTGTGCGTATTCCCCTTGTTTCTATCTCCAAGTCTTGGCGAAAGGCCATACAGCTGAAGAAAACAGTAGTGCGCATGCAGTATATGGTATCAATATAATAGCTCAATACTTCAATAAGGGTAATGTTGTATTATCTGGGTCACACTTTTTACAATTCACTGAGTGGCCCAATAGAATGCAGACCCAAGTTTTAGGTGGATTTTTCCTAAGTATTCTCTGTTGCTGATTGCACAATATCCCTCCCTCGCTAAGCCTGCTTTCAGCCGCTTTTGATTTCGTTCCAAGTCCACAAACCGTGTCTCTAGCCGTTGAACTCCTCAGCCTATTCATATGTACAGCTCTTTTCCCTCACTTATTCTGTATGAAATTCCTCCTTCTAGGGGGATGTCTCCGCTCTTACTCACTCTTTCTTGGCACAATGCCCCCGCACACACACACACACACCTCTCCACCACTCCAGAATGCACTCAATCTTTTTCCACACACACACACCCTTGTTCTTTTTAATTCTTCATCACCACCTGAGGGTCTACTGTTAAACTTCCTGCAATGAAACACTTCCACAACCTCCGATCCTGCCCCAACTTCCACATGCTAATCCAAACTTCCGTGTATTGAGGACCTCTTGAGGTCATAGGCCACATTAAATTGACCCTAACCAGGAGTTTCCCAGCTTCCTTTCTCAACAACTCTAGTGCTGCCTCCGCGAACTCCCTTTCAAACCTATTTGGAAACCTATAGCCAATTCGCTTGAATGGTAGTGGACTGCTAAGTCTTAGCTCTAATCCGCGAGTTTTTGCTCTTTCTGTGATAATATTGGGAACTTCCTCACTTAGTTCCTCCGGAACGGTAAAGTAAGCACTCACACGGTGTCGCCCCGTGTAGGCGGATACAAACACTTCCACCATTCAGGATTACTAGTGTCCTTCGATGTGCTACATCTTCACATGGACCCCATGGATGTCAAACCACACTTTCACGTCAGTAGAGGGTGGAACAATTATACGCGCGACAGATACACGTATTCATCCAATTTAATAAGTGCACAACAAATTGTGATGAAACATTAGCTCACCCTTGGCACTAGGTCCTCACTTACGGTATGTGGACGCCCGCTTTACTATAAGATTTATTCTAAAGGCTATTCTGGTCCACACCATTACTACCCTTACTTTCCCTTCATTTCTCACGTAGTGCACCTCTAAAACGTATATATCAAACCTTAGTATGATTACATCCATGCACTAAGACTTCTGCCTTACTTTCTCACTCTGTTGCTATTCCTTTTCAACTTCAGCCCTATCATCCCCACCTGTTTCATATATCACACTCCATATCAATGTGCATGCATGTACACACTGGTTTTCCTATACTCTCACGGTAATAGTGTTAATAAACAAAAGGTTAATACAGTGCTATTTACAGTGCGCACATCCAATCACCATTTATTTTCCTCATGCACTCACACTCACACAGCCCCTCGCACTCAACACACCCACACACTGCATGCAATACAATCAGGACAGACAACAGACAAAGGCCGACAGCAGGCCTCTCCTTATTTCTTAATCTTTTCTTTATTTTCTCCCACCTGGATCCAGGACTTTTCTATTCAGCGCTTTTTCTCTTTATATTCTCTTTATCTCTTATTTCTCTTACACCTAGATCCGGGATTTTTCACTATATTTCTCTTTTCTTCTCTTATTTTCCTTTCACTACCACCCGGATCCAGGAATTTTACTCTTCTCTTTTATCACCTGCTACTTGACACTTATTTTTCTTTTTCCAGTGACGGTGTTCACGTTCACAGAACTTACTATTCTGCTACTAAACGCTCCGTTTGCATCCAAATAAGGTCTTTTTCACAGGAATTTCTCTCATACCACCTGGAACCCACCAGGACTTTCGATCATACAGGCCTTTACACATTCATACATCTGACATCATCTAGTCTTTTCAATACAAAACATGCAATTTATCATGTCACTCTATGTGGTTTTAACTTACACTCACTCTGCCTCTCTGCCTCAATAGGTTGGAGCAGAGCTGATCCGACCCTGGGCCGAGCGCCTCCGCCTCCCCAGACCACACACAACTAATGCAGAAATTTGGTTAAACAGGCTTCTGCCTTACCTCTGTCCTAGTTGGATCCCGTGTCTGGTCCGTGGGCGGCGGCCGCAGCCTCAGGTCCCGGGTCTGGGGCTCTGCTGTTCTCTCTGTGCCAATCTCGTCTTCTTTGAAATCACGTCGGGGTCACCAAAACAATGTGGAATAAAAATCTACTGTACTCACTACTAAAATCTGACTCCAGCTCCACACTGACCCGACAGCTCAGTCTAAGTGAGACTCATAGTTAGTAAGGCCTCAAAACTAAATAAGCCAATCAAGCAGACTAGATGAATGCAGATAAGAGATTTTATTTTGTAATCAGCGCTGACACAAGAATTGAGATGCTCACGCATGAACGTCCCAACAACCTCTCTCCGGGGAACTCCAACTACAGCCTTTATATACATTTCCCTTATCTTCCCAATGCAACACGTCACTGGTTCTTTGCCCAGACAATCCCACCCATCTTTCTTTTTTAGACCTTTTAGATTCTTTTTTACACCATTATCTTTGAATTTACAACTTTTCGAATACCATTATAATTAAACTTTCCTGAATCATTATATTAAAAATTGGGCGTTTCCGCCCCCACCAGTGGGATTGTCTTCGGCCTCACTCTCGCCAATACCTCATTCTTCTTCAGGAGACAGCATGGGTAAGTTCTCAGTTCTCCAGGGGCCAACACCCTTTCTTTTATTAACCTCTACACCTCACGGATTTTCTGATTTATCTGCTGTCTTCTATGTATGTACTCTAGATATTTCGCCTGGTACCTCCATTGCCATCCAGCACGCGCTGCGTTTACTTCATGATGAGATCACTACCGCTCAAGGTACCAGTGGAGCGAAGATTGACCATAACAATCTAGGGTGCGTCTCTGCCATTGATTGGTCCAAGTTTGGAAAGCCTGGTACCGCAGAGAAAGCCTGCCAGACTGACATCATCGATACAACTATTTGTTCTTCAAAGCCCTTGCAGCCTGTGTGCAAGGCCCGTGACAGGCCAACATGCCGTGTTAAACCTTATATTGTTCTTAAGCTCAAACGACCTAACGAATAAACCTTACCTGAGAACTCACTCCTGCTGTCCCCCTGATTATTTCACACTACATCAAACACACACCTCATACATATATCCTCATTTACAAAATTATCTCCCACAGCTTACATTTATAAATGCTTGTATTTGTCTGGAAGACGTCACACACTTTAATCATTCAGTGCTTCAAAAACTCCCCTCGGTAAATGCCCAGGCTGATTTGGCCTTCTCTTCTGCCACTATAAACCTAGCTTTCACAGCAGCTTCACTCTGTGATTTTGCTTTTGTAAACATATTCTGCCGTGACATCAGACTCTTTTTAAACTCTTCTACCCTCTGTAGCTTCTGCTGTGTGTCCAGGTTTTTGTACTCGTCCTAATGTTTCGTCTCATAGTGCTGACTTAATATTAGAAAGATCTTTTGTGTTTACCATTAAAAAGGATGGTAGAAGCATAATGATTGTTGGTCATGTTGTTGCCAGTTTGGACCTTGGACCTCAAAAGATAATGTGGAAATTCCAAGTAAATGTAATAACTTAGAACATGGGTTTATTTTTGTCACCGGACCCCATCATCTTGTTTCAAGTACCCTCAGAGACATTAAATTCATCTTTTACTCTATACCTTGTATTACTCATTTATAGCCTTTGTAACTGTTTAAACAACTTTGCCTTGCTTGATTCATGACCAGATTTTCATGTTCTGTTTTCAATGTCTTATTAAGAAAACTGGTTTCATAGTTTCATTAGAAAAGTGCTTTAAACTTGCCCCATGGCTCACACTTGGGATATTGTGTCTGTCCATTTTTTGTTTTTTTTTGCCTTACCATTTATTTTACTGAGAGAAACACACACTATATGTTATGTAACAGCTGTTGTCCTAAAACAAATTGAAATTGTGAAAAGAAAATAAACTAATCAGACTAAGCATCAAAAATACTTTTGGTTATAGAAATGTCTGTAGTAATGCCCTAGAAAATGACACACAATATAAAAATCTTTAAGAACATTCAAGTCAAAGAAATGATCACAATCCTAAACTACTCAGAGCTCATCTAATCAGACATACTTCATACTCCACAAAAGCATTCACAGCAAAGGAGGTCATGATCCAGCCTTTAAGCAGAGATTAATCAGTCACATGGTTCATTACAGCACATTATTTCTACTGTAATGTTGCATATATTAGATCTATTAACTAGTGTATTTCATCACTTACTGATTTATTCATTTTAGTCATTGCCAGTTTCCAAGCCTGGCTAGGTCTGCCCTGTCACACAACACCTACAATTTTACAGGGCAAACATGCTATTACACCAAGATATGTGAAGCCACCACTGATAGAAATTTTTTTTGGGTTCACATTTTGAGAAGAAATCCGATTCACACTGTTGCCGCTGCCTCTGAGCTGATATCAGGGAAGAATAATGCCAAAAGATACACACAGAGTCGAGGAGCAATGTTCTTCAAAGTTAACTGAGACAGACAGCGAGTATTTATACAAACCAAAGATGTGGTCTTTGTCATTATCTACTGTATGTGCAATAAAAGGCATTATCCATGAGTAACTAAAAGCATAAACAACGGACATCGACGGTGTCTACAGAGGTGGTGGCAGATTTCTCTACAGGTGGGCTGATGATGGAGTTTTTGTGCTCGACACATTCTTTATTCAATTACAAGAATTTATTGGTCTTAAAGAAAGGATATTGTGGTCAGAAGATAAGGTCATAGACAAAAACATCATGAAATCAGCACAGAGCGTGCCAAGATAATCAAAATACATCAACCACCACAGTGTTCTGGGCAGCTAAACATGCTCTGAGAAGAAAATCTGTATGCATGTAATTATGTATTTGATCGTATCTGATCATTTATTAAACACCAGTTTGTTTCTAGGGAATGCAGTGGATTGCTGCATCATTTGCTCCATGTTGCAAGGTGATGCTGACAAGAGCATGATTAAAATGGTAAATAGTTTAAAGAAGTATGTTCTAGATCAAATTATTAATATGAAAATTAAACTATTAGAATATAAACAAATATTTTTATATTAAATTTGTGTAGGCCTACATGTAACATTAATCACGGTAAAAACAAAAGTTTTGAAATGAAAATAATGTGAATGTATCTACTGCTCTGTATTTCTACTGCATCATTATTGTTATTTTTTTTTTTTGTTATTTAGACCTCACTGATTCTTGTGCAAAGTTAAATATTATGTTATAACTTTGCAGAATTTGAGCATTTGCTGTAGCTTTCAAGTGCTTGAGGAGCAGAGTGGGAAAAAACGTAATGCTAAAATGCTATCATCTGGGCTCATGTAAAATATCGTCATTAATAAGTACAATAAATCAGTAGCTGCAGAGGGGAGATGGTAATCTAACAGCTACGTTTCTGAACACCAAGCACAGCCATCACTATTTACTGTGTAAACAGCTAGTGAAAGAGTTTTATCCATGAAAGAGCACTGAATGTGTCTCACTAAGAAGCAGGTCATGTGACTCTCAGAGAACTGAAGTATTGTTGTGAAGAAGTTTCTCCACAATGATGTAAGACTGCTAAGCTACAAAAAACTTATTAACTTCAACTTCCTGTTCTTAAACATGGTGTTCTAGTTTTAGTTGTGTCTATAGAAATGTAAAGTTGTGTCACATCCATGTCTTTCCAGTGAATCAAACAGCTCAGTTTAACTCAGCAATAAAAGTCCCACAAAACATTCATGTTTTGTTTTAAAATATACTTTATTAATTGTAAAATCTGTACAAAGTTCATCCAAAAAAAGCTCTAAACACATTTACAAGTAAAACTGAAACTGTAAATAATGCAAATAAACAGTAATTGTCATGACTTCAGGTCACAGGATAGTCACGTTCTCCCAGTACCTTTAGAGATAGAACATTTCTGTGGAAACTCTAGAGACTGTTGTGTGTGAAAATCCAGAGATCAGCAGTTTCTGAAACACTTGAACCTGTCCATCTGGCACCAACAACCATACCACAGGTAAAGTCTCAGAACTCACACTTTCTCTTCTTTTTATTATTTTTCTTACAAAATTAATCAAGAGTAACTCCTCCTACAGCTTTCTACATGCACCAAACTTGGCATGGTTGTTCATCCTGGTCTGAAGTTGGTTGCTATTAATTTTCTAAGAGATCAGAATTCCGGTATTCCCGGTACGGAAGCTCAAAATGGCCTTTTTCCAGATAGAATTCCATTCAAAACTTTGGAGGTTTATAACTCAGCAGGCTTTTGAGCGATCAACACCAAACTCGCCAAGATCCTTCAGAATCTCGGGCCGGATGAAGGAGAAAATTTTAGAACCGATCGGACTTTCAGTTTTCCAGTAGAGCCACACCCCAAAATTAGCAAAATGGCTATACTACTGCAACATACACACATGACATATCAAAACACTCAGCACACTGAGGGGAACTTCGGGACGTGTGTTCTGGTGACATATCCACCCGACTCCAAAAGTATTGGCACCCCATCTCTCCACTCGCCTCCAGATGGATCAGGACCCTATCTGTCTGCTCTCCACCAAATGTATTGCCATCAAATCTCCCCACTCTCGACTACTTGCTCCATCAAGCCAACATCAAAGTTTGTCACGACAAACTTTAAAAATATAAACATCTTCTCTATTCCCCAACATGCAGGAACACTGGAGTCTTCATCACACAGATATTCATTACATCCTGAATATAAAAGAAAAAGATGTGAATTAATCAGCACAAAGTGGACTGTGGTACTTCATGATCAACAGCATGTAATCATCTCTGCTCCAAGAGAAACATTATCATCTCCTGTTTATAATGAATCCTTCAACATTTCTTCATTCTTACTAACATCTGTGTTCTAACTTTTAACCAGAACAAATGAGAACTTCCACAAGTTCTAACAGGATAATGAGCAGATATTTACCCATCACATCACTGCTCTTATCCAATCACAGGAACACTACTGTGTCATTTAGCTCTTGTTCTACATTTATATTTAAGTGCAGACTTTAAGAAGAAGCTGAGGTGAATTTTACAGGAATGACAGAAGACACAATGTTCATTTACAATCACTCTCATGCATTTTGTAGACTCTGTCTGAATCCCTGTTTTCTGCCACCACATGAATTTTAAATCAACAAACTTTACTGAACACAAAACAGCATTAAAGACAATTGTTAGAAAAATTCACATTAAATAGAATATGGTGAAATTTTCTAAAACTGGTTTTATTTCCTAACCTGGTCATCTGATATTTATTGGAACTAAAGAGAAATGTGCAAACTAATGATAATGAGGTTGAACTTTATTAAAAAAATTATTATTATTACTTACATCAGTGTCTGTAGTTTGTAATGTTCATCATCCTTAAGAGCAGAGAGCAGCTTCTTTCCTGAGTCTGATAGATTATTCCTGGACAGATTCAGGTCTCTCAGGTGTGAGGGGTTTGATCTCAGAGCTGAAGTCAGAGCAGCACAGCCTTCATCTGAGATACCACACTCACACAACCTGTAGAGAGACACAATGACACAGTCTTCACTGGTTGTAGACAGGGACGTTTCTAGAGTTTGATCACTACTGGAGCACAGAACACACTAGAATTTTATAAAAGTATCTGAGAATGAAATTGTTTTACAGAAAACAAAGCATTCAATTTTGTAACAAACTTTAATGTAAGTATGTGCTACAGATCATTTCTTTAGTTACACTTTAACTCACTGTAAAGGGCTTTGCTAAAAATGGTTTTGCTAATGCTTTTAAAACAAAAAGTCTATTTAAAAAACTTAAATCAACAAGTATTATTTTTCTGAGTAAACTAACTAACTAGTCCCCTAAATGAATAAATCACTTCATAAAGATTTCCCTGATGATTAAATCACACACAGATTTAGAAGAGTTTAGAAATGAGAAGAGATCATCAAGCATTCTTTTAGCAGCTAACAAGCTAACATCATCCATCAAATCTGTAGTAAATCAGATCTGATAAACAGGATGTGGTCATTCAACTAAATCCACATTCACATCCTCCTCATTAACACAGAGATAAGTGTTAGTCTGGTAGTTTCATCTCCTCAGTCCTCAGCTACAATGTCAGATTATTAATGATGTGCACTAACTGCTCACATCTGTACTTTATTCACTATAGTCATTGTGTACTCATTTATTTTATTGTTTTAATTATTTACATTTTATTTTCTTCTACTTTTAAGTCATGGACAGTTGAAAAGCATTTCACTCCATGTTGTACTGTGTATGGTTGTGTATGTGACCAATAACATTAAAATTTATGATTTATGTTTTCAGTAACTTTTCCCTGCTTCACATCTCCACAAAATCTGTTTTTAATCAGTGTTCACATGAACAGATCTTTCTTGAGAAGATCAGACTGTCAGTAATCAGACCTAAAACAGGATCAGACTCTAAATAGTTGTTGGAGAAGTTGTTAGTTCATTGGTGTATTTTTTAACCCAGACTGTGAAAGTGTAAATGGTTTATTCAGTATTGACAAGAACAACTGTGACTGTGTTTTATTTATACAGAATGGCTTTATCTATTATTATGATCTGGATGAAGATTAGAACATGATTTATAATATGATCTTACCACAGTCTCTCCAGTTTATAGCAAGGATTTTCCAGTACAGCAGAGAGACTCTTCACTCCTGAGTCTGATAGATTATTATCAGACAGATTCAGTACTCTCAGGTGTGAGGGGTTTGATCTCAGAGCTGAAGTCAGAGCAGCACAGCCTTCATCTGAGATACCACACTTAAACAACCTGTAGAGAGACACAATGACACAGTCTTCACTGGTTGTAGACAGGGACATTTCTAGAGTTTGATCACTACTGGAGCACAGAACACACTAGAATTTTATAAAAGTATCTGAGAATTAAATTGTTTTACCAAAAACAGCAAAGCATTCAACTTTTGTAACAAACTTTAATGTAAGTATGTGCTACAGATCATTTCTTTAGTTACACTTTAACTCACTGTAAAGGGCTTTGCTAAAAATGTTTTTGCTAATGCTTTTAAAACGAAAAGTCTATTTAAAAAACTTAAATCGACAAGTATTATTTTTCTGAGTAAACTAACTAACTAGTCCCCTAAATGAATAAATCACTTCATAAAGATTTCCCTGATGATTAAATCACACACAGATTTAGAAGAGTTTAGAAATGAGATCATTCAAGCATTCTTTTAGCAGCTAACAAGCTAACATCATCCATCAAATCTGTAGTAAATTAGATCTGATAAACAGGATGTGGTCATTCAACTAAATCCACATTCACATCCTCCTCATTAACACAGAGATAAGTGTTAGTCTGGTAGTTTCATCTCCTCAGTCCTCAGCTACAATGTCAGATTATTAATGATGTGCACTAACTGCTCACATCTGTACTTTATTCACTATAGTCATTGTGTACTCATTTATTTTATTGTTTTAATTATTTACATTTTATTTTGTTCTACTTTTAAGTCATGGACAGTTGAAAAGCATTTCACTCCATGTTGTACTGTGTATGGTTGTGTATGTGACCAATAACATTAAAATGTATGATTTATGTTTTCAGTAACTTTTCCCTGCTTCACATCTCCACAAAATCTCTGTTTTTAATCAGTGTTCACATGAACAGATCTTTCTTGAGAAGATCAGACTGTCAGTAATCAGACCTAAAACAGGATCAGACTCTAAATAGTTGTTGGAGAAGTTGTTAGTTCATTGGTGTATTTTTTTAACCCAGACTGTGAAAGTGTAAATGGTTTATTCAGTATTGACAAGAACAACTGTGACTGTGTTTTATTTATACAGAATGTCTTTATCTATTATTATGATCTGGATGAAGATTAGACCATGATTTATAATATGATCTTACAACAGTGTCTCCAGTTTACAGTGAGGATTCTCCAGTACAGCAGAGAGACTCTTCACTCCTGAGTCTGATAGTTTATTCCAGGACAGATTCAGGTCTTTCAGGTGTGAGGGGTTTGATCTCAGAGCTGAAGTCAGAGCAGCACAGCCTTCATCTGAGATACCACAACCACCTAACCTGTAGAGAGACACAATGACACAGTCTTCACTGGTTGTAGACAGGGACATTTCTAGAGTTTGATCACTACTGGAGCACAGAACACACTAGAATTTTATAAAAGTATCTGAGAATTAAATTGTTTTACAAAAAACAGCAAAGCATTCATTTTTTGTAACAAACTGTAATGTAAGTATGTGCTACAGATCATTTCTTTAGTTACACTTTAACTCACTGTAAAGGGCTTTGCTAAAAATGTTTTTGCTAATGCTTTTAAAACAAAAAGTCTATTTAAAAAACTTGTATTATTTTTCTGAGTAAACTAACTAACTAGTCCCCTAAATGAATAAATCACTTCATAAAGATTTCCCTGATGATTAAATCACACACAGATTTAGAAGAGTTTAGAAATGAGAAGAGATCATCAAGCATTCTTTTAGCAGCTAACAAGCTAACATTATCCATCAAATCTGTAGTAAATCAGATCTGATAAACAGGATGTGGTCATTCAACTAAATCCACATTCACATCCTCCTCATTAACACAGAGATAAGTGTTAGTCTGGTAGTTTCATCTCCTCAGTCCTCAGCTACAATGTCAGATTATTAATGATGTGCACTAACTGCTCACATCTGTACTTTATTCACTATAGTCATTGTGTACTCATTTATTTTATTGTTTTAATTATTTACATTTTATTTTCTTCTACTTTTAAGTCATGGACAGTTGAAAAGCATTTCACTCCATGTTGTACTGTGTATGGTTGTATATGTGACCAATAATATTAAAATGTATGATTTATGTTTTCAGTAACTTTTCCCTGCTTCACATCTCCACAAAATCTCTGTTTTTAATCAGTGTTCACATGAACAGATCTTTCTTGAGAAGATCAGACTGTCAGTAATCAGACCTAAAACAGGATCAGACTCTAAATAGTTGTTGGAGAAGTTGTTAGTTCATTGGTGTATTTTTTAACCCAGACTGTGAAAGTGTAAATGGTTTATTCAGTATTGACAAGAACAACTGTGACTGTGTTTTATTTATACAGAATGTCTTTATCTATTATTATGACCTGGATGAAGATTAGACCATAATTTATAATATGATCTTACCACAGTATCTCCAGTTTACAGTGAGGATTCTCCAGTACAGCAGAGAGACTCTTCACTCTTGAGTCTCCTAGTTTATTCCAGGACAGATTCAGGTATCTCAGGTGTGAGGGGTTTGATCTCAGAGCTGAAGTCAGAGCAGCACAGCCTTCATCTGAGATACCACACTCACTCAACCTGTAGAGAGACACAATGACACAGTCTTCATCAACAGATTTTTATCTTGGTTTAAGACTTCCTTTAAAGATGATGTGTTTGTAAATGATTTTATTATTCAGAATGACATGAGGATTTAATATCACCTGTTTATTCTAATGAACAATGTCATTAAAATGATCCTCCTGAGTGTTAGATTTAGTTTCTCTCATCTGTTGTGTGTGATATTAAACTATCAGCAGCTGAAGCTGAACAGAGGACAGCAGACTGACCATCAACTTTAACTTTCATCACTTCACACAAAGCCTCTTTATAACACTAAAATAAAAAGAAGCAAGCTCTTTCATGGTTTTATTATAGTGGAAATCATTTAAAATTCTAGATTACACCAGATTAAAAGATACTATTTACAAAAGTACAAAAGTGCTTTAAGTTTCCATCAATAAATATATTAACACTGGTTCAATAGGTTACAGACTTAAGATACCAATAGTCTAAAATTGTTTTTTTAAACATATAACAATACATAAAAACAGGGAAAGATAAGAGCTAGTTCAAGTGCTTCAGGAAAAACGTTGTCGTTTGAAGACGGTCAGAGACTCGGCTGTACGGACATCTAGGGGAAGTTCATTCCACCACCTCGGTGCCAGAACAGAGAAGAGTCTAGATAAATACCTGCCTTTTACCCTGAGAGATGGTGGGACCAGTCGGGCAGTGCTGGTGGATCAGAGAGAGCGAGGTGCAGTGCGAGAAGTAATAAGATCTTTGAGGTAAGATGGTGCTGGTCCATTCTTGGCTTTGTAGGCAAGCATCAGTGTTTTGAATCTGATGAGTACAGCTACCAGAAGCCAGTGGAGGGAACGCAGCAGTGGGGTGGAGTGGGAGAACTTAGGCAGGTTGAAAACAAGCCCTGCAGCTACATTTTGGATCATCTGCAGTGGACGAATTGCATTCAGAGGAAGACCTGCCAGTAAAGAGTTGCAGTAGTCCAGTCTCGAAATAACCAGAAACTGAACAAGAACAAGTGTGGCTTCTGCTCGGTTGGAATGAAAACCTGCACCCACACCGGCCCTTTAAGTCTCCAAGCAAAACAAAACAAAACAAAATAAAACCAACAATCTCTGAATCTACTTAATACTACAAATAAAGATTTCCAGTCAAAAAGTTTTATCAACAGCTTTTTCAAGCCTGAATTCACTCTTATACAATTCTTGCACAGCACTTCTTCAAATATCAGAAGAATCTGACAACAAGACCTCCCACAGTTAATTAAACATAATCATCTGCAATAGAGGCAAGATTTCTGCCTCCCACAGTTAATTAAACATAATCATCTGCAATACTGATGTGTTAGCAGCAAAAATCATCAGTATAGTGACGCTGCAAATTCTTCTTATAGACTGAGTTTTCAGATGATAAACCAAATCACAAGTGACCATCACAAGTTATTTTTCACCTCGACTGACCGATCATACTCTCTTTGGAAGTTCACTACTGACCAATCAGTGTTGTGTTTTCAAGCATGATTTGAAACACAGAAGTTCATGGCTTCATGTGAACAGAACTCTTGTTTAATTTTAGTTTCCAAATCATTTTCTATTACATCATTACACTGTAATTTCAGACACATTGCAGTCACATCAGAGTCTGTGAAAAATCATCAGTGTGCAGAAAAAGAAACAATCTTCCTCCTCAGGACATTGATGATGAAGCTAAAACTTCTGCTTCATTCTCACTATTAGAGAATGTGTCTTACTGAGGAGCAGGTCATGTGACTCTCAGAGAGATGATCTTACCTCAGTTTCTCCACTTTACAGTGAGGATTCTCCAGTACAGCAGAGAGACTCTTCACTTCTGAGTCTGATAGTTTATTACAGGACAGATCCAGTTCTCTCAGGTGTGAGGGGTTTGATCTCAGTGCAGCAGTCAGAGCAGCACAGCCTTCATCTGAGATACCACACTTATACAACCTGTAGAGAGACACAATGACAGTCTTCACAGTCAAGACTTTTATTATATAAAGTATAATTAATACTCAAAAGCCAGCAGAACTTAAAAACTTTCAAAAGAACTTGAACTAACTTGAGAACATGACTGTAAAAAGTGACCACTGAGCTGAAAGAGGTTTGTTCATTTACTGTTGTTGTTCATTTATTTATTATAATCATATAATAAAATGAGAGATATTTGTATTGCTGTGTTTTTCTGGGTTTTTTAATATTAAAGTTTATATGAAAATCAACATACAAATAAAATAATAGAGAGAGACAGAACCCCAGACACTTCAGCCAAATGCTCACACTCAGCACTCATTCAGTTCATGGAGAGAGAGAGAGAGAGAGAGAGAGAGAGAGAGAGAGAGAGTAGTAACACTAGTAAGCTATCACCACTATCCACTTCCTTGGCACTAACTACACAGCTACAAATCCAGAGCAGCTCCAGAATAATGGACACTGAGGTAAGTGCTGAACATGTTCACTATGAACACACAACATCATCTCTTCTCAAATGAAACTGTTTACAATCTCTGTGTGGAACATTCAGGGAATTACATTTTCATGGTTCGGGTGCAAAAGTAAAAGCTGTGACTTTGAGGAAAACCCAAAAGACAGACTCCAGGAAACCTGGATTAGATCAATGTCTCACTGCTCCTCTAACTATAAAGAATGAATTTTCCAATCTATTAAACACACTACTGTTAAGAAGGGAGAGACTCGGGTGGAACCATCATTTAGATCAGATTTTACAGCACCACAAAAATGAAATAAATCACACATTGGGCTTAAAAATGAAGAAAGATATTTTCAACAGAGCAAAAGACATTTTCTTGTGTCCAGTGAACATCTCTCCCAGTGACTCCCCTTATTATGATGAGGAGATCCTACTCCAGCTCCACACTGAGATCTGCAGCTTCCAGGCCCAGGGAAGTGTGCTGATCTGTGGAGACCTGAACTCCTGCAGCGGCTCTCTCTCTGACTTTAACACAGAGCATGGAAACTATTTTAGATTTGGACATCATTAGCCCAGAAACCTTACTAACCTTCCCTGCCATGACTTTGACTTGCAGGTCAAAAGAAATGGAAATGATCTGCTGCAGCTCTGTGAAAGCCTGGCTCTGTACATTGTTAATGGAAGGACATGAGGAGACTCTTTGAGAAGATACACATTCTGCTCAGCTCTTAGCAACAGCACAGTAGAGTATAATGATAACAGATTGAAACCCTTTCTGTGTCAGCGCATTCACTGTTAAAACACTAACCCCTCTGTCTGATCACAGCCAAATTCATTAACAGGACAAGAACTAACCCCACTGCACACACACACCTTTCTGGACACTACATACACTCACAGTGAGGAAGACATCAGTCTCACACTGATGAATATAAACCCTGATTTCATTAGAACTGTACAAATTTGTCAAGATCCAAACAATGCAGAATCACACCTTACATTACTGTGATATTTTAATACAATATACATCTACACTCAGAATCTAAAAATCCAAACACAACTGACACACAAACACATCTGACACACAAACACTGACACACAAACACAACTGACACACAAACACATCTGACACACAAACACTGACACACAAACTAACAAACACAATTGACACACAAACACAACTGACACAAACTAACATACAAACATAACTAACACACAAACTAACACACAAACACAACAGACACACAAACTAACACACAAACACAACTAACACACAAACACAACTGACACACAAACTGACACACAAACTAACACACAAACACTGACACACAAACTAACACACAAACTAACAGACAAACACAACTGACACACAAACTAACACACAAACACTGACACAAACTGACACAAACACAACTAACACACAAATACAACTGACACACAAACTAACACACAAACACTGACACAAACTGACACACAAACACAAATAACACAAACACAACTGACACAAACTAACAAACACAACTGACACACAAACACTGACACACAAACTAACACACAAACACATCTGACACACAAACTAACACAAACACAACTGACACACAAACTAACAAACACAATTGACACACAAACACAACTGACACAAACTAACAAACACAACTGACACACAAACACTGACACACAAACACAAATGGCACACAAACTAACACAAAAACACAATTAACACACAAACTGACACAGAAACACAACTGACACACAAACTGACACACAAACTAACACACAAACACAACTGACACACAAACTAACACACAAACACAACTGACACACAAACTAACACACAAACTAACACACAAACTAACACACAAACACAACTGACACACAAACTAACACACAAACTAACACACAAACACAACTGACACACAAACTAACACAAACTAACACTGACACACAAACTAACACACAAACACAACTGACACACAAACTAACACTGACACAAACTGACACAAACACAACTAACACACAAATACAACTGACACACAAACTAACACACAAACACTGACACAAACTGACACACAAACACAAATAACACACAAACACAACTGACACACAAACTAACACACAAACACTGACACAAACTGACACACACAACTAACACACAAATACAACTGACACACAAACTAACACAAACACTGACACAAACTGACACACAAACACAAATAACACACAAACACAACTGACACACAAACTAACACACAAACACAACTGACACACAAACTAACACACAAACACTGACACAAACTGACACAAACACAACTAACACACAAACACAACAGATACACAAACTAACACACAAACACAACAGACACACAAACTGACACAAACACAACTAACACACAAATACAACTGACACACAAACTAACACACAAACACTGACACAAACTGACACACAAACACAAATAACACACAAACACAACTGACACACAAACTAACACACAAACACTGACACAAACTGACACAAACACAACTAACACACAAATACAACTGACACACAAACTAACACAAACACTGACACAAACTGACACACAAACACAAATAACACACAAACACAACTGACACACAAACTAACACACAAACACAACTGACACACAAACTAACACACAAACACTGACACAAACTGACACAAACACAACTAACACACAAACACAACAGATACACAAACTAACACACAAACACAACAGACACACAAACTGACACAAACACAACTAACACACAAATACAACTGACACACAAACTAACACACAAACACTGACACAAACTGACACAAACACAACTAACACACAAATACAACTGACACACAAACTAACACAAACACAACTGACACACAAACTAACAAACACAATTGACACACAAACACAACTGACACAAACTAACAAACACAACTGACACACAAACTAACACACAAACACATCTGACACACAAACTAACACAAACACAACTGACACACAAACTAACAAACACAATTGACACACAAACACAACTGACACAAACTAACAAACACAACTGACACACAAACACTGACACACAAACACAAATGGCACACAAACTAACACAAAAACACAATTAACACACAAACTGACACACAAACACAACTGACACACAAACTGACACACAAACTAACACACAAACACAACAGACACACAAACTAACACACAAACACAACTAACACACAAACACAACTGACACACAAACTGACACACAAACTGACACACAAACTAACACACAAACACTGACACACAAACTAACACACAAACACAACTAACACACAAACTAACAGACAAACACAACTGACACACAAACTAACACACAAACACTGACACAAACTGACACAAACACAACTAACACACAAATTCAACTGACACACAAACTAACACACAAACACTGACACAAACTGACACACAAACACAAATAACACACAAACACAACTGACACACAAACTAACACACAAACACAACTGACACACAAACACTGACACAAACTGACACAAACACAACTAACACACAAACACAACAGATACACAAACTAACACACAAACACAACAGACACACAAACTAACACAAACACAACTGACACAAAACTAACACACAAACACAACAGACACAAAACTAACACACAAACAGAACAGACACAAAACTAACACAACAACACAACTAACACACAAACTAACACATAAACACAACAGACACACAAACTAACACACAAACACAACTGACACACAAACACAACTAACACAAACACAACTAACACAAATAACACAAACACAACTGACACACAAACTAACACACAAACTAACACACAAACTAACACACAAACACAACTAACACAAATAACACAAACACAACTAACACACAAACACAACTAACACAAATAACACAAACACAACTGACACACAAACTAACACACAAACTAACACACAAACACAACTAACACACAAACACAGCAGACACACAAACTAACACACAAACACAAATAACATACAAACACAACTGACACACAAACTAACACACAAACACAACTAACACACAAACACAACACACACACAAACTAACACACAAACACAACAGACACACAAACTAACACACAAACACAACTAACACAAACACAACACACACACAAACTAACACACAAACACAACAGACACACAAACTAACACACAAACACAACTAACACACAAACACAACACACACACAAACTAACACACAAACACAACAGACACACAAACTAACACACAAACACAACTAACACACAAACACAACACACACACAAACTAACACAAACACAACAGACACACAAACTAACACACAAACACAACTGACACAAACTAACACACAAACACAACTAACACACAAACACAACAGACACACAAACTAACATACAAACACAACTGACACACAAACTAACACACAAACACAACAGACACAAAACTAACACACAAACACAACACACACACAAACTAACATACAAACACAACTGACACACAAAGTAACACACAAACACAACAGACACACAAACCAACATACAAACACAACTGACACACAAACTAACACACAAACACAACACACACAAACTAACATACAAACACAACTGACACACAAAACTAACACACAAACACAACAGACACAAAACTAACACACAAACACAACAGACACACAAACTAACATACAAACACAACTGACACACAAACTAACACACAAACATAACAGACACAAAACTAACACACAAACACAACAGACACACAAACTAACATACAAACACAACAGACACACAAACTAACACACAAACATAACAGACACAAAACTAACACACAAACACAACAGACACAAAACTAACACACAAACACAACACACACACAAACTAACACACAAACACAACAGACACACAAACTAACACACAAACACAACTAACACACAAACACAACTGACACACAAACTAACACACAAACACAACTAACACACAAACACAACTGACACACAAACTAACACACAAACACAACTAACACACAAACACAGCAGACACACAAACACAAATAACATACACACACAACTGACACACAAACTAACACACAAACACAACAGACACACAAACTAAC
This sequence comes from Hemibagrus wyckioides, assembly GCF_019097595.1. Classification (NCBI taxonomy): domain Eukaryota; kingdom Metazoa; phylum Chordata; class Actinopteri; order Siluriformes; family Bagridae; genus Hemibagrus; species Hemibagrus wyckioides. The sequence continues at coordinate 4,048,084 of NC_080728.1, forward strand.
ACACAAACACAACTAACACACAAACACAACACACACACAAACTAACACACAAACACAACAGACACACAAACTAACACACAAACACAACTGACACACAAACTAACACACAAACACAACTGACACACAAACTAACACACAAACACAACTAACACACAAACACAACAGGCACACAAACTAACATACAAACACAACTGACACACAAACTAACACACAAACACAACAGACACAAAACTAACACAAACACAACAGACACACAAACTAACACAAACACAACAGACACACAAAGTAACACACAAACACAACAGACACACAAACCAACATACAAACACAACTGACACACAAACTAACACACAAACACAACACACACACAAACTAACATACAAACACAACTGACACACAAAACTAACACACAAACACAACAGACACAAAACTAACACACAAACACAACAGACACACAAACTAACATACAAACACAACTGACACACAAACTAACACACAAACATAACAGACACAAAACTAACACACAAACACAACAGACACACAAACTAACATACAAACACAACAGACACACAAACTAACACACAAACATAACAGACACAAAACTAACACACAAACACAACAGACACAAAACTAACACACAAACACAACTAACACACAAACACAACTGACACACAAACTAACACAAACACAACTGACACACAAACTAACACACAAACACAACTAACACACAAACACAACTGACACACAAACTAACACAAACACAAATAACATACAAACACAACTGACACACAAACTAACACACAAACACAACAGACACACAAACTAACACACAAACACATCTGACACAAACTAACACACAAACACAACTGACACACAAACTAACACACAAACACTGACACACAAACTAACACACAAACACTGACACACAAACTAACACACAAACACAACTGACACACAAACTAACACACAAACACAACTGACACACAAACTAACACACAAACACAACAGACACACAAACTAACACACAAACACATCTGACACACAAACTAACACACAAACACTGACACACAAACACAACTGACACACAAACACAACTGACACACAAACTAACACACAAACACATCTGACACACAAACTAACACACAAACTAACACACAAACACAACACACACACAAACTGAGGAGTCCACAAACAATTAGAAATTTCTGGAACCAGTGAAAAACTAAATAAATCTAAATCAGTATTACAAAATATGCAACAACCACTTTAAATAAACACACACACACACACACACACACACATTGGTGTAATGTAACAAAGTGAAATTACTTTGTTATAGTACTTAAGTATTTTTTGAGAGTTTTTGTACTTTACTTGAGTTTTTATATTTCTGTCAACTTTTACTTTTACTTCACTACATTTTTGAAACAAATTCTATATTTTTAGTCCGATAGATTTTCTGTTAGGCATTTTCGTTACTTACTACAAAAAAACCTGCATCCAAATTTGCGGTAAAGGAAGTTTGTGGTTAAGGAGCATGCCTAGCCAATCAGAAGCCCTGCAAAGTGCCGTCAGGAGCATGCCTAGCCAATCAGAAGCCCTGCAAAGTGCCGTCAGGAGCATGCCTAGCCAATCAGAAGCCCTGCAAAGTGCCGTCAGGAGCATGCCTAGCCAATCAGAAGCCCTGTAAAGTGCCGTCAGGAGCATGCCTAGCCAATCAGAAGCCCTGCAAAGTGCTGTCAGGAGCATGCCTAGCCAATCAGAAGCCCTGCAAAGTGCTTTCAGGAGCATGCCTAGCCAATCAGAAGTCCTGCAAAGTGCCGTCAGGAGCATGCCTAGCCAATCAGAAGCCCTGTAAAGTGCTGTCAGGAGCATGCCTAGCCAATCAGAAGCCCTGTAAAGTGCTGTCAGGAGCATGCCTAGCCAATCAGAAGTCCTGCAAAGTGCTGTCAGGAGCATGCCTAGCCAATCAGAAGTCCTGCAAAGTGCCGTCAGGAGCATGCCTAGCCAATCAGAAGCCCTGTAGAGTGCTGTCAGGAGCATGCCTAGCCAATCAGAAGCCCTGCAGAGCGCTGTCAGGAGCATGCCTAGCCAATCAGAGGTCCTGTTAAGTGCTGTCAGGAGCATGCCTAGCCAATCAGAAGCCCTGTAAAGTGCTGTCAGGAGCATGTCTAGCCAATCAGAAGCCCTGTAAAGTGCTGTCAGGAGCATGCCTAGCCAATCAGAAGCCCTGTAAAGTGCTGTCAGGAGCATGTCTAGCCAATCAGAAGCCCTGTAAAGTGCTGTCAGGAGCATGCCTAGCCAATCAGAAGCCTAGACAAAACTTTATTACCGGTTCTGGTAGTTTAACAACAATGGCGTGTCGCGGGAAAGCGATGCCCTTGATGTGTGAAAATTTCATTGTAGAATGTAGAAGTCCGACCGGGTCTCGTCCAAAACAGCCATCACTGTGTGCCTGGTCTGTGTTGTGGGAGTTTTGTATGCAGCAGCAGTGAGCTTCGTATTACATTCCGGCTCTTTTTTCATGACTGTAATGTGAGTTACTGCGCGTGTATGTGCACGCATGTAAAAAGTCCAGTAAACAACGTTAACACAGTCACTAGTTTACGTAAGTCTGCTACTGCACAAAATATCTTCATAAACAAAGCTGACATCAAATCAAGGAGACCGGCACACAGACAATGACGTCAATTCATCAAAATCTCAGTTTCCCCCATTCACACAACACCACTGAAAATGGAGTTTTGGAAAATCTTCACTGTGGAAGGAGTTTTCCAAAAGCTCTGTTTTCAACGACCTCAAACTGTGTTAGCATGTGGACAAAAGGTCAAAACACAGAGAAAAATCTCTCTTCTTAAAAATACCCAGCTACGTGTGGACATGGCCTTAGTTACAAGTGCACATGTATGGAAACACTGATACTGTACACTTCATTACAACACAGTTCTAAAGGCCTCTTCTTTCTTTCATGCAAGTCTTATTTTTTGTATAAGTGGTGCACTTATTGAGAAGTTGAAGAAAGAAAGCAATACAGAATAAAATTCATAATTCTCCAAATTTTTAGTCTTGCTTTTTTATTAATTTACTTCTACTTTTACTTTCCATACTTGAGTACATTCATGAAAATACTACTTTTAATACTTAAGTACAGTTTATTTCACATACTTTAAGAGTTTTACTCAAGTAGAATTATAATGGTTGACTTTAACTTGAGTCATTTTTTAACAAAATACCTGTACTTTTACTCAAGTATGGCTTTTGGGTACTTTATACAACACTGCACACACACACACACACACACACACACACACACACACTACAATTAAAAAGCTGAACACATCAGAAATGCCTATAAAAGATTCCCCAGACCCCCTGAACCTGAATCTGTAATTATTCCACATGATCCTGAGTGTAGGTTATTTCCCTGAGATCTGAACCTAAGGTCTTATAACACCCATTTTCAAAAGTGGAGATAAAGTCACTCCTAATAAGTACAGAGGCATCTGTGTGTACAGTAAAAGAAATCAATTCTTCCCTCAGGAGCATGGAGTGAGACATGGGTGCTGCCTAAGCCCAACACTATTTAATGTATATATTAATGAATTTTCTTTCTATATTAGATCGATCAGCAGCACCTGATCTCACTCTACACCACTCAGTGGTCAAATTCCTGCTGTATGAAAATGACCTGGTCCTGAATTCCCCAGTGTTCAGGGTCTACAGCAGAACCTGGACCTGCTGCAGCAGTACTGTCAGACCCGGGCCCTGACGGTCAACCAAAACTGACCAAATCTATTATTATTACAAAAAAAAAACCCACCATCCAGATATGAAGGAAATGCAACAAAGTGAATGACAGGACATTCTACACAACTAAAAACAAATTCACTTTCAAATTCCAAATCCAGTCTCAAATGATATGTGTTATCTAACTATCTGACCCTAAATGGACAGGGTCCATTCCACCAACATAGAACCAAGCCGGCTAAATACAGACTCAGCACACACACTGGCCATGGAGACGAGCTCACTGACAGAATAAACACTAGTTCAGCTTTAAGAACAAGAACAATGCTGTTTATTTAAATCTAATTTGCTCTATTTAGTTGTTGACCTTTTCAGTCCTATGGAAGAATTCTTTTACACCATTTCCATGTCACTGCTGATTTTAACCCCTGCAGCTCACACAGTACGTTTAGTTTGTGTCTCAGCTGCAGTTCGTGTGATTAGTTACAATGTTTTAGTAAATCTGTACAAAATCATCAGTGTGCAGTAAAAAGAAACAGGAGAACCAGAACAGAAGAAACAGAAATCTTCCTCCTCAGGACATTGATGATGAAGCTAAAACTTCTGCTTCTGTCTCACTATTAGAGAATGTGTCTTACGGAGGAGCAGGAAATGAGATTTTCAGAGAGATGATCTTACCACAGTGTCTCCAGTTTACAGTGAGGATTCTCCAGTACAGCAGAGAGACTCTTCACTCCTGAGGCTCCTAGATTATTACTGGTCAGATTCAGTTTTCTCAGGTGTGAGGGGTTTGATCTCAGAGCTGAAGTCAGAGCAGCACAGCCTTCATCTGAGATACCACACTCACTCAACCTGTAGAGAGACACAATGACACAGTCTTTTTTTTTATCTTGGTTTAAGACTTCCTTTAAAGGTGATGTGTTTGTAAATGATTTTATTATTCAGAATGACACGAGGATTTAATATCACCTGTTTATTCTAATAATGTCATTAAAATGATCCCCCTGAGTGTTAGATTTAGTTTCTCTCATCTGTTGTGTGTGATATTAAACTATCAGCAGCTGAAGCTGAACAGAGGACAGCAGACTGACCATCAACTTTAACTTTAATCACTTCACACAAAGCCTCTTTATAACACTAAAATAAAAAGAAGCAAGCTCTTTCATGGTTTTATTATAGTGGAAATCATTTAAAATTCTAGATTACACCAGATTAAAAGATACTATTTACAAAAGTACAAAAGTGCTTTAAGTTTCCATCAATAAATATATTAACACTGGTTCAGTTGGTTACAGACTTAAGATACCAATAGTCTAAAATTGTTTTTTTAAACATATAACAATACATAAAAACAGGGAAAGATAAGAGCTAGTTCAAGTGCTTCAGGAAAAACGTTGTCGTTTGAAGACGGTCAGAGACTCGGCTGTACGGACATCTAGGGGAAGTTCATTCCACCACCTCGGTGCCAGAACAGAGAAGAGTCTAGATAAATACCTGCCTTTTACCCTGAGAAATGGTGGGACCAGTCGGGCAGTGCTGGTGTATCAGAGAGAGTGAGGTGCATTTGGAGAAGTAATAAGATCTTTGAGGTAAGATGGTGCTGGTCCATTCTTGGCTTTGTAGGCAAGCATCAGTGTTTTGAATCTGATGAGTACAGCTACCAGAAGCCAGTGGAGGGAACGCAGCAGTGGGGTGGAGTGGGAGAACTTAGGCAGGTTGAAAACAAGCCCTGCAGCTACATTTTGGATCATCTGCAGTGGACGAATTGCATTCAGAGGAAGACCTGCCAGTAAAGAGTTGCAGTAGTCCAGTCTCGAAATAACCAGAAACTGAACAAGAACAAGTGTGGCTTCTGCTCGGTTGGAATGAAAACCTGCACCCACACCAGCCCTTTGTGGATACGGTTTGACACCTATGCCCTACACCCTAGGTTCTTTGTAGCAGAGACGATTTTAAATTTCTTTAATATTTCAAACATTAAATTTCCATCTCTCTGACAACTAATTAAAACATCATCATATGCTAATAAACACATTTTAAACCTCTCAATATATAATCCATAAAAATCTATCCTTAACTTGTTTAAAAGTGTCTCTATTGTTAAAGTATACAACATACCAGACAAGACACAACCTTGTGTAACACCTCTATAAACTTTAAAAGGAGCGTTTTCTACATCTACTGACACTAGACCAAAATCCAGCTTAGAACTCTTACTGATATCCAAAATATGACTGATAGCAGAAATATCAAAAATTCATCTTTCTGGCACACAATCTGTCTGATCAGGATAGAGGACTTGTTCTAAGACTCAATCTGTTGTCCAAAATGTTGGAGAGCAATTTATAATCTCTGCATAATAAACTCACCAGTCTCCAATTTTTAATATCATTTAGATCAGTATTCCATTGGCTAAGCTTTCATTAAATACCTCTAATAGAGTAAGAAAAAGATTTATAAAAGTCAACCAGTAATCCATCAGTTCCAGGTCCTTTACCACACTCCATACTCTGGATGGCTCTTTCCAGTTCCTCCAAAGTTACAGCCTTAATGAACTCAAAATCAGCATCTTCAGATACCCAAGGCAGATTATCAAGGAAAACTTTATCAACAGCTTTTTCAAGCCTGAATTCACGCTTATATTGCTTTTCTTCAAATGTCAGAAGAGTCCGACAACAAGAACTCCCACAGTTAATTAAACATAATCATCTGCAATGGAGGCAAGATTTCTGCCTCCCACAGTTAAGTAAACATAATCATCTGCAATACTGATGTGTTAGCAGCAAAAATCATCAGTATAGTGACGCTGCAAATTCTTCTTATGGACTGAGTTTTCAGATGATAAACCAAATCACAAGTGACCATCACAAGTTATTTTTCACCTCGACTGACCGATCACACTCTCTTTGGAAGTTCACTACTGACCAATCAGTGTTGTGTTTTCAAGCATGATTTGAAATACAGCGTCACAGAAGTTCATGTCTTCATGTGAACAGCACAGCAGCAGCAGATCCCCGTATTAAAGCATACAGTCATTCAGTTACTCCAAAGAAAAAGAAGATGCTGGGAAGCTTTTATAAAGATACTGAACAAACCTTACAAAGTCCATCTAACAACCAGGAACTAAGTGTAGCCTGTGAGCTGCAGGCCTACCTACAGTCACGTAACCTGGATAGTGAGGGGGATCCATTAAAATGGAGGAAAGAACAACAAAAGATCTACCCAAGGACCTAAAAAGACTACTTGTGCGTATCAGCCACAAGTTCTAGTGTTCACTGTTCTCCAGAGCAGAGAGTGTGTACACAGTGGACACAGAGCTACACTTTCTAACAGACTGTAAAAAAGTTCAGTTCTCTCTCATGCCCAACACTGACAAACTGTTTATTCTGTTAGGAGAAATGAAGGAGAGCTGCATTTTAGCAGGATCGGATCGTTTTACTGATTCGGTTCTTTGAATCTCGTTCAGCAAAATGAACGAATCTTTTTTCGAGTCATTTCATTCATTTCGTTCACTTCAGCAGAATGTAATTAAAATGTTCCATGTTAATTCCCTAACACATCTACTCACCCACATATTGATCACATTTCGAATAAGAAAGAACTGTCATATTATAAGTAATATCTTACCGGTGTCTTGAGGCTATGCAGTCTGTTACTTCATCACCTCACCTCCGGATTTTTTGGGTTGAATTGGTTCGTTCTTTTGTCACGTAACATCCTAAACTAAGCTATGCCGTACCGTCTTCTGTATACCCAACAGAATGATTAATCTCCCGCGCCTTCGGTTCGAGTCATTTTGTTCATCACGTGACAGCCCCGTATGGCAACGCAGTCGGAAACAGAAAAGATTAGTTTACATAACAAGTCTTTGGATTCACGTTGTTCATTCCTGTAAAGTGACTGCTTCCCGTCTCAGTATCTTATGACAAACACAATATTACATTAGTATTATTGACTTTATAACGTATTAAATTATAAAACTATCAGATATCATTAAATTATCAAAATATTTGTGCAATAAACATTTTCTGAAAAATAATAATTCTGTCAGTCTCCTTTTTTATTGTTTAACATTTCTTGAGGATATGTGTGGTGTGTGAGGGTTTTTAAAAAAAAAATAAATAAATAAATCCACATTTTACTTGGAAATGCTAATTTGCCTGTTCTGACTTTATCTGTAAACAAATACTACTTATTAAAATAAACTAAACCTGCAAACACAAAATACCTATTGTTGTTTATTTTGCCACCAATTGTGCATTTGAGGGTATAATACTGATAACTCATAAACTCATAAATGACACAGGAGCATAACAGAAAAGTAAATAACTATTAATGTGAATAATTAATATTAGTTTCATACATTAATGTTATGTTTAGGTCAGATTTGTCATATAAGTTGTTACCCAATTTTAAATAAAACAGGTAAAATGGGGAGTTAAAACTGAGTTAAAATGGTCAATAGTCAAATGTAATGTGCTCGGGTCATTAAGGGTTTAGCGAGAGGTTCAGTTGAAGTGCAACTGTTCACCAAGGGAACAGTGACCCTTCCACCCCCACCCCCCATTGTTTTGCACTAGGTGAGGGGCAGAGAAGAGACTTCAGACGGATTTTAACACATCAGGAGAATGAGCACCAGAAAAAGTTGTGATTTTGCACTGAAGCAAAATGCAACATATGCAAAAAAAAATTCCACTAAAGGAGGAAGCACTTAAAATCTGAGAAGACACCTTAAATCCTCACATCCAACTGTGCTGTTAGAACAAGTTAGAACAGAGGGTGAAGATGGTGGCTCTTCTGGAGCTGTTTCAACCACCAGTGCTTCTACAGCTGGTGCTGCAACTGCTTCGACCAGGGCCCAGTATCCAGGATCCAGTATGCCAGCAGCACCCAGCACCATCCAAGGACCAGTCAGGCCAAGGAAGTCACAACAGCAAACTCCTATGAGCAGTTTTGTGACAAGACCAATGGATCCTCTAAGACAAAGCAAACTAGATGAGGCTCTGGTCAAAACGATTACTCGTGACTTTCAGCCATTTTCTATTGTGGAGGATAAGGGCTTTAAGGAGTATTCAAATCTTCTGGACCCATCATACAGTCTACCAAGCAGAAAAACACTGTCAAAAACTGTAATGCCTAGGCTGTATGACAAATTAAGAGCAGATATAATGGACAAAATCAAGTGTGCCTCTGCTGTATGTCTCACAACAGACTGCTGGACTTCTGTGACTACCACAAGTTACCTGGCTATGACTTGTCATTTCATAGAGAATTTTCAGATAACCTCCTATCTCCTGGACTGCTTTGTCTTGACAGACAGACACACTGCTGCTCACCTGGCAAGTGAGCTGACCAGGGTTACAAATGAGTGGGGTGTGGGTGATAAAATTGTTGCTTGTGTTACAGACAATGCCAGCAACCACCTCCACTGGGACCACATACCTTGTTTTGTCCACATGCTGAACTTGATTGTCAGAGCTGCACTGAAGGAGGTACAAGAAAAGTTACACAAAGTCAAGACAATTGTTGAATTCTTCCACAGAAGCACAGTTGCTTCTGACAAGCTCAAGGCCACTCAGAGACAGATGGGTCAAGAAACATTGCATTTAAAACAGGATGTGGCCACAAGTTGGAATTCAACATTTTACATGTTGAAAAGATTTCTTGACATCGAGGAGCCGAACATTTCCACCCTGGCACTCACTAACGCACCTCTGCCAACCTGAGGACTCGAAAGGAGAACTAATCTTTTCTGTTTCCGGCTCAGACTACATTGCCTTAGCATACGGGGCTGTCACATGATGAATGAATGAATCGTAACCGAGGACTCGAAAGGAGAACTAATCTTTTCTGTTTACTGATCTTATGCGATGTTGCGCATGCGCGGTCAACACAAAATGGACAATTCACTCCCCGAGATGACTCGATGTTCTCGAGTCATGGGAAAGATTCATTCAAAATGAACAAATCGTTCGTGAACGACACATCACTACAGGACAGTACATATCTGTCTGTCACAACCTGAGGGACACTGAGTAACACACCCAAACAGATCTGGCAACCCTGTTCATAGCAGCTAGACGGAGATGTACTGAACAAACATTCACTGACAGAATAAACACTAGTTCAGCTTTAAGAACAATAAAAATGCAGTTTTTGTAAGCTCCTCTTGTTTGCTCTTTTGGTTGTTATTTAAATATCTAATTCTCTATTTTACATAATTCCATTTTTTTTTACACCATTTCCATGTCACTGCTGATTTTAACCCCTGCAGCTCACACACTACATTTAGTTTGTGTCTCAGCTGCAGTTTGTGTGATTAATTACAATGTTTTAGTAAATTTCACTGTAATTTCAGACACATTGCAGACACATCAGAGTCTGTGAAAAATCATCAGTGTGCAGTAAAAAGAAACAGGAGAACCAGAACAGAAGAAACAGAAATCTTCCTCCTCAGGACATTGATGATGAAACTAAAACTTCTGCTTCATTCTCACTATTAGAAAATGTGTCTTACTGAGGAGCAGGTCATGTGACTCTCAGAGAGATGATCTTACCACAGTTTCTCCAGTTTACAGTGAGGATTCTCCAGTACAGCAGAGAGACTCTTCACTCCTGAGTCTCCTAGATTATTATCAGACAGATTCAGTTCTCTCAGGTGTGAGGGGTTTGATCTCAGAGCTGAAGTCAGAGCAGCACAGCCTTCATCTGAGATACCACACTCACTCAACCTGTAGAGAGACACAATGACACGGTTTTCATCAACAGATTTTTATTATATAAGGTATAATTAACACTGGGCAGAACATTAGTGTCAGATTGTGAACAGTGGGTGGGCCTGGGTAAAACAGGGTGGGCACAAGTTTGAAAAGAAACTCAAAAGCCAACAGCCACTCAAAAGAACTTACGTGACTGTAAAAAGTGACCAATGAGGTGAAAGAGGTTTTGTTTTTAAATTACCAGTTTATGCAGCATGTACACACACGCACACACATGCGCACACACACACAAACACACACACACACACACGCACACACACACACACACACACACACACACAGTCTTTTCAGTCTATTAGGAGAACTAGTCTGCTACACAGATACACACCACACAGAAATGTTACTGAGCAACGTCACTCAATGCAGCTACTTAAAGCAGCAGCTCCTAGAGAGTGAGAACAGGGCTTTATGAATAATGGTAACATTAGAACAGAGATTATTTGGGTGGGCCAGAACTCCAAATGGGTGGGCCCAGGCCCCTGTAGCTCCACCACTGCTGCTGTTATTTAGAATTAATGATATTAAGTTTACTACACTTTAAATCCAGCAATACTTTTGTAGCTAATGAGTCAGGTTTTGTAGAAACTTTTTCTCTAGTTCTGGAGAGAAATCATTATCACTTAATGACTAATCTATTTGTTCTGAATGTTGTGCTTTTAGTGAGTTATTGTGACTCTCAGAGAGATGATCTTACCTCAGTTTCTCCACTTTACAGTGAGGATTCTCCAGTCCAGCAGAGAGACTCTTCACTCCTGAGTCTCCTAGTTTATTCTTGGACAGATCCAGTGTTTTCACAGTCAGATGCAGTTCTCTCAGACTGGAGGTTTCTGATCTGAGTGCTGAGTCCAGAGCTGACCAACTTTTCTCTCCAAGTGAATTACAGCTGATACTGAAGGAAATAAAATAAACATAATGAACTCACACTAGTATAATAATGAACCTTCTCATTTTCATAAATGCTGAAAGTACAAACACCAGTTAGAAAACATGATTTAAGGGACACTGCAGACAACATCTAAAACTGAACCATCAATACATCTGTTGTAAACATCCTCAGGGCCGTTTCTTCCTGTAAGTGGTATAAGTGTTATAAGTGCTATAATTTGGTGAGATATCTGGTGTGTAAAAACTAGGGGTGCTCCGATCAGGATTTTTGGGGCCGATCACCGATCAATAGAAGCTGTATCGTCTGATATCGATTACAGGATCTATTTGAAGCCTTATTATGTAGCATTATTTATTAAACTATATTTAACAATAATGTAAATTAAGTATTGAAATTACGAGAAGAGGAATATCTTGAATTGACAACTGCATTTATTGGCAAGCTAAAACTTAAAACATAGCAGCCTGTGCTTGGTCAGTAATTGGGAACAGCTAGGAGCTGGACAAATACAACTTTCCTGCAGATTATATAAAAATAAATAAAACAACAGACAGAACAAACAGAGTCTAACTAGACACTAACTGATGTTATGTGGTCCTTCATAAGGCTGTGGACATGTGTAAACACTGTTTGGTATAACTGCAGCAGGCATACATCCGTGAAATATTTTCACCCTGGCATAGTGTAACGTGAGTCCAAGTAGGACATGAGTCGCTGGAACCCTTCATCTTCCACAATAGACAGTGGCTGATGATCGAGGAATATGAATTCCATTTTTTGTCTGATATTTCTTTATGCTTCTTACTCTCCTTGCAGTAGGGTTGCTGTCTTTGAAACATCTCTGTTACCGACAGCTGAGTGAGTGGTGCTTGAGTTGCTGAACTCTCCCGCTATCTCTTAGCGCTAGCCAACTTTGAAAACTGCTCATAATGGTGAATAAAATTAAACCAGTTTCACAAGAAATAGCGTGTACACGTGCTGCATGAGCTCACATTTCAACATCTCAACGTTGAGTAGTTTTATGAATTAAATCTAAATGTTTCAATCGTTACATATTGTATTCACTGTGTATTTAAATTAAAACTGTATGGTACGAGATCTCCGATTCACTCAGTCACATGTTCACCACATGAACTGTGAATGAGCTAGTCACATATTAGCATTGGGTTAGCAACTTCAGCAGCAGCAACTTAGCAGTAACTCTCACATTAAACTTTACAAAACGCAACACTGATATCCTACTTCTTATTTATTTCCTGTGTCTTCCCTTCCCTTCCTGTGTTCATAAGCTTTGCCATCTTTTCTTAATTATCTTTTTAATTAACCCCTTCATTTCAGCTTTCCCCAGAGGGACACTGACATACTTGAATTTTTTTATCCACTCATCCTCTATTTCATTTCCCATAATCCCCACATGGGCAGGAATCCACAAAAAGAAAACTTGAGAGAAAAAAAGAGTCTGGAGTGTTTCTATTAGAATATTTCTAATCACTTCATAGCATATTTCCTCCTCTCCTGGGAAAGTGTGTCTCAGTCCCACTAACACTTGCTTCAATTCAAATAGAGAAAATACTGCATCTGTTGAGGAAAAAACCTTCTTTTCTCCTCAAACTTCCTGGTTCTCTGCCAAACACTGCTCTCTGTGCCTTCTCATTTCATTTGATATATACACTATATTGCCAAAAGTATTCACTCACCTGCCTTGACTCGCATATGAACTTAAGTGACATCCCATTCCTAATCCATAGGGTTCAATATGACGTCAGTCCACCCTTTGCAGCTATAACAGCTTCAACTCTTCTGGGAAGGCTGTCCACAAGGTTTAGGAGTGTGTTTATGGGAATTTTTGACCATTCTTCCAGAAGCGCATTTGTGAGGTCACACACTGATGTTGGACGAGAAGGCCTGGCTCTCAGTCTCCATTCTAATTCATCCCAAAGGTGTTCTATCGGGTTGAGGTCAGGACTCTGTGCAGGCCAGTCAAGTTCCTCCACACCAGACTCTGTCATCCATGTCTTTATGGACCTTGTTTTGTGCACTGGTGCACAGTCATGTTGGAAGAGGAAGGGGCCAGCTCCAAACTGTTCCCACAAAGTTGGGAGCATGGAACTGTCCAAAATGTCTTGGTATGCTGAAGCATTCAGAGTTCCTTTCACTGGAACTAAGGGGCCAAGCCCAGCTCCTGAAAAACAAACCCACACCATAATCCCCCCTCCACCAAACTTTACACTTGGCACAATGCAGTCAGACAAGTACCGTTCTCCTGGCAACCGCCAAACCCAGACTCGTCCATCAGATTGCCAGATGGAGAAGCGCGATTCGTCACTCCAGAGAACGCGTCTCCACTGCTTTAGACTCCAGTGGCGGCGTGCTTTACACCACTGCATCCGACGCTTTGCATTGCACTTGGTGATGTATGGCTTGGATGCAGCTGCTCGGCCATGGAAACCCATTCCATGAAGCTCTCTGCGCACTGTTCTTGAGCTAATCTGAAGGCCACATGAAGTTTGGAGGTCTGTAGCGATTGACTCTGCAGAAAGTTGGCGACCTCTTCGCACTATGCGTCTCAGCATCCGCTGACCCCGCTCCGTCAGTTTACGTGGCCTACCACTTCGTGGCTGAGTTGCTCTCGTTCCCAAACACTTCCACGTTCTTATAATACAACTGACAGTTGACTGTGGAATATTTAGGAGCGAGGAAATTTCACGACTGGATTTGTTGCACAGGTGGCATCCTATCACAGTTCCACGCTGGAATTCACTGAGCATCTGAGAGCGACCCATTCTTTCACAAATGTTTGTAAAAACAGACTGCATGCCTAGGTGCTTGATTTTATACACCTGTGGCCATGGAAGCGATTGAAACACCTGATTCTGATTATTTGGATGGGTGAGCGAATACTTTTGGCAATATAGTGTATATATCCATTACTGTGTACTTTACTAAATGTTTTAGCTAATTCTTCAGCTTTTTCACTATTAGATAGAAATTGCATACCATCATTAATTAATACAGAAAGGTTATTACACATATGGACTCCACCCATTTTCTTAAACCATTCCCCATAATTCACTTCTGTCTACCTTTTCTCCTACAGTACCTATAATTTCTTTTATCATCTTTTATCACTTTTCGTACCTCAGCCTGTCCTCTATTTAATAAAACCTACAAAAGTTTTTCTTACTTTTTTGGATTCACGGTTTCTTTCTCTTATTATTACATTACATTCTTCTGTCCACCATGGGACTGCTTTCTTCTTATAATTTAAGGACACTGAGAAACACACCCAAACAGATCTAGCAACCCTGTTCTTAGCAGCTAGACGGAGATGTACTGAACAAACATTCACTGACAGAATAAACACTAGTTCAGCTTTAAGAACAATAAAAATGCAGTTTTTGTAAGCTCCTCTTGTTTGCTCTTTTGGTTGTTATTTAAATATTGAATTCTCTATTTTACATTCTATTTTTTTACACTATTTCCATGTCACTGCTTATTTTAACCCCTGCAGCTCACACAGTACATTTAGTTTGTGTCTCAGGTGCAGTTCGTGTGATTAGTTACAATGTTTTAGTAAATCTGTACAAAATCATCAGTGTGCAGTAAAAAGAAACAGGAGAACCAGAACAGAAGAAACAGAAATCTTCCTCCTCAGGACATTGATGATGAAGCTAAAACTTCTGCTTCTGTCTCACTATTAGAGAATGTGTCTTACTGAGGAGCAGGAAATGTGATTTTCAGAGAGATGATCTTACCACAGTATCTCCAGTTTACAGTGAGGATTCTCCAGTACAGCAGAGAGACTCTTCACTCCTGAGGCTCCTAGTTTATTACCGGTCAGATTCAGGTCTCTCAGGTGTGAGGGGTTTGATCTCAGAGCTGAAATCAGAGCAGCACAGCCTTCATCTGAGATACCACAATTACACAACCTGTAGAGAGACACAATGACACAGTCTTCACTGGTTGTACACAGGGACGTTTCTAGAGTTTAATCCCTAGTGGAGTACAAACCACCAAGAATTTTACAAAAATGAAAAGTCTATTTATTTATTTAAATTCTGGTGACTTTGAGAGTGTTTATTTATTTATTTATTTGTTCAGTTAATTGTTTTTTTAAATTTTGTTTTATTTGTTTATCTTTAATTTTGTTATGCAGCCAACATTAATGAAAGTATGTGCTGCTGATCATTTCATTTGCTCAATTTTACATTAATTTACTGTAAAGACTTTTGATAAAATTGTTTATGTAAACTTTTCCAGATCACACACAAGTATATTAAAAAACTTTAAATCCACAATTTCTCAGTCCTCAGCTACAATGTTGTATTATGATTTATCTTCTGAGTGCAAGTCAAGGTTTCTACTGAGAAAAGTTTAAGAGAGGAGAAGTACAGTCAGGGGGCACAGTGAGAGGGACGGGCTTTATGAAGATGCACAGGGTATTTTCACTTCAGCTGCTGTTACAATCAGCCTTTCTTCAAAATATGTCAAATAATATAAATGTTTGAAGAGGAAAGCCTACTTTCAGACGTATCTACTGTAATCTTCCTCATCAGACACTGATTTATCAGCAACATTTTACTGGGGCTCGAGTGACCACCCTGTTTGTAGACAGTTTGTCTTACTGTGGACTCAGTAATACAAACTATGTCTTTAGAAGCCCAGGTTTCGTTCACTCTGGCGCCGGGGTACCACGGAGCCTGGATGCAGCAGCAGCGGAAGACACATGCCTTGCCCCGGCCGAGGACCTCTCCCCCTCCACCGCCACCTGTCTTCGAGATCTCAACCCGCAACCGCTTCGCTCCCCTTCGTGAGACAGCGTGCGACACGGTGATCATCGGAGACTCCATCGTCCGGCACGTCTGTGTTACCGCGGCTAAAGGTAAGGTGCGCACTCGTTGTTTTCCTGGTGCTCATGTTGTTGATGTCGCTGCACAGGTACCCGCGATCCTCACCAAGAACATCGGAGCTGTGGTCCTCCATGCTGGCACGAACGACATCAGGCTGAGGCAGACAGAGATCCTGAAGAAGCACTTCAAGCACCTGGTGGAGAAGGTTCGCACCACATCGCCCCCGACGAGGATCATCGTGTCAAGACCACTTCCCACATTCCAGCGAGGAATCAAAAGGTTCAGTAGGCTTTTCGCATTTAATGAATGGTTACAGTCTTGGTGTAAAGAACAGAATATACCATTTGTTGATAATTGGAATGTTTTCTGGGAGTGTCCTAGGCTTGCACCCAACCAGAGCTGGAGCAGCAGTCCTCTCGGACAACATCTCCAGGACACTGCGCACCATCTGACTGGTAAGTCATTCCTCAGATTACATCTATAATAGCTACTGTTCAACTCGCCAGACTAATACATGTTCACACATAGCTCGTCATATAGAAACTGTGTCTGTTCCCCGATTAGTGAGATTAAAAGATAAATTCATTAATAACTCTTTTAACTCTAATCCTATCACAATTAATCCTGAAAAAGACCAAATAGGTAAAGAAAAACAATTTCTTAAGTTTGGGCTTCTGAACATTAGATCCCTTGCACCGAAAGCACTTATTATTAATGAAATTATCTCAGATTATAGTTTCGACGCACTCTGTCTTACTGAAACCTGGCTTAGACCAAATGATTTGAATCATTGGCCTAAATGAGTCTACTCCATCAGGATATTCATATAAGCATGAGCCCCATCAGATAGGTCGTGGTGATGGTGTTGCAACGATCTATAATAATTCTCTTACCATTACTCAGAAAATAGGATCCAGGTTTAACTCATTTGAAGTGCTTGTCCTTAATGTTGCACTCTCAGACAGGCATAAAAAATCCCTACTATATCTTGCTCTGGCCACCGTGTATAGACCCCCGGGGCCCTACGGTGTTTTTCTTAATGAGTTTTCACATTTACTCTCAGATCTTTTGATCAGTTTTGACAAAGTGTTAATCGTAGGAGACTTTAACATTCATGTAGACGATGCTAACGATGCGTTAGGACTCGCGTTTATAGATTTACAAAATTCCTTTGGGGTTAAACAAAACATTAATAGACCAACTCATCGTTTTAATCATACACTAGACTTAGTTATATCGCAAGGGACTGATGTTTCCGATATAACCGTTCTACCTCAAAGCGATGACATCACAGACCATCACCTCTTAGTGTACACTCTACCTGTAGAACATATTAGACACGTCTATCCACGTTATAAACTTGGTAGAATTATAACTCCGACCACTAAAGACAGATTTACAAACAAGCTGACAGATCTGTCTCAACTTCTTACTAGACCCCGAAATGCAGATGCACTAGATGAAGTAACCAACAGCATAGGCAATATTTTTACCAGCACACTAGACACTATTGACCCCATCCGAGTAAAAAAGGTCAGAGATAAAACACCTGCACCATGGTACAATAGTCATACTCACGCCCTCAAGAGAGCAACCCGTAACCTCGAGCGAAAGTGGAAAAAAAACAAATTAGAAGTTTTTAGAATTGTGTATAAAGACAGTCTGGCCAACTATAGACTGGCTCTAAAAGCTGCTAGGGCTGAGCATCTGAGCAATCAGATTGAAATAAACCAGAACAATCCCAGATTCTTATTTAGTACAGTGGCTAAACTAACAAAGAATCAGATTTCTGGAGAGAGTATTTCAGCACAGTTTAGTAGTGAGGACTTTATGAATTTCTTCACTAAACAAATTGATAGTATCAGGAACAAAATATTGGATGTTCAACCACTGATGATTTCTAGGTCATGTCCCAAAATCTCTTAATTAGCAGTTATTAAGCCTCTTCTTAAGAAACCGAAACTGGACCCTGATGAAATATCAAATTACAGACCGATTTCAAACCTTCCGTTTATATCTAAAATATTAGAAAAGGTGGTGTCAGCCCAATTATGCTCCTTCCTACAGGAAAACAATATCCTTAAAGAATTTCAGTCAGGTTTTAGTCCCCATCATGGTACAGAAACTGCACTAGTTAAAATCACAAATGACCTGCTGTTAGCTTCGGACCAAGGCTGCATCTCGATTTTAGTCCTGCTTGATCTTAGTGCTGCATTCGACACTATAGATCATAATATTCTCGTAGATCACTTACAAAATCACATAGGTATGCAGGGACAGGCATTAAAATGGTTTAGATCCTACCTGTCTGATCGATACCACTTTGTAGATTAAAATGGAGAAATGTCCATTGTAGTGCCAGTGAAATATGGGGTCCCACAAGGGTCAGTTTTAGGACCTCTGCTTTTCTCAGTATACATGCTTTCATTGGGTAACATCATTAGAAGGCATGGGATTAGTTTCCATTGTTATGCTGATGATACCCAGTTATATATTTCATCAAAACCAGATGAAATATCTAATTTGTCTAGACTAACTGAGTGTGTCAAAGATATTAGAGATTGGATGACCGATGATTTCCTATTATTAAATTCTGATAAGATAGAGATATTACTTATTGGCCCAAAAACCAGTACACAGAAGCTCTCACAGTTCAGCTTGCATTTAGAAGGATGTACTGTTACTACTAGCTCAACAGTGAAAGACCTGGGCGTAATATAATATAATAAATATAATGGGCGTAATCATATAACCCCAATATTATCATCCCTGCACTGGCTACCTGTGAAGTTTAGAATTGACTAT
Source organism: Hemibagrus wyckioides (assembly GCF_019097595.1). Lineage (NCBI taxonomy): Eukaryota > Metazoa > Chordata > Actinopteri > Siluriformes > Bagridae > Hemibagrus > Hemibagrus wyckioides. Next base: position 4,067,151 of record NC_080728.1, read on the forward strand.
AAATTGCTTGTGAGGATTGGGATATTCAAGCAGCGCCATGGACAACAACCTTGTTATTGATTTACATAACATTATACACATGCTGTATCGGCATCACACAGTTGTCACCCAAATAAGGATGGGTTCCCTTTTGAGTCTGGTTCCTCTCAAGGTTTCTTCCTCTTACCATCTAAGGGAGTTTTTCCTTGCCACAGTCGCCTCAGTCACCTCAGGCTTGCTCACTTGGGATAACATCTAGGACTGTCTGTCTGTTTGTCTCTTTATATGTTTGTTGTTTTCTTATGTCGTTTCTCATGTAAAGCTGCTTTGAGACAATGCTCTTTGTTAAAAGCGCTATACAAATAAAATTGAATTGAATTGAATTGAATTGAATTGAATTGAATTGAATTGAATTGAATTGAAAGACAACACATAAGACTAGAACTTGGACTTTTCTATTCTACTTCTAATTCTACATGAAGTATTCACTACATATACACACTGTGTATGGTTATGAATGGGACAAATCAAATTTGACTTTAAAATGTTTTCAGTAACTTTTCCCTGCTTTACACATAATAATCTATATAATCTTTCTTTCTTTTATTTTAATCAGAGTTCACCTGAGAAGATCAGACTGTCAGTATTCAGACCTAAAACAGGATCAGACTCTAAATAGTTGTTGGAGAAGTTGTTAGTTCATTGGTGTATTTTTTTAACCCAGACTGTGAAAGTGTAAATGGTTTATTCAGTATTGACAAGAACAACTGTGACTGTGTTTTATTTATACAGAATGTCTTTATCTATTATTATGACCTGGATGAAAATTAGACCATGATTTATAATATGATCTTACCACAGTGTCTCCAGTTTACAGTGAGGATTCTCCAGTACAGCAGAGAGACTCTTCACTCCTGAGTCTCCTAGATTATTCTCAGACAGATACAGTTGTCTCAGGTGTGAGGGGTTTGATCTCAGAGCTGAAGTCAGAGCAGCACAGCCTTCATCTGAGATACCACACTCACTCAACCTGTAGAGAGACACAATGACACAGTCTTCATCAACAGATTAACAGTATAATTAACACTGAGCAGAACATTAGTGTCAGATGTGATATGAACAGTGGGTGGGCCTGGGTAAAACAGGGTGAGCACAGGTTTGAAAAGAAACTCAAAAGCCAACAGCCACTCAAAAGAACTTACATGACTGTAAAAAATGACCAATGAGGTGAAAGAGGTTTTGTTTTTAAATTACTAGTTTATGTAGCATGTATACACAACATGCACACACACACACACACACACACGCACACACACACACAACACACACACACACACACACACACACACACTGTAATGCAGCTTCTTAAAGCAGCAGATCCTAGAGAGTGAGAACAGGGCTTTATGAATAATGGTAACATTATAACAGAGATTATTTGGGTGGGCCAGAACTCCAAATTGGTGGGCCCAGGCCCAGAATTATTGATATTAAATTTACTATACTTTAAATCCAGCAAAACTTTTATAGCTAATGAGTCAGGTTTTGTAGAAACTTTTCCTTAGTTCTGGAGAGAAATCATTATCACTTAATGACTAATCTATTTGTTCTGAATGTTGTGCTTTTAGTGAGTTATTGTGACTCTCAGAGAGATGATCTTACCTCAGTGTCTCCACTTTACAGTGAGGATTCTCCAGTCCAGCAGAGATACTCTTCACTCCTGAGTCTCCTAGTTTATTCTTGGACAGATCCAGTGTTTTCACAGTCAGATGCAGTTCTCTCAGACTGGAGGTTTCTGATCTGAGCGCTGAGTCCAGAGCTGACCAACTTTTCTCTCCAAGTGAATCACACCTGATACTGAAGGAAATAAAATAAACATAATGAACTCACACTAGTATAATAATGAACCTTCTCATTTTCATAAATGCTGAAAGTACAAACACCAGTTAGAAAACATGATTTAAGGGACACTGCAGACAACATCTAAAACTGAACCATCAATACATCTGTTGTAAACATCCTCAGGGCCGTTTCTTCCTGTAAGTGGTATAAGTGTTAGCTTAGGGCCCCTGGACCACCAGGAGACACCATGAGTTTACTATCATTTGGTGAGATATCTGGTGTGTAAAAACTAGGGGTGCTCCGATCAGGATTTTTGGGGCCGATCACCGATCAATAGAAGCTGTATCGTCCGATACCAATTACAGGATCTATTTGAAGCCTTATTATGTAGCATTATTTATTAAACTATATTTAACAATAATGTAAAATAAGTATTGAAATTATACGAAGAGGAATATCTTGAACTGACAACTGTATTTATTCGCAAGCTAAAACGTAAAACATAGCAGCCTGTGCTTGGTCAGTAATTGGGAACAGCTAGGAGCTGGACAAATACAACTTTCCTGCAGATTATATAAAAATAAATAAAACAACAGACAGAACAAACAGAGTCTAACTAGACACTAACTGATGTTATGTGGTCCTTCATAAGGCTGTAAACACTGTTTGGTATAACTGCAGCAGGCATACATCCGTGAAATATTTTCACCCTGGCATAGTGTAACGTGAGTCCAAGTAGGACATGAGTCGCTGGAACCCTTCATCTTCCACAATAGACAGCGGACTCTGTCATCCATGTCTTTATGGACCTTGCTTTGTGCACTGGTGCACAGTCATGTTGGAAGAGGAAGGGGCCAGCTCCAAACTGTTCCCACAAAGTTGGGAGCATGGAATTGTCCAAAATGTCTTGGTATGCTGAAGCATTCAGAGTTCCTTTCACTGGAACTAAGGGGCCAAGCCCAGCTCCTGAAAAACAACCCCACACCATAATCCCCCCTCCACCAAACTTTACACTTGGCACAATGCAGTCAGACAAGTACCGTTCTCCTGGCAACCGCCAAACCCAGACTCGTCCATCAGATTGCCAGATGGAGAAGCGCGATTCGTCACTCCAGAGAACGCGTCTCCACTGCTCTAGAGTCCAGTGGCAGCGTGCTTTACACCACTGCATCCGACGCTTTGCATTGCACTTGGTGATGTATGGCTTGGATGCAGCTGCTCGGCCATGGAAACCCATTCCATGAAGCTCTCTGCGCACTGTTCTTGAGCTAATCTGAAGGCCACATGAAGTTTGGAGGTCTGTAGCGATTGACTCTGCAGAAAGTTGGCGACCTCTTCGCACTATGCGCCTCAGCATTCGCTGACCGTCGGTTTACGTGGCCTACCACTTCGTGGCTGAGTTGCTGTCGTTCCCAAACACTTCCACATTCTTATAATACAGCTGACAGTTGACTGTGGAATATTTAGGAGCGAGGAAATTTCACGACTGGATTTGTTGCACAGGTGGCATCTTATCACAGTTCCACGCTGGAATTCACTGAGCTCCTGAGAGCGACCCATTCTTTCACAAATGTTTGTAAAAACAGTCTGCATGCCTAGGTGCTTGATTTTATACACCTGTGGCCATGGAAGTGATTGGAATACCTGATTGTGATTATTTGGATGGGTGAGCGAATACTTTTGGCAATATAGTGTATATATATGCTACCCAGGGGAGATTCTAGGATTTTCATTTAATTTTCATTTTTCAGCCCCCAATGAGGGTATAATAGTAAAAATAAATAAATAAATAAAATAAAATAAACGTTTGATTAACAGGGTGGATGGTAAACTTATTGAATAGATGTGTATAACATTTGAGTACTGAATAAGCCAAATACGAGTCTTCCTGATCACACACACACACACACTTGTCCTCTGATCAGACAGGGAGGAGACGAAGTCTGCCGCCGTTTTCATATGAAAGGGGACTGAGGTGATCACCAATTTGTGTACAGTTTATGGAGAATCGCAGAATTTTAGGAGGGCTGAGTAGAAATGCTAGGGAGGCTAAAGCCCCACTAAAAATGGCCTAGCGATGCCCATGCTGCTACCATATGCTTTCTACTACCACATGCGATTTAGTACGACTGTGCTTAATATCATTTATCTGATCAGTGGAAGTTTCTGTCACCGACGACGTGGACATCTTCTCGGTATTTCTTTTGATCAGACACACCATCAACTTTTCTCGTGGATTAAAAAAAATGAAAATATGTTTGACAGTCTCTTTGACATTTTTAAAATATCATATTTATTTAGGTAGATCAATAAACCATTCTTTCTTTCCGCTGCTCACTGCGCGTGAAACAATAATCACCAACCAATGAGAGTAATTGTAAAGTTAAGAAAGCTGATTTTTCAAAAACATATGTTGAGGACCAATAGCTAAATGTTACCTCTAAGTGTATCTGCATAAACCCACTCCGACTTGCTCGCTGTCTTTCACTCACTCATTCACACACATGCGCACGCGCACACACACACATACGCTGTCAGGTCACCAGGCACAAGTTAATGCCGGATCGATTAAAATAAATACCGGAACGCAAAAGACGAAAATCGGACATTTTCCGGAACAGGATCCGGCTCAAGTTAAGCACTGCCTCTCACCCAATTCCTTTCTTCCATTATCATTCATACTACTTTTTACCCATTAAAGATTTTAGACCAGCTGATCTTATGTGCTGTTTATTGTCTGACTGAAGATCAGTAATTTCTATCTTGTACAACCTTAGTGCTTTTTATTTTACCTGCTGCTTCCTGCAATGCCTTTGTTACTTTGATTGGGTCTTTCTGTTTCATCTTGTCCAGCAGTAAAAGATCTTGGTGTGATTATTGACTCTGGTCTTTAATTTGAAGCTCATGTAGATAATATCACTAGGGTAGCCTTCTTTCATCTCAGAAATATTGCCAAGATAAGAAATATGATGTCACTTCATGATGCAGAAAAACTAGTTCATGCTTTTGTTAGCTCTAGGTTGGATTATTGTAATGCCTTACTGTCTGGATGTTCCAGTAGGAGCATGAACAAGCTCCAGTTAGTCCAGGACACAGCAGCTAGAGTCCTAACTAGAACCAGAAGATATGAACACATCACTTCTATCTTAGCCACACTACATTGGCTCCCAGTCAAATTTCATTGATTATAAAATACTATTACTGACCTAGAAAGAACTGAATGGTCTCATGCCACAGTACCTGAGTGATCTTTTGGTTATTTATGATCTGCCACGCCTACTCCGATCAAAAGTTGCATGCTTTTTGCAAGCTTTTTCTTACAAAGCCCCACAGTTATGGAACAGCGTTCCAATTAGTGTTCAGGATTCAGACACAGTCTCAGTGTTTAAGTCGAGGCTGAAGACACATTTGTTTAGTCAAGCTTTCTATGAATAGTTTATTTTTAGGTGAAGGAGCAGATCTGGAAGGTTCATGGGCATAGAGTGTTTGATGAGTGTTTGATGTTTGGATTATGTCCAAACACACACACACACACACACAAGCATACATAATATTCTCTCTCGCTCTCTCTCTCTATCTATCTATCTGTCTATCTATACATGCTACTCCTGCGCTCCCAGTGTTCCAGTGCTTCTTCTCTCCAGACCTGCCTGATCCATCCTGATGCTCTACTTCTGGTTGGAGTCTCATCACTTGGTTGTGCTCACCGCTGCTGAGGATGAACCCACATAGACTTCCTGGAGATATATGGGACTGCTGTGTGATAGAACTAACTGGAGACTATGGTTCTGGCTTTGAACTGCTGTTGTCAGTCTTGTTGCTGTTGAACATTTGACGGCCTATAATGAATTCTATTATATTATTATTATTATATTATTATTATATTACGCAAATTTAGAAGTTGCTTAAAAGCTCATGGTTACACAACACCACTTGACTGTATACAGCTATAGAAAAGACATTATTTATAATCCCACTCTCAGTGTTTATAATGATTTATAATCATACTCTCCCAGTGTTTATAATGATTTATAATCCCTCTCTCAGTGTTTATAATGATTTAAAATCCCTCTCAGTGTTTATAATGATTTAAAATCCCACTCTCTGTGTTTTGTAATGATTTATAATCCCTCTCTCTGTGTTTATAATGATTTATAATCCCACTTTCTGTGTTTATAATGATTTATAATCATACTCTCCCAGTGTTTATAATGATTTATAATCATACTCTCCCAGTGTTTATAATGATTTATAATCCCTCTCTCAGTGTTTATAATGATTTAAAATCCCACTCTCTGTGTTTTGTAATGATTTATAATCCCTCTCTCTGTGTTTATAATGATTTATAATCCCACTTTTTGTGTTTATAATGATTTATAATCCCACTCTCTGGTGTTTATAATGCAGGCTTGGTACGTAATCCACTAGAGAGAACAATACTTCGCAGTGAACGATAGGCAGCGTGCTGCTTAATTAACCGAGTAAGACAGGAAGTGAGTTCGCAAACATCAATATTCGGGTGATGGCTCCCTCTGGCGCTCTGGTTCTGCATGCATCGTTACATTTATAATGATTTATAATGATTTATAATCCCACTCTCAGTGTTTATAATGATTTACATAAAATATCAACAACAATAACAACAACAACAATATTACTATTATTATAAAAATATAAATAAAAATGTTTCCTCTAACAAGTATAAGGCTTTTCAAAAGTCAGCTTTCTATGAAAGGCCATTTCCACCTCACAACTAAAAACTAATAATAAATCAAAATTGTTTTGGGATTAAAATTTTGTATAATTGCAGTTAACATGGTTCTGTCTGTCTGGTGGAATGTCCACATGTTTAATAGCTGACCTTCAGACATTTTTATTCTCTATTTTATCTATTTACATTAACTCCACTCTGTATCACTTTCAGGTCAAAACATCTCAAAGTTCATATTACTCAGAGTGTTTTCAGTTTCTCTCTTTCTAACACTGTAACAGTAGAACAGTTTTATTCAGCTTTACTTACATTGCTTTTCTGGAGGCTGTGATCACAGGCATCATCTTCAGAACAACAGTTTCTGTTATCTTATCTGTACTGATATATTTACTCAGGTTAAACTCTTCCAGCTCCTGTGCTGAGGTCAGTAACACAAACACCAGAGCAGACCACTGTGAAGAAGAGAGTTCACTTTGTTTTCCAGATTTCAGGTAGTGCTGGATTTCCTCCACTAGAGAATTATCACCCAGTTCATTCAGACAGTGGAACAGATTGATGGATTTCTCTGTAGGAAGTTCTTCACTTATCTTCCCCTTAATGTACTGAACTGTTTCCTCTATGCTCTGGGGGCTACTTCCTGTCTGTGTTACTAAAGCATGTAAGAGTTTCTGATTGGACTCCAGTGAGAGACCCAGAAGAAAGCGAAGGAAAAGATCCAGATGTCCAGTCTGACTTTCTAAAGCCTGATCTATAGAATTCTTGTGTAAATTACACTGTTTAATGAATGGATACAGATGACTAACAATTTTCTCGTGAATCTTGAATTTCAGGTGTACATACAGAGCTGCGAGGTGCTCCTGAATACTCAGATGAACAAAGCAGTACACTTTACTCTGGTGAAGTCCAAACTCCTCTCTGAAGATCTGTGTACACACACCTGAGTACACTGCTGCTTCTCTCACATCAATGCCACACTCTCTCAGGTCTTCCTCATAGAAGATCAGGTTCCCTTTCATCAGCTGCTGAAAAGCCAGTTCTCCCAGTTTAAGAAGCATTTCTTCATCACTCTCCTGCTTCTTTGTGTATTTTTCTCTTATGTTTTTTGTCTGAATGATGAGGAAGTGTGTGTACATTTGAGTCAGAGTCTTGGGGATCTCTCCACTCCCTGCTTCACCCAACATTCTCTCTAGAACAGTGGCTGAAATCCAGCAGAAGACTGGGATGTGGCACATGATGTAGAGGCTTCTTAATGACTTCAGGTGTGTGATGATGTTATTGGCCAGGATCTGGTCACTGATCCTCTTCCTGAAATACTCCTCCTTCTGTGGTTCACTGAACCCTTGTACCTCTGTGACTCGATGCACACATTCAGAGGGGATTTGATCAGCTGCTGCTGGTCGGGAGGTGATCCAGATGAGAGCAGAGGGAAGCAGATTCCCTTTAATCAGGTTTATCAGCAGCACCGGCACTGATGCTGATTCAGTTACATCACACACTATCACTGTGTTCTGGAAATCTAGAGGAAAACGACACTCATCCAATCCGTCAAAAATGAACAGAACCTTTTCCAAACTGGACATTTCTGTTTCTTTTGTGTCCTTAAAACAGAACTGAAGGAGCTCCATCAGACTCAGTTTCTGGTCCTTCATCAAGTTCAGCTCTCTGAAAGGAAGTGGAAATATGAGGTGGATGTCCTGATTTTCTTTCCCTTCAGCCCAGTCCAGAATGAACTTCTGCACAGAGACTGTTTTTCCGATGCCAGCGACTCCCTTTGTCAGAACAGTTCTGATGGGTTCATCTTGTTCAGATAAAGGCTTAAAGATGTCGTTGCATATGATTGGTGTTTCCTCTATTGTTGTTCTCCTGGATGCTGCCTCGATCTGTCTCACCACATGTTCATTATTGACTTCTCCACTGTCTCCCTCTGTGATGTAGAGCTCTGTGTAGATCTCATTCAGGAGGGTTTGGGTTCCCGGGTTTATTATCACTCCATTCAAACACTGAAGCTTCTTCATCAGATTTAATTTGAACTTTTTCTGGAATTCATTTACAGCCACAGATTCTGGGTCATGCCTGTGATATGGTGAAGCAGGAAGATGTGGTGAGACATGGGCTTCAATTATTAGACTTTAAGATCACTTTTTTCTGACTGGTTACCACAGATAGTTCTTTATAATGTTCTCACTATGTGTTTACTTTCATCTACTGTATGTTTTCTATAATCTAATCACTCTGTAGTTAATAACAGCAGAGAGGTTTATAATACCAGTGTGTCAGAGTCACAGTCATGTTGGTTTGATCTTACCCTGTATCTGTGGTGATCATTTCTCTTCTGTCTCCTGCCTTCTGTAGAACACTGGGAACAAAAAGTGGAGTTGATCAGATACATCACTTCACCTATTTTAATTCTAGTTATTCTAGGTTTATTTCTGTGTGTCTGTTCAGGATGTGACTGAATACAGCACTCTGAATGAACAGGTAATGTGTTCTAAACAGATACAAATACAGATACAGTTTTTAAGAAATCTTGTCTGAAAGGTTCACAGGTATAAAATCCCTAACTATAGCCAGTATAATACTACAGCCTGGATGTGACACCAGTCCATCAAACATAGGGGCAATTTATGTTCACCAATCCACCTACTGGCATGTGTTTGGGAGGTGGGAGGAAAGCGGAGAACCTGAAGGAAACATACATGGACAAGGGGAGAACATGTGAAACTCCACACAGACAGACACTGGAGACCCTGGAGCTGTGAGGCAGCAACTTGTATTTCATCAAAATAATAAAAACAATAATATTGTAATAATAACTCAATAATAAAAACACATTTCTGTCAGTCTGCAAATATTTTCATTATCTTTCTGTATGACTTCTGAAATTTTCATTCACTGCTTTTCCCTGTCTCAGTATTAAGTCTCAGATTAAAGTATTAAGTATTTACAATATTTACACATTTACACTCACACTGAAATTTACACTACATATATTTATATATTAACTAAAAGTATCAACACTAAAACTTATACTGTATAATCTAAATATCAGAAATATTAAAATTGCTGCTAATGACTGTGTAGTGTGGCCTTTAAAGGGGAACTTCAGACAAAATCTAAAATTGAACCACTGAGTGTTTTAAACATCCTGCTCATGTCTTACAGTGATCACACAGCAGCTCTGTAGATTTACTGACTGAATTCTGGTGTAACTCTAGAAGATTGGTATCCTGTCACTGGATAAATGATGCTATGCGGTGGTCTAGCCTGCAATGACCCCAAATATATTTGGACACTTAAGCCATTACAAACACATGAATCTCACTGCATTACAAAACAACATGTGAAACCAAGTGACATTTATTTTAAAGACACCATTAGCACACTTTCCAAGTAAAACATTCAGCAAAAACTTTTAGACATTAAATAAGACAAAAATGTTTTTAGACTCTTAATAGTGGCTTTATTAAGGTCACAGTTACAGTGTTTTAGTATGTATTTTGTTATTCTGTTTATCTAGTTAAATTTCTCTTTAAGTGTGACTTTAGCAGTGACATTAACAGTGAGGAGACGTTACCTGTGTAGAAGTGAGGAGTCTCCATCTTTAAACCTCAGAGGAAGATCCATAGACTGATCACTCTTCATGGAGATACAGCTGGGTGCTGATGATTCTGATCTCTTTCCCTGGAGTTTACTGTACAACATTATAGACAGTCCTTTACTCATTTATATACACTCCTTACTGTTTTAACTCACTTCTTAATTTAATGAGGATTTTTTTAAATTAGTTTTTAATTAAACTTTCCTTACAGTAAACAGAATACATTTTTATTGTTAAGTAGTGACTGTTACATTTTTAATAATATTAAAATCTTTGGTTAAATTCTTTCATATATGTTCACTAAATAATTTAGATATGAATATTTAATGACTAGAACACAAGGATGTTGTAGGTTACCGTTTTTTTGATGGTGGGGAAACATTATCTGTGTCTAGATCAGGAGTCTCCATCTCTGAATATTAGTAAAGTTTGCACAAACACACAGCTGAGTCCTGAAGAGTCTGAACTCTTCTGCTGGAATGGATCACACTCCTAGAAAACACACAAACAAATGTGCAGTTAAACTTTCACACAATAGTTTTCACATCTTTATTCTTAAAGAAAAATGCTGCTCCTTTAGTTTAAAAATGAATGATTGGCCTACACACAGGGTCTGACCTCTCACTTTCTCTTCACCAAGTCATTCATTTATTCATTTTCAGTGCTTTATCCTGATCAGGGTCCCAGTGAATCTGGAGACGAACCTGTAAACAAACACACACACCCAAACACACACAGACACACACAGACACACACTGTTGTCCAACAGATAAAGGAAACTACCCAGACACAATAACAGATGGGCAAGTAAAACCTTTTATTGTGTCCCAACTTACTGTTGCTTCAGCAGGGCGCTCCTTTTCTAAACTGAAGCTAATAAAAAATTATTTGCGGAGCACCATGGCGCAGAACAGATTGTCCGGACTTGCCATTCTGTCCATTGAAAATAACCGAAGCCGTAAACTGAACACCAAGGATATTGTGGATCAATTTGCTGAACGAAATTCGAATACAAAAAATCATCAAGGCAAATTAGTTGCCTCAAAGCTTAGTTTAGTCCATTTACTGTAACTACACACAGAGCACTGTGTTTCCCCACGGAGCATTATTACTGACACACAACACTCTAAACTTGGGGAGAAAACAGCAAGGGGTGAGAAGATTCAGGCCAAAGAAAACGGCAGAAAGTTTTAAAGTTTGGGATCATTTCACACTAAAACAGACAGAAAACTCTGTACAGTGTGATTACTGTAAGACTGAACTGGTGTACCACAACACTACAAGATCCATACTTCAATATCTCATTCGAAAACACACAGTCCCCGCTTCAAGTCCACGGAGTCGACACAAGCTTCACACTTAGCTTAAATCAATATGATTGTTAGTTGAAATTAAGGCCCGTAAAAATGTATGTCGAAAAGTATGTAGAGAGACATTTAAGAGGGTTTATTCTCCAAATAACTCTAATTTCATGTTACAGAAAAATGTGTCAAGAAATTTGATGTGTATGGACTCTTGTTCTTGTTCCAAGTTTCCTTCCTGTCCACTAATTTTTGCCTCTTACAAAAGCCACAAAGTCTTCCAGGAGGACAGGAAAGGATTATGTCATGCTTCAGCTGCAGTTAGACTGAAACCTCAAAGTTAATTATTATTATTATTATTATTATTATTATTATTATTATTATTATTTTGTTTTAGGTTGTACTATGTTTACCTTTTTTGAAGTATTTAAGTTTCTTTTATTTATATATTTGTATTTGCATCCTGAATGTCAATTAAATGCATTAAATGGGTTTAGATTTTATTTTCATTTTTCTAAATAGGAAACAACTTAGTTGTTCATTTTAAGAGACCTGTCTCTTGCATATTTAGTATTCCTCTTTAATAAAGAAAAAGTGCTTGTTATCCGATTCCTCGATTAATCGATGGAATAATCGGTAGAATTCGATTAGTAAAATAATCGATAGCTGCAGCCCTAGTAGTGTTTTCTTTTTTACATGTTGCGCCGCTGTGCCACGTTTGTATTTGCACACACACTAGTTTATGATTGACGGTGTGAAGTGTGGTTGATGTTTATTTTAGACTTGTTTTTCTGTTCTGTTTGGGAAAATGTATTTGGTTGTTTGGTTGTGTTTTGGTATTTGGCCTCTTGGAATGGGAGAGGGCCTGTACAAATATTTCTGCATATGGGTCTGTGGCTGATTTACTACACCACTGGTTATACGGATCTATTAACAACAGCCGCAGCTTTCAGAAAAATACCTTTTAGTTTTACTTCTTTTACGATTTTACTTATTTTACTTTAGAAAAACTAAATGCACACGGACTCACACTTATAAAACTATATTCCCCAAACAGCTTAATGTTTATTTTACGATAAATTAAAGAGCGGAAGCTGAAAGGTCTGTAGAGTTCATACACCATCAGAACAGCTGTAAAGATTTACTACATCTGATTTCACACCACTTTAATATACAATATATCCACATTCTTCTAACATAAAGTCGTTAAAAATAAACAAATAACTCACCTTTAGTCAACAGTCCTTGTTCTGTGACATTAATATCCCCGATTCTGCCTGGAGATTTGTAACTTTTGCAAACGGACAAAATGGAGTCGAGGCGGAGAGAGAAACACTTTCACTTTGGAAGGATTCATTACGAGGGATGTGTCGTTCCGGACTGAGTCGACTCTTTGAGTCGGTTCATTTGGTAGGAAACTGATTCACAAATGTAACGGTGGAAAGAAGTGCGTTCATACACTCTCAAAACAAATGAGTTTAAAACAACACACCGTGCTATTTCCTATAGACACCATATAGACAAAAGTATTGGGACACCTGATCATTACTAACAGGGATTTTAATGACACGGTGTTCTAATTACATAGAGATTAATATGGAGCTTGACCCGTTTGCAGCTAACAGCTGTCACTCTTCTGGACAGGCTTTGGAACTCATTGTTTATTGAATCAGCAGGATGTTGGTGACTTTTACACACCATGCACTTCTGTTACTGGAATATCTACAGTAGTGGGGATGAAATTTCACAAACTGACTCATTGTAAAAGTGGCATCCTATCACACATTGACGGACTGGGACAATAATTCAGGCCGGGAATTTGACTCCATCCCAGGCCACATTTGCTGCCGCCGTTACCACCACCCTATTCATGTTACCACAAGACTGCTAATCTTGTAGGCTATTCCTATTAGTTGATTAGTTGATGAGTAAAAGGTAGACTAGCAGACGAATTATAAATGAATAAACAGGTCTAAATGAACCCTCGAAAACTCAGTAGGAATACACCATCTATACTACCACACCACAGATAAGTATATACTTGGCTTACACTTTTAAAAAAGGGATAAGAGATACACATTCAAATGCTGAAATATGTTTTATGTATTTCCAATGATCAAGTACAGTATATCAAAAGTATCAGAAACACAAACTTAACAAAAGCTATGACAGTGTAAGCAACAGATAACAATGTTCACTCAATGGCATAAGAACAGACCAGTGAGAGTAAACAGTAAGTAATTAGCAGACATTAGTACACCAAAAAAAGAAAAGAAATTTCTGGTGAAATTTGGCAAATAGAAAATCCTGTATCCCCATCTCTAAAACAGTGTGCTAGATTGTAATTTTCTAAGATGTTGCAACAAGCTCTTTTAAAACTTCTATCTGTATAAGATTATTTTGTGAACACCATTAGCTTGCAGTGGAATTATTAGGCGATAGTTAGCCATGCTGTAGATGCGCGTGTTTAGGTAATTCATTTTCAGTGATTCAAAAAAATCATGACCCTCTAACACTTACACCCTCTATTCTACTTCTATGCTATCTACCTGATTTCTTTTATTTATTATATAAAAACCTTGACCCACTAACACTAGTATTCTCTATTCTATCTACTTTTTATTCTTTTTATTTATTATGCAAAACATGCTGCATGTACTGTGTTAGACTAAGCGAGACTTGTCACAGCACAGCACTTACATGTTGTTGCTCGTTTGTTGGTTTGATTTTATCGATTGTAAGTTGCTTGAAAGCGTCCATCTGCTAAATGATGATGTAAATGTCATGTAAATGTAATACTGACTGACCTGCTCCCCATATTCGAGTGCACACTCTTAGGTCACTCTTGCGGTACTCTGACGTTCTCTACCAGCTCGGTCTGCGCAGCACCGCTTCAAGTCGAACACACCTATTACCTGCCTCTGGAAATACTGAACCCCTTCTAAAAATTATTAATTCTTCCCTTAGTACTGGCTATGTGCCTGAATCTTTTAAGCTAGCAGTTATCAAACCCCTGATTAAAAAACCGGACCTCGACCCCTGTCAACTGTCTAACTATAGACCAATATCAAACCTGCCCTTTATCTCCAAGATCCTAGAAAAGGCTGTAGCAAAGCAGTTATGTTCATACCTGCATAGAAATAACATTTATGAAATGTATCAGTCAGGATTTAGACCTCATCATAGCACAGAAACAGCACTGGTTAAAGTGGTCAATGACCTGTTACTGGCTTCTGATCAGGGTTGTGCCTCCATACTGGTGCTACTGGATCTTAGTGCAGCTTCTGACACCATTGACCACACTATTCTACTTGATAGGCTAGAACATGTTAGAACACAGTAAATTTCAGAATGATTTTATTTTTAGATAATCTGCTCCTAACATGGATGCTGTATGTGCATGCTGTTAGAAAAAGAAAGTCCAATTTGTTTTCCCTATTAAAAAATATTATACATCAATCATTTACATTACCCTATGTGTACTGTTCTTTTATTAATTAAAAAAGTTGCTAACATTTGTTCTTTGGTTTTATTTTCTTTAGGTTTGTTTTGTCTTTATGGGACATTATATCACAGAACGTTCCCCTAACGTTAGCATATGGTTCCCGTTTGGTTATTTTTTTTTTATAATCGAAAACTAACCTTCCCAGATGTTGTTTTTCTTATTTTAAATAACCTGAATAGAATCTACAGAACGTTCTCTATTGGTTATTTTTAGGTTTTGTTTAAATGACCATTAGGGAGTTTTTGATGAAGGAACTCACCTTAAACATTAAATGTATGCGATTTGAGGTAAACATGCATTAATGACAGATATGTTAAAAATCCTAATTTTCACAGCTGAAACTAATGTTAAACACACATACAGTCCTCTAACGAAATCATGTGTGTAAAATTAAAATCTTAAAACTGAGTTTAATTTTATTAACGAACTATGATCAGGTCCGTAGTTCCACAATCCTGAGAAAATATTACATTACCATGATCAGGCAGTAGAGGGCGCTCATGCACAATGCTGTTAGTGTTTGCTTACCCTTTTCCTACAAGGCCCCAGCAGAAGCTCCCATTTCAGGTCAGGAAGCAATTTACTAGTCAACTGATGAGATGATCCAAGTCTGTTAGATTAAGGAATGTAAAGTGTTGGAACTACTCACAACTGTGTATGAGCATATTATCAATATCACACACATCACCTGACAAATATTTGTCACATACACGCGCTAAATCATGTTTTGCTTAACCAGTAATTATTTATATTTGACTTACAGTGCAGTCATAAATTTTGTCATCTGATAACTGCTACCCTGTGTCTGAAAGGAACAGTGGGGATCAAACACTGCATATCCATCTGTAGAATATGTCTTTAGGGTACTGATGGAAATAAGACATGAAAACATGGAGGAAATAGTGGCCAAACTGTTACTTCACACAAATGGACTGGAGAAACACTCAGCTAACTGGAAAAGATGATAGACGACATTATCAAAATATGCAATGGTTAACATTGCTGGCATATAATTTAGTGTGAAACTGAAAACCCTACTTCAGTTATACAACTGGGCAAAAACTTTTATTAAAATAGGAACAAACAAAATTAAATAACAGAACAAACAGCTTTATTTTGGCAGGAACAATGAAAGGAACAACTGAGCAAATAGTTTTATTAAAACAGGAACAATAATAGGGTTAAAAAACAGAGCAAGTTTTTAGAAGAATGGTGTGAGAGGGGAGAACAGAGTGTAAAGATGAAACAGCTCCAGCTTCACACACAACGTGTTTCTGCAAAAGTTCACAACAAAATATCTCATTAGGTTTGTTACTGACCTCCCAGGGGAATACAAAAGGAGAAAGACCAACAGAAAGAACATTGCTGAAAACTAAGCAATGTAAAAATACTTAATACAGTAGTAGTCAGTGATAGTGTGTGTATATTTTATATTAAGAGATCCATTGGTCAGCAGCTCTAGAACTATCCAATGGAGATAAAGAATTAGCTCCCTATTGGAAACATGGAAATGCTGATTTCAGTTGGCTGCTATTTAGATATTTATTTATAAAAACCCAGAATTTAAAACCAGTGCTTCCCAACAACTTTCTATTTAGATATCTCCCTTGTGTGACACTTAATTCAGGTCTTGAAATCAATTTTCTAATCAACTGATAAATTGTTATACAGTGCATCCAGAAAGTATTCACAGCACTTCACCTTTTCCACATTTTGTTGTGTTACAGCCTGATTCCAAAATGGATTAAATTTATTATTTTCCTCTAAATTCTACAAACAATACCCCATAATGACAACACACTGACAATAGACTTACCCATCCCAGGATAAAGACAAAAAACGACCAATAAAGATGTGGCATTATCAATAAAAATTCATTGTTTTGTTAGTGTGAATGATTAGCAGCATCTGAAATGATGATAGTAGATGTGTTGATGTGTCTAGAGCAGTCAAATGGGATATTTATGTATAAACAACTATGGGATTAACTAGTAGCCAATTAGCTTGGCTTGTAACCCACTTTGTCATGGACATTCTGCTAGCAGAGATAGGATGTTCTACCTTTCCAAGCCTTTGTTACACTGCTTTTAATTGCTTTTTTTACTACACAGTATTGTCAAGTGCATTTGCAAAACCCATCAAGCACCATGATGAATCTGGTTCACATGAAGACCATCCCAGGAAAGCAGGACCAAAACTTACCTCTGCTGCAGAGGAGAAGTTCATTTAGAGTTACCAGCCTCAGAAATCACCAGTTAACAGCACCTCAGATTAGAGCCGTTATGAAGGCTTTACAGAGCATCAGTAGCAGACATATCTCTATATCAACTGTTCAGAGGACATTATTGTGTATTTTGGCCGCCTTCAGCATTGTTTTACAATGTAGAAGGAAATAAACATCAGGAAAGACCATGGGATTAGAAGATGTGTCCAAACTTTTGACTGGTAGTGTACAGTTTTAAGTTTAGAAGCCACTTGTATCCCGCACATTATTTCTGCCATTTTTACACGTGGGTTTGAGCAGAGTTTCCCCGATGGTGTTCGGCTTTTTTGACTGGGCAATCAAGAGAGTGCACTCGAAGGATGAAACCGTTGCCTGTCTATTTTCATTTCCAACTTTAGTCATTGCATCTCTGATATTCTGGGGCCTATCTGATATTACAAGTTCTTTTTTCCTTTGGTAAAATTCTTAGGGTTTACCAACCGTCTGTGGATGTTTGGTGCTCTGTTTGGTGCCTCCTCAGTTTGCAGGACTTCATGATTTCATTAGCTAGTCTCTCTCCACAGATTACACACTCAATTCTCACCTTGCCCATTGCTTCAATGAAACCAAAATCAAGATAACTGTCCAAATAAATCCTTGGAGGTAGCAGAGCTGAAGATGTTGAGGTTCTCTGTGGGAGGGACACGGTTGGACAGGATTAGGAACGAGTACATCAGAGGGACAGCTCATGTTGGACGTTTGGGGGACAAGGTTAGGGAGGACAGATTAAGATGTCCAGAGGAGGGAGAGTGAGTATATTGGTAGGAGAATGTTGGACATGGAGCTGCCAGGAAGGAGGCAAAGAGGAAGGCCAAAGAGGAGGTATATGGATGTAATAAATGAGGATATGAAGCTAGTGGGTACAAGTGTAGAGGATGCAGAAGATAGGGATAGGTGGAGAGAGATGATTCGCTGTGGAGACCCCTGAAGGGAAAAGCTGAAAGAAGAAGAAGATCTATTTTTTCTATTGTTTTGGAAACTTCTACAGTGATTTTATTTCAGGCATCTTGAAATTGTTTAAGCTATGCCATGACCAATAATTTAAGGGACTGGTTTGTCATCATATTCTGAAAATGACTCTAAATGTAGTCTGTCGGTTCAAGAACAATATAAAGCCTATATACACTGATCAGGCATAACATTATGGCCACTGACAGGTGGGATACTTGACATGTTGGTGAAGTTTTTGTCAATTAACACTTAGAAACTCTGTTTTCTGTTGGCTGGATGTGTGAAAGGCCTTTATCACACCTCCCATTTACACAAAAACTCACACACTCTATTTGTATCATTTTTTTCAGCACCAGAGATATCTTTAACTGTCATACCGTATAAAATGTCATTTGATTTGTCTGATTGACCACAAAGGTGTACATGATACCTGATACCTAAAATGACAAAAACACTTGAAATGATAGAAATGTTTTACATAAATGGAGCAGGAGGTAAACCAGTTTAAACAGACCAAAAATAAGTATTGAGGCATCTTTATCGGGGTCTGGACACCAAAGGTTCTGTGCCGAATAGCTATGGGGTTCATGACTTGATCAAAATCAGCTCTGTAATTCAGTAGTCAGAACACTAGTCAGAGAACCAGACATTTTAAAGGCTGTCTCAATCACAACATCCTTCGATTGTTCTGAAATGTTCCCTTTCACACTGAGATTGGAATACACATGGTAAAGCTATGATATGACAAAGATGAAGAATCCCCTGGTTAATCTTTTTTTTTTGGCTCATGTCAAAAGCTATGCAGAAAAACACACTGGTCCGAATTCTCTGGTCTCCGGTTTGCTTACTTTGTTGCAGGTTTCAGTATGGAAAAGACCAGTATTATGATAATAATTAAGAAATATTAACAGATATATTGTGCTGCATACCTGAACAATTACAAACACCCAGAAGTTTAATCAGTGATAAGTATCTCTAAAGGTGTAACATTACAAAGGCATTTTATTCTCCACATTTAATTAAAATGAGCAAATGAAGTATATTTGTAAATGAGGAATGTTTAAAATGTCAGCTGTATCCTGGTAGGTAGAGTTTCAGTAATCTTGGATACTGGACTTTTACATTTGATTACAATCTAGATGCTGCTGGCAGTGAAATAAGGAAAGTAAGGCTGTGAATGATTGTAAGCCTATATTTGTCTTACAGTTAGACACTTAACCATATGTCATGTGCTAATGTGAAATGTGAATGTTTTTTCCTAGCCACACATTTTGTATGCTTGTACTCCGGGACATTAAATCATGAAGATGATTATTAACATGAGCTAAGTGAGACAAGATTTCTAACAGCAGTTTCCTTCTTTAGGTTAGAGAGAAGTCAGGGGTATGTCTCCGGGAGAAGGCACCACCTCTGGTCTCCGTTTCCCATGGTAGCAGTGTGTATGAACTGCCCCGTCCATTTCAGCCTCACACACCGGAGGCACCACTGTCATGCCTGTGGCAAGGTCATTACACACACAAAAGTGCACACACACAATTTGTAATATTTATTTAATATAATGCTACAGATTGGAAATTGATCTATTTAAAATGCAGGTGATTTACATGTAGTTCCAGTAAAGTGCAGTGTGCAGAATTACAACAGATTTAATGAGTCTCTATGGAATCTTACGGGATTTGTAAGTTGGACATGTCCATGTTGAGGAGTCTGATGGCCTGAGGGAAGATTTTCACTAATTGCTTTCTCGAGTAATTCCTTTTACTTTTCTTACATTTTTATGTGTTCAACTGAGACAACTAATCAGAAAATAATTTCTTTAGCTGAGGAATGCATCTGTGAGCAATCAGCTAACCAAGTGAGTTATGCTGAAACAAACACCACATCTGTTATCAACAGCTAGCTAACACATCCAGATGCTGTTGAAATTAGTAGCTTGCTAGATTCATCAAGTAGTTGGATTAAGTAGTAAGTCATGTTAATTCGTATTTCTAGCTACATACACTGTATTGCCAAAAGTTTTGGGACACCCCTCCAAATCATTGAATTCAGGCTTTGTTTTTCAGGGGTTGGGTTTAGCCCCTTAGTTCCAGTGAAAGGAACTCTTAATGCTTCAGCATACCAAGACATTTTAGACAATTTCATGCTCCCAACTTTGGGGGATCAGTTTGGGGATGGCCCCCTCCAGTTCCAACATGACTGCACACCAGTGCACAAAGCAAGGTCCATAAAGACATGGATGAGCGAGTTTGGTGTGGAGGAACTTTACAGAGTCCTGACCTCAACCCCATAGAACACACCAAACTCGCTCATCTTGCAAATTCTCCCAAGCTATGTGTGTTTGTGTTTTAAATCAGTGTCTCCTTACTGCTCTTTTCCACCTGCACTTTGAATGAAATCTTCCTGCACTTTAAATTAAAGCTTGGAAGATAGAACCACATTACACAAATGATAGATTTAAAATTCATAAGAGTATAGCTTTAAAATGTCTTTAATGTCTTCATGCCATTACCATGTGTGCATTATAATTGTGTATTTGCCAATTTCGATTTATGAAAACAAACTTAAGCATGTTTCATATTTAATAACAATATAGCAAAAACAAAAATGAAAAGTTAAATAGAAATATTAAAGTGTTGTCTAAGATGGTTAAACCTTTTCTTAGATGCAGTGTTGATGTTACTGTTTACGGACAAGGGTTTATTAACACTCATCATCCATAAAATGACTTCACTGTAATTCCATGTGAAAACAATGAGAAGTGCTTAGAGTGTAGAAAAGAGACACTGAAGTCTTATTAGATTTGAACAAAAAATAATCAGAATTTATTGAATGTTTAAGATTTATTTATAAAACAAATGCAATGAAGGAATAAAAGAAACTTTAACCATTACATACTTGTATATTACACACTACATATTTAACACAAACATGGCTAAACTAAACATTTAATATATACAAATTTGCAATAAAGGAAACCTACATTTATTAAATCACATTCTTACATATAATGTACTACATGACAAATGTCTAGCTTAAACATTTAATATATACTAATTTTGATAACTATACATTATATTGATGCATATATCCTAAATACACAATACAAATCCTACTGTACAAAGCCTACACATTTAACAGACATAATGTTAGTCTTAATCTTATAATCTATGTAGCAATTGAGATGTTTATGGATTTTTAAAAATGACAGAATTAATCTTATTGCCTTAATTTGTTGAAAAAATGTCTAAAATTTATAGATAAAGCTAGTGAGGGTGGTAAGAATCACATCCATACCTCTGCAAGCACACCAAGACTTTCATTACAGTCATGAAGATTACAACACAACATAAGGTATCAGAATGATCCTTACCAACCCTCGTGGTTAAAAGGGGTGAAATACTTACCTTAGATTAAAAAACAACTAATTCTGGAGGGGAAATACTTACCACAGATTTTTCAAAGGACAGATTTGTGGAACCTAGAAGTGAAATACCTACCAGAGATTTAGATACATGCCAAATATACTTACCACAGATTAAATAGTGAGAAAGAGGACAGGAATGGTAAGGAGGTGAATGGAAAGATCTCCAGCCAGGTCAAGACTAATGATGCAGATGGTGATTGGGACAAGTAAGATTTGAGGCTCTCTAACGTTCTGATGAAGCATGTTGTCATACGCTGACGTATCGTCAAGATCCTCATACCGACTCACCCACGAGGGAAACTGGTGGCCAGTGGAAGCACCTATAAAGGGCATAAGGTCCAAAGAAGAGGATAAGCTGATCTCAAACTCATCACCCTCTGGCTCCACAGGTTCCAATCTTGCAGATGGAGCCTCATCGTTGGTGACTTCCGCAGCCCTCATCACCTCCCTCAGTCTCATAATCCTCCTCCACCAGAAATGATCATTGCTGGAAGAATCTATGGTGGGGTTGAACTCCAAAGTAGGGGATAGGGTCAACAAAGAGGATGAGCTGCTCCCCAGATTACGAAGGATCCTGTTCCTGGGAGGGGCCTCTTCATCAATCGTTCATCCTCCTTTTCCTTCTCCCACAGAAATGCTCACTGCTGGAGTGCACATCCGTGATGGGAATGGTGTCCAAAAAAGGAGGAGATGAGCTCCATGAAGAGGAGGCGTTGCTCCCCAGATTACTGAGCTCATATACATGGCATTCCTGCTCCACAGGCTGTCTTTTCCTGGCAGGGCCCTCTTCATCACTGTCCTCCTTCATCACTGTCACCTCCATCCTCCTCCTCCCACAGAAATGCTCACTGCTGGAGTGTGCATCTGTGCTGGGAATGGAGTCAGATGGAGTTTCCTGTGTCAAAGGAGATGAAAAGACATACACGCTTTCAGTAACACTTTCATTTTATAACAGCATCTGTTCTGTACAGCAGCAATTTCTCATTTTAATAATCCTTTATAGAGTATTTACACTAGTTATATTACTGAAACCAACCCATAACAGTGAGTACATCTTCAGTAAGATTTTAACACCATGACAAATACACACATTAAAAATCATCCTAAAAACATCCTAGAAACAAGAACGATTGGAGAATTTGATGATCATTTTGTAAAATTCTTGCTTCCCCTGTGCCCCAGTAGGATCAAACTCTAGAAACACCCTGTTTAACACCATTTTATTCCTATTAGTTTCACAGCAGTTGATGAAATTCATAGATTTAAAATAAATAAATAATAGTTTAGGAAACATTTCATGTTATTTTAAGCCTCTTACCGATTTTACACCTGTTACTGTTTTCCGTAGTGTCTAAGCTATTAGGCTCTCAAGTATTTAGCATTACTGACTTTTCTAACTAGCTATTAAACACGGCACTGTACTAATGCTGCCAGCTAGTTATCTTAACTAATGTTACTCCATAGTGGACTTATCTGACTTTGGTTAACTAACTAACTCTCTTTAACGAGTTCGCTAAAATCAAGCCAGCTAATATTAGGCTAATTAGGCTAGGGTAATTAGCATGATCTTAAGTCATTAGTCAAGCGGTTTATTTCTCCACACTTTTCTTTCTTATTACTTTCACGTTTTTTGCTGAATAAATAAATCATCGTTTAAACGTTTTAACAATTTTCCGACTCAGTGCTATGTTGCTATCGCGGTGTTTAAAGCGCTCGTGCTGAGGTGAAGCCGGAAAAAACTCGGTAACTTACCGCTGCTGTCCGGCAGTCCGCTCCCTCCGGTCTGAGGTCCTTCCTCCTGGAGCTGCAGAGCTTCGTCTCTCCTTTGGCTCATCTCTGAGAAGTGTTGTAGAAATGATCGTAGAGTAAAATCCGTGTAGAAATGATCGTAGAGTAAAGTCACGTGTGTAATCCAGAGCTTGCGATCTTCAGGACTTTTTGAAAACAAACCTAACGCCGTTGCTATGATACGTGACATCATAGCTATTAGGAGCATGCGCTGTTTCCTCAGGACTCAATTACTCATTCAGCCTTATAGAGATTATATTTTATGATAAATAAATCATTTAAATAGATTATATTCGCATAACATACTATGTATAACATTTAAATAATAAATACAGAGTAAATCCTATGTACACCGATCAGGCATAACATTATGACCACCTGCCTAATATTGTGTTGGCCCTCGTCAAACTCGCTCAAATCCTTACATTTTCCCATTTTTCCTGCTTCTAACACATCAACTTTGAGGACAAAATGTTCACTTGCAGCCTAATATAGCCCACCCACTAACAAGTACCATGATGAGATGATCAGTGTTATTCATGTCACCTGTCAATGTTCATAATGTTATGCCTGATCAGTGTATATCACATACACTATATTGCCAAAAGTATTCGCTCACCTGCCTTGACTCGCATATGAACTTAAGTGACATCCCATTCCTAATCCATAGGGTTCAATATGACGTCGGTCCACCCTTTGCAGCTATAACAGCTTCAACTCTTCTGGGAAGGCTGTCCACAAGGTTTAGGAGTGCGTTTATGGGAATTTTTGACCATTCTTCCAGAAGCGCATTTGTGAGGTCACACACTGATGTTGGACGAGAAGGCCTGGCTCTCAGTCTCTGCTCTAATTCATCCCAAAGGTGTTCTATCGGGTTGAGGTCAGGACTCTGTGCAGGCCAGTCAAGTTCATCCACACCAGACTCTGTCATCCATGTCTTTATGGACCTTGCTTTGTGCACTGGTGCACAGTCATGTTGGAAGAGGAAGGGGCCAGCTCCAAACTGTTCCCACAAAGTTGGGAGCATGGAATTGTCCAAAATGTCTTGGTATGCTGAAGCTTTCAGAGTTCCTTTCACTGGAACTAAGGGGCCAAGCCCAGCTCCTGAAAAACAACCCCACACCATAATCCCCCCTCCACCAAACTTTACACTTGGCACAATGCAGTCAGACAAGTACCGTTCTCCTGGCAACTGAACTCCTGAGAGCGACCCATTCTTTCACAAATGTTTGTAAAAACAGTCTGCATGCCTAGGTGCTTGATTTTATACACCTGTGGCCATGGAAGTGATTAGAACACCTGATTCTGATTATTTGGATGGGCGAGCGAATACTTTCGGCAGTATAGTGTATGTATAGCAGCATGACAATATGTGCAAATAAAAGAAGCAGTAAAGGGAAATAATCTCACAAATAGAATTTGGAAAATTAAAAGGCAAAAAAAAATCTAAATT
This sequence comes from Hemibagrus wyckioides, assembly GCF_019097595.1. Classification (NCBI taxonomy): domain Eukaryota; kingdom Metazoa; phylum Chordata; class Actinopteri; order Siluriformes; family Bagridae; genus Hemibagrus; species Hemibagrus wyckioides. Next base: position 4,091,963 of record NC_080728.1, read on the forward strand.
TGTTTGATTTATTTAATTGTACTTAAACCTGAAATATTGTCTATTCTGTCAGTGAATGCTTCTTCAGTATGTCTCCATCTAGCTAGGTTGCCAGATCTGTGTTAGAGAAGCAGCTCAATAGTCTGTATTAAAAACCATGCAGTTTTCCTTAAAAGTTCTTTCACTAAGGTCCTAAAATGATTTAATATTATTCCACATTTTGTCATAAATAGAGACTAGGATTAAACCCATTGACTCAAATCCATTCATACACAGAGCTGAAGTTGAGAACATGATCAATAGGGTGTGTGTAAGTAACTATCTTTCTGTAAGCACCAATGGATGAAGTGATATAGAGAACTTCAATTACATGTCGAGCGACTGAACTGAAAATACTAGTTACTGTAAAGAAAAGAAAAGACAGTTAAGATGTGCAATCTTATCAAGTGTTTAACTTTTTATGTTTAAGTGTTTAACATGAGTTCAAGAAATAAAATAAATGTCTGTTTTTAGTGGAGCTCAGTTATCAGCTAGAAACTTTGGGCCAATACACAAAAATGTCTGGTCTCTGCAAGTGTCCAGAACTGAGTAAAATTATGTAGCTTAGCGCAACTCCACCATCGTCTCTGCATTGACAACTCCTTTTTCTCACCATGTGCAAAAACTCCCACAAATCCTTTTCCTGCCCTTCACACCTCAACTGGTTACAATTTCCTGACAGGAAGTGTAGTGTTAACAGGAATATATTTTAAACAAAGTCACTTTTCACAAATATTACATACAGACACAAATCTAAAAGAAAGTGTTGTATGAACCAAATCATTTATAAATAATAACCAAGCATATTTTATCAGTGCCCTACACGTCTGAGAGGATATCACAGTGCATGGTTACTTCTGTATGTTTTAATATACACATATGATTAAAATAATGTACATGAACATTGTCCAGACTCTAATTCACAACAAAAGAAATCCTGCTGACTTCAGTTCTGAGATCAAACCCCTCACACCTGAGAGACCTGGATCTGTCCTGGAATAAACTATCAGACTCAGGAGTGAAGAGTCTCTCTGCTGTACTGGAGAATGCCCATTGTAAACTGGAGAGACTGAGGTAAGACCATATTTTTGAGAGTAATGTGACCTGATTCAGTCTCACTATTAGAGAATGTTTCTACTAAGGAGCAGAACATTTAGGTTGAATTGATTACTCATAAAATGTGGTGTGACTGAGGTGTTGATTACAGATGGGAAGGTTGTGAGTTTGAATCCCAGGCTGGACCCTGCCCTTAACCAATTGCTCAGTTGTATAAAAAATGAGATAAAATTTAAGTGGCTCTGGATAAGGGCGTCTGCTAAATGTCGTAAATGTAAATGGTGTTATGATGTACAGTAAAGCTCCTCATCTCTACTGTGTCCCATAACGTTCCCCTGTCACTCATGCTACACGTGTGTTGTGGAAATAATGATGTGGTCATGGACTAAAACACACGTGGGTTACATCACTTCCTGAACAGGGGCAGACCTGAGTAGCGTTCACATTCACGTGAATCTCAACACAATTCCAGTAGAGCCGAACTCACAGCACCTCGTACAGGTAGTCTCAGGTTCAGTACTGTGCTGTGGAACCCCTATAAAATTAGGGATACTAAGTCAGAGGTAGTAGTATATAATTTCCTATAGAGGGCGCTCTACTCCTCCTAGTAGAGTGGAGCATAGAGTAAGCAAGAATCCCAATTTCCTGTCGAGGATTCTTCTAGAAACGTGCATGCAGATGAGCTCCTGAGTTCTATATTAAAATAGTGCAAAATTAGCTTTAAATCCTGAGTTTCATCATTTAATTTAATTACTAAGTTGTTTACTACTTAGATTCCACTTGACCATGGAATGAAGCACTGTTGGTCAACTTTGGTTAATGTCCGGTGAGTGATTTTGCTAGTTGTGTTGTGGCTAGCTAATTAGATGGGATAGAGTAGTGGAGTATGCTTGTTTAAAAAGACATTTTCCTTACAAAACCAATCGGAGTATCCGACAATTCAATGTTTTAAACCAACTTTGGTACATAGGATCATAGTTATGAGAAGAATCAATGGCGTTTACGACAATGTTCACACTTTAACTTTCAAGCACGCCATGTTTTAATGTTAGAGGAACCTGCTGGTTCAAGACAAATAGCGATTGTAAAGGGGTTCTAATGCAGATGCAGTACAAGTGGATTTATTTTCAGTTCTACATGCTACTTTGTAGAGGTTCAAAGGGAAGAATGCAATTTCAGTTCATGTTAATGTGAACCATTAAAAAGAGATGTTTTAGAGAAGAACGAATGTAAAACACTGTTAGTACCGTCGTCTCCTTTGTTTGACGTCAGATTGTGCGCCGCTATCTCCTTTGTTTACATGAAACAAGTCTGTGCAATGGCGGACGGAGCCAAAATGTTGTCTTTGAGTGAGCTGCTTCACCCACACATTGAAGGAAAGACAACTGTAATGAGATCACCTGTCAGCGTTGTCAGAAAGTTGCCTGCACACTGTACTATTTAGCTGACGAGGGGAGATTGTGGAAGACGGCAAACGCCTTTGGATTGTCAGGACAGGTGGTGTCAAAAATAGTAAGGCAAGAGTGTGAAGCTATTACAGTCCATTTGGACCCTGTGTATATACAATTACCTGTCATGTATAAAGAAGTTTTACATAGTTGTGAGTAGTTGTTGGGTGGAAATGTGGCGGGTGTAGTGTCGGGTGGAAATGTGGCGGGTGTGGTGTCGGGTGGAAACGTGGCGGGTGTGGTGTCGGGTGGAAACGTGGCGGGTGTGGTGTCGGGTGGAAACGTGGCGGGTGTGGTGTCGGGTGGAAACGTGGCGGGTGTAGTGTCGGGTGGAAACGTGGCGGGTGTGGTGTCGGGTGGAAACGTGGCGGGTGTAGTGTCGGGTGGAAACGTGGCGGGTGTAGTGTTGAGTGGTGGTGCAGATGCATAGATGTGTCCATAAGGGCCCCTGGTTTGGTATGGTGGCATGTTGAATGGTTGTGGTAGAGGATGCATTATAATTTGTCTCAGCAGTGAAAATCCATCTGGAATTGAGCTGCTCAGACTCTCAAGACTAGTAGATAATTTCCTGACATTTTCAGAAGCATGCCTCTCCGATGTCTCCATCATGTCCAAAATTCTCTTTTTCATCTGGCTTCACGGTTGAGATTATATCACATATATATAAAGATCAGACAGCGAAAGAGTCTCTGTAATTCCAAGATATTTAAAGCCTGAACAATTAAGTTTGAAGGGCAAGTTTAGATGCTGAAGTCACAAAGCACTATTATTGACTGGGTAATATTCACTCTTATGCAAATTTAGTTTATATCCTGAGAAAGAACTGAAATCATCCAAAATAGTTAAAATAACAGGAATAGAGGCTGCAGGATCAGTCACATATAACAAGTCATCAGCATATAGGGATAATTTGTGCTCCACCCCATTGCGAATAATACCTTTAAAAGCAAAAGAAGATCTAAGCGTAATGGAAAATTCACCAAGGATTTATTTCTGAATTTATTGACTCATTTTGACGGAACTATTGTAATCCGGTCATTAATGCTGGCGTCAAGCGCGTATTTAGTGTTTCGAACTGGTCAGGACTTGGTCAGTGGCGTTGTTATTTGTGGACAAGCTCCGTCTCGCCTTCCGGGTTGTTTTAGCCGAGTTGAGTGACAGTTGAATTGTCCAATCAGCAGAGGGATTGCGTAAAGCACCCCGCCTATCATCATTATTTAAGGCTTCGGTGCCTTTTTGTATCATTAGCGCTAGCGGCTAATGCTAATCGCTAGCTCGGTCTGTGCCATTACTAAGCTTTGGATTGGGACAAATAAGTGATGTTGACATTGAAAAAGAATTGGTTTTTAATTAAAATGAATTAACCACGACTTCTTGTAATCCGTATGAAATATTGGGCTACTTTTCTTGTCGAAAGCCCGGTGAGTGTATCGCATGTTCACTTTTAGCTCGTAGCTGTGGCTAATATGCTAAGATGAAATGACACCACACTTGATATTGTTGTCTAGATACTTTTCATAAAAACAGCCGGGAGTTTGTGAGAATGATGTCTAATGTTTACATGCTTCGGTGTCTTTTTGTATCATTGTAAATGAATTAATGACATAGTTTATGCGCTAATCGCGTTAGCGCTAGAGGCTAATGCTATCCGCTAGCTTGGTCTGTGCTATTACTAAGCCTTGGATTGTCACAAGCAAGTGATGTTGAGATTGAAAAAGAATTGGTTTTTGATATAAATCCTGTTATTTCCTGGTTTAAAGCCTATTTTGGTTAACAAGACACAATTCTAGTATAAAAACATGTAGAAATTCAGAGTAATGTTCTAGTTAAAGATGTTGAAAAGCTAAAAAGGTTCAAAGTGGATGTTAAATCATTCATTTCAACAACTTGAATATGGTTATGGTAAGAGTTCATGTTACCTGATTCATGTTTCTATGTTAAAAACCCCATTGTACTTTGTTTTATCTCATAATGTGTGTTACTGCTAAAACATGATCATTAATCACAACCTTAAAAGCTGACTAAACTAAAACAGTGATAAAATATCAGTTAAAAATGTAAAGCAGCTAAGACAAAATATTCCTCCTTTCAGAATAAAAGCTTACCTTACCCAATAACTTGTGGGAAGAATGGACTGTACCTTTACATTATAATGATGATGATGATTACAGAATAGAAGCTGTATTTTCTGATTACCTTCATTAAATGGGCTTAAATTAAATTGAGTTTCTTACGCTGTCTTAGGAAGTTGTGTTCTTTATGAAAGTTGTCCACCAGATAAACAATAATGAGTTATTTATTTTTTTATCCAACAAACTGGGCTGGATCTGAGACATGCTAAGATTTAGAGATTTGACATGACTTCAGGTTTCTGAGATAAATAACATGTTCATGGTCTATTGGATCGTATTTTAAGGGTTGTCGAGACATTATTGAAGAATATTCCCTGAAGCCTCAGCAGTCACAGCAGTAAATGAGTGAAAAACTGTCAGTGAGATTGTAATGGATAAAGAGAAGTTAATGCTAAAATCCCTGCAACAGCTGGACCTTCATTCTTTATCTAACTCGTACATTTACCACTTAATCCTATAAACAGAAGGAAGTTTTCAGTCTGTTACATTCATTTGTTGTCTTCAGGAAAATATTGCTATTACTAAAATACTACTATTCCTTAAAGTTAATGTTTTTGAATGTTTATTTCATTTTAATGATCTAACATTTATTAGATGATTTAAATCTAATAGATTATTATATTATTAGATTTGAACACAGTTTGTTTGTAAATAAATAAACATACACATGTTTCTTTTTCAAATTTTAATTAAATGAACAATCTTATATAATTATACAATACAAAATATAATATACAATCAACAAACAATGTATAATAATTATAGGATATATGATAGGGTTGGTGTTTCTTATTTTTTAAAAGTAATTTTACCCTTTTTGCAGTTTTTGTTGATCAAAGTGACCAAAGTGAGGTTTGGAGCCATTCTTCTGGCTGGTATGGCTTGGCCAAGGCCCTTAATGGGAGCCGTATTTAAGGCTGAGACAGTTTGCACAGGGTCCTCAGTGGGAGCCGTATTTGAGGCTGGGACGGCTTGCACAGGGTCCTCAGTGGGAGTCACATTTGTGGCTGGGACAGCTTGCACAGGGTCCTCAGTGGGAGCCGTATTTGTGGCTGGGACAGCTTGCACAGGGTCCTCAGTGGGAGCCGTATTTAAGGCTGGGACTGCTCGCACAGGGTCCTCAGTGGGAGCCGTATTTAAGGCTGGGACTGCTCGCACAGGGTCCTCAGTGGGAGCCGTATTTGTGGCTGGGACTGCTCGCACAGGGTCCTCAGTGGGAGCCGTATTTGTGGCTGGGACTGCTCGCACAGGGTCCTCAGTGGGAGCCGTATTTGTGGCTGGGACTGCTCGCACAGGGTCCTCAGTGGGAGCCGTATTTGTGGCTGGGACTGCTCGCACAGGGTCCTCAGTGGGAGCCGTATTTGTGGCTGGGACGGCTGGCACAGGGTCCTCAGTGGGAGCCGTATTTGTGGCTGGGACGGCTGGCACAGGGTCCTCAGTGGGTGCCGTATTTGTGGCTGGGACGGCTGGCACAGGGTCCTCAGTGGGTGCCGTATTCAAGGCTGGGACGGCTTGGATGGGGTCCTCAGTGGGAGCCATATTTATCGCCTGGACGGCTTGCACAGGGTCCTCAGTGGGAGCCGTCTCAACAGCTATGGTGCTCTTCAGGTTGGGAAGCAGCACAGGTTTCCTCAGTGCTGTGGTAGGCTTGGTGAGCTCAAGCCCAAACAGTTCCTGAGCCTTCTGATGTTCAAGGCGAGCCTGGCGTTCCTGTTTTCTGAGAGCCTCTCCCACAAGGATCTGCTTCCCGCCCCAGATCCTGCCGTTCATGGCGTTCTTGGCCATCGCTGCTTCCTGGGATGATGTGAAACTCACGAAGCCGAAGCCTTTGGATCGCCCGTTCTCAGTTATCACCTGAAGGAGGCAGGATCATGAGGAACAATGAGCACAGAGGAAGCTTTCCACTCTCTAGAGTCAGTAAGGGGCAGTAGATACAGATTATTAGGAATAAAATGGAGAGATTATTAGTTGTAAGTTACCTTGGCACTGGTGACCCTCCCGAATTGTCCGAACACCATGCGCAGACACTCATCATCAATAGTGCTGTTGAGGTTCTTGATGAAGAGGTTGCTGGCATGGTGTTGGGAGCTGGGGCGATCCTCAGCCTTGATGGTGCTGTAACAGAACAGAGATGCTGCTCTTTATCTAAACCTGCTCTTAGATGTTATGTCTTTTTTCCAGCAAAATTACAGCCTGATGTTGACTGAAATACTCTCATAAGACCAAACACAACCTCTGTTTCAACAATTACAGGAGTTTGATTAATTTCAAATGCAATTAGTTTAAGCACAATGTCAAATCATACTAATTTACACGTGACTTACACTTCGCGGTCGTTCAGCATCATCCCATTGCGCCGCTCGATGGCTGCCGCCGCTGACTGTATGGTCCTCTTAGCCGCTGGCTCCCTGTCAGACCACATGACGTGCATGGGTCTGTCCAGAAGAGGTTCAAAGTTGAACATTTCCAGCGCTCGCTCAGCTGAGGGAACCAAAAGAAGTTTGAAGAAGTTAGAAGTGTTAATTTTAATTTGGAAATTCAGTATAATAGGTGTATATTTATAATAGGTACATATATAGTCAATTTCAGAATTATTGGCACCCTTAGTAAACATTAGTAAGAAAAATGTATTGAAGCCTTAACTGAAGTACTTATTCTGAGACACACAAATAGCTGTAATAGAAATATCTTTTCACATCTTTTTGTACTGTTTAAATACACCAAACCTGACTAAGTTCATGTAATAAAGCATTTAAAGACTATGTAAACTACACATGTAGTCTTAAGTCAACTGTACACCATGGAGAGATCAGTGTTCTTCTGTCTGGTTTGTATTACCTTGGTGTCGATGCCGGAAGTTGACGTAGGCATAGCCGAGCGAGGCGCCGGTCTTCCTGTCCCTGCAAATATGGACAGATTCAACATGTCCTGCAGGGCTGAACCTTTCAGCAATCATCCACTCTGCCACTCCAGGGTGAAGATTCCGGACAAATAATGCAGCCATTGTTGGATTAACGATGTTCAAATGCTGCTAAAGCTGTGTTAAACACTTCTTAAACGCTGCTAGTGACTGCAAATACACTGCTAATCGCTGCTAAAGCTGTAAAATGGCTGCTGATCGCTGTTCACTGTGTTGCTCTGTCACTAGCTATCGATGGTCTGATGAGATTTCTGTACTGCGTGTGTAGAAGTTACATCACAGAATTTAGAATTCTGTGTTGACCTGGTTACAGAATTTAGAATTCTGTGACCACCAGCTTTAAACCCCGCCCCCTGAACCGCCCCCCCCACCCCCAACAACTCACTGCTGCACCTGGCCAGCTTAAAAAAAAAAAAAATCCTATCTGTGCTGCACTATAAGGTGAAAATCCCACAGCAATGCATATGTTTAAGCATTTAATTGTAAATTATTGTATTATTATGTTATAATAATATACAGTAGAATATACAGTTTTTTTTCACACAAAGCACAAAAATGGCTCCTTCAACATGTTCCTAATAAAGTGGACAGTGTGTGTATGTTTGTTTTTAAGGTGGAGCCTAAAAAGCTTTAACATTTCTACATTGACGTATTACTTCAAAGCACTTTTACGTCCCCGAAATGTAAGTTGTAGCTACTGAATCAGCTGCAGTGGTCAGTCCTGCTGATTATTAATGTGTGTGAACTCTGTGGTGTTTGTTTCCACAGCATGCCTGGACTGGACGGCTCAGCCTCGCAGGAGGTGGGACTAGGTGACGGAAGCGCCGCATTGGCTGATGATGGCGAGGACCCCTTGGGCTTGAGCACTGACAGCCTATCACGACTCAGAAGCCCTTCTGTGATGGAAGTCAGAGAAAAGGGATACGAGACACTGAGGGAGGAGCTGACCAAAGCCCAGCGGGTGAGGGATTAGTGAAATCCACTTCATTATCCCTGTAACAGTAAACATCCTCACTCTGGTTTATATCCATAAGCTTACACTACAGTCTAAAACACTTACACTACAGTCCAAGCCTTATTTTAGCTTAGTAATTATATACAAGGATATTTTGTGACCTAAAACATCAGTAAGCTTTAATATGCTAGAAAACAGCAGCAGTTCGGCCCTGAGCTCAGGTTAATTTGACATTTCACTTTAATTAGATGCGTTATTGTTGGAGAGTAAACTCTTAACATCAGTATACAATTCGTGGCTGTTTAGTGCTTTGTAGATAAAAACTGTTTTCCCTGTTTGTCTGTGTAAGCACTAGTGTCAAGCGTCTGTTTACATTAATGAGGAAATAGGAAATGTGTGTGGTAAAGACTCTGAAGAAGAGCTTGTTGAGTAAAATCAGAACGTTGGTCCATAATCCTTTATTCGTCCCACAGCGGACATTTGCATTGTTACAGCAGCATAGGGAAAGCAGCTAAAGATAAAAAGATCATGATATAGAAGTATAAAAATATAACCAGACAATACTTTTGTCTTTTGATTTTACTTTTGATTTTAAGTGTCACTGCACTATTCCCATATGAGATGGGGAGATTCCCAAAGATTGATTGTCCAGATTGTAGTGCTGTCTGCTGGGAGCAGTGCTGGATGGTCAGTCTCACAGCAGCATGAGGAAGGACCTGAGGTTCTGCTCCCTCACACACTTGGGGTGAAGCGTATTGTTCCACGGTTCTGCCAGAAGCCGACGGAACAAATTACAGCCTTGCTTTGCTAACACCATACTGTAAATACAAGTAGACAGTAATCCTGCATAATCATATCAGTCCTGTATGTGACTTGTCATGTCTAGTAAAGTAGTTCATCATGGACTCCATTATGCCATGTATCTCACACATCCTCAACAATACTTACACTCAGGCAGTTTGGTGTTCCTGGGATCTGAATCATCCTCCAATCAGTAGCCCAACATCTTAACCACTGAGCTACCACTTCCCCTCAATTTTATCTTCATTTTTTTATAGTAACTAGTAAATGAACTGATTAGATCATGGACAAGGTCACAGCAAGGTCAAATATATAAATCATTTTTCTTCTATAGCTTTCTTTCTGTCTGCTATACAAAGATGTTTCTTATATCTTAATGTCCAGGAACTCATCATTTCACCAGTGTGTCCATCTGTGTGTCTGTCTGGAATTCTAGCTGGCTCCATGAGTGTTTTGTGGAGCAGGTGAATGTCTAGCTGGATGAGTGGAGACTGTATGCTGTGGGAAAGCACTGAGTCACTGGAGTGAATGTAGAACTAAAATGATCTTACAGCATGTCAATACATCATTAACATTCACATCTCACTAATCAACCTGATCTCATGTCATTTCATGCAGTTTGTATACATTCATCTGCTCTGCCTCCAGACTGGAGAAAGTGTCTTTTCTAGTGAACATCTGGTCCAGGAGTGTTTGTTCAGATGACACTCGTTTGTGACACAGCCATGACTCTTTATTTTTGTTTCCTGGTCACCAAAAAGAAAAGTAAAATCCACTTTTCCCTCCTGCTTTTTTTGTCTTCATTTCATTGTTTGGTGTCCGAAGGAGCTTCAGTTAAAAGACGAGGAGTGTGAGAGACTTTCTAAAGTCAGGGACCAGCTGGGGCAGGAGCTGGAGGAACTCACTGCTAGCCTGTTTGAGGTTTGTTTTCATTCGTTTGGTTTATTCTCCTTCCTGGTCCAATAAAATAAAAAGTGTGTGTTTTTTACTAAGTTTTAGTGGCTATTTCTGCCAAGATACATAGCTTCTCAGCAGCTACACAGCACATCTCCAGCTTTGTATAATTCATGTCCAGCATGCAAGGATGTAAATAAATGATAAAAGTTTCACTTAATCAGTATTTCTCTTTATGATCATAATGTGCTGATGATCTGCTTGTGAAGCTTTTGTCTTTCTCTATTCATGTATTCCTTTGTCATGGTTTTTAGCTTCATGTTCCTTCCTACTCCATTTCTGTTTCTGTTTCTCATCACTTGTTTCCTACCTCTCCTGTGTTTACTACCTGTGTGTGTGTGTGTGTGTGTGTGTGTGTGAGAGAAAGAGAGAGAGAGAGAGAGAGAGAGAGGCCAACACAGAGAAGCAGCTGAAGGAAGCACTGGGGAAGGTGAGACACAGTGGCTAAGCTGAGGGGTTTGGAATGAAAGGCTAGCGAGAAACTTTATTCATCTCATCAAAAAAGTTGTCTGATTAAATCTAATTTAAATCTGTTCATCAATCAGTTCATTAATTAATGACCAGATAATGCATACTTATGTTTAATATTTCTGTAGTCTATTCTGTTGTCTAACCTTCAGATTCACTACAATATATAATTTATTTACTATTTATTATAAATTATTTATTTATTATTTATTTACCTCTCCTCCTCTGCTTTTCTCTACAGATGGATGTCCTCCAGGCCGAGGTGTCTGCACTGAAGACTCTCGTTCTGTCCACGTCTCCTACATCACCGTGTAAGGAGCTGCCGTCAGGCTCCAAGGTTCCATTTAAGAAAGGTCACGTGTGCAATAAGAGCACCAGTAGCGCTATGCTGGGCAGCCAGCAGGAGCTCAGCGTTCCCCTGCCCATCGTACGTGACTGCAAGGAGGCAAGAATCCTGTACAATTTCTATCCACTCTACACTCATCATACCCTGTGTGACTGCAGGATTGTGGCCACATGACCATCATCTTCACATGTCCCAGTCCACATTTATTCCCTCTGTGTTAAGCTCCACTCTTCTGGGAAGACTTTCCACTAGAAAAAATAGTAGGAGTGGAATAGTTTTATCTAAAAATAATATTAATTGTGTGTGTGTGTGTGTGTGTGTTTGCATGTGCAGGTGGATTCCATTCTGTTCAGTGAGTTTAAGGTGTGGAAGGAGGAACCCACACTGGAGAGGAGTTGCTGTTTCTTGGAATGAATCTACAGAGAGGACATTTACCCGTGTCTCACATTCTGCAAGAGTGAGGTGTGTGTGCGTGCGCGTGTGTGCGTGCGTGTGTGCGTGTGTGTGCGTGTGCGTGCGTGTGTGTGCGTGTGTGCGTGTGTGTGTGTGTGTGTGTGTGCACCTTTATCATACTGTCAGTATTAAACACATGATTTTCATTCTTATGTATTAAAGCCAAAGACAAAACATTAGTTTAATTACTAATAAATGACTGTGTTTGTGTCATTTCCTGTCCACAGAACAGCTCATCACAAACACTAATACTGGTGTCCTAACAGTGTGGTAATGTGTACTATGATCAGTGTATAGGACATTTGTGTGTAGAATTGTGTGCTGCAGTGTTAATTACACAGATTCAGCACTGTAAGGAAAACATTATCTTAACACCTGAACCTCCGTGAGTAAATGTGTGTGTATTAACCTCAGTGTGATCACCCGTGCCATCATATTTACATGAGTTTTATCCTGAGACAGAAGGGAGAGCTTGTTTTACATATGAGCTCATATCACCCTGACAAATGATCTAACTCAGTGTGTATAACTACAAACACTGTCTCACAGAGACACAGAGTCATTTACTGAACTGCCTTTTAACCTGAGGTCTCACACACACACAACAGCCATAACGTTATAACCACTGACGGGAGAAGTGAATATTCTGAATCTCTGTGAGGAACAAAGGGGAATGACGTGTGTGTAAATGTCAGTTCAGGGGGCTTTAATCCATCAGAGCATGTGGGTGTGTTGATTACAGGAACAAAATAAAACCCTCACTAAAGTCTTTGTTTTTTATTTCATTTGATATTTCTTCCACATTCACAGTGATTGATGATTCTGTAACGAAGCAGAAGGATAGTGTGTTTTTATAAAAGATGGGTCCAGATTGGATATAGTGTTTTATATACAGCTTTCCCTCTCACACTCCACCATGTCTGTACCTCCTTCACCCTAAACTTCTGTTTGATCAAATGTTCAGCTCTGCTGCTTCTGTTTGTCAGCGTTTTCCATCTCTTCTGTTTCTTTATTCCTTTCTTTCTGTTTTGCCCTCCCCTAGTGGCAGGAAGTCTGAAATAAACAAAGTCACGGAAGTGTACATTCTCTCTCTCTCTCTCTCTATTATTATTATTATTATTATTATTATTATTATTATTAATCATTTGTTTTTGGAATTTAAAAAGAAGAAATGAAGAATATGATTAAATTATATCTCTTGAAAGGTCCTGGAATTTCATTCTAAAGCTTCTGAAATGTTTTCTTCCTTCAATGAAGTTGTGATTTGGATAAAATGAATCTGTATTTTCTTTTCTGATTGATCCTGTAAAGTAAATGATCAGATTACAGAAGCCAAAGAAAAGCTCAGAAAACACAATAAAAAGGATGGAAAGAAAAACAATATATGAATCAGCACATCAGTGTAACGCTCTGGACAAGCAGAGATCTGGTTCAAATTGAAAAGGAAGATGATTAAAGAAGACAGAATAGTCTGAATTTTCGTGTTTTTCATGTAGACTTTAGTGACTACAACCAAGTTACCTCTTCCTCCTCTCCTTTCTACTCCTAGATCACCTCCATCTGCAACTTCTTCACCTACATTCACTACATCCACCAAGGACTGGTCAAGCAGCAGGATGGTGAGCTAAACTGACCACACACACACAAGCAGCATTAATCTTTTAACTTTAGACTGTTAAAACATGTGATGTGTGCTTCATTAATAAATGTGTGATTGTTCTCAGTTTGCTGTGGTATAAGCAGAATCACACACTCCAGACTGTTCTCCACTTTAAGATGATAAAGGCACTATGATGATAACAGTACTATTGATGATAATTATCTCCATTATCTGAGCTGATGAACTGAGACGCCTGAGACTCCTTATATAAATGTTAAATAAACAATAAAAACATGACATTTCTCTTGGTTAAACAGCACATTTTTAATATCAGTTTATTATTATGCAAAAATGACGCCTTTCGTCCAATCAGATTTGAGAATTCTACAGCACCGTGCTACATGATTGGAAACACACATACAGCACATTCAGATCATTTAGATCTTCTAAAGTTAACTAATGGATTTCTTCAGTGATTATTTTCTGTTATATTTAGAGTAATGTGTGGTGTTATAGTGTTCTTCATAAATCAGTAAACATCAGATCAATGTCTGTGTCTTTTATTTTTATTGTAGCTGAACAGATGTTCTGGGAGGTCATGCAGCTGTGTAAGGAGATGTCCTGTGCTAAACTGGACTACTACAGAGATGAACTGTGAACACTGAGCAAGGAGACCGTGTGTGAAAGAAACATGCTCAGTGCAGGAGAGGGGGGTTCTGCAGTTCACCAAGACACATCACAGGGACCAGGTCTTTCCTCACACCTCAACACTCCAGCACTGTGTGTGTGTGTGTGTGTGTGTGTGTACTGAGATGAAATCACTGAAAAGGGAAGAAAAAGGTGTTGGTCTACTGATCAGAAGGTTGTGAGTTTGAATCCCAGCTCCACCAAGCTGCCACTGCTGGGCCCCTGAGCAAGGCCCTCAACCCTCAATTACTCAGCTGTATAAAATGAGATAAAATGTAAGTCACTGTGGATAAGGACATCTGCCAAATGCCAGAAACGTAAATGTAAATGTCTGATAGCTGCCTCTTGTCTCCTCAGTTCTGGTCAAACCCATTAAAGTGTCACACTTATTCATAACACATGTCACTAAGACCTATTATAAACATATTCTGTCTAATTTAACTCGTACACCTGAATGAAATAAAACCTCATAAACCTTCTGATACTAATTATACTATTTTCCTTCCACCATCACACTCTGTAGCCACTGCTGAATATGGTTCCTGTATTTATGTCTGGTGTAAATGGAGTACACAGATATATATTTTTCACAGACCAGTAGTGTCTCAGGTGCCTGATGCCACTGATTTATAATTCAGTAATTCAGCAGAAATTTGTTGCCAAATCAGTTCACCGTCAGTCCACTTTGTGTTCGAAAGTCAGGGAATTCAAGTGAAGTTTCCTTTCCCTTTGGGCTCAAGACACTTCAGTTCATTTTTTAAGAAACTCTGAGTTTTAGCTGTGCTCCAGTGTGTCCAAGAACTTTTGATAAAAATGTCAATACACTATCACAGCTTCACACTCCTCTCCAGATGTGTATGAATCCACCTGGAGGAAGACACACACACACACTTTACTATCCTTGTGAGGACCTTCCATAGGACTAACCCTGAGTTCATATGTCAAGCATTCATTTGTCTTTGGTTTAGAAAATGTTATCCAGTGTTATTTAATGCAGCAGAATGTGTTTAGAAGACAGATATCTAATCTAATAATAAAACAGACATACAACATGCACAGTTTATTAACAATATAGTAGTTGATTAAACTAAACTAAAGTTGTTCATGTTCATTTCAGCTGAAGTCATAAATCTGTCTCATTAAAAACTCAACACTACTTAAAAAGGCTATTAAAAGGACATTATAAAAGAAAAAAATGGAAATGCTGCTTGTGTGTTTAAGAAGCCTATTGTGTAATAACAATAAAAAACGGTGTGTAATTGTGATAAAAATGACTTGTTTATTTATATAAGAAAGGAGTTAAACAAATGAAGAAAATAAACAAATGAATAAAAATCAGTGAAGAGATTTTTTGGGATACGAAGAGGTGTACCCTGTGGAGGTGTCCAAGTAGATCATTTTGGTACTAGATTTGGGTCACAGGGTCACATGACCTAGAAGCTACTGAAGAAATAGTTTTTTTATTAAAAAAATTAATTAATAATAGCAAATTAATTCACATGATACATAATTAATACTGTCAATTAATTCAATTTTTATTTATAAATAAACAAATGCTGTTTGCAATGCCGCATGCCATATGTATATTTAAGAAGAAATTAGAATAACTGGGGAACGTAGTCAGTGAAGTAACAAGTCCCACATTTCAGTCGTACAGAAATTTGTCGACGGTCCCTAAACTAGCGCTTCCGAATGTCCGTCTAATGTCCGAATATCAAACTCACTTCACCGCGGTTCTGATTATGTCGAGATCACGAGAAAACAAAAGCAAAAATACTTTTGTCTATATGGTGTCTATAGGAAATAGCACGGTGTGTTGTTTTAAACTCATTTGTTTTGAGAGTGTATGAACGCACTTCTTTCCACCGTTACATTTGTGAATCAGTTTCCTACCAAAGGAGCCGACTCAAAGAGTCGACTCAGTCCGGAACGACACATCCCTCATAATGAATCCTTCCAAAGTGAAAGTGATTCTCTCTCCGCCTCGACTCCATTTTGCAAAAGTTACAAATCTCCAGGCAGAATCGGGGATATTAATGTCACAGAACAAGGACTGTTGACTAAAGGTGAGTTATTTGTTTATTTTTAACGACTTTATGTTAGAAGAATGTGGATATATTGTATATTAAAGTGGTGTGAAATCAGATGTAGTAAATCTTTACAGCTGTTCTGATGGTGTATGAACTCTACAGACCTTTCAGCTTCCGCTCTTTAATTTATCGTAAAATAAACATTAAGCTGTTTGGGGAATATAGTTTTACATTTAGTTTTTCTATTTTCGCCTCAGTAAAATCGTAAAAGAAGTAAAACTAAAAGGTTTATTTCTGAAAGCTGCGGCTGTTGTTAATAGATCCGTATAACCAGTGGTGTAGTAAATCAGCCACAGACCCATATGCAGAAATATTTGTACAGGCCCTCTCCCATTCCAAGAGGCCAAATACCAAAACACAACCAAACAACCAAATACATTTTCCCAAACAGAACGGAAAAACAAGTCTAAAATAAACATCAACCACACTTTACACCGTCAATAATAAACTAGTGTTTATCATTCATTCAATCATTCATTTTTTAAACTAAAGGAGCAGCATTTTTCTTTAAGAATAAAGATGTGAAAACTATTGTGTGAAAGTTTAACTGCACATTTGTTTGTGTGTTTTCTAGGAGTGTGATCCATTCCAGCAGAAGAGATCAGACTCTTCAGGACTCAGCTGTGTGTTTGTGCAAACTTTACTAATATTCAGAGATGGAGACTCCTGATCTAGACACAGATAATGTTTCCCCACCATCAAACAACTGGTAACCTACAACATCCTTGTGTTCTAGTCATTAAATATTCATATCTAAATTATTTAGTGAACATATATGAAAGAATTTAACCAAAGATTTTAATATTATTAAAAATCTAACAGTCACTAGTTAACAATAAAAATGTATTCTGTTTACTGTAAGGAAAGTTTAATTAAAAACTAATTTAAAAAATCCTCATTAAATTAAGAAGTGAGTTAAAACAGTAAGGAGTGTATATAAATGAGTAAAGGACTGTCTATAATGTTGTACAGTAAACTCCAGGGAAAGAGATCAGAATCATCAGCACCCAGCTGTATCTCCATGAAGAGTGATGAGTCTATGGAACATCCTCTGCATTTTAAAGATGGAGACTCCTCACTTCTACACAGGTAACGTCTCCTCACTGTTAATGTCACTGCTAAAGTCACACTTAAAGAGAAATTTAACTAGATAAACAGAATAACAAAATACATACTAAAACACTGTAACTGTGACCTTAATAAAGCCACTATTAAGAGTCTAAAAACATTTTTGTCTTATTTAATGTCTAAAAGTTTTTGCTGAATGTTTTACTTGGAAAGTGTGCTAATGGTGTCTTTAAAATAAATGTCACTTGGTTTCACATGTTGTTTTGTAATGCAGTGAGATTCATGTGTTTGTAATGGCTTAAGTGTCCAAATATATTTGGGGTCATTGCAGGCTAGACCACCGCATAGCATCATTTATCCAGTGACAGGATACCAATCTTCTAGAGTTACACCAGAATTCAGTCAGTAAATCTACAGAGCTGCTGTGTGATCACTGTAAGACATGAGCAGGATGTTTAAAACACTCAGTGGTTCAATTTTAGATTTTGTCTGAAGTTCCCCTTTAAAGGCCACACTACACAGTCATTAGCAGCAATTTTAATATTTTTGATATTTATATTATACAGTATAAGTTTTAGTGTTGATACTTTTAGTTAATATAGAAATATATGTAGTGTAAATTTCAGTGTGAGTGTAAATGTTGTGTAAATATTGTAAATACTTAATACTTTAATCTGAGACTTAATACTGAGACAGGGAAAAGCAGTGAATGAAAATTTCAGAAGTCATACAGAAAGATAATGAAAGTATCTGCAGACTGACAGAAATGTGTTTTTATTATTGAGTTATTATTACAATATTATTGTTTTTATTATTTTGATGAAATACAAGTTGCTGCCTCACAGCTCCAGGGTCTCCAGTGTCTGTCTGTGTGGAGTTTCACATGTTCTCCCCTTGTCCATGTAGGTTTCCTTCAGGTTCTCCGGTTTCCTCCCACCTCCCAAACACATGCCAGTAGGTGGATTGGTGAACATAAATTGCCCCTATGTTTGATGGACTGGTGTCACATCCAGGCTGTAGTATTATACTGGCTATAGTTAGGGATTTTATACCTGTGAACCTTTCTGACAAGATTTCTTAAAAACTGTATCTGTATTTGTATCTGTTTAGAACACATTACCTGTTCATTCAGAGTGCTGTATTCAGTCACATCCTTAACAGACACACAGAAATAAACCTAGAATAACTAGAATTAAAATAGGTGAAGTGATGTATCTGATCAACTCCACTTTTTGTTCCCAGTGTTCTACAGAAGGCAGGAGACAGAACAGAAATGATCACCACAGATACAGGGTAAGATCAAACCAACATGACTGTGACTCTGACACACTGGTATTATAAACCTCTCTGCTGTTATTAACTACAGAGTGATTAGATTATAGAAAACATACAGTAGATGAAAGTAAACACATAGTGAGACCATTATAAAGAACTATCTGTGGTAACCAGTCAGAAAAAAGTGATCTTAAAGTCTAATAATTGAAGCCCATGTCTCACCACATCTTTCTGCTTCACCATATCACAGGCATGACCCAGAATCTGTGGCTGTAAATGAATTCCAGAAAAAGTTCAAATTAAATCTGATGGAGAAGTTTCAGTGTTTGAATGGAGTGATAATAAACCTGGGAACCCAAACCCTCCTGAGTGAGATCTACACAGAGCTCTACATCACAGAGGGAGACAGTGGAGAAGTCAATAATGAACATGAGGTGAGACAGATCGAGGCAGCATCCAGGAGAACAACAACAGAGGAAACACCAATCAAATGCAACGACATCTTTAAGCCTTTATCTGAACAAGATGAACCCATCAGAACTGTTCTGACAAAGGGAGTCGCTGGCATTGGAAAAACAGTCTCTGTGCAGAAGTTCATTCTGGACTGGGCTGAAGGGAAAGAAAATCAGGACATCTACCTCATATTTCCACTTCCTTTCAGAGAGCTGAATTTAATGAAGGACCAGAAACTGAGTCTGATGGAGCTTCTTCATGTCTGTTTTAAGGAAACTAAAGAAACAGAAATGTCCAGTTTGGAAAAGGTTCTGTTCATTTTTGACGGATTGGACGAGTGTCGTTTTCCTCTAGATTTCCAGAACACAGTGAGAGTGTGTGATGTAACTGAATCAGCATCAGTGCCGGTGCTGCTGATAAACCTGATTAAAGGGAATCTGCTTCCCTCTGCTCTCATCTGGATCACCTCCCGACCAGCAACAGCTGATCAAATCCCCTCTGAGTGTGTGCATCGAGTCACAGAGGTACAAGGGTTCAATGACCCACAGAAGGAGGAGTTCTTCAGGAAGAGGATCAGTGATCAGAGCCTGGCTAATAACATCATCACACACCTGAAGTCATTAAGAAGCCTCTACATCATGTGCCACATCCCAGTCTTCTGCTGGATTTCAGCCACTGTTCTAGAGAGAATGTTGGGTGAAGCAGAGAGTGGAGAGATCCCCAAGACTCTGACTGAAATGTACACACACTTCCTCATCATTCAGACAAACACCATAAGAGAAAAATACACAAAGAAGCAGGAGAGTGATGAAGAAATGCTTCTTAAACTGGGACAACTGGCTTTTCAGCAGCTGAAGAAAGGGAACCTGATCTTCTATGAGGAAGACCTGAGAGAGTGTGGCATTGATGTGAGAGAAGCAGCAGTGTACTCAGGTGTGTGTACACAGATCTTCAGAGAGGAGTTTGGACTTCACCAGAGTAAAGTGTACTGCTTTGTTCATCTGAGTATTCAGGAACATCTTGCAGCTCTGTATGTGCACCTGAAATTCATGAAGAAAAATGTAAATGTTATTATGCAGAATCAGGTCTCTGAAGTAGAAGTAGAAGAAATTACAATCTCAGATGTACACAAGAGTGCTATAGATCAGGCTTTAGAAACTCAGACTGGACATCTGGATCTTTTTCTTCGCTTTCTTCTGGGTCTCTCACTGGAGTCCAATCAGAAACTCCTACATGCTTTAGTAACACAGACAGGAAGTAGCTCCCAGAGCATAGAGGAAACAGTTCAGTACATTAAGAAGAAAATCAATGAAGATCTTCCTACAGAGAAATCCATCAATCTGTTCTACTGTCTGAATGAACTGGGTGATAATTCTCTAGTGGAGGAAATCCAGCACTACCTGAAATCTGGAAAACAAAGTGAACTCTCTTCTTCACAGTGGTCTGCTCTGGTGTTTGTGTTACTGACCTCAGCACAGGAGCTGGAAGAGTTTGACCTGAGTAAATATTTCAGTACAGATAAGATAACAGAAACTGTTGTTGTGAAGATGATGCCTGTGATCACAGCCTCCAGAAAAGCAATGTAAGTAAAGCTGAATATAACTGTTCTACTGTTACAGTGTTAGAAAGAGAGAAACTGAAAACACTCTGAGTAATATGAACTTTGGGATGTTTTGACCTGAAAGTGATACAGAGTGGAGTTAATGTAAATAGATAAAATAGATTAATTAGGGAGTAAAATTGCATGAACAAATGAATGACTTAAAGGCAAGTATTCAATATGTGGAAGCAGGTGATCATATCTGAGGAGAAAAACAGTGAAGTTTTAAAGTTAAGACTTACTATCTTGAAATAATTAGGACGTTTCTTGAAGTTTTAATTTATTGTTATCTTTATAATGCTGGTTTTATGTTGGATTTTTGACTCATGGTCACATTTTCCACTAGACATCAGACAGGTACCAGACAGACTCTAAATCCCATTCCCTTTCATGCTAATCTATAATACTACATGGATAAGATTTTGTATGTCAGTCTGATTCCTAAACAAAGTACTAAGTACTCACTAGTCAGTTGTAGGTAACCAGTCACTTTACCTATTTTAATGACATCAACAAGAAGATATTGTATGCAGTGTCCCTTTAATCATATTGTCTAACTGGTGTTTGTTCTTTCAGCATTTATGAAAACGAGAAGGTTCAGTGAAAGTTTTGAGGACGTGTTTGATAATTTGCACTAGTGTAAGTTCATTATGTTTTATTTTATTTCCTTCAGTATCAGGTGTGATTCACTTGGAGAGAAAAGTTGGTCAGCTCTGGACTCAGCGCTCAGATCAGAAACCTCCAATCTGAGAGAACTGCATCTGACTGTAAATACACTCGATCTGACCTGGAATTATCTAGGAGACTCAGGAGTAAAGAGTCTCTCTGCTGTACTGGATAATCCTCACTGTAAAGTGGAGACACTGAGGTAAAAAAAAATAAAAATAAATAAATAAAGGAGTAAATGAGAATAAAGTTTCTACAAAACCTGAATCATTAATTTTCAAGCCAGCAATACTTTTGTGGCTCAAGTAAACTTAATATCAATAATTCTAAATAACAGCAGCAGTGGTGGATCCGCTATCATATATAATATACCTGAAAATATTATGTACACAATGTTAAGTGTCCATGCAAACAAATGTTGAAAAATGAAAAAATGTGTAGTTATTGATTGGGAAAGTTTCTCAATAGGCGTGCTTTTTTCCCCATCAAAATCAAATTCTAGTTGGCTTTAATATCAAAAACGTCAGTAAAGCACAGAAATTTAAGGTGTGTGTGTATACACACTATATTGGGGTGACCAGGGAGGAGTAGTACCTCTGATTGTAGCACCTCTCATGCTCCTCTGGGGGCAGTCTGTCCACAACGGTGTCCAATTGTCACCCAGCACTCACCTGTAGCTGTCTGCATTTAGCAGCAGGCAAGAGCGGAGATCTACACTAATCAGAAAGTGTATTGCTTAACGAAAATACTCACTAAGGTTAATGCTCAGGTAGAATCCAATGTCGGTAATGAAAATACCGAAGCATCAAATTACTGTGTTTTTTTTTTTTTTTTTTTTTGGTGATCTACTTTGCTTTTTGTTTTAATACACATCCCTTCTCTAAATATAAATGCAGCTAGAGAGTACCATAAACTATTTGAACTAACTTTTTGGATTCTTTGAGTAATTCAGAGGTTAATCTTGGTGGGAATTTATGGAAGTAAAATAGCGACAAAAGTATTTGAAACAAAAAAAGGTGCTGAATAGCAGAAACTGAAAAAAAATTAATCGTATTAACGGAGCTGCAATTCAACATGGCTGCATAATTAAGCTGTGAATTTTACAAGTGGAGACACAAAATTGCATAGTTTAAAATTTCAATATTAAATATTCAGATTTTTAAAATACAACCTTTAATAATTGACAGGACATTTCGGTGTGTATTATTTCGCTTCCACAAATTCAGTGGTTCAAATTCGCCAAGAAATTCAACGTTGAACATCCGGGTATCACAGGAAGTGTAATCGAACATCGATGCATAATTGACACCTGCTGCTTGTCCGCTTCACCAGCAGGTGGTGCAAGCGAGTTTGATGAGATAATAGCAACAGGTAGACCGAGGCTATCGCATCACACAACATTTTTTTTATGTTTGTGAGATTGTGTGAGAATCTTGCATCCTGTGTACCAAATAAGTAGTGGATTTTGGATTACAGAAGTAAGGATTACAGATGGTTATTCCTACCCTGCTATAATACAGTTTTGGAAGCATAAAAATGATCTACTTTAGGTATTTGTGATTCACAGAAAATTAGCAACAGGAATTAAAAAAATTTAATTTGTCCATTAATTAAGGGTGTCTGTTTATGCATGAAAGACAATTATTAACCCTTTAATGTTCTTTGCGACATTTTGGTAGAGTCACTATATTTCATTAACAATTTAACTTAACCCAAGCCAGTTGGGCAACCGTTTGGTAGAGGCCTATATTTAAATAATTATGGGGTCTGTTAAAAAAAAAAAAAAAAAAAGTTATATATTGACTGAATTAAATAAATAATGCAAAGTAAGAATTTTTTTAGTAATCATCAACATTTTCATATAATTCCAAATTAATGTTACTGCTGTCTATCTGCACCTGATATTACAAAATAGTGATTCAACATACACAAAAGCTTTAAAGCTTGTGGATGTGTCTCTGACAAATGTCCAACAAATTGTGCAACAAGTGATTTATTTTACATTTTCTGGTCAGCGGTCAGTTTAAAATAAAAGTTTGTTTAACAGTGGAAATTTAGTCTCAGATTATTTAAATATTATTCACACACACACAAAGCATTAATGGTGAACATTTTTGACTTTATAAAATCTTGATCAGCCCCTGTTAAACAATAAAGATAGTAATGCATCTTTTTTATATACATAGTATAGTAGCTTACTATTCTTTTTGGTAGTATTTATCATTCTAATCAACTTAACTATTTCCTGGATTTTGTATCACCATAGTCCCTAAATGTATGTAAATGCAGGAAATGGGATTTAAATCGAAAACATTTTCCCCCATTCCCCCCCCAACAAAAGTTACACCCCTGAGTAAAACCATTGTTACCACAGAATTACCATGGTTTTTCATTTCTTCATTGGCTTAAGGTACAGTACAGGTGTCGATTATGCATCAATGTTCAGTTGCTCTTCCTGCAATATCCAGAGGTGAATTTCTTGGCAAATTTGAATCACTGAATTTGTGGAAGCAAAATAATATGCACTGAAATTTCCTGTTAGTTAGATGGAGAAGAATGGTCAGTAGGGCTTCATGATAATGGTTAAAATGATGATCACTGTTATTCTGTCAATTAGGAACTTTTTTGTTTTACTTTAGCATATTTATTGCACTTTTAACAGCCCAATCAATAAAACCATAAAGTGGTGCTTGAAAGTTTATAAACCCTTTAGAATTTTCTATATTTCTGCAAAGTTATGATCCAAATCATCACCCCATTTTTGCTCAAGTCCTAAAAGTAGACCAAGTGAAGTCAATCAAACAAATAAGAAAAAAATAATTATAATTAATTTATTTTTTCAGTAAAGTTATCCAATATTACACATCTGTGAGTTGGAAAAGTATGTGAACCTCTAGGATTAGCGTTAGAATTAATTTGAAGTTCATCTTTTTTCAACAATAGGATGACAACCAGGTGTCATTGTGTGACCTGTTTTATTTAAACAACAGGAATCTATCAGAGTCTGATCTTCACAACACATGTGTCATGGCACAAACAGAGGACATTTCTAAGGACATCAGAAAAAGGGTTGTTCTTGCTTGTTAGTCTGGAAAGTTAATAAAACTCTAAAGATTTTGGACTTCACAAATCCAAAATCAATATTTCTAATGATCGGTGAGGTCACAAAAAAACACAGGGTAACTTCTAAGAAACTAAAGGCCTCTCTTACATTGGCTAATATGAATGTTCATGAGTCCACCAGCAGGAGAACACTGAACCACCTTTATGTGCATGGCAAAGTTTCAGTGAAAAATACACTAAAAAAAGGGGACCTTAATAGCATTATAAAAAGAACGTTGCTGCTCATCTGAAGTTTACTACAGATCATGTGGACAAACCAGAGGACTAATGTTTTGTGGATAGAGGAGACTAAAAAAATATTTATTTTTTAAAATATAAAATATTATTTTTGGAGAAAAGAAAAAGCTAAAATCCTTCTCCCATATGTGAAACATAGTGGTGGTAGTGTAATGGTTAAGGCCTGTTTTGCTGCTTCTGGGTCAGGACAGCTTGCCATAATTGATGGAACAATGAATTTAGAGTTAAACCAGCAAACTCTAAAGGAAAATGTCAGGACATATATCTGTAAACTGAATCTCAAGAGAAAATGGGTCCTGCAGCAAGACCCAAAGCACACAATTCGTTCAGCCAAAGAATGGTTAAAGAAACCAAGAAAAGTTTAATGTTTTGGAATGGCCAAGTCAAAGGTTTCCCCTTAATCCAGTAGTAGAAGTACCTGAAGCAAGCAGTTCATGTGAGGAAACCCACCAACATCCCAGAGTTGAAGCTGTTCTTTAATGAGGAATGGGCTAAAATTCCTCCAAGCCATTGTGTACGACTGATCAACTTACTGGAAACGTTAAACTGCAGTTATTTCTGCACAAGGGGGTCACACCAGATACTGTAAGCAAAGTATCAAAGTAAGAGTGTGATTGGTCAGTCGAGCTAAAAAATAACTTGATTGTCATATCCCTTACCAGGCTGATGATTTCTATGTACTAACAAATCTGTACTGCAATTATAGTTATCATATAGTGAGAGGCAGAAATTGTGATCTCTGTTACAATATGATTAATTATGCAGTTGTATGAGCAGAAAAGATTTATCCTTGAACTCAGAAGCTGGGGTCTTCTTGACAGACTGTTGAAGAGGCTAACTTTGAGCTTAGTAAATTTGTAACTTTAGAAAAACTGTGAAAAGCTGTATTTACTTACTACAGGAATTTTAAGAAAATCACTATTAATGATATTAATAAGGTATGTAATTTACTTACAGTGTTTTAGAAATTGTAATACAGGGTTTTTGAAAGTTTATTCTCTCTCTCTCACTCTGATTAAAGTTGAGTTCAGCTGCTGATAGTTTAATATCACACACAATTAACTAGAGAAAATTAATCTAAAACTCAGTATGATCATTAATGACATTGTTCATTAGAATAAACAGGTGATATTAAATCCTCATGTCATTCTGAATAATAAAATCATTTTCAAACACATCATCTTTAAAGGAAGTCTTAAACCAAGATAAAAATCTGTTGATGAAGACTGTGTCATTGTGTCTCTCTACAGGTTGTGTGAGTGTGGTATCTCAGATGAAGGCTGTGCTGCTCTGACTTCAGCTCTGAGATCAAACCCCTCACACCTGAGATACCTGAATCTGTCCTGTAATATTCTAGGAGACTCAGGAGTGAAGAGTCTCTCTGCTGTACTGGAGAATCCTCACTGTAAACTGGGGAAACTGAGGTTAGATTATCCTCTGATGTTTTTCTTTGGGTCAGACGGAGATTTTGGGTCAGACTTTGTGTCTGAAATGAAAATGCAGTGATGTGAAATGGAAATTATTTCAAAATTACAGAATTTGAAAACTTTAATGTTATTGACATATGACTGATGTTTAAAATAACAAAACAAAGACCAACAAAGAAGCACAGCAACTGGGCCATTATCAGTAACCATGCAGTTTTCCTCAATATTTCGTTCATTAAGATCCTAAACTGGTCTCATATTATTCCACATTTTGTGATAAATAAAGAATGTCTATGAGTAAACCCACTGACTCAAATACATTAATGTAGTAACACAGAGCTGAAGGTGAGAACAGGATCATTAGGTGTGTGTATGAGAGGAGATCACAGTGCATGGACACTACTGTATGTTTTAATATACAGATATGAGACGTCTCTTCAAAATGAATTTTTCATTCTTGACATTATAATTTTGGTTTCAACACACACTGTCTTCAACTTCCTTTATTCTGTAATAAATAAAAATATAACACACAACATATGAGAGAAACAAAATATAACACAGAGTGATCATTTTAATGACATTGTTAATTAGAATGTTAGAACACTGTTAATCCTCATGTCATTCTGAATAATAAAATCATTTACAAACACATCATCTTTAAAGGAAGTCTTAAACCAAGATAAAAATCTGTTGATGAAGACTGTCATTGTGTCTCTCTACAGGTTGTGTAAGTGTGGTATCTCAGATGAAGGCTGTGCTGCTCTGACTTCAGCTCTGAGATCAAACCCCTCACACCTGAGAGAATTAGATCTATCTGAGAATGAACTAGGAGACTCAGGAGTGAAGAGTCTCTCTGCTGTACTGGAGAATCCTCACTGTAAACTGGAGATACTGGGGTAAGATCATATTTTAAAACATCCCAGTCATAATAAAAGATAAAGAAATCCTGTATAAATAAAACACAGTCACAGTTGTTCATTTACACTTTCACAGTCTGGGTTTAATACACCAATGAGCTAACACCTTCTCCTGTCAGGGTTATGCTTGGACTTTCACTGACGGTACTCTAGGGGGCTCTTCGGCAGTGTATGTTTTTGTATTATCATGTGCTTTTGTTTATGTTTTATGGTCATATGTTTTCCCCTACCCTAGCCATAGATTTCTTTATGCCTCTGCACACCTGTTTTCAGTGTGTTTGTAATTGTTTCCCTTATTAATCCCGGCCGTGTTGTGTTTTGCAGTGCAGAATCCTCGTCTTTAAGTTGTTTTCTGTTTGGTGCCCCCAGTCTGTGTTTTTATGTAGTTAGAGTTTTGGTTTCTTTTCTTGTCTAGTTATGTTTGCCCAGTTTTCCCAGTGTTTCCTGTCCTTTTTATCTGTATTAAATCGTGCCTTTTGTTATCCCTGCATCTGCGTCTGATTTTACCTTAAGAAGCAGCCCTGCACACCTGACATCACCAAAATTAGAATCTGATCCTGTTTTAGGTCTGATTACTGACAGTCTGATCTTCTCAAAAAACATCTGTTTATCTGAACACTGATTAAAAACAGAGATTTTGTTGAGATGTGAATCAGGGAAAAGTTACTGAAAGCATTTACATTCAAATTTTATTTCTCACATACGCAACAATGCACTCTAAGAAATGTAGTGAAATTCTTTTAAACTGTTCAGATTTAAATAATGTAAAATAAAATAGAATAAAATAGCACACAGTGACTATTATGTACACAGTGCAGATGTCAGCAGTTTGTGCACATAATTACTAATACAACATTGTAGCTGAGAACTGAGGAGAGGAAACTACCAGACTTAACACTTATCTCTGTGTTAAATACTAAATACTAAAATGCTAAAATACTAGTTGTGGATTTAAGGTTTTCTGTATAATATAATATATATAATAATATATAAGTTTTGAAAGTTGAAAAAAAAAAAAACCTTTTACAGGAAATTAAAATCTAAAATTTAACTAATGAAATGCATCACTGTATATATTATGTAGCATGTAATGTTATGTAATATGATTAAAGAAAACAGTCAAACAAATAAATAAATATATTAATGATACTCAAAGTCAACAGATTTATATTCTTCCTGGAAGGCATGAGCCCAATACTTTTGTAAAGTTTTTGTGTTGCCTGTGCTCCAGTAGTGATCAAACTCTAGAAACGTCCCTGTGTACAACCAGTGAAGACTGTGTCATTGTGTCTCTCTACAGGTTGTATAAGTGTGGTATCTCAGATGAAGGCTGTGCTGCTCTGACTTCAGCTCTGAGATCAAACCCCTCACACCTGAGAGACCTGGATCTGTCCTGTAATAATCTAGGAGACTCAGGAGTGAAGAGTCTCTCTGCTGTACTGGAGAATCCTCACTGTAAACTGGAGATACTGGGGTAAGATCATCTCTCTGAGAGTCACATGACCTGCTCCTCAGTAAGTCACATTCTCTAATAGTGAGAATGAAGCAGAAGTTTTAGCTTCATTATCAGTGTCCTGAGGAGAAAGATTGTTTCTTTTCATGGCACACTGATGATTTTCCACAGACTCTGATGTAAAACCATGCCGTTTTCCTCAATAGTTCTTTCATTAAGATCCTAAACTGGTCTCATATTATTCCACAGTTTGTGATTAAATAAAGAATGACCATGAGTGACTCAAATACATTCATGTAGTAACACAGAGCTGAAGGTGAGAACAGGATCATGTGTATGATTCAAGATTCAAGATTCAAGAAGCTTTTATAGTCATTTCAACCACATACAGCTGGCGCAGTACATAGTGAAATGAAACAACGTTTCTCCAGGACCTGGTGCTACATAAACATACAACAACAAGTTCAACACAAAACAACAAACAACACCACAGAGCTAGGACAGAAGTTTGTCTTAGCCACGTAAAGTGCACAGTGTGCAGCCAGGTGCAAACAGAGCATAGACAAGACAGTGCAAAAGACAATAAATACAAGAAAGACAACACAAAAAACACAGCACACTTAGCGCTGAAAAGAAATAAAAGAACGTGTACTGGAATGTAAGTGAGATAAAATAGATAAAGTGAAATGATGTAAAAGATAAAAAAAGTATTGTGCAAAAATATTGTGCAAAAATACACAGCAGCGGTTGATGTAGTGCAAATAGAATAAACATAAATATAACTATAGCAGCGGATGACAGGTAGAGGTAGTGCAGTAAGTAATGAACAGTATAAATTATGTGTGTGTGTGTGCGTCCACACAGTCATGAGAGAGTGTGTGTGTCTGTGTGTGAGAGAGACAGAGAGTTAATATACAGTTAGAGAGTTAATATACAGTTCAGTTCAGTTGAGAGGAGATCACAGTGAATGGACACTACTGTATGTTTTAATATACAGATATGAAACATCTTAAAATGAATGTTTTATACTTTATATTATAATTTTAATTTTAACACACACTAATACTTGCTTTTCAGGATGATTCAGTCTTTTATTTATTTGTTTCTGCAAGATCTAAAATATATTTTATATAAGTGCACTACATAGGTTATGGAGAAACATGTTAATTCTCCCTGTGTAGTGCACTATAAGTCTAATAGACGACCAGATTTAGTCTCTCTCTCTCTCTCTCTCTCTCTCTGTGTGTGTGTGTGTGTGTCTGACCAGGGCATCTGCTCCTGGTTTTGTTCTTTGTGAAAGTGACTAAAAATGTAAGAAACGTTCACAGTGAGAAACACATCCCAGATGTATTACAGTTCATTGATAGTGTGTAGGAGTGAAAAGTGTTTTATTAATCAGGAAGTGAATCACTTGAAGGAAATCCTCCTTCAAACCATATTTGTGTTTTTTTCTGAGCTACCATGCTTTTTGCTTTTCTCATTTATGTGAGAAATATACATCTCTTCTATAAATATAAATGCAGCAAGAGAGAACCAAAAACCATTTAAAATAACCTTTTTGGATACTCTGAGTAATTCTGAAGATAAGTTAATCTTGGGTGGGTATCCACCGTCAGTAGACAGCTATTTTCAGGTCTTTCCAGAGTTGTCCAGTAGAATTGAAATCAGGGCTCCAGCTGGGCCACTCTAGGACATTCACAAAGTCCCTAAACCACCCTTGTGTTTCCTCTGCTGTGTGCTTATGGTCGTTGTTATGTTGGAAAGTGATCCTTCAGCCCAGTCTGAGGTCCTGAGCTCTATGGAACAGGTTTTTATTTTAGATATATCTGTACTTTGCTCCCTTCAGCTTCCCGGACCCCTGACCAGTCTCCCAGTCCCTACTGCTGAAAACCATGATTCTGCCACCACCATGCTTTACTGTTGGGATGATATTGTGCAGGTGATGGGAGGTGCTAGGTTTTCGACTGTTACAACATTTAGAATTGAGGCCAAAGTGTTCAATCTTGGTTTAATCAGACCAGAGAATCTTGTTCCTCACAGTCTGAGAGTCCATCAGGTGCTTTTTTGCAAACTTCAAGCAGGTTTTCATGTGAAATCTTTTTGTAGCCTTCCCTAGATCTGTGTCCTGCAACAAACCTGTCTCTTAGCTCTACAGGCAGTTCCTTTGACCTCATAGCTTGTTTTTTTCTCAGCTATGAGGCCTTCTATAGTGAGCAATGTGCCTTTCCAAATCATGTCCCATCAATTTAATTTACCACAGATGAACTCCAATCAAGGTGTTCTCCAGTGCATTCAACACCATCCAGCCACTGCTCCTCAGAGATAAATTAACAGAGATGGGAGTAAGCTCACACCTGGTGGCGTGGATCACAGACTACCTGACAGGCAGACTGCAGTACGTGAGACTAGGGGATTGCAGGTCTGACACTGTGGTCAGCAGTACGGGAGCGCCACAAGGGACTGTTCTCTCTCCGGTCCTGTTCACCATGTAAATGTCAGACTTTCAGTATAACTCATGGTTCTGCCACGTGCAAAAGTTTGCGGACGATACTGCTCTCGTTGGCTGTATCAGGAAGGCACAGGAGGAGGAGTACAAAAAACTGATACGGGACTTCGTTGCATGGTGTGATGTTAACCATCTGCACCTAAACACCACAAAGACAAGGGAGATGGTGGTGGACTTCAGGAGGCCCAGGCCTCAACCTGAACCTGTGACTATCAGTGGTGACTGTGTGGAGGCTGTCAAAACCTACAAATACCTTGAAGTACAGCTGGATGATAAAATGGACTGGACTGCCAACACAGACGCTCTGTGCAGGAAAGGACAGAGCCAGCTGTACTTCCTAAGAAGGCTGGCTTCTTTTAACATCTGCAAAAAGCTGCTGCAGATGTTCTATCAGACTGTTGTGGTGAGTGCCCTCTTCTATGCGGCAGTGTGCTGGGGAGGCAGCATCAAGAAGAAGGACACATCACGTCTGGACAAGCTGGTGAGGAAGGCGGGCTCGATTGTGGGCTCAGAACTGGACAGCCTGACATCAGTGGCAAAGAGGAGGGCGCTGAGCAGTCTCCTGTCCATCATGGACAATCCATTTCATTCACTGTACAGCATCATCTCCAGACAGAAGAGCAGCTTCAGGTTGTTGTCACTGCCCTGCTCCACTGACAGACTGAGGAGGTCGTTCCTCCCCCATGCCATGCGACTCTTTAATTCCACACGGGGTGGGGGTGGGAAAAAGTCAGTGCTGACACTACTCTCTGACCTGGACTGTACAATAAACTACACACTATGACCAAATACACTCTAGGTTTGCACAGAACTCTTCAATACACTGCGATTTAGGCAGGACTATATAAACGGTTTTTGCACATCACATCACTACATCTGTACATTTCAACACTTGTTTTTTTGCACATTACTTATATTGTATTCCTCTAATTCTCTATACTTATTCCTTAAATCTCTATTTAGTATTTTTTGCTATATTTTGTTAAATTGTGTAATATTTTGATATGTTATATTTTTTGTTAAATTTTTGTGCCCTTAATTTCGGGTATTTTAGTATTTTTTGTTATATTCCTTCTTATTTTATCTATTACCTGTGGATACTGCTGGAAGCTGTAAATTTGGATGAATAAAGTATCTATCTATCTATCTATCTATCTATCTATCTATCTATCTATCTATCTATCTATCTATCTATCTATCTATCTATCTATCTATCTATCTATCTATCTATCTATCTATCTATCTATCTATCTATCTCATTATGGGGCACTGACTGTACAATAATGAGGGGAAAATTATTTTTTATGATTGTAGTATCAGGCTGCAACATAACAAATCTGATAATAATGAAGGGGTCTGAATACTTTCTGAATGCACTGTATCTGTATTGCCAAAGGCTTTTGGTTAGAAACACAAGTTTATCAACACAATCCAACTTTAGTGAGGACTACAAACAAGTAACAATATTTCCCAAGTACTAAAAGGCCCTCTCTGAAGGGGAACTTGTGGCTGATATGAACAATTATTCTTTTAGCACTTTATAGGTGCTTGTGTAGTTCCTTCCACCATTTTAGTGGATCCCTTTTACTATCTAGGTTATGTGAATGTAGGTAGGCCTGCAGCTCACAAGTTACACTTTATTCCTGGTTATTAGATGGACTTTGTAAGGCTTGTACAACAACAATTTGCAGCTTCACCAGATTTCTGCTGCTAACACATCAATATTGCAGATGATTATGCATAATTAACTGTAGGAGGCAGAAATTATGATCTCTGTTAAAATATGATTAATGGTGCAGCTGTAATGGATAGAAAGCTGGGGTCTTGTTGTCAGACTCTTCTCATATTTGAAGAAGAGCAGTTAGGTTTTATGAAGAATTGTATAAGAGTGAATTCAGGCTTGAAAAAGCTGTTGATAAAGTTTTTCATGATAATCTGCCTCGGGTATCTAAAGAGGCTAATTTTGAGCTCAGTAATGCTGTAACTTTGGAGGAACTGGAAAGAGCTGTCCAGAGTATGGAGTGTCATAAAGAACCTGGACTGATGGGTTACTGGTTGACTTTTATAAATCTTTTACTCACTCTATTAGAGGTATTTAAAGAAAATACAATTAAAATTTTATTGGTCACATAAACAATCATACACATTGTGACGTGCATTTTCATGACTGTCTGTATTATGAAATAATCAAATAGAGTAGGCTCAAAAACTATTTGCATAACTAAGAAAGAATTTGAAGGACAAAACAAAGTATATCACGATCATAATATAATGTCATAAACAAATAGTGTCACACAGTCAGCCATGGGCAAAATATATCAATTATGATGGTTTAAAAATTTTAATAGTCGTTTTGAAATTGTACTCTCTCTCTCTCTCTGATTAAAGTTGATGATCAGTCTGCTGTTCTCTGTTCAGCTGTTCATGAGAGAAACTAAATCTAACACTCAGTGTGATCATTTTGATAATTGTTAATTAGTATAAACAGGTGATATTAAATCCTCATGCCATTCTGAATAATAAATTATTCACAAACACATCATCTTTAAAGTAAATCTTAAACCAAGATAAAAATCTGTTGATGAAGACTGTGTCATTGTGTCTCTCTACAGGTTGAGTGAGTGTGGTATCTCAGATGAAGGCTGTGCTGCTCTGACTTCAGATCTGAGATCAAATCCCTCGCACCTGAAAGAACTGGATCTGTCCTGTAATAATCTAGGAGACTCAGGTGTGAAGAGTCTCTCTGCTGTACTGGAAAATCCTCACTGTAAACTGGAGAAACTAGAGTAAGATCATATTTTAAAACATTAATGATAAATCATGGTCTAATCTTCATCCAGGTCATAATAATAGATAAAGACATTCTGTATAAATAAAACACAGTCACAGTTGTTTACACTTTCACAGACTTTTTAAAAAAGTCTTTTACAGTCTTTTCACAGTCCATTTTATCATTAAAAAATCAATGAACTAACAACTTCTCCAACAACTATTTAGAGTCTGATCCTGTTTTAGGTCTGATTACTGACAGTCTAATCTTCTCAAGAAAAATCTGTTCATGTGAACACTGATTAAAAACAGAGATTTTGTTGAGATGTGAAGCAGGGAAAAGTTACTGAAAATATTTAAATTCTTGTATCTGTCACGTGCAGAACCATACAAAGTATGACAAAGCGAAATGCTTTTCAGCTGTCTGTGATATAAAAAATATATAACTTAAATAATTAAAAAACGAAAAAAGAATAAAATAGTACACAATAACGTGCAGTTAGTGCACATAATTCATATGACATTGTAGCTTGAACTGAGTAGAGGAAACTACTAGACTAATGCTTATTACTATGTTAAAATTTTAAATACAAAAATACTAGTTGTGGGTTTAAGGCTTTCTGTGGATTTTGTAAAATTCTGTTAGCATAACAATGATGCAGGAACAGGAGTGTAGGAATCCATATGCAGTGTTTATTTACAATCCAGCAGTAAATTCAAAATGATAGGCAAGGAATAAAAAGGAGTCAGGCAAAGTTCAAAACCAGAATAGGCAAACCACGTGGCAGACAAATCCAAAAACAAAATCCACAAGAAAAACCCCAATAAACACAGATGCACAACAGATGCAATTTTTGCTCTGAGAATTTTGATGGAGAAGTATAGGGAAGGTCAGAGAGAGTTACACTGTGTGTTTGTAGACTTAGAGAAAGTGTGAAAGCGAAAGAGTGCCAAGAGAAGAGCTGTGGTACTGTATGAGGAAGTCAGGAGTAGCAGAGAAGTTGGTCAGAGTGGTGCAGGACATGTATGAGAGGAGCAGGACAGTGGTGAGGTGTGCTGTAGGTCAGACAGAGGAGTTCAAAGTGCATCAGGGATCGGCCCTAGGCCCCATCCTGTTTGCTATGGTGATGGACCAGTTGTCAGAGGAGGTCAGACAGGAGTCTCCTTGGACAATGATGTTTGCAGATGACATTGTGATCTGTAGTGAGAGCTGGGAGCAGGTGGAGGAAAACCTGGAGAGGTGGAGGTTTGTGCTGGAAAGAAGAGGAATGAAAGTCAGTTGTAGTAAGACTGAGTACATGTGTGTGAATGACAGGGAGGGAAGTGGAACAGTAAGATTACAGGGTGAAGAGGTGAAGAAGGTACAGGAGTTTAAGTACTTGGGGTCAACAGTCCAGAGTAATGGAGAGTTGTGGGAAAGAGGTAAAGAAGCGAGTGCAGGCAGGTTGGAATGGGTGGAGAAAGGTGTCGGGAGTTCTGTATGATAGAAAAATATCAGTGAGAATCAAGGGGAAGGTGTACAAGACACTGGTGAGACCAGCCATGCTGTATGGTTTAGAGGCAGTGTGACTGAGGAAGAGACAGGAGTCAGAGCTGGAGGTAGCAGAGCTGAAGATGTTGAGGTTCTCTTTGGGAGTGACACGGTTGGACAGGATTAGGAATGAGTACATCAGAGGGACAGCTCATGTTGGACGTTTGGGGGACAGAGTTAGGGAGGACAGATTAAGATGGTTTGGACATGTCCAGAGGAGGGAGAGTGAGTATATTGGTAGGAGAATGTTGGACATGGAGCTGCCAGGAAGGAGGCAAAGAGGAAGGCTAAAGAGGAGGTATATGGATGTAATAAATGACAATGCTATTGGGTGCGAGTGTTGAGGATGCAGAAGACTGGTAGAGAGAGATGATTTGCTGTGGTGACCCCTGAAGGGAAAAGCCGAAAGATGATGATGTTCTGTAAAGCTGCTTTGAGACAACGTCTGTTGTTAAAAGTGCTATACAAATAAAATTAAATTGAATTGAATTGAATTGTATATCGCGGTAAAGCCATTGAAGTTTGGTAGGTCTGTAATAAAATCTATGGCCATTGCCATTGGGCTGTAGGCAGAGGTTCCAATAAACCTGCAGGGAGCTGGCATGGTGTCTGAGACTGTGCACACTCCTGGCATGCCTGGACAAAGGAAGTGTCTAGTCTAGACAGTCTAGCAGGCCTGATTGATTCTGAGGTCCCCTCTGAATTTGTTTAATTAAGTCCCAGAGAATGGGGGCAATGATGAGAGATGGTGAAAAGATGGGATCTGAGCTGCTTACTAGGCTGTTGGGAGAGCATGGCTCCAATGCCACAGTTCGATGCATCCACCTCCATAATAAAAGGGATTTCTGGGTTGGGGTGACTGAGAATCTGGGCTGTTTTGAACCATATTTTTAGACCCTCAAAAGCCTCCTGTGCAGTGTAACTCTAATCAAGCCTCTTGGGTTTTGTGCATAAAAAGGAGGTGAGCTGCCACCAGTGAATAAAAGTTTCCAAATCCCAGAAATCTCTGTAAGTCCTTGACTGTGTTGGGTCTTGGCCATTCTGTTACTGCTTTCACCTTTCTAGTCCATTGATACCCCCTCAGAACTGATTATGTATCCCAGGAAAGACGCTGTGAAACAATAAAACTCACATTTTTACACTTTGGCAAACAACTGGTGGTATAGCAGGTAGGGCAGGACAGTTCTTACATGGGTCACATGTTGTTCTCAGGTCTTAGAATATATATCATCTATATAAACAATCACAAACTAATTGAGATTAACAAACGATTGGAAAAACACTGGAGTGTCGGATAGCCCATACAGCATTACCAAATATCCGTAGTGCCCCCTGGTGGTTATAAAGCTGTCCTTCAATTCATCCCCCTCTCTAATTCTAATTAGGTTGTACGCACTCCTGAAGTCGAGTTTAGTAAAAAAAAAAAAAAAAGTTCCAATGCTGTGAGAACCAGTGGCATGGGGTAGGGGTGTTTCACAGTAATGGCATTTAAATCTCAGTACTGAGGGGGAATTTGACGGCCATATAAATCTGTTTGCTAGGGCCTCTTTAACGTATTCCGCCATGGCCTGAGTCTCTGAGGTGGCCAGTGGGTATGCTTGGCTCTTGTAGGGTGGGGTATTTGGCAGCAAGTTAATTGAACAGCCTCAGTGTCTGTGCGATGGTAACTGTGTGGCTTGTTCCTTACTAAATATTTCCATCAGGTTGTGGTATTTGGTGGGACACACAGGCGCACCCCCGGGAGTCTGGGCTTTCAATGTTGGTGGTAAATAAAGCCGGGGCTAGTCTAATATCACATGATTCAAAGTGGAGGAAATGATGAACAGTGTGATGGTTTCAGTATGAAACAACCCCATCCAAATTTCAAGAGGAACAGTCTGGTTGGTGACATAGCCCTCCCTAATGGGTTGATTGTTTATGGTGGTGAGAGTCGAGGCACATGGAATACTTGGGATATTGAGTGCTTTGAACCAGATGGTCATCAATAAGATTGATGTCTGTGCCAGAGTGGACAAGGCCAGATCCTTGGACTCCGGCTAGTGTGGGCCATGGTGGCAAGCAAACAAACAGTGTGGGATGCAGGAGGTTATTACCTGATCTGCGTTATTAGAACAGGTTGCACACTGGTGTCCAGGTAGACCACAATACAAGCATAGTTGTAGGGCCATGCAACGCTGCAATCCTGGATGGTGATCCATGTTTTCCCCAGCTGGATGGACTCCACAGTAGCCTGGGCATTGGTCTGGGGACTTTTTCAATGGGAAGTGAATGCCTGTGTGCAGGGACATTACGAATGCACTTTGGGTAGCTTCGTCTTATCACCTTCATACTTATCGACTCAGTGTTGTAAGTTCTCAAACAGTGTTTAATAATTGTTCATTTGTGGCTTGTAATGAGGTAGCGTGCTGGAGGTAGGCCGCTAGCATTTCACCCTGGTGGACCAAAATACACTGCAGCTGTAGAATCTCTGCTGGATTCTTGGTACGCCAAGTAGTCTGTAACGATGACATGGGAGTGTAGGAATCTATATGCAGACTTTCTTTACAATACACCAATAAATCCAAAACAATCGGCAAGGTATAAAAAGGCAGAGTTCAAAACCAGAATAGCAAACTGTGGGGCAGACATATCTAAAAAACACAATCAACAAGAGAAAAACTGATAAACAAAGAACTAGGTCAAAAAGACAGGAAAACAAACGAGTAATAGAACAAAAGGCTTGGTAAAGCATAAAAACTGACAATATGGCTAAATGTGAGAATGGCTTATATATAGTAAAACAGGCAGTGAAGTATGGCACAGGAAGAGAATTTGGGTGAGGCCTCCTTCTGGTGACAATGAGGCAAAGGTGCAGCTGATTATATTACAGTTAGCTAAAAATGTTTACAGTAAATTAAAATGCAAATGTTACATGTAAAGTTAGTGTTACATAATATGATTAAAGTAAATGAACAAATAAATGCTACACACAAATTCACAAAAATTGAATTCTTCCTGGAGGGCATGAGCCCAGTAGTTTTGTAAAGTTCTTGGTGGGCCTGTGCTCCAGTAGTGATCAAACTCTAGAAACGTCCCTGTGTACAACCAGTGAAGACTGTGTCATGATGTCTCTCTACAGGTTGTATAATTGTGGTGTCTCAGATGAAGGCTGTGCTGCTCTGACTTCAGCTCTGAGATCAAACCCCTCACACCTGAGAGAACTGAATCTGTCCTATAATAATCTAGAAGACTCAGAAAAGAAGCTGCTGTCTGATCTTAAGGATGATGAACATTACAAACTACAGACACTGGAGTGAGTAATGACCTTTTAATAAAAGTCCAACCGCTATCATTAGTTTGTAGATTTCTCTTTAGTTCCAATAAATATCAGATTAGCAAATAAAACCAGTTTTCCAAATTTCACTATATTCTATTTAATGTGAGTTTTTCTACAATTGTCTTTAATGCCGTTTTGTGTTCAGTGAAGTGTGTTGATTTAAGATTTTTCTCATTCCTGTAAAATTCACCTCAGCTTCTTCTTAAAGTCTGCACTTAAATATAAATGTAGAACAAGAGCTAAATGACACAGTAGTGTTCCTGTGATTGGATAAGAGCAGTGATGTGATGGGTAAATATCTGCTCATTATCCTGTTAGAACTTGTGGAAGTTCTCATTTGTTCTGGTTAAAAGTTAGAACACAGATGTTAGTAAGAATGAAGAAATGTTGAAGGATTCATTATAAACAGGAGATGATAATGTTTCTCTTGGAGCAGAGATGATTACATGCTGTTGATCATGAAGTACCACAGTCCACTTTGTGCTGATTAATTCACATCTTTTTCTTTTATATTCAGGATGTAATGAATATCTGTGTGTGATGAAGACTTCAGTGTTCCTGCATTTCCATTTTGGGGAATAGAGAAGATGTTTAGAAGCACATCACTCATTTAGTTATAACACATTAAACAGACTCAGAGAAGTGAGAAGTGTGTGTTCATCGTGCACAGTGAATCAGACTCTACACAATTCTACACTGAGTGTATAACGACCTCTGATCCCTGGATAAAATTCCCTGGAGCTCAGTCCCATGAAAACCTGAAGGATTATTTGGAACAGGTGGTGAAAAACCACATGAATTCAAACTGAACCCAGCCAGTGGAAGAGAGAAATAAAATGAACAGGACCAGTTTCAGGGCACTGGTGGAATTCTCATTCTGATATGATTGGAGATTATCTGAGGAGTTTATCTGTGAAGTTTATCTGAGGAGTTCATCTGATGATGACAGGAGTCACATTTATCACTTTGTCCTTTGAGTAATTAATGTCCCAGGACTGTTATATTAAATATCATCACTCTTTGATAAATTGATAATCTAATCAAATTAATAGAGCAGAACCATAACTGTAGTATATTGTAGTTTCAGTGGCTTGTGATTTTACTGTGTTTTTGTAATATATTTTTTGTTTATTGTTTATAATATTATTTATACTTTTTACATGCATAGGTACAGCTATTTTGCTGGATACATAACTAAAATTTTTTATTGTATTGAGGTTTTTTAAAAATGTCTTACATAAGTGCATCAAATACATTCTGTAAACATAAAATATTTGAATACAATGTTGTCATTATTTTGTGTAAAAACATTTTTGTTCAAAATTTACAAACTATATAAATATAGCTCTTTAAAAATAAATGCATGACTAACACAATAAGAGAACAAGCTTTAAAAAAATCTGTTTCTCATCTGTTTTAGTCATGTCAGTAGTGGAATCATTTACAGGTGTACATTAAAGTAACAAAAAACTATCAAATACTAAGTGGAGCTGTCCATTTTAAAAACGGACTCCTGGCTCACTTACACTGACAGATATAGAGACACAGACTCATGAAAAATAACTTTACATTTCTACATTATAATGAATTTATCATTATTCTTTATTTGGCTTAATACGTTTAGTTTCTCTTCATACTTTTTTTTTTTTTTTTTTTAAAGTGTGAAGGATCATAAAAACCTTTATACCCTGCATTACGTTCTTCAGTATGCTTCCTGAAAAACAAATGTACAGAAGTTACTGGACATTACTATATTCCCTTATTATTTGGTGACATTTTATTTATTATTAATGACATTTATTCTTCTAAACATTTGTTGCTTAATTAAACAGGACCAACAATTAACTCAACAATCAACTCCATAGTAGCAATGTCACAAACTGACCTCTCAATTATAATAGATCTTGGGCACTAACTCGGACAAAATGTTTTTAAATAGATATGTTGTTTATAAATAATATGCCCGACTATTGAAATCATATTACATGTTTGATATATACATGTGACATTCTTTTTAGATAACATAATGAGAAACTATTCTTAATTGTCTGTTATTATCAAATATTTCTTCAGAAAGAAAAATCCTAAAAAAAAAAAAAAGTAATCCAGAGCTCATATTAGGTAAAGCCTGTGTTTCTTCTGGTTTTCTCCCACTTCTTAAAAACATGTTGATATGATAAAAATGTAAAAATAAATTGCCCCTAGGTGTGAATGTGTGTATGCTGCCCAGTAATGGATTATTGTATTATCCAGGGTGTATTCTCCAGTTATCCTGGGAAGGATTCACCATGACCGTGACCAGAACAGTTACTGAAGATTGCATTTCTTTCACTCCTACATACCACAGTCCACTCATAATTTCAAATCTTGAACTTTTTGTCAGTAGTGTTTGGTCATTTGTGCATTTACATTACAATTTACATTTAGTAAATGAACAATGTTCATTTCAGCTAAAGTCATAAATCTGTCTCATTAAAAACTCAACACTACTTAAAAAGGCTATTAAAAGGACATTATAATGGAAAAAAATGGAAATGCTGCTTGTGTGTTTAAGAAGCCTATTGTGTAATAACAATAAAAAACGGTGTGTAATTGTGATAAAAATGACTTGTTTATTTATATAAGAAAGGAGTTAAACAAATGAAGAAAATAAACAAATGAATAAAAATCAGTGAAGAGATTTTTTGGGATACGAAGAGGTGTACCCTGTGGAGGTGTCCAAGTAGATCATTTTGGTACTAGATTTGGGTCACAGGGTCACATGACTTAGAAGCTACTGAAGAAATAGTTTTTTTATTAAAAAATTAATTTATAATAGCAAATTAATTCACATGATACATAATTAATACTATCAATTAATTCAATTTTTATTTATAAATAAACAAATGCTGTTTGCAATGCCGCATGCCATATGTATATTTAAGAAGAAATTAGAATAACTGGGGAACGTAGTCAGTGAAGTAACAAGTCCCACATTTCAGTCGTACAGAAATTTGTCGACGGTCCCTAAACTAGCGCTTCCGAATGTCCGTCTAATGTCCGAATATCAAACTCACTTCACCGCGGTTCTGATTATGTCGAGATCACGAGAAAACAAAAGCAAAAATAATATCACATGGCCTCTCTGGGCTTCCGTAGCATGGTGTGTAAAAGTCACCAAATCCTGTCCAGAAGAGTGGAAGCTGTTAGCTGCAAAGGGGTCAAGCTCCATATTAATCTCAGTGTATTTATCATGTAGTGTCATTAAAATCCCTGTTAGTAATGATCAGGTGTCCCAATACTTTTGTCTATATGGTGTCTATAGGAAATAGCACGGTGTGTTGTTTTAAACTCATTTGTTTTGAGAGTGTATGAACGCACTTCTTTCCACCGTTACATTTGTGAATCAGTTTCCTACCAAAGGAGCCGACTCAAAGAGTCGACTCAGTCCGGAACGACACATCCCTCGTAATGAATCCTTCCAAAGTGAAAGTGATTCTCTCTCCGCCTCGACTCCAAGTTACAAATCTCCAGGCAGAATCGGGGATATTAATGTCACAGAACAAGGACTGTTGACTAAAGGTGAGTTATTTGTTTATTTTTAACGACTTTATGTTAGAAGAATGTGGATATATTGTATATTAAAGTGGTGTGAAATCAGATGTAGTAAATCTTTACAGCTGTTCTGATGGTGTATGAACTCTACAGACCTTTCAGCTTCCGCTCTTTAATTTATCGTAAAATAAACATTAAGCTGTTTGGGGAATATAGTTTTACATTTAGTTTTTCTATTTTCGCCTCAGTAAAATCGTAAAAGAAGTAAAACTAAAAGGTTTATTTCTGAAAGCTGCGGCTGTTGTTAATAGATCCGTATAACCAGTGGTGTAGTAAATCAGCCACAGACCCATATGCAGAAATATTTGTACAGGCCCTCTCCCATTCCAAGAGGCCAAATACCAAAACACAACCAAACAACCAAATACATTTTCCCAAACAGAACAGAAAAACAAGTCTAAAATAAACACCAACCACACTTTACACCGTCAATAATAAACTAGTGTGTGTGCAAATACAAACGTGGCACGGCGGCGCAACATGTAA
Organism: Hemibagrus wyckioides; assembly: GCF_019097595.1. Lineage (NCBI taxonomy): Eukaryota > Metazoa > Chordata > Actinopteri > Siluriformes > Bagridae > Hemibagrus > Hemibagrus wyckioides. Next base: position 4,134,315 of record NC_080728.1, read on the forward strand.
AAAAGAAAACATTTTACTTGCCCATCTGTTATTGTGTCTGGGTAGTTTCCTATATCTGTTGGACAACAGTGTGTGTGTGTGTGTGTGTGTGTGTTTGTGTGTGTGTTTGTGTGTGTGTGTTTGTGTGTGTGTGTGTGTGTGTGTGTGTTTGTTTGTTTACAGGTTTGTCTGGTTTGACCCTGATCAGGATAAATCACTGAAAATGAATAAATGAATGACTTGGTGAAGAGAAAGTGAGAGGTCAGACCCTGTGTGTAGGCCAATCATTCATTTTTTAAACTAAAGGAGCAGCATTTTTCTTTAAGAATAAAGATGTGAAAACTATTGTGTGAAAGTTTAACTGCACATTTGTTTGTGTGTTTTCTAGGAGTGTGATCCATTCCAGCAGAAGATCAGACTCTCCAGGACTCAGCTGTGTGTTTGTGCAAACTTTACTAATATTCAGAGATGGAGACTCCTGATCTAGACACAGATAATGTTTCCCCACCATCAAAAAAACGGTAACCTACAACATCCTTGTGTTCTAGTCATTAAATATTCATATCTAAATTATTTACTGAGTACATATATATGAAAGAATTTAACCAAAGGTTTTAATATTACTAAAAATCGAACAGTCAATCAAACATTAATAAAAATGTATTCGGTTTACTGTAAGGAAATTTTAATTAAAAACTAATTTAAAAAATCCTCATTAAATTAAGAAGTGAGTTAAAACAGTAAGGAGTGTATATAAATGAGTAAAGGACTGTCTATAATGTTGTACAGTAAACTCCAGGGAAAGAGATCAGAATCATCAGCACCCAGCTGTATCTCCATGAAGAGTGATGAGTCTATGGATCCTCCTCTAGACTTTAAAGATGGAGGCTCCTCACTTCTACACAGGTAACGTCTCCTCACTGTTAATGTCACTGCTAAAGTCACACTTAAAGAGAAATTTAACTAGATAAACAGAATAACAAAATACATACTAAAACACTGTAACTGTGACCTTAATAAAGCCACTATTAAGAGTCTAAAAACATTTTTGTCTTATTTAATGTCTAAAAGTTTTTGCTGAATGTTTTACTTGGAAAGTGTGCTAATGGTGTCTTTAAAATAAATGTCACTTGGTTTCACATGTTGTTTTGTAATGCAGTGAGATTCATGTGTTTGTAATGGCTTAAGTGTCCAAATATATTTGGGGTCATTGCAGGCTAGACCACCGCATAGCATCATTTATCCAGTGACAGGATACCAATCTTCTAGAGTTACACCAGAATTCAGTCAGTAAATCTACAGAGCTGCTGTGTGATCACTGTAAGACATGAGCAGGATGTTTAAAACACTCAGTGTTCAATTTTAGATTTTGTCTGAAGTTCCCCTTTAAAGGCCACACTACACAGTCATTAGCAGCAATTTTAATATTTTTGATATTTATATTATACAGTATAAGTTTTAGTGTTGATACTTTTAGTTAATATAGAAATATATGTAGTGTAAATTTCAATGTGAGTGTAAATGTTGTGTAAATATTATAAATACTTAATACTTTAATCTGAGACTTAATACTGAGACAGGGAAAAGCAGTGAATGAAAATTTCAGAAGTCATACAGAAAGATAATGAAAGTATCTGCAGACTGACAGAAATGTGTTTTTATTATTGAGTTATTATTACAATATTATTGTTTTTATTATTTTGATGAAATACAAGTTGCTGCCTCACAGCTCCAGGGTCTCCAGTGTCTGTCTGTGTGGAGTTTCACATGTTCTCCCCTTGTCCATGTAGGTTTCCTTCAGGTTCTCCGGTTTCCTCCCACCTCCCAAACACATGCCAGTAGGTGGATTGGTGAACATAAATTGCCCCTATGTTTGATGGACTGGTGTCACATCCAGGCTGTAGTATTATACTGGCTATAGTTAGGGATTTTATACCTGTGAACCTTTCTGACAAGATTTCTTAAAAACTGTATCTGTATTTGTATCTGTTTAGAACACATTACCTGTTCATTCAGAGTGCTGTATTCAGTCACATCCTTAACAGACACACAGAAATAAACCTAGAATAACTAGAATTAAAATAGGTGAAGTGATGTATCTGATCAACTCCACTTTTTGTTCCCAGTGTTCTACAGAAGGCAGGAGACAGAAGAGAAATGATCACCACAGATACAGGGTAAGATCAAACCAACATGACTGTGACTCTGACACACTGGTATTATAAACCTCTCTGCTGTTATTAACTACAGAGTGATTAGATTATAGAAAACATACAGTAGATGAAAGTAAACACATAGTGAGAACATTATAAAGAACTATCTGTGGTAACCAGTCAGAAAAAAGTGATCTTAAAGTCTAATAATTGAAGCCCATGTCTCACCACATCTTCCTGCTTCACCATATCACAGGCATGACCCAGAATCTGTGGCTGTAAATGAATTCCAGAAAAAGTTCAAATTAAATCTGATGAAGAAGTTTCAGTGTTTGAATGGAGTGATAATAAACCCGGGAACCCAAACCCTCCTGAATGAGATCTACACAGAGCTCTACATCACAGAGGGAGACAGTGGAGAAGTCAATAATGAACATGAGGTGAGGCAGATCGAGGCAGCATCCAGGAGAACAACAACAGAGGAAACACCAATCAAATGCAACGACATCTTTAAGCCTTTATCTGAACAAGATGAACCCATCAGAACTGTTCTGACAAAGGGAGTCGCTGGCATCGGAAAAACAGTCTCTGTGCAGAAGTTCATTCTGGACTGGGCTGAAGGGGAAGAAAATCAGGACATCCACCTCATATTTCCACTTCCTTTCAGAGAGCTGAATTTAATGAAGGACCAGAAACTGAGTCTGATGGAGCTCCTTCAGTTCTGTTTTAAGGACAGAAAAGAAGCAGAAATGTCCAGTTTGGAAAAGGTTCTGTTCATTTTTGACGGATTGGATGAGTGTCGTTTTCCTCTAGATTTCCAGAACACAGTGAGAGTGTGTGATGTAACTGAATCAGCATCAGTGCCGGTGCTGCTGATAAACCTGATTAAAGGGAATCTGCTTCCCTCTGCTCTCATCTGGATCACCTCCCGACCAGCAGCAGCTGATCAAATCCCCTCTGAGTGTGTGCATCGAGTCACAGAGGTACGAGGGTTCAATGACCCACAGAAGGAGGAGTACTTCAGGAAGAGGATCAGTGACCAGAGCCTGGCCAATAACATCATCACACACCTGAAGTCATTAAGAAGCCTCTACATCATGTGCCACATCCCAGTCTTCTGCTGGATTTCAGCCACTGTTCTAGAGAGAATGTTGGGTGAAGCAGAGAGTGGAGAGATCCCCAAGACTCTGACTCAAATGTACACACACTTCCTCATCATTCAGACAAACATCATAAGAGAAAAATACACAAAGAAGCTGGAGAGTGATGAAGAAATGCTTCTTAAACTGGGACAACTGGCTTTTCAGCAGCTGAAGAACGGGAACCTGATCTTCTATGAGGAAGACCTGAGAGAGTGTGGCATTGATGTGACAGAAGCCGCAGTGTACTCAGGTGTGTGTACACAGATCTTCAGAGAGGAGTTTGGACTTCACCAGAGTAAAGTGTACTGCTTTGTTCATCTGAGTATTCAGGAGCACCTTGCAGCTTTGTATGTGTTCCTGACCTTCATGAAGAAGAAGAGAAATGTTCTTGGTCAGTATAAAGGCTTTAAATCGCTGATTAGATTAAATAAAATCTCAGATGTACATACAAGTGCTATCGATCAGGCTTTAGAAAGTCAGACTGGACATCTGGATCTCTTCCTTCGCTTTCTTCTGGGTCTCTCACTGGAGTCCAATCAGAAACTCTTACATGCTTTAGTAACACAGACAGGAAGTAGCTCCCAGAGCATAGAGGAAACAGTTCAGTACATTAAGAAGAAGATCAGTGAAGATCTTCCTACAGAGAAATCCATCAATCTGTTCCACTGTCTGAATGAACTGGGTGATAATTCTCTAGTGGAGGAAATCCAGCACTACCTGAAATCTGGAAAACAAAGTGAACTCTCTTCTTCACAGTGGTCTGCTCTGGTGTTTGTGTTACTGACCTCAGCACAGGAGCTGGAAGAGTTTGACCTGAGTAAATATTTCAGTACAGATAAGATAACAGAAACTGTTGTTCTGAAGATGATGCCTGTGATCACAGCCTCCAGAAAAGCAATGTAAGTAAAGCTGAATAAAACTGTTCTACTGTTACAGTGTTAGAAAGAGAGAAACTGAAAACACTCTGAGTAATATGAACTTTGGGATGTTTTGACCTGAAAGTGATACAGAGTGGAGTTAATGTAAATAGATAAAATAGAGAATAAAAATGTCTGAAGGTCAGCTATTAAACATGTGGACATTCCACCAGACAGACAGAACCATGTTAATTGCAATTATACAAAATTTTAATCCCAAAACAGTTTTGATTTATTATTAGTTTTTAGTTGTGAGGTGGAAATGGCCTTTCATAGAAAGCTGACTTTTGAAAAGCCTTATACTTGTTAGAGGAAACATTTTTATTTATATTTTTATAATAATAGTAATATTGTTGTTGTTGATATTGTTGTTGTTGATATTTTATGATTTTTATGACCACACACGGGGAAGTGTAACACACAAAAAGGGAAAACCAGATTGGACTGTAGTATGTTGTTTGTCCTTTAATGTAGCTGTAGAGCTGTGTGTGTGTGTGTCTGTGTGTGTGTGTGTCTGTGTGTGTGTGTGTGTGTGTGTGTAGGAAGACTCAGGAGGTGAGTCTTCCTACACGACCCAGGTGGAATTTCAGCAGAGCTCCTGGCTCATGATTATTTTTCACCATTGTTATGACCCAGTCTAGGGTTCTTCTTTCAGCTTTTCCCTTCAGGGGTCTCCACAGTGAATCATCTTTCTCCACCTATCCCTATCTTCTGCATCCTCAACACTTACACCCACTAGCTTCATATCCTCATTTATTACATCCATATACCTCCTCTTTAGCCTTCCTCTTTGCCTCCTTCCTGGCAGCTCCATGTCCAACATTCTCCTACCAATATACTCACTCTCCCTCCTCTGGACATGTCCAAACCATCTTAACCTGGCCTCCCTAACTTTGTCCCCCAAACGTCCAACATGAGCTGTCCCTCTGATGTACTCCTTCCTAATCCTGTCCCACCGTGTCAGTCCCAAAGAGAACCTCAACATCTTCAGCTCTGCTACCTCCAGCTCTGACTCCTGTCTCTTCCTCAATGACACTGCCTCTAAACCATACAGCATGGCCGGTCTCACCACTGTCTTGTACACCTTCCCCTTGATTCTCACTGATATTTTTCTATCACACAGAACTCCCGACACCTTTCTCCACCCATTCCAACCTGCCTGCACTCGCTTCTTTACCTCTTTCCCACACTCTCCGTTACTCTGGACTGTTGACCCCAAGTACTTAAACTCCTGTACCTTCTTCACCTCTTCACCCTGTAATCTTACTGTTCCACTTCCCTCCCTTTCATTCACACACATGTACTCAGTCTTACTACAACTGACTTTCATTCCAGCACAAACCTCCACCTCCATTCCTCTTCTCTCCAGCGTAAACATCATCCGATCCCTGATGCAGTCCCACCTCCACTCTGAACTCCTCTGTCTGCCCTACAGCACACCTCACCACTGTCCTGCTCCTCTCATACATGTCCTGCACCACTCTGACATACTTCTCTGCTACTCCTGACTTCCTCATACAGTACCACAGCTCTTCTCTTGGCACCCTGTCATACGCTTTCTCCAAGTCTACAAACACACAGTGCAACTCTCTCTGACCATCCCTATACTTCTCCATCAAAAATACAATGGAATAAACTTTGAGAGGAACCAGACTCTAAAGGGAACCTCATCCTCATCTGGGTGACACCAGAGACTGGGATTATAAATCATTATAAACACTGAGAGTGGGATTATAAATCATTATAAGCACTGAGTGTGGGATTGTAAATCATTATAAACACTGAGAATGGGATTATAAATCATTATAAACACTGAGAGTGGGATTATAAATCATTATAAACACTGAGAGTGGGATTATAAATCATTATAAACACTGAGAGTGGGATTATAAATCATTATAAACAGTGAGAGTGGGATTATAAATCATTATAAACACTGAGAGTGGGATTATAAATCATTATAAACACTGAGAATGGGATTATAAATCATTATAAACACTGAGAGTGGGATTATAAATCATTATAAACACTGAGAGTGGGATTATAAATCATTGCAAAACACAGAGAGTGGGATTGTAAATCATTATAAACAGTGAGAGTGGGATTATAAATCATTATAAACAGTGAGAGTGGGATTATAAATCATTATAAACACTGAGAGTGGGATTATAAATCATTATAAACACTGAGAGTGGGATTATAAATCATTACAAAACACAGAGAGTGGGATTGTAAATCATTATAAACACTGAGAGTCATTATAAACACTGAGAGTGGGATTATAAATCATTATAAACACAGAGAGTGGGATTATAAATCATTATAAACACTGAGAGTGGGATTATAAATCACTATAAACACTGAGAGTGGGATTACAAATCACTATAAACACAGAGTGGGATTATAAATCATTATAAACACAGAGTGGGATTATAAATCATTATAAACACAGAGTGGGATTATAAATAATGTCTTTTCTACAGCTGTATACAGTAAAGTGGTGTTGTGTAAAAATGAGCTTTTGAGCAACTTCTAAATTAGCGTAATATCAGAATTCTTTATACAGCAGGTCCTCGGTTTACGACGTCCTCGACCTATGGCGTTTCGTGGTTACATCGCCATCTCCCATAAATTTATTAAGAAAGTCTTGTTCCATCATTCCAACGTACGGCGTTTGCGATGTTAAAACAAATTTCGCGTGGGAACTAGTTGGCGAGCGGAGCGGATGAATACACCGTCAAGCGGCGCTATACGAGGAAGATGGCTTTGTTTACATTCGCCGCTACATTGGTACTTATGTACAGTATGTGAGTTCCGACTTACAGCGAAAATCACGTTATGTCGCGCCGTGGGAACGGAATTCCGACGTAAATCGAGGACCCCCTGTAGACCGTCAAATGTTTGACAACAGCAACAAGACTGACACCAGCAGTTCAAAGCCAGAACCATAGTCTCCAGTTAGTTCTATCACACAGCAGTCCCATATATCTCCAGGTATGTGTAGGTAGATAAATAGATAGAGAGAGAGAGAGAGAGAGAGAGAGAGAGAGAGAGAGAATATTATGTATGCTTGTGTGTGTGTGTGTGTGTGTGTGTCTGTGTGTGTGTTTAGACATAATCCAAACATCCCACTTCATCAAACACTCTATGCCCATGAACCTTCCAGATCTGCTCCTTCACCTAAAAATAAACTATTCATAGAAAGCTTGACTAAACAAATGTGTCTTCAGCCTCGACTTAAACACTGAGACTGTGTCTGAATCCTGAACACTAATTGGAACTCTGTTCCATAACTGTGGGGCTTTGTAAGAAAAAGCTTGCAAAAAGCATGCAACTTTTGATCGGAGTAGGCGTGGCAGATCATAAATAACCAAAAGATCACTCAGGTACTGTGGCACGAGACCATTCAGTTCTTTCTAGGTCAGTAATAGTATTTTATAATCAATGAAATATGACTGGGAGCCAATGTAGTGTGGCTAAGATAGAAGTGATGTGTTCATATCTTCTGGTTCTAGTTAGGACTCTAGCTGCTGTGTTCTGGACTAACTGGAGCTTGTTCATGCTCCTACTGGAACATCCAGACAGTAAGGCATTACAATAATCCAACCTAGAGCTAACAAAAGCATGAACTAGTTTTTCTGCATCATGAAGTGACATCATATTTCTTGTCTTGGCAATATTTCTGAGATGAAAGAAGGCTACCCTAGTGATATTATCTACATGAGCTTCAAATTAAAGACCAGAGTCAATAATCACACCAAGATCTTTTACTGCTGGACAAGATGAAACAGAAAGACCATCCACCATTACTCTGTAATCAGAAAGCTTACTTCTAGCTGCATGTGGTCCTGCTACAAGCTCCTCTGTCAGTCAGAGTTAAGCAGGAGGAAGTTAGTGACCATCCAATGTCCTTTACACATTCTTCTATCTTAATAAGCTGGTGTCTCTCATCTGACTTAGCTGAAACATATAGCTGTGTGTCATCGGCATTACAGTGGAAGCTAATACCATGTTTATGAATAATTGCACCAAGAGGTCGTGTTGTTCTGTTATACTTAAGTAAAACTTTAAAGCTAATGGACAATATATTTACGAGAAATAATTGTTGTTTTCGAAGTTAATTCATTTTGTAAAATTTTTCCTATAGTAATTAGGAAAGTAATCAATTATTTGTTAAAGTCATGACACTTCCAGAATCTCAGGAAGTAGTCCGTCTGTCATGAGGAGGATAAACCTTTATAGAAGATTCTAAAATAAAAGGTAGCCGGTTGCTAACACTGGGGTGTGACTGAGATGGAAGGCAATGATGCTGCTTCTGGTAGCAATTCAGAAGTGGAAGAAAGGTTGTTTTGTGTGGTTTATGAAGGGGTAGATTTGTAACTGGACTGTAGTGAAAAATAGGAAAATGAAGAAAGCTGGAAGTCAAATATCTGAATCGGATAGTGAAAGGGGACAAGAACAATTAAAGGGAAGTTTCTGAATGAATCAATGAATACACTAAACCCAATCAAAGTAACAAAGGCATTGCAGGAAGCAGTAGGTAGAATAAAAAGCACTAAGGTTGTACAAGATAGAAATTACTGATCTTCAATCAGACAATAAACAGCACATAAGATCAGCTGGTCTAAAATCTTTAATGGGTAAAAAGTAGTATGAATGATAATGGAAGAAAGGAATTGGGTGAGAGGAGTCATTACAGGAGTGCCTACAGATTTAACAACTGAGGATATACAAAGAAATATGTCTGGGGCATCAGTACTGGATGTTAAAAGACTGAAACATGTTAGAAATAATGAGAAAATGGACAGAATAAAATGGGAAAGTTGTGGAAGAGTTTCTAGATTTGAAGAACTGAATATGTGTTTATGATGGAGCAAGAATGGATTTGACAACAGGGGGAAAAATCAGTTTTAGATCTAACAATGGGAAGTGATCACTTTCTTATTATATGTAAATTAGGGGTTGAAGTAGCTATAGCAAATAGAGAATTTATACCTAGGGGGAAGTTCAAAACAGCAGATTGGAATGATTTTAAGGGAAAGAGTGAAGCGTTAAGTGAATGTAGACATTAAGGAACTTGATAAAATATGTGGAGTTGTTATTAATACTGCAGAAGATTACTGGAAAAATACAGGAAATTATAAGAAGAAAGCAGACCCATGGTGGACAGAAGAATGTAATGTAGTAATAAGAGAAAGAAACCGTGAATCAAAAAAAGGAAGAAAAACATTTGTAGGTTTTATTAAATAGAGGACAGGCTGAGGTACGAAAAGTGATAAAAGATGATAAAAGAAATTATAGGTACTGTAGGAGAAAAGGTAGACAGAAGTGAATTATGGGGAATGGTTTAAGAAAATGGGTGGAGTCCATAGGTGTAATAACCTTCCTGTATTAATTAATGATGGTATGCAATTTCTATCTAATAGTGAAAATGCAGAAGAATTCGCTAAAACATTTAGAAAGTTCACAGTAATGGAAATCAAATGAAATGAGAAGGCACAGAGAGCAGTGTTTGGCAGAGAACCAGGAAGTTTGAGGAGAAAAGAAGGTTTTTTTCCACAACAGATGCAGTATTTTCTCTATTTGAATTGAAGCAAGTGTTAGTGGGACTGAGACACACTTTCCCAGGAAAGGAGGAAATATGCTATGAAGTGATTAGAAATATTCTAATAGAAACACTCCAGACTCTTTTTTTCTCTCAAGTTTTCTTTTTGTGGATTCCTGCCCATGTGGGGATTATAGGAAATGAAATAGAGGATGAGTGGGTAAAAAACTTCAAGAATAAATGTCAGTGTCCCTCTGGGGAAAGCTGAAATGAAGGGGTTAATTAAAAAGATAATTAAGAAAAGATGGCAAAGCTTATGAACACAGGAAGGGAAGGGAAGACACAGGAAATAAATAAGAAGTAGGATATGTGAGACAGGTTTGTGTAAAAAGAAGGAATGACACGATAACTTCACGACTCTGTGTTGGAGACACAGCATTTAATCAATCACTTTTTGAAATTAGTAAACACAATACAGGACTCTGCACCAAATGAGGATTTCCACAGATCTCAGATCAGGGCTGGGCAATTAATTTCTACAGGGGGCCACATAACAAATATGAACTGTTGAGTTGGAGGGCCGAACCAACGATAACTTGAATTTAATTCTGCTCAATATTAATTTTCTCCCATTGTAAAAAGCAATAAATTATATATTTTGATTAGCTGCTACTGGTAATCAGAAGAATACAGATATTCTGTAAATATTTATGTCAATTTATGAATTGTTGTGTCAGTCAAAGAAGAAAATAATCCTATAGAAGTAATAAACAGTTTAAAACAAAAACAATCATTGCATCACTGTTTCATTTTATTTTTAACTTGTTAAAAATAGGGGCATGTTCTCAAATGCTCCCTTTTTCTCTGGGCATATCAGGGCAGCAGAGTATCTAGCCATGGGGTCACAGTCCAGTGACTTCTGTGCCGGTCCCAATCCAGGATAAATAGAGAGGGTTGCATCAGGAAGGGCATCCGGCGTAAAACATTGCCAAATTTAACCATGCGAATCATCAGTTCTCCAAATTTCATACCGGATCGGTCAAGGCCCGGGTTAACCACGACCGCCATCGGCGCCATTGACCTACAGGGCGCTGGTGGAAATTGGGCTACTGTTGGTCAAAGAAGTAGAGGAGGGAGGAGAGTGCATAGACAGAGAGAGAAGAGGAAAGGTAAGAGTGTAGGACTGAGAATAGGAACTCTGAATGTTGGTACTATGACAGGGAAAGGTAGAGAGCTGGCTGATATGATGGAGAGAAGGAAGGTGGATATACTGTGTGTACAGGAAACCAGGTGGAAGGGTAGCAAGGCTCGTAGTATAGGAGCAGGATTCAAGCTGTTTTACTATGGGGTGGATAGTAAGAGAAATTGGGTAGGTGTGGTCCTGAAGGAGGAGTTTGTGAGGAATGTTCTGGAGGTGAAGAGACTGTCAGACAGGGTGATGAGTCTGAAGTTAAAGATTGAAGGGGTGATGTTGAATGTTGTTAGTGGTTATGCCCCACAGGTAGGTTGTGAGTTAGAGGAGAAAGAGAGATTCTGGAGTGAATTAGATGAGGTGATAGAAAGTATTCCCATGGGTCAGAGGGTGGTGATAAGAGCAGATTTTAATGGACATGTTGGTGAGGTGAACACAGGTGATGAGGAGGTGATGGGCAAGTTTGGAGTTAAGGAAAGGAACCTTGAAGGACAGATGGTAGTGGACTTTGCTAAGAGGATGGACATGGCTGTGGTTAACACTTATTTTCAGAAGAGGGAGGAGCATAGAGTGACTTACAAGAGTGGAGGTAGGAGCACACAGGTAGACTACATCCTATGTAGAAGAGGCAATCTGAAAGAGATTAGTGACTGTAAAGTGGTAGTGGGAGAGAGTGTAGCCAGACAGCATAGGATGGTGGTGTGTGGGATGACCCTGATGGTCTGTAAGCAGAGGTCAAAAATAGAGATAGAGAAGAAAACCAAGTGGTGGAAGCTGAAAAAGGAGGAATGTTGTGAGGAATTTAGACAGAAGTTGAGGCAGGCTCTGGGTGGTCAGGTAGTGCTGCCAGATGACTGGGAGACTACAGCAGAAATGATCAGGGATTCAGGAAGAAAGGTGTTGGGTGTGTCATCTGGAAGGAGGAAAGAGGATAAGGAGACTTGATGGTGGAAGGAGGAAGTTCAGGATAGTATTCTGAGGAAGAGGTTAGCCAAGAAGAAGTGGGACATAGACAGGACTGAAGAGAATAGACAGGAATACAAGGAGTTACAGCAGAGAGTGAAGAGGGAGGGGTCTAAGGCCAAGCAGAAGGCGCATGATGAGTTGTACACTAGGTTAGACACTAGAGATGGAGAGAAGGACTTGTACAGGTTAGCTAGGCAGAGGGATCGAGATGGGAAGGATGTGCAGCAAGTTAGAGTTATTAAGGATAGAGATGGAAAGGTGCTCACAAGTGAGGAGCGTGTACAGAGGAGATGGAAGGAGTACTTTGAAGAGCTGATGAATGAGGAAAATGAGAGGGAACAAAGAGTAGAAGGGGTGAACTCTGTGGAACAGAAAGTAGATAAGATTAGAAAGGATGAAGTCAGGAAGGCTTTGAAGAGGATGAAAAGTGGAAAGGCAGTTGGTCCTGATGGCATCCCGGTGGAGGTCTGTAAGTGGAGAGAAGAGGAATGAAAGTCAGTTGTAGTAAGACTGAGTACATGTGTGTGAATGAAAGGGAGGGAAGTGGAAAAGTAAGATTACAGGGTGAAGAGGTGAAGAAGATACAGGAGTTTAAGAACTTGGGGTCAACAGTCCAGAGTAATGGAGAGTGTGGGAAAGAGGTAAAGAAGCGAGTGCAGGCAGGTTGGAATGGGTGGAGAAAGGTGTCGGGAGTTCTGTATGATAGAAAAATTTCAGCAATAATCAAGGGGAAGGTGTACAAGACAGTGGTGAGACCGGCCATGCCGTATGGTTTAGAGACAGTATCACTGAGACAGAGACAGGAGTCAGAGCTGGAGGTAGCAGAGCTGAAGATGTTGAGGTTCTCTGTGGGAGTGACACGGTTGGACAGGATTAGGAAGGAGTACATCAAAGGGACAGCTCATGTTGGACGTTTGGGGGACAAGGTTAGGGAGGACAGATTAAGATGGTTTGGACATGTCCAGAGGAGGGAGAGTGAGTATATTGGTAGGAGAATGTTGGACATGGAGCTGCCAGGAAGGAGGCAGAGAGGAAGGCTAAAGAGGAGGTATATGGATGTAATAAATGAGGATATGAAGCTAGTGGGTGTAAGTGTTGAGGATGCAGAAGATAGGGATAGGTGGAGAGAGATGATTTGCTGTGGCGACCCCTGAAGGGAAAAGCCAAAAGAAGAAGAAGAGATATCAGGGCAGCAGAGTCCACCATACACTCCTTAATAAACTCTACATCAGAAAACAGTTTACTTTTTCTAGTGATTTTGTGAGATATGACATAACTTGTCTTGACAGCTGCATCTCTGGGTGTGGGAAGTTTTGTAAAAAGTCCTTGTCGGGTTTGCAGCGTGTCTAGCATAGCCTCCGACTCCTTTGCGCGCTCTTCATCAGACAAGTTCTTTTTTCAAGTATTTCTCCTCGTGTTTGGTCACGTAGTGGTGATTCAGATTGTCATCTTTGAACACAGTGACCTGTGTACCACAAACTAAGCACACGGCTTTACCTTAGATTTCTGTAAATAAATATTTTGCAGTCCATGTCTTGTTGAAAACGCAGCATTTGGAATCATCTTTTCTTTTTTTAACAGGAGCTGATATTTTTAGGGGTATCTGACCAGCATTAACATGCCAGCATCACCTGTTACTGTTCAGACACACACACACGTCCATATGGAAATAATAAAACTCCAGGCTTTTCAAAATAAAAGCAACACAGTTGTATTGTGTGCACAGCATAAATACTTGTTCATTTATGTTTATGACTGACTTAACGCGGGCTGGACAGGGACGTCCAAAGGGCCGGATGTGGCCCGCGGGCCGTAAAATGCCCAGGTCTCTCTCAGATCATAGAGGTAGTTTATTCTGTAGGAATAAAAAAGTTATTATTAAAGTTCTTGCTGAACAGTAATTCAACAATGACCAAAGCATTATTAGAGTATCTTAAGAAAACAAGCCTGATTAGAAGAATTTAGATTTTTGTTTGTTTAATTATATTTATATTTCTTTTACTGTATTTGGTGTCACACTTTACTCCAGTAGGTGGTGGAAATGCACCAAAGCTGGTTTTCCAACCTCCATTAAATCCAGATGAAGAAGAAGGGGTTTGGTTTTGCTGAGTGATCGCTAATTCTCTAATTTTCATTGCATTACTTCATACACTTTTGGTAGTATGGTGTGTATGTATTGACTGTCATGTCATTTCATTGACTGTTTAATTTTATTCACCATTATGTTTTTCTCACCACTGTGAAGTGTGTGTATGAAATAATGTGTATGAGAATACAGGACAAATCACATCCCATATTAACTCAGTAAGAGACACAGTGTTTTATTTTAATACAAGACAATCCCATATTATACAGGACGGGGGGCAACCCTACTCTAGATACTAGCTGGTTAGCTGTAGTTGACCACTAACTTTACCCATTTTAATGACATCAACATGTGGAAGGAGGAAAGTGAACAAATTGACTAAAACTAATTAATTAATGTAAATTATTTTACTGTTGTGTTTGGTTTTTCTGTTTTTTCTTTGTTGTTTTTACTAGGGGTGCTCCGATTGATCGGTCGCTGATCGTAATCGGCCGATAATTGCTTTGGGAAGTTTGATCGGCGGTCTCTATAATGGCCGATCTAGAAAAGCCGATCAGATGACGCAAAACTCGCGAGACAATTTTTTTTTCTGCGCTGCTAAAATGGCTTCCCCGATCTGGCAATTACAGGAAATGTGTGAAAAAGACAATACATTAGCAATCTGCAACCTGTATAACAAGCAAATTCCACCAGGCGGGAAGCACCCAAAGCATTTTAACACCACAAACCTCATTAGACATTTGAAGGTTAGTCATGTAAAGGAATATGAGCAGTTTCCAAAGTTGGCTAGCGCTAAAAGATAGCGGGAGAGTTCAGCAACTCAAGCACCACTCACTCAGCTGTCGGTAACAGAGATGTTTCAAAGACAGCAACCCTACTGCAAGGAGAGTAAGAAGCATAAAGAAATATCAGACAAAATAATGGAATTCATATTCCTCGATCATCAGCCGCTGTCTATTGTGGAAGATGAAGGGTTCCAGAGACTCATGTCCTACTTGGACTCACGTTACACTATGCCAGGGTGAAAATATTTCACGGATGTATGCCTGCTGCAGTTATACCAAACAGTGTTTACACATGTCCACAGCCTTATGAAGGACCACATAACATCAGTTAGTGTCTAGTTAGACTCTGTTTGTTCTGTCTGTTGTTTTATTTATTTTTATATAATCTGCAGGAAAGTTGTATTTGTCCAGCTCCTAGCTGTTCCCAATTACTGACCAATCACAGGCTGCTATGTTTTAAGTTTTAGCTTGCCAATAAATGCAGTTGTCAATTCAAGATAATCCTCTTCTCGTAATTTCAATACTTAATTTACATCATTGTTAAATATAGTTTAATAAATAATGCTACATGATAAGGCTTCAAATAGATCCTGTAATCGATATCAGATGATACAGCTTCCATTGATCGGTGATCGGCCCCAAAAATCCTGATCGGAGCACCCCTAGTTTTTACACACCAGATATCTCACCAAATGATAGTAAACTCATGCTGTCTCCTGGTGGTCCAGGGGCCCTAAGCTAACACTTATACCACTTACAGGAAGAAACGGCCCTGAGGATGTTTACAACAGATGTATTGATGGTTCAGTTTTAGATGTTGTCTGCAGTGTTCCTTAAATCATGTTTTCTAACTGGTGTTTGTACTTTCAGCATTTATGAAAATGAGAAGGTTCATTATTATACTAGTGTGAGTTCATTATGTTTATTTTATTTCCTTCAGTATCAGGTGTGATTCACTTGGAGAGAAAAGTTGGTCAGCTCTGGACTCAGCGCTCAGATCAGAAACCTCCAGTCTGAGAGAACTGCATCTGACTGTGAAAACACTGGATCTGTCCTGGAATAATCTAGGAGACTCAGGAGTGAAGAGTCTCTCTGCTGGACTGGAGAATCCTCACTGTAAAGTGGAGACACTGAGGTAAGATCATCTCTCTGAGAGTCACATGACCTGCTCCTCAGTAAGACACATTCTCTAATAGTGAGAATGAAGCAGAAGTTTTAGCTTCATCATCAATGTCCTGAGGAGGAAGATTGTTTCTTTTTCTGCACACTGATGATTTTTCACAGACTCTGATGTGACTGCAATGTGTCTGAAATTACAGTGAAATTTACTAAAACATTGTAACTAATCACACAAACTGCAGCTGAGACACAAACTAAATGTAGTGTGTGAGCTGCAGGGGTTAAAATCAGCAGTGACATGGAAATGATGTAAAAAAAAAATGGAATTATGTAAAATAGAGAATTAGATATTTAAATAACAACCAAAAGAGCAAACAAGAGGAGCTTACAAAAACTGCATTTTTATTGTTCTTAAAGCTGAACTAGTGTTTATTCGGTCAGTGAATGTTTGTTCAGTACATCTCCGTCTAGCTGCTATGAACAGGGTTGCCAGATCTGTTTGGGTGTGTTACTCAGTGTCCCTCAGGTTGTGACAGACAGATATGTACTGTCCTGTAGTGATCATTTTGAACGAATCTTTCTCATGACTCAAGAACATGGATTCGTCTCGGGGAGTGATTCGTTCATTTTGTGTTGACCGCGCATGCGCAACATCGCATAAGATCAGAAAAGAACAGAAAAGATTAGTTCTCCTTTCGAGTCCTCGGGTTCGAGTCATTGGTTCATCACGTGACAGCCCCGTATGCTAAGGCAATGCAGTCTGAGCCGGAAACAGAAAAGATTAGTTCTCCTTTCGAGTTTTCGGGTTCGAGTCTTTCGCTTATGTACCGTGACATGACCGCTTTATTGGAGACAGAAATGAGTTCATTCTCAACCCTCCTTACAGTTTTTTTACTCTTACTGTTACATGGTGCATTATAGCTTTTTATTTCCTACAGACTATAAATGTGTGAATTTCTGTCATTATGGTTCTTTTCCAGAACACTAAATGTTTTAATAAAGAGTTGGTTAATGCTTTAAACTTCATCAGGGAAAATCATTCATTTCTTTCTTTCTTTCTTTCTTTCTTTCTTTCTTTCTTTCTTTCTTTCTTATTTATCTACTTACTTTTTATTTTGTTTTATTTATTAACTTACTGTTTATTTATTCTTTGTATTATGAGTGTTGTTTTTAATCCATATGCAGTTATTTAATAATAGAGATTGCCTGTGTAACCTACACCTTTGTAACATAGCATATTATAACAATGTACAGACTCTTGAATTGTTGTTTATTGTTTATTTTTATTTATAAAGATTTACAGCAAAATAAATAACTATCCCAAAATGAATAAATAAAATAAATAATAAAATAAAATAAATGAAAACTCAAGCAAACTATAAAGCCACAGAGCCTAATATCCATTACCATTTAACTTTTCACAATATAAAGCCTAAAACAATATTGCACAACAAATTGGACTTTTAAATTATTTAGAGATTGTCTGTGTAAAACACACCTTTGCAATATAGCTTATTATAACACTGCACACACTCTTGAATTATTACAAAACAAAACAAAAAACAAATAAGGGAATAACTATCAAAAATGAATCAAATAAATTTAAATAAAAATAAATTACACTATACAGCCACAGAGCTGAATAATCATATCCATATAAATTTTAAAACAAAATATAAAGCCTAAAAACTATATTACATAACAAGTTGGGCTTTTTAAATACTTACATAAAAAAATTAATAAAATAAATTAAAAAAAAATAAAATAAAAAAATAGGCTTGTTACACACTGGCTATATTTTTTGATCCTGCTTTAAGGCATGTTTGCATTCAAGAAAACAAGCTCCTGGACCTTGGATGGGCTGAGACTGTTTCTTCTATCAGAGATAATCTGGCCAGTCTTAGAAAAAATTCTCTCAGATGGCACAGATGTGGCCACAATGCAAAGTCTTGCCTTCATGATCTCAGAAAGGCTTTTGTACACAGAAGAACATTCTGAAGAACAGAAGTCCTCTTGTCATTAAAATGACTTTGGAGGCAGTCACATAGCTATGAAAATAAACAATTGTTTGCATACAATTAATTATAACAAAGTCATAAATTAATATTACACATGCTTCTCTATTAATAATATGACTACAAGAAAACTCAAATCAATATAAATATATTAAATATATTAAAATGTGATTTTAATATAAATTTTAATCAAAAATATTGAACTACTTACTTTTCTGCACTGACTTTATTAGTAACCTCCTATTGACCCATCTGTCTCTGAGTGGCCTTGAGCTTGTCAGAAGCAACTGTGCTTCTGTGGAAGAATTCAACAATTGTCTTGACTTTGTGTAACTTTTCTTGTACCTCCTTCAGTGCAGCTCTGACAATCAAGTTCAGCATGTGGGCAAAACAAGTTATGTGGTCCCAGTGGAGGTGGTCTCTAAGGGCTGAAACCATGTTGCTGGCATTGTCTGTAACACAAGCAACAATTTTGTCACCCACACCCCACTCATTTGTAACCCTGGTCAGCTCACTTGCCAGGTGAGCAGCAGAGTGTCTGTCTGTCAAGACAAAGCAGTCCAGGAGATAGGAGGTTATCTGAAAATTCTCTATGAAATGTATCCGTGTAGCAGACTAGTTCTCCTAATAGACTGAAAAGACTGTGTGTGTGTGTGTGTGTGTGTGTTGTGTGTGTGTGTACATGCTACATAAACTAGTAATTTAAAAACAAAACCTCTTTCACCTCATTGGTCACTTTTTACAGTCATGTAAGTTCTTTTGAGTGGCTGTTGGATTTTGAGTTTCTTTTCAAACCTGTGCCCACCCTGTTTTACCCAGGCCCACCCACTGTTCACAATCTGACACTAATGTTCTGCTCAGTGTTAATTATACCTTATATAATAACAATCTGTTGATGAAGACTGTGTCATTGTGTCTCTCTACAGATTGAGTGAGTGTAGTATCTCAGATGAAGGCTGTGCTGCTCTGACTTCAGCTCTGAGATCAAACCCCTCACACATGAGATATCTGGTCACGGTGAGGTAACTCGTGGTAGTCACAGAAGTCCAGCAGTCTGTTGTGAGACATACAGCAGAGGCACACTTGATTTTGTCCATTATATCTGCTCTTAATTTGTCATACAGCCTAGGCATTACAGTTTTTGACAGTGTTTTTCTGCTTGGTAGACTGTATGATGGGTCCAGAAGATTTTAATACTCCTTAAAGCCCTTATCCTCCACAATAGAAAATGGCTGAAAGTCATGAGCAATCATTTTGACCAGAGCCTCGTCTAGTTTGCTTTGTCTTAGAGGATCCATTGTTCTTGTCACAAAACTGCTCATAGGAGTTTGCTGTTGTGACCTCCTTGGCCTGACTGGTCCTTGGATGGTGCTGGGTGCTGCTGTCATACTGGATCCTGTAAATGTGGTCAGCCCGCTGGTCGAAGCAGTTGAAGCACCAGCTGTAGAAGCACTGGTGGTAGAAACAGCTCCAGAAGAGCCACCATCTTCACCCTCTGTTCTAACTTGTTCTAACAGCACAGTTAGATGTGAGGATTTAAGGTGTCTTCTCAAATTTCCTCCTTTAGTGGAATTTTTTTTTTTTTTTATATGTTGCATTTTGCTTCAGTGTTTAAAAATGCAACAAAATGAGTCCAAACATCACTCCTTTTTCTGGTGCTCATTCTCCTGATGTGTTAAAATCCATCTGAAGTCTCTTCTCTGCCCCTCACCTAGTGCAAAACAATGGGGGGTGGGGGTGGAAGGGTCACTGTTCCCTTGGTGACAGCCTTGAGTGACAGTTGCACTTCAACTGAACCCTTGATGACCCGAGCACATTACATTTGACTACTGACCATTTTAACTCCAGTTTTAACTCCCCATTTTACCTGTTTTATTTAAAATTGGGTAACAACTTATATACCAAATCTGACCTAAACATAACCTTAATGTATGAAACTAATATTAATTATTTATATTAATAGTGTTATTTTTTTTTTTAGCTTTTCTCTTATGCCCCTGTGTCATTTATGAGTTTGAGTTATCAGTATTATACCAGTAAATGCACAATTGGTGGCTAAACAAACAACAATAGGTATTTTGTGTTTGCAGGTTTAGTTTTTTTTAATAAGTAGTATTTGTTTAGAGATAAAGACAGAACAGGCAAATTAGCATTTCCAAGTATTTATTTATTTTTTAAAAAACCCTCACACACCACACATATCCTCAAGAAATATTAAACAATAAAAAAGGAGACTGACAGAATTATTATTTTTCAGAAAATGTTTATTGCACAAATATTTTGATAATTTAATGATATCTGATAGTTTTATAATTTAATACCTTATAAAGTCAATAATACTAATGTAATATTGTATTTGTCATAAGATACTGAGACGGGAAGCAGTCACATTACAGGAATGAACAACGTGAATCCAAAGACTTGTTATGTAAACTAATCTTTTCTGTTTCCGACTGCGTTGCCATACGGGGCTGTCACGTGATGAACAAAATGACTCGAACCGAAGGCGCGGGAGATTAATCATTCTGTTGGGTATACAGAAGACGGTACGGCATAGCTTAGTTTAGGATGTTACGTGACAAAAGAACGAACCAATTCGACCCAAAAAATCCGGAGGTGAGGTGATGAAGTAACAGACTGCATAGCCTCAAGACACCGGTAAGATATTACTTATAATATGACAGTTCTTTCTTATTCGAAATGTGATCAATATGTGGGTGAGTAGATGTGTTAGAGAATTAACATGGAACATTTTAATTACATTCTGCTGAAGTGAACGAAATGAACGAAATGACTCGAAAAAAGATTCGTTCATTTTACTGAACGAGATTCAAAGAACCGAATCAGTGAAATGATCCGAACTTCCCATCACTACTGTCCTGCTAAAATGCAGCTCTCCTTCATTTCTCCTAACAGAATAAACAGTTTGTCAGTGTTGGGCATGAGAGAGAACTGAACTTTTTTACAGTCTGTTAGAAAGTGTAGCTCTGTGTCCACTGTGTACACACTCTCTGCTCTGGAGAACAGTGAACACTAGAACTTGTGGCTGATATGCATAAGTAGTCTTTTTAGGTCCTCGGGTAGATCTTTTGTTGTTGTCCTCCATTTTAATGGATCCCCCTCACTATCCAGGTTACGTGACTGTAGGTAGGCCTGCAGCTCACAGGCTACACTTAGTTCCTGGTTGTTAGATGGACTTTGTAAGGTTTGTTCAGTATCTTTATAAAAGCTTCCCAGCATCTTCTTTTTCTTTGGAGTAACTGAATGACTGTATGCTTTAATACGGGGATCTGCTGCTGCTGTGCTGTTCACATGAAGACATGAACTTCTGTGACGCTGTATTTCAAATCCTGCTTGAAAACACAACACTGATTGGTCAGTAGTGAACTTCCAAAGAGAGTATGATCGGTCAGTCGAGGTGAAAAATAACTTGTGATGGTCACTTGTGATTTGGTTTATCATCTGAAAACTCAGTCCATAAGAAGAATTTGTAGCATCACTATACTGATGATTTCTGCTGCTAACACATCAGTATTGCAGATGATTATGTTTAATTAACTGTGGGAGGCAGAAATCTTGCCTCCATTGCAGATGATTATGTTTAATTAACTGTGGGAGGTCTGAATAAGTGCAGTGCAAGAATTGTATAAGAGTGAATTCAGGCTTGAAAAAGCTGTTGATAAAGTTTTCCTTGATAATCTGCCTTGGGTATCTGAAGACACTGATTTTGAGTTCATTAAGGCTGTAACTTTGGAGGAACAGGAAAGAGCCATCCAGAGTATGGAGTGTGGTAAAGGACCTGGAACTGATGGGTTACTGGTTGACTTTTATAAATCTTTTTCTTACTCTATTAGAGGTATTTAATGAAAGCTTAGCCAATGGAATACTGATCTAAATGATATTAAAAATTGGAGACTGGTGAGTTTGTTAAGCAGAGATTATAAATTGCTCTCCAATGTTTTGGACAACAGATTGAGTCTTAGAACAAGTCCTCTATCCTGATCAGACAGATTGTGTGCCAGAAAGATGAATTTTTGATATTTCTGTTAGTGATATTTTGGATATCAGTAAGAGTATTAAGCTGGATTTTGGTCTAGTGTCAGTAGATGTAGAAAACGCTCCTTTTAAAGTTTATAGAGGTGTTACACAAGGTTGTGTCTTGTCTGGTATGTTGTATACTTTAGCAATAGAGACACTTTTAAACAAGTTAAGGATAGATTTTTATGGATTATATATTGACAGGTTTAAAATGTGTTTATTAGCATATGATGATGTTTTAATTAGTTGTCAGAGAGATGGAAATTTAATGTTGGAAATATTAAAGGAATTTAAAATTGTCTCTGCTACAAAGAACCTAGGGTGTAGGGCATAGGTGTCAAACCGTATCCACAAAGGGCCGGTGTGGGTGCAGGTTTTCATTCCAACCGAGCAGAAGCCACACTTGTTCTTGTTCAGTCTCTGGTTATTTCGAGACTGGACTACTGCAACTCTTTACTGGCAGGTCTTCCTCTGAATGCAATTTGTCCACTGCAGATGATCCAAAATGTAGCTGCAGGGCTTGTTTTCAACCTGCCTAAGTTCTCCCACTCCACCCCACTGCTGCGTTCCCTCCACTGGCTTCTGGTAGCTGTACTCATCAGATTCAAAACACTGATGCTTGTCTACAAAGCCAAGAATGAACCAGCACCATCTTACCTCAAAGATCTTATTACTTCTCGCACTGCACCTCGTTCTCTCTGATCCACCAGCACTGCCCGACTGGTCCCACCATCTCTCAGGGTAAAAGGCAGGTATTCATCTAGACTCTTCTCTGTTCTGGCACCGAGGTGGTGGAATAAACTTCCCCTAGATGTCCGTACAGCAGAGTCTCTGACCGTCTTCAAACGACAACGTTTTTCCTGAAGCACTTAAACTAGCTCTTATCTTTCCCTGTTTTTATGTATTGTTATATGTTTAAAAAAAACAATTTTAGACTATTGGTATCTTAATTCTGTAACCTATTGAACCAGTGATAATATATTCATTGATTAACTGAAGACTTAAAGCACTTTTGTACTTTTGTAAATAGTATCTTTTAATCTGGTGTAATCTAGAATTTTAAATGATTTCCACTATAATAAAACCATGAAAGAGCTTGCTTCTTTTTATTTTAGTGTTATAAAGAGGCTTTGTGTGAAGTGATTAAAGTTCAAGTTGATGGTCAGTCTGCTGTCCTCTGTTCAGCTTCAGCTGCTGATAGTTTAATATCACACACAACAGATGAGAGAAACTAAATCTAACACTCAGGGGGATCATTTTAATGACATTGTTCATTAGAATAAACAGGTGATATTAAATCCTCATGTCATTCTGAATAATAAAATCATTTACAAACACATCATCTTTAAAGGAAGTCTTAAACCAAGATAAAAATCTGTTGATGAAGACTGTGTCATTGTGTCTCTCTACAGGTTGTATAAGTGTGGTATCTCAGATGAAGGCTGTGCTGCTCTGACTTCAGCTCTGAGATCAAACCCCTCACACCTGAGAAACCTGAATCTGTCTGAGAATAAACTATCAGACTCAGGAGTGAAGAGTCTCTCTGCTGTACTGGAGAATCCTCACTGTAAACTGGAGATACTGGGGTAAGATCATATTATAAATCATGGTCTAATCTTCATCCAGGTCATAATAATAGATAAAGACATTCTGTATAAATAAAACACAGTCACAGTTGTTCTTGTCAATACTGAATAAACCATTTACACTTTCACAGTCTGGGTTAAAAAAATACACCAATGAACTAACAACTTCTCCAACAACTATTTAGAGTCTGATCCTGTTTTAGGTCTGATTACTGACAGTCTGATCTTCTCAGGTGAACTCTGATTAAAATAAAAGAAAGAAATATTATATAGATTATTATGTGTAAAGCAGGGAAAAGTTACTGAAAACATTTTAAAGTCAAATTTGATTTGTCCCATACATAACCATACACAGTGTGTATATGTAGTGAATACTTCATGTAGAATTAGAAGTAGAATAGAAAAGTCCAAGTTCTAGTCTTATGTGTTGTCCTTCTAAAGACATAGTGTGTGTTACTGAGTCCACAATAAGACAAACTGTCTACAATCAGGGTGGTCACTCGAGCCCCAGGAAAATGTTGCTGATAAATCAGTGTCTGATGAGGAAGATTACAGTAGATACGTCTGAAAGTAGGCTTTCCTCTTCAAACATTTATATTATTTGACATATTTTGAAGAAAGGCTGATTGTAACAGCAGCTGAAGTGAAAATACCCTGTGCATCTTCATAAAGCCCGTCCCTCTCACTGTGCCCCCTGACTGTACTTCTCCTCTCTTCTACTTTTCTCAGTAGAAACCTTGACTTGCACTCAGAAGATAAATCATAATACAACATTGTAGCTGAGGACTGAGAAATTGTGGATTTAAAGTTTTTTATATACTTTTAAAAATGTGTGATCTGAAAAAGTTTACGTAAACAATTTTAGCAAAAGTCTTAAAGTAAATTAATGTAAAATTGAGCGAATGAAATGATCAGCAGCACATACTTTCATTAATGTTGGCTGCAAAAAAACAAAAAAAAACAAATAACAAATGAATAAATAAATACTCTCAAAGTCACCAGAATTTATATAAATAAATAGACTTTTTACTTTTGTAAAATTCTTGGTGGTTTGTACTCCACTAGGGATTAAACTCTAGAAATGTCCCTGTGTACAACCAGTGAAGACTGTCATTGTGTCTCTCTACAGGTTGAGTGAGTGTGGTATCTCAGATGAAGGCTCTGCTGCTCTGACTTCAGCTCTGAGATCAAACCCCTCACACCTGAGAGACCTGGATCTGTCTGATAATAATCTAGGAGCCTCAGGAGTGAAGAGTCTCTCTGCTGTACTGGAGAATCCTCACTGTAAACTGGAGAAACTGTGGTAAGATCATCTCTCTGAGAGTCACATTTCCTGCTCCTCAGTAAGACACATTCTCTAATAGTGAGACAGAAGCAGAAGTTTTAGCTTCATCATCAATGTCCTGAGGAGGAAGATTTCTGTTTCTTCTGTTCTGGTTCTCCTGTTTCTTTTTACTGCACACTGATGATTTTGTACAGATTTACTAAAACATTGTAACTAATCACACGAACTGCAGCTGAGACACAAACTAAACGTACTGTGTGAGCTTGTCAGACATACATTTCCGGGTTCCGCATTGCCACTTCCGGTTCCGGGACGCAACTTCCGGTTTCCCGATCTCATTTCTGGTTTCCGCCATTTTATGCTTGTCAGTCCTATATAAACCAGTGGGCAGTCCTTGCTCCTTGCCAGATGGTCTCTTCAGTCAGCCTTGAGCTTCTGAGAAGTCATCCTGCCTTTTTCTTCGGCTCCTGTCTGCCTGGTTTGTCTCTGCCTTGCTTCTATTACTGACTCTACATTTAACCTGTTCTCTGGATTGTGGATTGTTGAACTGTATGCGGTTTCTGACTCGGCCTGCATTGTTTTCTACCTGTTCCCTTTTTTGTATTATTGGACTTTGTTTCTATTACTGATTCTGCCCAGCTTGCTTATCCTGGTTTTCAATTTTTCTATTGGTGTTGTCTGAGAACTCAGACTGAGAGCCATTTTCTGTGCCATTCTTAATAAAGACTCTAAGTTTGAACTTTGACTGTGTTCTGCATTTGGGTCCTCACCTGCCTCCCCTGACAGAACTGCAGGGGTTAAAATCAGCAGTGACATGGAAATGGTGTAAAAAAATTCTTCCATAGGACTGAAAAGGTCAACAACTAAATAGAGCAAATTAGATTTAAATAAACAGCATTGTTCTTGTTCTTAAAGCTGAACTAGTGTTTATTCTGTCAGCGAGCTCGTCTCCATGGCCAGTGTGTGTGCTGAGTCTGTATTTAGTCGTCTTGGTTCTGTGTTGGTGGTCAGTCACTGTGCTCAGGTATTCAGCTACAGTGTCCTGTCCATTTAGGGTCAGATAGCACTGCATTTTACTTTGTGCTGGTGTTTGTGTGTTCCAGTGGGTGATGGAGTTTTGTTTCTGTAGTGTTATAATGTGCTGTATAATAGAGCCAATATTTGATGGATCTTTTCTGAATGTTTGAGCAGCAGTGGGAATCGTCACAATTCAGCTCTACAGCTGTTGTTTGTGGAGTTTCAGTGGATTTACAGAATCGTGTATCATTTCAGCTGGGTGTTTACCCCATTGTGTGAAATTCTGGTTTGTGACCCCAGATCTCGCTACCATACAGCAGAATAGGTTCAGTTACTGATTCATATCATTTGAGACTGGATTTGGAATTTGAAAGTGAATTTGTTTTTAGTTGTGTAGAATGTCCTGTCATTCACTGTGTTGCATTTCCTTCATATCTGGACGGTGTTTTTTTGTAATAATAGATTTGGTCAGTTTTGGTTGACCGTCAGGGCCCGGGTCTGACAGTACTGCTGCAGCAGGTCCAGGTTCTGCTGTAGACCCTGAACACTGGGGAATTCAGGACCAGGTCATTTTCATACAGCAGGAATTTGACCACTGAGTGGTGTAGAGTGAGATCAGGTGCTGCTGATCGATCTAATATAGAAAGAAAATTCATTCATATATACATTAAATAGTGTTGGGCTTAGGCAGCACCCATGTCTCACTCCATGCTCCTGAGGGAAGAATTGATTTCTTTTACTGTACACACAGATGCCTCTGTACTTATTAGGAGTGACTTTATCTCCACTTTTGAAAATGGGTGTTATAAGACCTTGGGTTCAGATCTCAGGGAAATAACCTACACTCAGGATCATGTGGAATAATCACAGGTTCAGGTTCAGGGGGTCTGGGGAATCTTTTATAGGCATTTCTGATGTGTTCAGCTTTTTAATTGTAGTGTTGTGTGTGTGTGTGTGTGTGTGTGTGTACACTGATTTAAAGTTTGATGCATACAGTACGTCACCATTTTGTAATACTGATTTAGATTTATTTAGAGTTTTCCACTGCTTCCAGAAATTTCTAGTGTTTATGGACTCCTCAGTTCGTGTGTCAGTTATGTACAGTTCTAATGAAATCAGGGTTTATATTTCTAAGTGTGAGACTGCTGTCTTCCTCACTGTGAGTGTATGTAGTGTCCAGAAAGGTGTGTGTGTGTGCAGTGGGGTTAGTTTTTGTCCTGTTAATGAATTTGGCTGTGATCAGACAGAGGGGTTAGTGTTTTAACAGCAGAGGTGGACGAAGTACACAGCTTCCTTACTTGAGTGAAAGTACAGATACTACTGGTCAAACATTACTCCATTACAAGGAAAAGTTTTAAAGACAGATTTTTACTTAAGTAAAAGTACAGAAGTGCTTGTTTTTAAAAGTACTTAAGTATCAAAAGTAAATGTCAACGCATTGTTTTATTATTGTTGCACTGTTGTATGCAATACTTACTAGCAACCTTATTTCTTGAAATTGTGATGATTATGGCTTACAGATAAGGAAAACCCAAAATTCTGTGTCTCAGAAAATTAGAATATTACATAAGATCAATAAAAAAAGGATATTTCAAAGAGAAATGTCAGACTTCTGAAAAGTATGTTCGTTTCTATGCACTCAATACTTGGTTGCGCCTCCTTTTGCATCAATGTGGCGTGGCATGGAGGCAATCAGCCTGTGGCACTGCTCAGGTGTAATGGAAGCCCGGGTTGCTTTGATAGCAGCCTTCAGGTCATCTGCATTGTTGGGTCTGGTGTCTCTCATCTTCCTCTTGACAATACCCCATAGACTCTCTATGGGGTTCAGGTCAGGCGAGTTTGCTGGCCAATCAAGCACAGTAACACCATGGTCATTGAACCAGTTTATGGTACCTTTAGCAGTGTGGGCAGGTGCCAAGTCCTGCTGGAAAATGAACTCAGCATCTCCATAAAGCTTGTCAGCAGAAGGAAGCATGAAGTGCTCTAAGATTTCCTGGTAGATGGCTGCGTTGACTGTGGACTTCAGAAAACACAGTGGACCAACACCAGCAGATGACATGGCAGCCCAAATCATCACTGACTGTGGAAACTTCACACTGGACTTCAGGCAACATGGATTCTGTGCCTCTCCACTCTTACTCCAGACTCTGGGACCTTGATTTCCAAATGAAATGCAAAACTTACTTTCATCTGAAAAGAGGACTTTGGACCACTGAGCAACAGTCCAGTTCTTTTTCTCCACAGCCCAGGTAAGATGCTTCTGACGTTGTCTCTGGTTCAGGAGTGGCTTGACACGAGGAATGCGACATTTGTAGGCCATGTCTAGGATTCGTCTGAAGCTCCCCCAAATTCTTGAATGGATTTTGCCTGACAATCCTCTCAAGGCTGCGGTTATCCCTTTTGCTGGTGCACCTTCTCCTACCACACTTTTTCCTTCCACTCAACTTTCTATGAATATGTTTGGATACAGCACTCTGTGAACAACCAGCTTCTTTAGCAATGACCTTTTGTGGCTTCCCCTCCTTGTGGAGGGTGTCAATGACTGTCTTCTGGACAACTGTCAAGTCAGCAGTCTTCCCCATGATTGTGTAGCCTACTGACCCAGACTGAGAGACCATTTAAAAGCTCAGGAAACCTTTGCAGGTGTTTTGAGGTAATTAGCTGATTAGGGTGCGACACCATGACTTTCCAGTATTGAACTTTTTCACAATATTCCAATTCTGAGACACAGAATTTTGGGTTTTCCTTATCTGTAAGCCATAATCATCACAATTTCAAGAAATAAAGTCTTGAAATATTTCACTCTATGTGTAATGAATCTATAGAATATCTGGGTTTCACTTTCTGAACTGAGTGACAAAAAATATTGACCTTTTTCATGATATTCTAAATTTTGAGTTGTACCTGTACACATCTATGTGTATCCACTCATGCACTTTCAATCCAATGGTCTGTAAATGAAGACTGGTCAGAAAAAAAAATCTAACCTGCTTTAAAACCCAGCTACACAACTGTAGCTGTACAACCACCCAACAGCAACACTGCTTTAACAAAGAGTTATATATATTTCCACAATTCATTGACACCGTTTTAATATGCATTTACACCATTGTCCAGGCTCCTCCCTCCTGTGTGCAATGCATTGTGGGCAATATTACCCGTTAGAATGTGCATTGTTCTGTACTTTGAATTTCTACCGGAAGTAGTAGACCATCCAGGAATTTTTGGAATACTCTTTTCAGTATACTATGATTTGGGGCATACTAATTCTATTTTTGAATACTATTTAGGACACATAGTACGAGAATTTGGACACAGCATACGTTTTTGTGTGTTAACTAACATCATTACCAATGTGTTGGTGGTGTATAATATACAAAGCATATCTTCGTCCATTTTGTCAGAAATTAATCAGTTGAGTTAAAATTATGGAAAACCACTGAACTTTACAACACGTGACGCTACAAGAGTGAAAAAAATCATCCTATGCTTAATGTAACTACTTTCTACTCAATGACCATAACAGAAATGTAGTGGAGTAAAAAGTAGAGTATTTGTCTTTCAAATGTAGTGAAGTTAAAGTAAAAAGTATCCAGAAAAAATAATACTCAAGTAAAGTACAGATACTCAAAGTGTACTTAAGTACAGTACTCAAGTAAATGTACTTCTTTACTGTCCACCTCTGTTTAACAGTGAATGCGCTGACACAGAAAGGGTTTCAATCTGTTATCATTATACTCTACTGTGCTGTTGCTAAGAGCTGAGCAGAATGTGTATCTTCTCAAAGAGTCTCCTCATGTCCTTCCATTAACAATGTACAGAGCCAGGCTTTCACAGAGCTGCAGCAGATCATTTCCATTTCTTTTGACCTGCAAGTCAAAGTCATGGCAGGGAAGGTTAGTAAGGTTTCTAGGCTAATGATGTCCAAATCTAAAATAGTTTCCATGCTCTGTGTTAACGTCAGAGAGAGAGCCGCTGCAGGAGTTCAGGTCTCCACAGATCAGCACACTTCCCTGGGCCTGGAAGCTGCAGATCTCAGTGTGGAGCTGGAGTAGGATCTCCTCATCATAATAAGGGGAGTCACTGGGAGAGATGTTCACTGGACACAAGAAAATGTCTTTTGCTCTGTTGAAAATATCTTTCTTCATTTTTAAGCCCAATGTGTGATTTATGTCATTTTTGTGCCGTAAAATCTGATCTAAATGATGGTTCCACCCGAGTCTCTCCCTTCTTAACAGTAGTGTGTTTAATAGATTGGAGAATTCATTCTTTATAGTTAGAGGAGCAGTGAGACATTGATCTAATCCAGGTTTCCTGGAGTCTGTCTTTTGGGTTTTCCTCAAAGTCACAGCTTTTACTTTTGCACCCGAACCATGAAAATGTAATTCCCTGAATGTTCCACACAGAGATTGTAAACAGTTTCATTTGAGAAGAGATGATGTTGTGTGTTCATAGTGAACATGTTCAGCACTTACCTCAGTGTCCATTATTCTGGAGCTGCTCTGGATTTGTAGCTGTGTAGTTAGTGCCAAGGAAGTGGATAGTGGTGATAGCTTACTAGTGTTACTACTCTCTCTCTGTCTCTCTCTCTCTCTGTCTGTCTCTCTCTCTCTCTCTCTCTCTCCATGAACTGAATGAGTGTGAGCATTTGGCTGAAGTGTCTGGCGTTCTGTCTCTATTGTTTTATTTGTATGTTGATTTTTATTTAAACTTTAATATTAAAAACTCAGTTCAAGTTATTTTGAAAGTTTTTAACTTCTGCTGGCTTTTGAGTTTTGATTTCCTTTCTTTTCTTTTTTGCTCAGTATTAATTATACTTTATATAATAAAAATCTGTTGATGAAGACTGTCATTGTGTCTCTCTACAGGTTGTGTGAGTGTGGTATCTCAGATGAAGGCTGTGCTGCTCTGACTTCAGCTCTAAGATCAAACCCCTCACACCTGAGTGTACTGAATCTGTCTGATAATAATCTAGGAGACTCAGGAGTGAAGAGTCTCTCTGCTGTACTGGAGAATCCTTACTGTAAACTGGAGAAACTGTGGTAAGATCATCTCTCTGAGAGTCACATGACCTGCTCCTCAGTAAGACACATTCTCTAATAGTGAGACTGAAGCAGAAGTTTTAGCTTCATCATCAATGTCCTGAGGAGGAAGATTATTTCTTTTTCTGCACACTGATGATTTTTCACAGACTCTGATGTGACTGCAATGTGTCTGAAATTACAGTGTAATGATGTAATAGAAAATGAACTTGGAAACTAAAATTAAACAAGAGGCTCTGGTCAGCTCATCACCCTCTATTAGTGGGCAGTTGGGCTGCATGAAGGTTAAAATGATAATCAAGAGTCAGATATGTCAGATATCCATCCATACATTTTCTATACACGCTTTATTTCTCATTAGGGTCGTGGGGATCTGCTGGAGCCTATCCCAGCACACACTGGGTGAAAGGCAGGGGTACACCCTGGACAGGTCACCAGTCCATCACAGGGTCACATATAGTCTGTCAGATATCATCTTTTTTTGTTTCAATTATTTTCCACTCATGCATTTTTTTTTTTACAGCCAAATCAATAAAACTTGTGAACAGAAATACAGAACATGTTAAATTCTGTTTAAAATAAAAGTAGGCCTGTTTTACACACTAACATTTAATAACAATTAAATTATAATAAGACTTCACTGTGGAAAACAGAATGGTTCAGTGGTGAATGCACAACGCCTACACAATACCTGCATATGTATTGCCAAGGTTTTTGGTTAGAAACACAAGTCTATCAACATGATCCAGCTTTAGGGAGGACCACAAGTGAGCAACAATATTCCAACAGTACTAAAAACCCTCTCTGAAGGGGAACTTGTAGCTCTTTTGCCTGTTTTTAGGTCCTTGGGTAGATCTTTTGTTGTTCTTTCCTCCATTTTAATGGATCCCCCTCACTATCCAGGTTACGTGACTGTAGGTAGGCCTGCAGCTCACAGGCTACACTTAGTTCCTGGTTGTTAGATGGACTTTGTAAGGTTTGTTCAGTATCTTTATAAAAGCTTCCCAGCATCTTCTTTTACTTTGGAGTAACTGAATGACCGTATGCTTTAATACGGGGATCTGCTGCTGCTGTGCTGTTCACATGAAGACATGAACTTCTGTGACGCTGTATTTCAAATCATGCTTGAAAACAACACTGATTGGTCAGTAGTGAACTTCCAAAGAGAGTATGATCGGTCAGTCGAGGTGAAAAATAACTTGTGATGGTCACTTGTGATTTGGTTTATCATCTGAAAACTCAGTCCATAAGAAGAATTTGCAGCGTCACTATACTGATGATTTTTGCTGCTAACACATCAGTATTGCAGATGATTATGTTTAATTAACTGTGGGAGGCAGAAATCTTGCCTCCGTTGCAGATGATTGTTTAATTAACTGTGGGAGGTCTTGTTGTCAGACTCTTCTGACATTTGAAGAATAGCAATACAAGCGTGAATTCAGGCTTGAAAAAGCTGCTGATAGTTTTTTGACTGAAAATCTTTATTTGTAGTATTAAGTAGATTCAGAGATTGTTGGTTTTGTTTTGTTTTGGTCAAGCTAAAATGGAGATTTGATTTTTCAAGCTAAAATAGCACTATGTTAGAAAAAAAAATAACAATCTGTAATTAAGAAATAGTATCTTTTAATCTGGTGTAATCTAGAATTTTAAATGATTTCCA
The DNA here is from genome assembly GCF_019097595.1 of Hemibagrus wyckioides. NCBI lineage: Eukaryota > Metazoa > Chordata > Actinopteri > Siluriformes > Bagridae > Hemibagrus > Hemibagrus wyckioides. The sequence goes on from NC_080728.1 coordinate 4,166,842, forward strand.
CTATAATAAAACCATGAAAGAGCTTGCTTCTTTTTATTTTAGTGTTATAAAGAGGCTTTGTGTGAAGTGATTAAAGTTCAAGTTGATGGTCAGTTTGCTGTCCTCTGTTCAGCTTCAGCTGCTGATAGTTTAATATCACACACAACAGATGAGAGAAACTAAATCTAACACTCAGGGGGATCATTTTAATGACATTGTTCATTAGAATAAACAGGTGATATTAAATCCTCATGTCATTCTGAATAATAAAATCATTTACAAACACATCATCTTTAAAGGAAGTCTTAAACCAAGATAAAAATCTGTTGATGAAGACTGTCATTGTGTCTCTCTACAGGTTGTATAAGTGTGGTATCTCAGATGAAGGCTGTGCTGCTCTGAGATCAAACCCCTCACACCTGAGAGAACTGAATCTGTCCTGGAATAATCTATCAGACTCAGGAAAGAAGCTGCTCTCTGCTCTTAAGGATGATGAACATTACAAACTACAGACACTGATGTAAGTAATACATTTTTTAATAAAAGTTCAACCTCATTATCATTAGTTTGCACATTTCTGTTTAGTTCCAATAAATATCAGATGACCAGGTTAGGAAATAAAACCAGTTTTAGAAAATTTCACCATATTCTATTTAATGTGAATTTTTCTAACAATTGTCTTTAATGCTGTTTTGTGTTCAGTAAAGTTTGTTGATTTAAAATTCATGTGGTGGCAGAAAACAGGGATTCAGACAGAGTCTACAAAATGCATGAGAGTGATTGTAAATGAACATTGTGTCTTCTGTCATTCCTGTAAAATTCACCTCAGCTTCTTCTTAAAGTCTGCACTTAAATATAAATGTAGAACAAGAGCTAAATGACACAGTAGTGTTCCTGTGATTGGATAAGAGCAGTGATGTGATGGGTAAATATCTGCTCATTATCCTGTTAGAACTTGTGGAAGTTCTCATTTGTTCTGGTTAAAAGTTAGAACACAGATGTTAGTAAGAATGAAGAAATGTTGAAGGATTCATTATAAACAGGAGATGATAATGTTTCTCTTGGAGCAGAGATGATTACATGCTGTTGATCATGAAGTACCACAGTCCACTTTGTGCTGATTAATTCACATCTTTTTCTTTTATATTCAGGATGGAATGAATATCTGTGTGTGATGAAGACTCCAGTGTTCCTGCATGTTGGGGAATAGAGAAGATGTTTAGATTTTTAAAGTTTGTCACGACAAATTTTGATGTTGGCTTGATGGAGCAAGTAGTCGAGAGTGGGGAGATTCAGGGGCAATACATTTGGTGGAGAGTAGACAGATAGGGTCCTGATCCATGTGGAGGCGAGTGGAGAGATAGGGTGCCAATACTTTTGGAGTCGGGTGGATATGTCACCAGAACACACGTCCTGAAGTTCCCCTCAGTGTGCTGATGTTTTGAAATGTCACATGTGTATGTTGCAGTAGTATAGACATTTTGCTAATTTTGGGGTGTGGCTCTACTGGAAAACCGAAAGTCCGATCGGTTCTAAAATTTACACCTTCATCCGGCCCGAGATTCTGAAGGATCTTGGCGAGTTTGGTGTCGATCGCTCAAAAGCCTGCTGAGTTATAAACCTCCAAAAATTTTGAAAGGGATTCTATCCGGAAAAAGGCCATTTTGAGCTTCCGCACCGGGAATACCGGGATTCCGATCTCTTAGAAAATTAATAGCAACCAACTTCAGACCAGGATGAACAACCATGCCGAGTTTGGTGCATGTAGAAAGCTGTAGGAGGAGTTACTCTTGATGATTAATTTTGTAAGAAAAATAATAAAAAGAAGAGAAAGTGTGAGTTCTGAGACTTTACCTGTGGTATGGTTGTTGGTGCCAGATGGACGGGTTCAAGTGTTTCAGAAACTGCTGATCTCTGGATTTTCACACACAACAGTCTCTAGAGTTTCCACAGAAATGTTCTATCTCTAAAGTTACTGGGAGAACGTGACTATCCTGTGACCTGAAGTCATGACGACAATTACTGTTTATTTGCATTATTTACAGTTTCAGTTTTACTTGTAAATGTGTTTAGAGCTTTTTTTGGATGAACGTTGTACAGATTTTACAATTAATAAAGTATTTTTTAAAACAAACATGAATGTTTTGTGGGACTTTTATTGCTGAGTTAAACGGAGCTGTTTGATTCACTGGAAAGACATGGATGTGACACAACTTTACATTTCTATAGACACAACTAAAACTAGATTTCTGCCTACTCTACTGATATGAATCCATAAATATACAAATAAGTGTGAAGGAAGTGAGAGTGGTCTAGTGAAAGGTTTTTACTTTAATGTGACCCTACAACTATGCCCTGGAAACACTGAACAACACTGGGCTAACAAATAACAACTGTAGATAATTCCTTTAATAATCTCCTGAAATAGATCTCACTGATTTAAAAACACAACAACTACGGCTTTTCCAAATCAAGAAACTGTTATTTGCAGTTGGCAACAATCCATCTAATGATACTTTAATGCTTGGGTTTGTTTCATTCTAGAAATGTAACAGAAAGTATGGACAAAATGTCAGATGATTTATTCACTGGATTTTTTATATGATTAATATACAGTATTTTCATGATAATGTTGACCTGAGGTCCATACAATAAACCTGATCAAAACCCATGCCCTCTTGACTAGATTTTTTGAAAGGAACACTCAGTACCTAAATAACAACTGTGTTGTCCTCACCAACTTCTATACACATACAAATGATGTCAGGTGACAACAAAAACTCAACACATTTCAATGTGTAATCACCCCAAAATAAAACCCCAAAAACATTCAGAAAACAGCTGGGGGAAAGTACACTGTATAAATCAGTCACACTTGTGCTTAGTCACACTTATGCACACTTGGCACCATGTTTAAGAACAGGAAGTTGAAGTTAATAAGTTTTTTGTAGCTTAGCAGTCTTACATCATTGTGGAGAAACTTCTTTACAACAATACTTCAGTTCTCTGAGAGTCACATGACCTGCTTCTTAGTGAGACACATTCAGTGCTCTTTCATGGATAAAACTCTTTCACTAGCTGTTTACACAGTAAATAGTGATGGCTGTGCTTGGTGTTCAGAAACGTAGCTGTTAGATTACCATCTCCCCTCTGCAGCTACTGATTTATTGTACTTATTAATGATGATATTTCACATGAGCCCAGATGATAGCATTTTAGCATTACGTTTTTTCCCACTCTGCTCCTCAAGCACTTGAAAGCTACAGCAAATGCTCAAATTCTGCAAAATTATAACATAATATTTAACTTTGCACAAGAATCAGTGACAATAAAATAATAACAATGCAGTAGAAATACAGAGCAGTAGATACATTCACATTTATTTTCATTTCAAAACTTTTGTTTTTACTGTGATTAATGTTACATGTAGGCCTACACAAATTTAATATAAAAATATTTGATTATATTCTAATAGTTTAATTTTCATATTAATAATTTGATCTAGAACATACTTCTTTAAACTCTTTACCATTTTAATCATGCTCTTGTCAGCATCACCTTGCAACATGGAGCAAATGATGCAGCAATCCACTGCATTCCCTAGAAACAAACTGGTGTTTAATAAATGATCAGATACGATCAAATACATAATTACATGCATACAGATTTTCTTCTCAGAGCATGTTTAGCTGCCCAGAACACTGTGGTGGTTGATGTATTTTGATTATCTTGGCACGCTCTGTGCTGATTTCATGATGTTTTTGTCTATGACCTTATCTTCTGACCACAATATCCTTTCTTTAAGACCAATAAACTCTTGTAATTGAATAAAGAATGTGTCGAGCACAAAAACTCCATCATCAGCCCACCTGTAGAGAAATCTGCCACCACCTCTGTAGACACCGTCGATGTCCGTTGTTTATGCTTTTAGTTACTCATGGATAATGCCTTTTATTGCACATACAGTAGATAATGACAAAGACCACATCTTTGGTTTGTATAAATACTCGCTGTCTGTCTCAGTTAACTTTGAAGAACATTGCTCCTCGACTCTGTGTGTATCTTTATAGAATAGCATGTTTGCCCTGTAAAATTGTAGGTGTTGTGTGACAGGGCAGACCTAGCCAGGCTTGGAAACTGGCAATGACTAAAATGAATAAATCAGTAAGTGATGAAATACACTAGTTAATAGATCTAATATATGCAACATTACAGTAGAAATAGTGTGCTGTAATGAACCATTTGACTGATTAATCTCTGCTTAAAGGCTGGATCATGACCTCCTTTGCTGTGAATGCTTTTGTGGAGTATGAAGTACGTCTGATTAGATGAGCTCTGAGTAGTTTAGGATTGTGATCATTTCTTTTCCTTGAATGTTCTTAAAGATTTTTATATTGTGTGTCATTTTCTAGGGCATTACTACAGACATTTCTATAACCAAAAGTATTTTTGATGCTTAGTCTGATTAGTTTATTTTCTTTTCACAATTTCAGTTTGTTTTAGGACAACAGCTGTTACATAACATATATAGTAAAACCTCTCAGATTCGCGTCTCATGATTCTTGGCTTCACTGATCCGAGAAATTTTCCATTGGATCCTAACTAATTTGTATCCGGGTCCTGCAAAAGTGTTTATTGCTAATTTTGTGGCAATTTATAGATTTTCATGCTTTTTAATGTGAAATTATTAAGAAAAGTTTAGTTTATTCATTCAGTAATATAAATATAAAAGTAAAATCAACAGAATTTCAATATAAATAAAATATAAATGTTATTAATGATATTGAACGTCACCGATATCATGTACGTACAGTACAGCCATTACGGCACGCTATTGGCTGGAAGGGCTGGAAGTAGCCAATCACAGAGCATTAACAGTTTTACCTAGCTGTTACCTAGCTTACCTCCTGTATGTGTGATGTCGCGGTTCATCTCCCCGCCCCTTGTGCTCGATTCAACACGCGCGTATATTCCGTGAATCAGTGATCTCTGGGATTTCTCCCTTGGTTTTTATACAGGTGACACTGTACTCTATTTTACATCAAACATTTATTTCTTTTTTAAGGGTAATGTATTAAGCTAACTTTTAAATGAAACTGAAGTGTTTTGGGAGCATGATTGGGGTCATATTTAGCATGATTGAGGAAAGAGTTAAATAAAGAAAATGTGTGGACATGAAAGATAGGGGATATAGTTAAGAAGTATAGAGAAAAATAGGGAAAAAATTTAAATGGTAAAAAAAACAACTTGAAAATCAACTGTCAGATATGCATATGCAAATATATGTCTATGTATGTATATATAACAAATATAAAAATATAAAAATACAAAAACAAAAAATATATATATGTATATATATATATATAGTACAATATAGTATATGTATAGTATATACATAAAAATAAAAACAAAAAATAAAACAATATAAATAAATATATGTGTAGACTCTATAATGTACAGAAGATACAATATATGAATATATGTAGATAAAAAGGTCTGCTAAAGTCAACATTGGCAACATGGTGTTGCAAAAGAGTATAGTATGTACGGTGTGCAAATGTAAGATAAATATATAAATATATTGTAGAAGTGTATATAAGGGAAAATATAATGTCCAGTTTAACAGGGAGTAAAGTGACAGTGCAGTGTGCACACAAAGATGTACAGAGAAGATGTACAGAGAAGATGTACAGAGAAGATGTACAGTGAGAGTGTTATTGTGTGTACAGAGTAGTGCAGAGTACAAAGTAGTGCAATATTTGCATGTACAACAATCAGCTGAGGTAGAATGTTATGTTATTTTGTGTGGGGGTAAGACCAGAGAGTCCAGATCCTAGGTGTATTGGTTGAGGGCCCGAATGGCCTGCGGGAAGAAGTTCCTCCTCATTCTCTCTGTGTTCACCTTCAAGGAACGGAAACGTTTCCCTGACCTCAACAGAGAGAAGAGTCCATTGTTGGGATGGCTGAGGTCATTCATAAACTCCACCGAACATCCGCGAAACCTGGTCATTCGTGATGGGTCCTGGAACAGAACCTCGTGGATGTGTGAGGTATTACTGTAGTGTGTGTTTCTCTCAGTACAATAAATGGTAAGGCACAAAAAACAAAAAATGGACAGACACAATATCCCAAGTGTGAGCCATGGGGCAAGTTTAAAGCACTTTTCTAATGAAACTATGAAACCAGTTTTCTTTATAAGACATTGAAAACAGAACATGAAAATCTGGTCATGAACCAAGCAAGGCAAAGTTGCTTAAACAGTTACAAAGGCTGTAAATGAGTAAGACAAGGTATAGAGTAAAAGATGAATTTAATCCTGACAGGTTGGGTCTTGAAGGATTTTTGAAGGCTATCTGTATTTTATTGTCATTTTCATTTCACATTGTAGTGAATGATTAAAAGTTTCTGACACTCTTTAAAAAGGATTTGTATTTTAGTGAGAAATGAATTTTATGTGTTTGTGTTGAAAAGATGCATAGAAATGATTTTGATGCATAGAAAAGATCGGAATGAGGCTGTAATAGATGCAATTCAAATATTTTATTAAAGTTAAATAAATAAGCACTATAATAAAAGATACAACTATTTACAGATTTTGAACTATTTACAGATGAACTCTATTCAGGATCTACATAGAGGGATGAGGGAGGAGGGGGTGATGGGGGTTAATAGAAGGATGAAAATAGGAGGGTTAATAAGGTTAGTAATTATATTAAATGAAAGACAAACACAGGCACATCATTTATACTAAACCTGAAAATCTAACAAGAAAGCAGTTATTAGTTGTGCAGACCTGTTCGGGAGGAAAAGAAGAGAGACTTGAAAATGTGAGAATTTAAATATTACAAAATTAATTTATACTTACCTGTGGAGAGCCTGAGCGATGTAGAGACACAATATGAAATGGAAAAAAAGTATTGAAGGGAATTTACTAGTGAAAAACTAACTAGTGTGTGTGTATGTGTGTGTGTATGGTGGGAAATGGGGAGGTGTAGGGGTAAGGGAAGGACATTGCTCAGAGCCTCTCCAAAGTCTTCATCATCTTCTCTATGTGCTGCCTGAGGAGATGCCTAACTGTGGCTGAGAGTAGAAAACATACATAAGACCTGTAAGCTGACCCTATCAACAAATCACACACACACACACACACAAATCCAGTATTATGTCACTGTCTTAGAGATACAATGGTGAGAATTTGTGTATCGTGGCATCAGAAGATATTCAACACTTACAATAAGCTCTGTGAAGTAGTTCTCTGCTTCAGGCTCCTCCTCGTCTCCATCCCACATGTTGAAGAGCTCCAGCAGGCACTCCAAATATCCTCCCATAAACTTTAGGAAAGAAAGACGACAAGCTCTGTTAATGCCAGGGTTAAAATATGAGAAAAGAAAATGCAATAAAATAGATTATGTTCTCAAACTACAATTCTAGCATCTCTTTTTAATCCACTGATAAGACTCTTACTGGCTCAGGTGTTAAGTCGTTTGTTAAATATCTGTAGAGAACCCAGCATAGCTGCCTTTCAGGACCTCTTATCATCCTGACGAAGAATCGAATAGTGTCCACTGACTAGAAATACAAAAAAAAAAAGAGAGAGAACTTGTAAAGAAGGAGATGTGTGTGTTTGTGTTTCATAATAACACATCAAACATTCTGTCACTTTCCTTACAGTAAAAACAGCTTGAGTAAAGGATTGCTTACCAGAAAGGTACTGGATGGATCATGTTGATGTTCATATGGCAGCAGCTGAAGGTTTCTCTCAACACCCTTAACACACACAAACACAATTAGTCACTGAAATTAACACAATTTTGCAATGCCACAATAAATAATCCCTTACCTGAGTGCCAGTGAAACCATCCTCAGTGTGGGCAAAATAAGAGAATTCATGCAAATAATGAGAAGATGAAACTCAAGATATATTTTATTAAAATTCTCTTGTAAAAATCATTCATGTCAAATCTCTTCATCAGAGTAATGAATACTGTGATTACATGTGAGAGGGAGGAGTCTGCAATGTGGGAAGGAACACTACGGCAGACGCTGTACAGCTCACTAGTACTGAGAAACTGTGAAAAATAAAGCATGAAGATCAGAAGTGCTTTTTATCATAGCAGTTTCATACTAACACACTGAACATTCTGCTGCTTGGAAAATTCAGAGATTGCTTTTAGTAAGTAAATGAAAGGTTTGGTTACCAGAACAGCAGCTGTAGGTACATGGCGGCGTATGGTGGGATGCAGCAGAGAGATCGGCTCAACAGCCATGACAGAAGGAGCCCTTGGTGTTTCTCTCAGCATGTTCACAGGAGCTGGAATAAATTAGTTTTATTTCTATATGATTCATAATTATAACTTCAATTACAACTAATATTTTCTATCGTACATATAAACCAATAGTCGAGTTTATGACTTGTATTGTGATGAGATTTCAAAATGGGTAGACAAGTTTTCAAGTGCACTAGCTGACCATTAAATATATGCTATAATTTATAGCCAAGCATTCATTTTAAATACTTTTCTAACCATCCACTCATTTTCATTTTTGCTCTAATGAATAAATTATTTATCTTAATGATGCTACCAAGTTAATTATCCAGTCTTACTAACAGTGTAGTTAAACCTGTTTTCCACACCTGGAAATGAGGATTTTTCTATTTAAAAACACATTTTATGTACTAATCTTAAATGAACACGTGTCTGAACAACAGAGAAAGGGAGAAGTAAAAAACTTTCCTTTTAATAGAGAAAAGTTACTAATATTGTGAGTTTGTTAGCTAGTTCACTCGTGAATAAACAGACAAATATCAGCATTAGTATTCAGCTTGTGGAAATTCACTGTACATGTGACTGATTAAAGTCTCAAAAACCTCCTGTCCCTGTCCATCATCCAAAATCTATCGAAATATTATACTGTATAATTATTTACACCTTCACCCGACTTCAGCAAGCTTTATACTCAATATGATATTGTGTACATGAAATGATTAGCGAAATGCGCTAGCTAGCTAACATCCATCTGTAATCAAGTCCTTTAGGGCGCTAACTGGATAATCACTAGTCTAATCCTGATTTAGTGTAAAACCAGTACTCAGGGTTGTTAAAAGTGACCTTCTGATGGGGGAAATATTCCATTGTGGAAATAAAATAAATTCTTAAACCAAGCTTAATGATTTTATTGTGTGATTTAAACCAGTAGCCAAGTTCGCTAGCACGATAACTAGCATGAGGCTAATTGTTATTGTTATTAATTATTATACTAATAAAGTAATTACTATTATTCTATTGTTCTTATTGTTAACACATACACTTTAATGCACTTATTCATTTACACTCATATATCAATATATATTTACTTAGATCGTTCCTTATAGACCGTTGTTGCTCTAACTGTGTGAAGAGCTTTGTAAATATGAACACAGTACTCATAAATGCATGTCACTAACTGTCAGAGAAATTGTAAAACAAATCCAACAATCCCTTTGCGCCATCTGCTGGAGAATCGATGAAATGACATCAAGTAGCATCACAGAAGCAGGGAGGAAAGACCTACAGTACCACTCTCTCAAACACTTGGGGTGAGGTAGCCTACCACTACAGGAGCTGCCCAGTGTCATCAAAGACTTCCAGAACTTGACCATCATCCTCCTTTCTCCCTCCACCTGCACTGGGTCGAGACTGCATCCTATGAAAGATCTATCTTTACGATTTTATCCAGTCTCTTCCTGTCTGCAGCAGAGATGCCACTGCCCCAGCAGTAAAAACGCATAAAAATGGCAGATGCTACCACAGAGTCAAAAAAGATCTTGAGGAGTGCCCACTGCACTACAAAGGAACTGAGTCTTCTCAGCAGGTACCATCTGCCCTGGCCTTTGTTGTAAAGTGCAGTGGACTTGTCTGTCCAGTCCAGTTTATAGTTGAGATGAACACCCAGGTACTTACTGTTGAAACCAGAAGTTTACATACACTATATAAAAAGACACAATCTTTTTTATCTCACTGTCTGACATTAAATCAGACTAAACCTTTCCTATTTTAGGTCAGTTGGGATTACCAGAATTATTTCTATTTGCTAAATGCCAGAATAATTGTAACGGTGCACCGAGGATAAGGACCGAGAGGAAGCGGGTAAGTGAAACACAGTTCCTTTTTAATAAAAATATAAACAAAGTAAAAGGCTGGAACTCAGGGAAACTGGAACTGGGAAAAAAGGAGCATTAATACAAAATCGTGTCAACGCAGTCTTAACTGGAACACGAGGACAGAAGGCAAAACAAATCCCTCGGGAGAAAGAACGTGGAAGAAGTACAGGCAAATAATCCAAATCTGGCTGTGGCATGAAGAGCAGTCTCTCACATAACCATAATACTCCCCGCTGACTCTGACGAGTAAGGGTGTAAATAGTTCCAGGTAACTGGGTGCAGGTGTCAGTGCCAGAACTCGGGTGAATGGGGGCATGATTGTGTAGCTGAGGTTGGTGCATCCGTGACAATAATAAGAGAGAGAATTTTGTACAGAATTTTTTTTATTGCTTTAAGTTTACATACACAAAGATTACTATGCCTTTAAACAATTTGAGAAAGCCAAGATGCTGATGTCATGGAAGCTTTTGATAGGTCAATGGACAACATTTGAGTTAATTGGAGGCACATCTGTGGATGTATTTTAAGGTACACCTCAAACACTTCCTTGTGTGACACCATGGGAAAATCAAAAGAAATCAGCCAAGATTTCATCCTTGGGTACAATTTCCATTTGCCTGAAAGTGCCACATTCATCTGTTCAACAATTCTACACAAATATAAACACCATGAGAATGTCCAGCCATCATCCCACTCAGGAAGGAGATGGGTTCTGTGTCCCAGAGATGAACCTGCTTTGGTGTGAAATGTGCGCATCAACCGCAGAACAAAAGCAAATCACCTTGTGAAGATACTGGCTGAAGCTGGTAAGAAAGTGTCATTATCCACAGTGAAATGAGTCCTGTACCGACATGGGCTGAAAGGCCACTCAGCAAGGAAGAAGCCATTACTTCAGAAACAACATAAAAACACCAGATTACAGTTTGCAAATGCACACAGGGACAAAAAAATGTCCTGTGGTCTGATGAAACTTAAATTGAACTGTTTGGCCATAATGACCATTGGAAATTGGAGATTTGGAGGAAAAAGGGGGAAGCTTGCAAGCCTGAGAATACCATCCTATCTGTGAAGTACGGGAGTGGCAGCATCATGTTGTGGGGGTGTTTTGCTGCGGGAGGGACTGGTGCACTTCTCAAAATAGTTGGCATCATGAGGAAAGAACATTATGCAGAAATATTGAAGCAATCTCAAGCCGGGAAATTAAAGCTTGGTTGCAAATGTGTCTTCCAAATGGACATGCCACCAAATTAGTTAGAAAATGGCTTAAGGACAACAAACTCAATGTTTTGGAGTGGCCATCACAAAGCCCTGATCTCAGTCCTGTAGATAATTCGCGGGCAGAGCTGAAAAGGCATGTGCGAGTAAGGCGGCCTACAAATCTGACTCAGTTACACCAGTTCTGTCAGGAGGAATGAGTTGATTATTGGGTTTAAATGGGTTTATTATTTTATTCTAGCAGTTGTACAGTATATTACTATCAAAAACGTTTGAGATGTGCTGGCTGTTTTATCTCTGTACCAGCGTTACTGTGGATAAGTGTGATTTATTTGCTCAGCAGGGGCTCAAACCCCGTCCATTTCTCATTGCCCTGCTCAGCAGCAGCTAAACACAGAGTCATGATACTTTACACACTGAAAGACAAGTGTCCTGACTAATTTTGGATCAGACTTGCAGCGAGAAAATAATTCATTTGTTTATATTAATTGAAAATGTTTGATAAGTTAAATAGAAGGAATGTCGGTATGATGATAAAAAGGGTTCAACTCTAAACAAATTGTTTTGTGACACCAAGTTAGTGTTGTGCAGTTCCTGCAGTTAACTACAGCTAGTAGTTAGTGTAAGTGACCTTTCACCTGAGGGTTTCACTTCACTTTACTTAGCTTTTTGCATGAGCGCTCACAACATTTCTTATAGCACAACTTGCAGTTCCCCCTCTAAACTGTCCAAACGCACACACACACCCGGAACCAGAATTACATGTAATCATTCATAATATCACATCTTCCCCACTTTAAAAGTAAAGCACTATCTTTGGGATTCTTTACTTCTATTACTAACTTTTATGCAAACAACAACCTTTTTTTCTTTTACCTAACAGCAGTGGCGGACCGTCAGGGTCAGCAAGGCCTTCTCTGCTGGCCTAAACAGCAGTGATCTGAATCACTGACTTGCATTTTAATATATTTAATATACACTATATTGCCAAAAGTATTCGCTCACCTGCCTTGACTCGCATATGAACTTAAGTGACATCCCATTCCTAATCCATAGGGTTCAATATGACGTCGGTCCACCCTTTGCAGCTATAACAGCTTCAACTCTTCTGGGAAGGCTGTCCACAAGGTTTAGGAGTGTGTTTATGGGAATTTTTGACCATTCTTCCAGAAGCGCATTTGTGAGGTCACACACTGATGTGGACGAGAAGGCCTGGCTCTCAGTCTCCGCTCTAATTCATCCCAAAGGTGTTCTATCGGGTTGAGGTCAGGACTCTGTGCAGGCCAGTCAAGTTCATCCACACCAGACTCTGTCATCCATGTCTTTATGGACCTTGCTTTGTGCACTGGTGCACAGTCATGTTGGAAGAGGAAGGGGACAGCTCCAAACTGTTCCCACAAAGTTGGGAGCATGGAATTGTCCAAAATGTCTTGGTATGCTGAAGCATTCAGAGTTCCTTTCACTGGAACTAAGGGGCCAAGCCCAGCTCCTGAAAAACAACCCCACACCATAATCCCCCCTCCACCAAACTTTACACTTGGCACAATGCAGTCAGACAAGTACCGTTCTCCTGGCAACCGCCAAACCCAGACTCATCCATCAGATTGCCAGATGGAGAAGCGCGATTCGTCACTCCAGAGAACGCGTCTCCACTGCTCTAGAGTCCAGTGGCGGCGTGCTTTACACCACTGCATCCGACGCTTTGCATTGCACTTGGTGATGTATGGCTTGGATGCAGCTGCTCGGCCATGGAAACCCATTCCATGAAGCTCTCTGCGCACTGTTCTTGAGCTAATCTGAAGGCCACATGAAGTTTGGAGGTCTGTAGCGATTGACTCTGCAGAAAGTTGGCGACCTCTTCGCACTATGTGCCTCAGCATCCGCTGATCCCGCTCCGTCAGTTTACGTGGCCTACCACTTCGTGGCTGAGTTGCTGTCGTTCCCAAACACTTCCACGTTCTTATAATACAGCTGACAGTTGACTGTGGAATATTTAGGAGCGAGGAAATTTCACGACTGGATTTGTTGCACAGGTGGCATCCTATCACAGTTCCATGCTGGAATTCACTGAGCTCCTGAGAGCGACCCATTCTTTCACAAATGTTTGTAAAAACAGTCTGCATGCCTAGGTGCTTGATTTTATACACCTGTGGCCATGGAAGTGATTGGAACACCTGATTCTGATTATTTGGATGGGTGAGCGAATACTTTTGGCAATGTAGTGTATTTTTCCATGAATGTGTATTAAATTATTCCCAATAGTCTATTCTCTACATTTCATAGCTTTTCTTTCGGTTGCGCTGCTTCCAGTAGTGTATATTTATGATAAGAGTGTATATTTATGATAAGAGTATTTATCCAATCATATTTCAGCTAGTGACTGACATCATGTGTTGCCCAGCCTTAAGGCCTTCAGAATCAATAGTGCAGGCGCCCGTAGCTTAAAATAAGTGGCAATGAAACTGTTTCATTAACCAATCAGATTTCAAGTTGGCGTCACTGGGGCCATCTAGCAGGTATACGATTACATCAGCAATTTCCCGTCCTTTGATTGGATAATTGGAGTAGTCAGAGGCAGGGAACCGCGCAAACTAAATAAAATATATCTATTTTAACTCACAATGGCTGACAGAGGAGAAGAAATCGATTTGGTCGCAGACATCCTTACAAATGCATTTTCAAGGTGTACTTTTCAAGAAAGTCCTTTTCATTCTTCAAAATAGTTGGTAAGCTTTTTCAAGAACCATTTATGCTTTTGGGTTTTCTTTTGCACAAAACAGTTTGCCTACATTCCAGATCCCTGGGGTGGACTGTGGGTTTTTTTTTTTTAACACTGTTATACAGTATATAGTATATACACTATATTGCCAAAAGTATTCGCTCACCCATCCAAATAATCAGAATCAGGTGTTCCAATCACTTCCATGGCCACAGTTGTATAAAATCAAGCACCTAGGCATGCAGACTGTTTTTACAAACATTTGTGAAAGAATGGGTCGCTCTCAGGAGCTCAGTGAATTCCAGCGTGGAACTGTGATAGGATGCCACCTGTGCAACAAATCCAGTCGTGAAATTTCCTCGCTCCTAAACATTCCACAGTCAACTGTCAGCTGTATTATAAGAACGTGGAAGTGTTTGGGAACGACAGCAACTCAGCCACGAAGTGGTAGGCCACGTAAACTGACGGAGCGGGGTCAGCGGATGCTGAGGCGCATAGTGCGAAGAGATCGCCAACTTTCTGCAGAGTCAATCGCTACAGACCTCCAAACTTCATGTGGCCTTCAGATTAGCTCAAGAACAGTGCGCAGAGAGCTTCATGGAATGGGTTTCCATGGCCGAGCGGCTGCATCCAAGCCATACAGCACCAAGTGCAATGCAAAGCGTCGGATGCAGTGGTGTAAAGCACGCCGCCACTGGACTCTAGAGCAGTGGAGACGCGTTCTCTGGAGTGACGAATCGCGCTTCTCCATCTGGCAATCTGATGGACGAGTCTGGGTTTGGCGGTTGCCAGGAGAACGGTACTTGTCTGACTGCATTGTGCCAAGTGTAAAGTTTGGTGGAGGGGGGATTATGGTGTGGGGTTGTTTTTCAGGAGCTGGGCTTGGCCCCTTAGTTCCAGTGAAAGGAACTCTGAATGCTTCAGCATACCAAGACATTTTGGACAATTCCATGCTCCCAACTTTGTGGGAACAGTTTGGAGCTGGCCCCTTCCTCTTCCAACATGACTGTGCACCAGTGCACAAAGCAAGGTCCATAAAGACATGGATGACAGAGTCTGGTGTGGATGAACTTGACTGGCCTGCACAGACTCCTGACCTCAACCCGATAGAACACCTTTGGGATGAATTAGAATGGAGACTGAGAGCCAGGCCTTCTCGTCCAACATCAGTGTGTGACCTCACAAATGCGCTTCTGGAAGAATGGTCAAAAATTCCCATAAACACACTCCTAAACCTTGTGGACAGCCTTCCCAGAAGAGTTGAAGCTGTTATAGCTGCAAAGGGTGGACCGACGTCATATTGAACACTATGGATTAGGAATGGGATGTCACTTAAGTTCATATGCGAGTCAAGGCAGGTGAGCGAATACTTTTGGCAATATAGTGTATATATATATACAGTATATATTCACTGTGTTTCATTTCAAATGCTGCGTCCTCCGGAGATTGCAGTTTGCTGCATACCGCATCAAGAATGACTTTTTTGAGAAAAGTAACCGTAATAAAATGGAATATTCCTTGTGAGGTGTGAAATACTGTAGACTAATTTATTTTTTACTTTGTTATTTAACGGTTGATTAGTATCTATTGCTGTGGCATCATAATGATGGTATAGAGGTGGATTAATTCAGGAAGGACACCAGTGAAGGCCTAGGTGTGAAATGCACGGCCCCCCACTGAGTTTAAAGAAGTATGTCCTAGATCAAATTATTAATATGAAAATTAAACTATTAGAATATAATCAAATATTTTTTATATTAAATTTGTGTAGGCCTACATGTAACATTAATCACAGTAAAAACAAAAGTTTTGAAATGAAAATAAATGTGAATGTAATTTATTTGTTATTTAGACCTCACTGATTCTTGTGAAAAGTTAAAACTTATGTTATAACTTTGCAGAATTTGCTGTAACTTTCAAGTGCTTGAGGAGCAGAGTGGGCAAAAACGTAATGCTAAAATACTATCATCAAGGCTCATGTGAAATATTGTCATTAATAAGCAGTTCATTTCAATTTCCAGTGTACTTTCCCCCAGCTGTTTTCTGAATGTTTTTTTTTTTTGGGGGGGGTATTTTGGGGTGATTACACATTGAAATGTGTTGAGTTTTTGTTGTCACCTGACATCATTTGTATGTGTATAGAAGTTGGTGAGGACAACACAGTTGTTATTTAGGTACTGAGTGTTCCTTTCAAAAAATCTAGTCAAGAGGGCATGGGTTTTGATCAGGTTTATTGTACGGACCTCAGGTGAACATTATCATGAAAATACTGTAAATTAATCATATAAAAAATCCAGTGAATAAATCATCTGACATTTTGTCCATACTTTCTGTTACATTTCTAGAATGAAACAAACCCAAGCATTAAAGTATCATTAGATGGATTGTTGCCAACTGCAAATAGCAGTTTCTTGATTTGGAAAAGCCGTAGTTGTTGTGTTTTTAAATCAGTGAGATCTATTTCAGGAGATTATTAAAGGAATTATCTACAGTTGTTATTTGTTAGCCCAGTGTTGTTCAGTGTTTCCAGGGCATAGTTGTAGGGTCACATTAAAGTAAAAACCTTTCACTAGACCACTCTCACTTCCTTCCCACTTATTTGTATATTTATGGATTCATATCAGTAGAGTAGGCAGAAATCTAGTTTTAGTTGTGTCTATAGACAGGCTCTAAAAGCTGCAAGAGCTGAGCAACTGAGCAAACTGATAGAAATAAACCAGAACAATCCCAGATTCTTATTCAGTACAGTGGCTAGACTAAAAAAACTCCAGATTTCTGGAGAGAGTATTTCAGCACAGTTTAGTAGTGAGGACTTTATGAATTTCTTCACTGAAAAAATTGATAGTATTAGGAACAAAATATTGGATGTTCAACCTCTGACAGCATCCAGTGATCTAGACCAGCCTAAAACTCCAAATTTAAAGCTACAACGCTTTACCAGTATAGGGCAGGAAGAGCTATTTAAACTTATCACCACGGCTAAATCGACATGTTTGTTAGATCCAATTCCAACTAGATTGCTGAAAGAAGTGATACATGCAGCTGGAGAGCCTCTTCTTAATATTATTAACTCCTCGTTATATTTAGGTCATGTCCCAAAATCTCTCAAGTTAGCAGTTATTAAGCCTCTTCTTAAAAAACCTAAACTAGACCCTAATGAAATAACAAATTACAGACCGATTTCAAACCTTCTGTTTATCTAAAATATTAGAAAAAGTGGTGTCTGCTCAAATATGCTCCTTCTTACAGGAAAACAGTATCCTTGAAGAATTTCTGTCAGGTTTTAGTCCCCATCATAGTACAGAAACTGCACCAGTTAAAATCACAATTGACTTGTTTTTAGCTTCAGACCAAGGCTGCATCTCGATTTTAGTCCTGCTTGATCTTAGTGCTGCATTCGACACTATAGATCATAATATTCTCGTAGATCACTTACAAAATCACACAAGTATTCAGGGACAGGCATTAAAATGGTTTAGATCCTACCTGTCTGATGGATACCACTTTGTAGATTTAAATAGAGAACTGTCCAGTGTAGTGCCAGTATAATACGGGGTCCCACAAGGATCAGTTTTAGGACCTCTGCTGTTCTCAGTATACATGCTTCCATTGGGTAACATCATTAGAAGGCATGGGATTAGTTTCCATTGTTATGTTGATGATACCCAGTTACATATCTCATCAAAACCAGATGAAATATCTAATTTGTCCAGATTAACTGAGTGTGTTAAAGATGTTAAAGATTGGATGACCGATAATTTTCTATTACTAAATCCAGATAAGACAGAGACATTACTTATTGGCCCAAAAACCAGTACACAGAAGCTCTCACAATTCAGTTTGCATTTAGAAGGATGTACTATTACTACTAGCTCAACAGTGAAAGACCTGGGTGTAATATTAGACAGAAACTTATCCTTTGAAAATCATATTTCCAATATTACAAAAAAAGTCTTCTTCCATCTTAGAAATATTGCCAAGTTTAGGAACATTTTATCTGTATCTGATGCAGAAAAGTTAGTTCATGCATTCATGACCTCCAGACTGGACTATTGTAATGCATTACTAGGTGGTTGTCCTGCATCTTCAATAAACAAGCTACAGTTAGTCCAGAATGCAGCCGACAGAGTTCTTACCAGATCAAGAAAATATGATCATATAACCCCAATATTATCATCCCTGCACTGGCTACCTGTTAAGCTTAGAATTGATTATAAATTAGCAGTACTTACATTCAAGGCTCTAAATGGTTTAGCTCCCACGTATCTAGCCATTGTAACACGTTACAATCCACCACGCTCTTTAAGATCACAAAACTCCGGACTTCTGGTAGTTCCCAAGAATATTAAAGTCCACAAAAGGGGGTAGAGCGTTTTCGTGTTTAGCTCCTAAACTTTGGAATAGTCTTCCTGACAGTGTTCAGGGCTCAGACACATTCTCCCAGTTTAAACGTAGACTAAAGACTTATCTCTTTAGCCTGGCATAGATTTAACACATCCCATAACCTTGTGCTCCAGTACATCTGATTAAATGCACATTATCATCTAGTGCTGCTAATATTATGAACAGCAGCTATGCTAATGCTGTTCCATTGTTTCCCTTCTTCTACCCATCCCGAGGCATACAGAGACTGTGCCGGCTCCAGTGGCATCCGGAGATGGACCAGCTCCAGCTGGGTTCTGCTTTGTGAGGATTGGGGTATTCAAAGCAACGCTGCCAACCTTATGTGGACGACAACAACCTCCTTATTAATTTACATAATATTCTACACATGCTGTATCGGCATCACACAATTGACTACACATAAATGCACAATATAATTACACTCTCCACTGTCACCCAAATGAGGATGGGTTCCCTCTTGAGTCTGGTTCCTCTCAAGGTTTCTTCCTCATACCATCTAAGAGAGTTTTTCCTTGCCACAGTCGCCTCAGTCACCTCAGGCTTGCTCACTTGGGATAACATCTAGGACTGTTTGTCTGTTTATATGTCTGTTGTTTTTATGTTGTTTCTTATGTAAAGCTGCTTTGAGACAATGCTCTTTGTTAAAAGCGCTATACAAACAAAATTGAATTGAATTGAAATTAAATTGAATATAGAAATGTAAAGTTGTGTCACATCCATGTCTTTCCAGTGAATCAAACAGCTCAGTTTAACTCAGAAATAAAAGTCCCACAAAACATTCATGTTTGTTTTAAAATATACTTTATTAGTTGTAAAATCTGTAGTGATAAATACACTGAGATTAATGGCATTAATATTATTATTAAAAATATTAGTAAACTGCTTTTGGAGTACTGTATTTGATCACGCTCAACCCCTTTTCTTTTTGTTTAACCTTTGTCTAGATGCTATAAAATGCTGTAAATGTAAATGGTAGACATTTCTACACTGAATCTACTTTGTAAGTGATGATCATTTTTACTAGAAAATTGACCTTTGGACTCTTTATAAAAAACGAAATATAAATCATGAATCAGACTTTGCAACTGAAGCCATTATCATGTCAATGGATAATGCAGATGATGTTTCAGTTTATTTGCTAAATTCCCATGAAACACATCTGTGCTGTGTAACTGCTGCACACAGTTCTAGATCGATTTGTCTTACTGACTGGGAGAACACTGAGATGGACTACAGAGCTCTGGAAAGATGTGAGGAGACTCAATCCTTGGAAATCTTTTAAGTTAAAGTCTCAGAACTCACACTTTCTCCAACATTCTGTTTTATTATTTTTCTTAGACAATTAATCATCAAGAGTAACTCCTCCTACAGCTTTCGAGCTACATGCACCAAACTCGGCATGGTTGTTCATCCTGGTCTGAAGTTTGTTGCTATTACTTTTCTAAGTATTTGGAAATTCCAGTATTCCCTGTACGGAAGTTCAAAATGGCCTTTTACCAGGTAGAATTCCATTCAGAACTTTGGAGGATTAAAACGCGGCAGGCTTTCGAGCGATCAACACCAAACTCGGCCAACTCCTTCAGAATCTCGGGCCGGATGAAGCTGTATATTTTAGAACCGATCGGACTTTTGGTTTTCCAGTAGAGCCACACCCCCAAATTAGCAAAATGGCAAAACTATTGCAACATACACGTGACATTTCAAAACACTCAGCACACTGAGGGAACATCGTGACGTGTGTTCGGGTGACATATCCACCCGACTCCAAAAGTATTGGCACTCTATCTCTCCACTCGCCTCCAGATGGATCGGGACCCAATCTGTCTGCTCTCTACCAAATGTATTGCCCCCAAATCTCCCCACTCTCGACTACTTGCTCCATCAAGCCAACATCAAAATTTATCGCGACACACTTTAAAAATCTAGTTCTGATGTTGTGAACATTAACTGAAGCTCTTCAGCTGTATCTGCAGGGAATATTTACACTGTGGTGCTGCCAGATGATTGGCTGATTAGATACATAGATGAATAGCCATTCTTACTAAAGCGGTCACTGAATATATACTTTAAAGGTATAAAAATATTAAAACATGTTACAATACTAAACAATTAATGAACAGAGAAATCAGATAAACAATCTAAATTATATTATAAAACAGTTAGTTCTGGTCCATTGATGTCTTTAGAATTTTAGCGAGTTTAATGTATTATAAGTAAATGACTGATGTGTTTATAAACATCTTCTCTATTCCCCAACATGCAGGAACACTGGAGTCTTCATCACACACAGATATTCATTACATCCTGAATATAAAAGAAAAAGATGTGAATTAATCAGCACAAAGTGGACTGTGGTACTTCATGATCAACAGCATGTAATCATCTCTGCTCCAAGAGAAACATTATCATCTCCTGTTTATAATGAATCCTTCAATATACAATCACTCTCATGCATTTTGTAGACTCTGTCTGAATCCCTGTTTTCTGTCACCACATGAATTTAAAATTTTTAAACTTTACTGAACACAAAACAGCATTAAAGACAATTGTTAGAAAAATTCACATTAAATAGAATATGGTGAAATTTTCTAAAACTGGTATTATATTCTAACCTGGTCATCTGATATTTATTGGAACTAAAGAGAACAAACTAATATACAAACTAATGATAATGAGGTTGAACTTTTATTAAAAGGTGATTACTCACGTCAATGTCTGTAGTTTGTAATGTTCATCATCCTCAAGAGCAGAGAGCAGCTTCTTTCCTGAGTCTGATAGATTATTCCAGGACAGTTCCAGTTCTCTCAGGTGTGAGGGGTTTGATCTCAGAGCTGAAGTCAGAGCAGCACAACCTTTATCTGAGATACCACAATTACACAACCTGTAGAGAGACACAATGACAGTCTTCACTGGTTGTAGACAGGGACGTTTCTAGAGTTTGATCACTACTGGAGCACAGAACACACTAGAATTTTATAAAAGTATCTGAGAATGAAATTGTTTTACAGAAAACAGCAAAGCATTCATTTTTGTAACAAACTTTAATGTAAGTATGTGCTACAGATCATTTCTTTAGTTACACTTTAACTCACTGTAAAGGGCTTTGCTAAAAATGTTTTTGCTAATGCTTTTAAAACAAAAAGTCTATTTAAAAAACTTAAATGAACAAGTATTATTTTTCTGAGTAAACTAACTAACTAGTCCCCTAAATGAATAAATCACTTCATAAAGATTTCCCTGATGATTAAATCACACACAGATTTAGAAGAGTTTAGAAATGAGAAGAGATCATCAAGCATTCTTTTAGCAGCTAACAAGCTAACATCATCCATCAAATCTGTAGTAAATCAGATCTGATAAACAGGATGTGGTCATTCAACTAAATCCACATTCACATCCTCCTCATTAACACAGAGATAAGTGTTAGTCTGGTAGTTTCATCTCCTCAGTCCTCAGCTACAATGTCAGATTATTAATGATGTGCACTAACTGCTCACATCTGTACTTTATTCACTATAGTCATTGTGTACTCATTTATTTTATTGTTTTAATTATTTACATTTTATTTTCTTCTACTTTTAAGTCATGGACAGTTGAAAAGCATTTCACTCCATGTTGTACTGTGTATGGTTGTGTATGTGACCAATAACATTAAAATTTATGATTTATGTTTTCAGTAACTTTTCCCTGCTTCACATCTCCACAAAATCTGTTTTTAATCAGTGTTCACATGAACAGATCTTTCTTGAGAAGATCAGACTGTCAGTAATCAGACCTAAAACAGGATCAGACTCTAAATAGTTGTTGGAGAAGTTGTTAGTTCATTGGTGTATTTTTTTAACCCAGACTGTGAAAGTGTAAATGGTTTATTCAGTATTGACAAGAACAACTGTGACTGTGTTTTATTTATACAGAATGTCTTTATCAATTATTATGACCTGGATGAAGATTAGAACATGATTTATAATATGATCTTACCCCAGTATCTCCAGTTTACAGTGAGGATTCTCCAGTACAGCAGAGAGACTCTTCACTCCTGAGTCTCCTAGATTATTACAGGACAGATCCATTTCTCTCAGGTGTGAGGGGTTTGATCTCAGAGCTGAAGTCAGAGCAGCACAGCCTTCATCTGAGATACCACAATTACTCAACCTGTAGAGAGACACAATGACAGTCTTCATCAACAGATTTTTATCTTGGTTTAAGACTTCCTTTGAAGATGATGTGTTTGTAAATGATTTTATTATTCAGAATGACATGAGGATTTAATATCACCTGTTTATTCTAATGAACAATGTCATTAAAATGATCCCCCTGAGTGTTAGATTTAGTTTCTCTCATCTGTTGTGTGTGATATTAAACTATCAGCAGCTGAAGCTGAACAGAGGACAGCAGACTGACCATCAACTTTAACTTTAATCACTTCACACAAAGCCTCTTTATAACACTAAAATAAAAAGAAGCAAGCTCTTTCATGGTTTTATTATAGTGGAAATCATTTAAAATTCTAGATTACACCAGATTAAAAGATACTATACTAATTTTATTTTTTCTAGCATCATTTTTCATTCTAGCTTGACCAACAAAACAAAACAAAACAAAAACAACAATTTCTGAATCTACTTAATACTACAAATAAAGATTTCCAGTCAAAAAGCTTTATCAACAGCTTTTTCAAGCCTGAATTCACTCTTATATTGCTTTTCTTGAAATGTCAGAAGAGTCTGACGACAAGAACTCCCACAGTTAATTAAACATAATCATCTGCAATGGAGGCAAGATTTCTGCCTCCCACAGTTAATTAAACATAATCATCTGCAATACTGATGTGTTAGCAGCAAAAATCATCAGTATAGTGACGCTGCCAATTCTTCTTATGGACTGAGTTTTCAGATGATAAACCAAATCACAAGTGACCATCACAAGTTATTTTTCAGCTCGACTGACCGATCATACTCTCTTTGGAAGTTCACTACTGACCAATCAGTGTTGTGTTTTCAAGCATGATTTGAAATACAGTGTCACAGAAGTTCATGGCTTCATGTGAACAGCACAGCAGCAGCAGAGAGAGAGAACTTGCTTCAACTCATGACAATCATGCGATTAATCGCGTTTAAATATTTTAATCGATGGACAGGGCTAATTTTAACCGAAAACCTTGGCAATACATATGCAGGTATTGTGTAGGCGTTGTGCATTCACCACTGAACCATTCTGTTTTCCACAGTGAAGTCTTATTATAATTTAATTTTGTTATTAAATGTTAGTGTGTAAAACAGGCCTACTTTTATTTTAAACAGAATTTAACATGTTCTGTATTTCTGTTCACAAGTTTTATTGATTTTGCTGTAAAAAAAAATGCATGAATGAAAATTATTGAAATAAAAAAAGATGATATCTGACAGACTATATGTGACCCTGTTATGGACTGGTGACCTGTCCAGGGTGTACCCCTGCCTTTTGCCCAATGTGTGCTGGGATAGGCTCCAGCAGATCCCCATGACCCTAATTAGAAATAAAGCGGGTATAGAAAATGGATGGATGGATGGATGGATGGATATCTGACAGATATCTGACTCTTGATTATCATTTTAACCTTCATGCAGCCCAACTGCCCACTAATAGAGGGTGATGAGCTGACCAGAGCCTCTTGTTTAATTTTAGTTTCTGAGTTCATTTTTTATTACATCATTACACTGTAATTTCAGACACATTGCAGTCACATCAGAGTCTGTGAAAAATCATCAGTGTGCAGAAAAAGAAACAATCTTCCTCCTCAGGACATTGATGATGAAGCTAAAACTTCTGCTTCATTCTCACTATTAGAGAATGTGTCTTACTGAGGAGCAGGTCATGTGACTCTCAGAGAGATGATCTTACCTCAGTGTCTCCAGTTTACAGTGAGGATTCTCCAGTACAGCAGAGAGACTCTTCACTCCTGAGTCTCCTAGATTATTAAAGGACAGATCCAGGTCTCTCAGGTGTGAGGGGTTTGATCTCAGAGTTGAAGTCAGAGCAGCACAGCCTTCATCTGAGATACCACACTTACACAACCTGTAGAGAGACACAATGACACAGTCTTCATCAACAGATTTTTATTATATAAGGTATAATTAACACTGAGCAAAACAGAAAAGAAAAGAAATCAAAACTCAAAAGCCACCAGAACTTAAAAACTTTCAAAAGAACTTGAACTGACTTGAGAACATGACTGTAAAAAGTGATCACTGAGCTGAAAGAGGTTTGTTCATTTACTAGTTGTTTATGTAGCATGTACACACACACACACACACACACAAATCTAACATAATCACATAATAATAAAATGAAAGATATTTGTATTGCTGTGTTTTTCTGGGGTGTTTAATGTTAAAGTGTATATAAAAATCAACATACAAATAAAACAATAGAGAGAGACAGAACCCCAGACACAGCCAAATGCTCACACTCAACACTCATTCGGTTCATGGAGAGAGAGAGAGAGAGAGAGAGAGAGAGAGTAGTAACACTAGTAAGCTATCACCACTATCCACTTCCTTGGTACTAACTACACAGCTACAAATCCAGAGCAGCTCCAGAATAATGGACACTGAGGTAAGTGCTGAACATGTTCACTATGAACACACAACATCATCTCTTCTCAAATGAAACTGTTTACAATCTCTGTGTGGAACATTCAGGGAATTACATTTTCATGGTTCGGGTGCAAAAGTAAAAGCTGTGACTTTGAGGAAAACCCAACAGACAGACTCCAGGAAACCTGGATTAGATCAATGTCTCACTGCTCCTCTAACTATAAAGAATGAATTCTCCAATCTATTAAACACACTACTGTTAAGAAGGGAGAGACTCGGATGGAACTATCATTTAGATCAGATTTTACGGCACCACAAAAATGACATAAATCACACATTGGGCTTAAAAATGAAGAAAGATATTTTAAACAGAGCAAAAGACATTTTCTTGTGTCCAGTGAACATCTCTCCCAGTGACTCCCCTTATTATGATGAGGAGATCCTACTCCAGCTCCACACTGAGATCTGCAGCTTCCAGGCCCAGGGAAGTGTGCTGATCTGTGGAGACCTGAACTCCTGCAGCGGCTCTCTCTCTGACTTTAACACAGAGCATGGAAACTATTTTAGATTTGGACATCATTAGCCCAGAAACCTTACTAACCTTCCCTGCCATGACTTTGACTTGCAGGTCAAAAGAAATGGAAATGATCTGCTGCAGCTCTGTGAAAGCCTGGCTCTGTACATTGTTAATGGAAGGACATGAGGAGACTCTTTGAGAAGATACACATTCTGCTCAGCTC
Source organism: Hemibagrus wyckioides (assembly GCF_019097595.1). Taxonomy (NCBI): domain Eukaryota; kingdom Metazoa; phylum Chordata; class Actinopteri; order Siluriformes; family Bagridae; genus Hemibagrus; species Hemibagrus wyckioides. Next base: position 4,192,615 of record NC_080728.1, read on the forward strand.
TTAGCAACAGCACAGTAGAGTATAATGATAACAGACTGAAACCCTTTCTGTGTCAGCGCATTCACTGTTAAAACACTAACCCCTCTGTCTGATCACAGCCAAATTCATTAACAGGACAAGAACTAACCCCACTGCACACACACACCTTTCTGGACACTACATACACTCACAGTGAGGAAGACATCAGTCTCACACTGATGAATATAAACCCTGATTTCATTAGAACTGTACAAATTTGTCAAGATCCAAACAATGCAGAATCACACCTTACATTACTGTGATATTTTAATACAATATACATCTACACTCAGAATCTAAAAATCCAAACACAACTGACACACAAACTAACACACAAACACTGACACACAAACTAACACACACAAACTAACACACACAAACTAACACACAAGGTCTTATAACACCCATTTTCAAAAGTGGAGATAAAGTCACTCCTAATAAGTACAGAGGCATCTGTGTGTACAGTAAAAGAAATCAATTCTTCCCTCAGGAGCATGGAGTGAGACATGGGTGCTGCCTAAGCCCAACACTATTTAATGTATATATGAATGAATTTTCTTTCTATATTAGATCGATCAGCAGCACCTGATCTCACTCTACACCACTCAGTGGTCAAATTCCTGCTGTATGAAAATGACCTGGTCCTGAATTCCCCAGTGTTCAGGGTCTACAGCAGAACCTGGACCTGCTGCAGCAGTACTGTCAGACCGTCAGTTTGTGTCTCAGCTGCAGTTCGTGTGATTAGTTACAATGTTTTAGTAAATCTGTACAAAATCATCAGTGTGCAGTAAAAAGAAACAGGAGAACCAGAACAGAAGAAACAGAAATCTTCCTCCTCAGGACATTGATGATGAAGCTAAAACTTCTGCTTCTGTCTCACTATTAGAGAATGTGTCTTACTGAGGAGCAGGAAATGTGACTCTCAGAGAGATGATCTTACCCCAGTATCTCCAGTTCACAGTGAGGATTCTCCAGTAGAGCAGAGAGACTCTTCAGTCCTGAGTCTCCTAGATTATTCTTGGACAGATCCAGGTCTCTCAGGTGTGAGGGGTTTGATCTCAAAGCTGAAGTCAGAGCAGCACAGCCTTCATCTGAGATACCACAATCACGCAACCTGTAAAGAAACACAATGACACAGTCTTCACTGGTTGTACACAGGGACGTTTCTAGAGTTCAATCCCTTGTGGAGTACAAACCACCAAGAATATTACAAAAGTTTGTTTATCTTTAATCATGTTATGCAGCCAGCATTAATGAAAGTATGTGCTGCTGATCATTTCATTCGCTCAATTTTATAATAATTTACTTTAAGACTTTTGCTAAAATTGTTTACGTAAACTTTTTCAGATCACACATTTTTAAAAGTATATAATAAAAACTTTAAATCCACAATTTCTCAGTCCTCAGCTACAATGTTGTATTATGATTTATCTTCTGAGTGCAAGTCAAGGTTTCTACTGAGAAAAGTTTAAGAGAGGAGAAGTACAGTCAGGGGGCACAGTGAGAGGGACGGGCTTTATGAAGATGCACAGGGTATTTTCACTTCAGCTGCTGTTACAATCAGCCTTTCTTCAAAATATGTCAAATAATATAAATGTTTGAAGAGGAAAGCCTACTTTCAGACGTATCTACTGTAATCTTCCTCATCAGACACTGATTTATCAACAACATTTTACTGGGGCTCGAGTGACCACCCTGATTGTAGACAGTTTGTCTTATTGTGGACTCAGTAACACACACTATGTCTTTAGAAGGACAACACAAGACTAGAACTTGGACTTTTCTATTCTACTTCTAATTCTACATGAAGTATTCACTACATATACACACTGTGTATGGTTATGTAGGGGACAAATCAAATTTGACTTTAAAATGTTTTCAGTAACTTTTCCCTGCTTTACACATAATAATCTATATAATCTTTCTTTCTTTTATTTTAATCAGAGTTCACCTGAGAAGATCAGACTGTCAGTAATCAGACCTAAAACAGGATCAGACTCTAAATAGTTGTTGGAGAAGTTGTTAGTTCATTGGTGTATTTTTTAACCCAGACTGTGAAAGTGTAAATGGTTTATTCAGTATTGACAAGAACAACTGTGACTGTGTTTTATTTATACAGAATGTCTTTATCTATTATTATGACCTGGATGAAGATTAGACCATGATTTATAATATGATCTTACAACAGTGTCTCCAGTTTACAGAGAGGATTCTCCAGTACAGCAGAGAGACTCTTCACTCCTGAGTCTGATAGTTTATTCCTGGACAGTTCCAGGTCTCTCAGGTGTGAGGGGTTTGATCTCAGAGCTGAAGTCAGAGCAGCACAGCCTTCATCTGATACACCACACTTAAACAAGCTGTAGAGAGACACAATGACACAGTCTTCATCAACAGATTTTTATCTTGGTTTAAGACTTCCTTTGAAGATGATGTGTTTGTAAATGATTTTATTATTCAGAATGACATGAGGATTTAATATCACCTGTTTATTCTAATGAACAATGTCATTAAAAATGATCCCCCTGAGTGTTAGATTTAGTTTCTCTCATCTGTTGTGTGTGATATTAAACTATCAGCAGCTGAAGCTGAACAGAGGACAGCAAACTGACCATCAACTTTAACTTTAATCACTTCACACAAAGCCTCTTTATAACACTAAAATAAAAAGAAGCAAGCTCTTTCATGGTTTTATTATAGTGGAAATCATTTAAAATTCTAGATTACACCAGATTAAAAGATACTATTTACAAAAGTACAAAAGTGCTTTAAGTCTCCATCAATGAATATATTAACACTGGTTCAATAGGTTACAGACTTAAGATACCAATAGTCTAAAATTGTTTTTTTAAACATATAGCAATACATAAAAACAGGGAAAGATAAGAGCTAGTTCAAGTGCTTCAGGAAAAACGTCATCATTTGAAGACAGTCAGAGACTCTGCTGTACGGACATCTCTGCGAGAAGTAATAAGATCTTTGAGGTAAGATGGTGCTGGTCCATTCTTGGCTTTGTAGACAAGCATCAGTGTTTTGAATCTGATGAGTACAGCTACCAGAAGCCAGTGGAGGGAACGCAGCAGTGGGGTGGAGTGGGAGAACTTAGGCAGGTTGAAAACAAGCCCTGCAGCTGCATTTTGGATCATCTGCAGTGGACGAATTGCATTCAGAGGAAGACCTGCCAGTAAAGAGTTGCAGTAGTCCAGTCTCGAAATAACCAGAGAACATGAACAAGTGTGGCTTCTGCTCGGATGGAATGAAAACCTGCACCCACACTGGCCCTTTGTGGATACGGTTTGACTCCTATGCCCTACACCCTAGGTTCTTTGTAGCAGAGACGATTTTAAATTCCTTTAATATTTCCAACATTAAATTTCCATCTCTCTGACAACTAATTAAAACATCATCATATGCTAATAAACACATTTTAAACCTCTCAATATATAATCCATAAAAATCTGTCCTTAACTTGTTTAAAAGTGTCTCTATTGCTAAAGTATACAACATACCAGACAAGACACAACCTTGTGTAACACCTCTATAAACTTTAAAAGGAGCGCATAAGTCACCATTAACTTTCAGTAGACTAACATCACTGTACAAAACCTTTATCATGGAAACAAACTCAGGACTAAACCCAAATGCTGTGAACACATTCCATAAATAGTTGTGCTCGACTCTGTCAAAAACCTTTTCTACGTCTACTGACACTAAACCAAAATCCAGCTTAAGTCTCTTACTGATATCCAAAATATCACTGATAACAGAAATATCAAAAATTCATCTTTCTGGCACACAATCTGTCTGATCAGGATAGAGGACTTGTTCTATTCTCAATATCGTTAATATCATTTAGATCAGTTTTCATTAAATACCTCTAATAGAGTAAGAAAAAGTTAACCAGTAACCCATCAGTTCCAGGCCCTTTACCACACTCCATACTCTGGATGGCTCTTACCAGTTCCTCCAAAGTTACAGCCTTAATGAACTCAAAATCAGCGTCTTCAGATACCCAAGGCAGATTATCAAGGAAAACTTTATCAAAAGCTTTTTCAAGTCTGAATTCACTCTTATATTGCTTTTCTTTAAATCTCAGAAGAGTCTGACAACAAGACCTCCCACAGTTAATTAAACATAATCATCTGCAATACTGATGTGTTAGCAGCAAAAATCATCAGTATAGTGACGCTGCAAATTCTTCTTATGGACTGAGTTTTCAGATGATAAACCAAATCACAAGTGACCATCACAAGTTATTTTTCAGCTCGACTGACCGATCATACTCTCTTTGGAAGTTCACTACTGACCAATCAGTGTTGTGTTTTCAAGCATGATTTGAAATACAGCGTCACAGAAGTTCATGTCTTCATGTGAACAGCACAGCAGCAGCAGATCCCTGTATTAAAGCATACAGTCATTCAGTTACTCCAAAGAAAAAGAAGATGCTGGGAAGCTTTTATAAAGATACTGAACAAACCTTACAAAGTCCATCTAACAACCAGGAACTAAGTGTAGCCTGTGAGCTGCAGGCCTACCTACAGTCACGTAACCTGGATAGTGAGGGGGATCCATTAAAATGGAGGAAAGAACAACAAAAGATCTACCCAAGGACCTAAAACAACTACTTGTGCATATCAGCCACAAGTTCTAGTGTTCACTGTTCTCCAGAGCAGAGAGTGTGTACACAGTGGAGACAGAGCTACACTTTCTAACAGACTGTAAAAAAGTTCAGTTCTCTCTCATGCCCAACACTGACAAACTGTTTATTCTGTTAGGAGAAATGAAGGAGAGCTGCATTTTAGCAGGACAGTACATATCTGTCTGTCACAACCGGAGGGACACTGAGTAAAACAACCAAACAGATCTGGCAACCCTGTTCATAGCAGGTAGATGGAGATGTACTGAACAAACATTCACTGACAGAATAAACACTAGTTCAGCTTTAAGAACAATAAAAATGCAGTTTTTGTAAGCTCCTCTTGTTTGTTCTTTTGTTTGTTATTTAAATATCTATTTATCTATTTTACATAATTCCATTTTTTTTTACACCATTTCCATGTCACTGCTGATTTTAACCCCTGCAGCTCACACACTACATTTAGTTTGTGTCTCAGCTGCAGTTTGTGTGATTAGTTACAATGTTTTAGTAAATTTCACTGTAATTTCAGACACATTGCAGTCACATCAGAGTCTGTGAAAAATCATCAGTGTGCAGTGAAAAGAAACAATCTTCCTCCTCAGGACATTGATGATGAAACTAAAACTTCTGCTTCATTCTCACTATTAGAGAATGTGTCTTACTGAGGAGCAGGTCATGTGACTCTCAGAGAGATGATCTTACCCCAGTATCTCCAGTTCACAGCGAGGATTCTCCAGTAGAGCAGAGAGACTCTTCACTCCTGAGTCTCCTAGATTATTATCAGACAGATCCAGGTATCTCAGGTGTGAGGGGTTTGATCTCAGAGCTGAAGTCAGAGCAGCACAGCCTTCATCTGAGATACCACACTCACACAACCTGTAGAGAGACACAATGACACAGTCTTCATCAACAGATTTTTATTATATAAGGTATAATTAACACTGAGCAGAACATTAGTGTCAGATTGTGAACAGTGGGTGGGCCTGGGTAAAACAGGGTGGGCACAGGTTTGAAAAGAAACTCAAAAGCCAACAGCCACTCAAAAGAACTTACATGACTGTAAAAAGTGACCAATGAGGTGAAAGAGGTTTTTTAAATTACCAGTTTATGTAGCATGTACACACACACACACACACACAACACACACAAACATCAACACAGGCATGTGCGCACACAAATAAAATTAGAGATATCTATATTGCTGTGTTTTACTGGTGCTTTTGATATTAAAGAAAACTAGAGTTCAATTATAAAGAAAACAAATCACACATTTCGAGCAACCTCTCCTAGAGAATGAGAACAGGGCTTTATGAATAATGGTAACATTAGAACAGAGCTTATTTGGGTGGGCCAGAACTCCAAATGGGTGGGCCCAGGCCCAGGCCCCGGCCCCTGTAGCTCCACCACTGCTGCTGTTAGTTAGAATTAATGATATTCAAATCCCCCTTATGAAGAAAAAGAAAGCAAGGACCATTACGTCGCCCGGATTGGCATTACCGGGGCCCCAACATGGAGCCAGGCCTGGGGCTGGGGAACGCAGGCGAGCGCCTGGTGGCCGAGTCTTCACCTATGGGACTCGGCCGGGCATAGCCCGAAAGACCGACGTTGGCCCGTCTTCCCGTAGGCCCACCACCCGCAGGAAGGAGCATAAGGGGCTGGTGCGATGTGTTTTGGGTAGTAGTCATGGGCAGGGGCCTAGATGACCCAAACCCTGGTTAAAGAATCTGGCTCTTGGGACATGGAATGTCACTTCACTGGGGGGGAAGGAGCCTGAGCTGGTGGGGGAGGCTGAGCGGTACCGGCTAGAGATAGTCAGGCTCGCCTCCATGCACAGCCTGGGCTCTGGAACCCAACTCCTTGAGAGAGGTTGGACCCTCTACTACTCTGGAGTACCTCATGGTGAGAGGCGGCGGGCTGGGGTGGGCTTGCTTATAGCCCCCGAGCTCAGCCGGCATGTGTTGCAGTTTTCCCCAGTAAACGAGAGGGTGGTTTCCCTGCGCCTTCGGGTGGGGGATAGGGGCCTCACTGTTGTTTCGGCCTATGGGCCGAACAGCAGTGTGGAGTACCCAACCTTCTTGGAGACCCCTGATCTGAACTTGAGTGGTGTTCTGTTATTGGTCCTCTGCGCTAGTCACAGTCTGTCCATAACGAACACCATGTTCAAGCATAAGGGTGCCCATCAGTACACGTGGTACCAGGACACCTTAGGCCAGAGGTTGATGATCGACTTTGTGGTCATGTCATCTGACCTTTGGCCATATGTCTTGGACACTAGGGTGTAGAGAGGGGCTGAGCTGTCAACTGATCAGCACCTGGTGGTGAGTTGGATCCGCTTGCAGAGGAGGATGCCGGACAGACTTGGCAGACCCAAACGTATTGTGGGGGTCTGTTGGGAGCGTCTGGCTGAACCCTCTCTTAGGGAGGTCTTCAACTCCCACTTCCGGAAGAGTTTCAACAAGATTCTGAGGGAGGTTGGGGACATTGAGTCTGAGCGGACCATGTTCTCCTCCTCCACTGTTGATGCAGCTACCAGGAGCTGTGGCCGTAAGGTCTCTGGTGCCTGTCGTGGCGGCAATCCCCAAACCCAGTGGTGGTCACTGGAAGTAAGGGATGCTATCAAGCTGAAGAAAGAGTCCTATAGAGCCTGGTTGGCTCGTGGGACTCTGGAGGCAGCTGATGAGTACCGGCAGGCCAAGCGAGCTGTAGCCCGGGTGGTTGTGGAAGCAAAAACTCGGGTCTGGGAGGAGTTCGCGGAGGCCATGGAGAAGGACTATCGGTCAGCCTCTGGGAAATTCTGGCAGACCGTCCGGCGCCTCAGAAGGGGTAAGCAGCTCTCTGCCAGCACTGTGTACGGTGCTGGTGGAGAGTTGCTGACCTTGACTGGGGATATTGTTGGATATTGTTGGTTGAAGGGGTGTTACTTCCTCAAGTGGAGGAGTTTAAGTATCTCGGGGGTTTTGTTTACAAGTGAGGGAAGGATGGAGCGTGAGATTGACAGACGGATTGGTGCAGTGGCAGCAGCAATGCGGTCCATGTACAGGTCTGTTGTGGTGAAGAAGGAGCTGAGCCGAAAGGCGAAGCTCTCGATTTACCAGTCAATCTACGTTCCTACTCTTACTTATGGTCATGAGCTTTGGGTCATGACCGAAAGGACAAGATCCCGGATACAGGTGGCTGAAATGAGTTTTCTTCGCAAGGTGGCGGGGAGTTCCCTTAGAGATAGGGTAAGGAGCTCTGTCACCCGGGAGGAGCTCGGAGTAGAGCCGCTGCTCCTCCACATCAAAAGGGGCCAGTTGAGGTGGCTTGGGCATCTGTTTCGGATGCCTCCTGTATGTCTCCCAGGGGAGGTGTTCCGGGCATGCCCAACCAGGAAGAGACCCCGGGGAAGACCCAGGACATGCTGGAGGGACTATGTCTCTCGGCTGACCTGGGAACGCCTTGGAATTCCCCCAGAAGAGCTAGAGGAAGTGGCTAGGGAGAGGGAAGTCTGGGCATCGGAAAAGCGGGAGAGAATGAATGAGTGAATGAATGAATGAATGATATTAAGTTTACTATACTTTAAATCCAGCAATACTTTTGTAGGTTTTGTAGAAACTTTTCCCTAGTTCTGGAGAGAAATCATTATCACTTAAAGACTAATCTATTTGTTCTGCATGTTGTGCTTTTAGTGAGTTATTGTGACTCTCAGAGAGATGATCTTACCTCAGTGTCTCCAGTTTACAGTGAGGATTCTCCAGTACAGCAGAGAGACTCTTCACTCCTGAGTCTCCTAGTTTATTCTTGGACAGATCCAGTGTTTTCACAGTCAGATGCAGTTCTCTCAGACTGGAGGTTTCTGATCTGAGCGCTGAGTCCAGAGCTGACCAACTTTTCTCTCCAAGTGAATCACACCTGATACTGAAGGAAATAAAATAAACATAATGAACTCACACTAGTATAATAATGAACCTTCTCATTTTCATAAATGCTGAAAGTACAAACACCAGTTAGAAAACATGATTTAAGGGACACTGCAGACAACATCTAAAACTGAACCATCAATACATCTGTTGTAAACATCCTCAGGGCCGTTTCTTCCTGTAAGTGGAATAAGTGTTAGCTTAGGGCCCCTGGACCACCAGGAGACACCATGAGTTTACTATCATTTGGTGAGTAAATGATGGTGTGTAAAAACTAGGGGTGCTCTCTTCAGGATTTTTGGGGCCAATCACCGATCAATAGAAACTGTATCGTCCGATACTGATTGCAGGATCTATTTGAAGCCTTATTATGTAGCATTATTTATTAAACTATATTTAACAATAATGTAAATTAAGTATTGAAATTACGAGAAGAGGAACGTCTTGAATTGACAACTGTATTTATTGGCAAGCTAAAACTTAAAACATAGCAGCCTGTGCTTGGTCAGTAATTGGGAACAGCTAGGAGCTGGACAAATACAACTTTCCTGCAGATTATATAAAAATAAATAAAACAACAGACAGAACAAACAGAGTCTAACTAGACACTAACTGATGTTATGTGGTCCTTCATAAGGCTGTGGACATGTGTAAACACTGTTTGGTATAACTGCAGCAGGCATACATCCGTGAAATATTTTCACCCTGGCATAGTGTCCAAGTAGGACATGAGTCGCCGGAACCCTTCATCTTCCACAATAGACGGTGGCTGATGATCGAGGAATATGAATTCCATTATTTTGTCTGATATTTCTTTATGCTTCTTACTCTCCTTGCAGTAGGGTTGCTGTCTTTGAAACATCTCTGTTAGCGACAGCTGAGTGAGTGGTGCTTGAGTTGCTGAACTCTCCCGCTATCTCTTAGCCGCTAGCCAACTTTGAAAACTGCTCATATTCCTTTACGTGACTAACCTTCAAATGTCTGATGAGGTTCGTGGTGTTAAAATGCTTTGGGTGCTTCCTACCTGGTGGAATTTGCTTGTTACACAGGTTGCAGATTGCTAATGTATTGTCTTTTTCACACACTTCCTGTAATTGCCAGACCGGTGAAGCCATTTTAGCAGCGCAAAAAAAAAAAAGGTCTTGCGAGTTTTGTATTTTCTAGATCGGCCATTATAGAGACCGCCGATCAAACTTCCCAAAGCAATTATCGGCCGATTATGATTGGCAACCCCTAGTCAAACAACAAAGAAAAAACAGAAAACCCCAAAAGAACAGTAAAATAATTTACATTAATTAATTAGTTTTAGTCAATTTGTTCACTTTCTTGCTTCCACATGTTGATGTCATTAAAATGGGTAAAGTTAGTGGTTAACTACAGCTAACTAGCTAGTATCTAGAGTAGGGTTGCCCCCCATCCTGTATAATATGGGATTGTCTCGTATTAAAATAAAACACTGTGTCTCTTACTGAGTTAATATGGGATATGATTTGTCCTGTATTCTCATACACATTATTTCATACACACACTTCACAGTGGTGAGAAAAACATAATGGTGAATAAAATTAAACCAGTTTCACAAGAAATAGCGTGTACACGTGCTGCATGAGCTCACATTTCAACATCTCAACGTTGAGTAGTTTTATGAATTAAATCTAAATGTTTCAATCGTTACATATTGTATTCACTGTGTATTTAAATTAAAACTGTATGGTACGAGATCTCCGATTCACTCAGTCACATGTTCACCACATGAACTGTGAATGAGCTAGTCACATATTAGCATTGGGTTAGCAACTTCAGCAGCAGCAACTTAGTGGTAACTCTCACATTAAACTTTACAAAACGCAACACTGATATTCTACTTCTTATTTATTTCCTGTGTCTTCCCTTCCCTTCCTGTGTTCATAAGCTTTGCCATCTTTTCTTAATTATCTTTTTAATTAACCCCTTCATTTCAGCTTTCCCCAGAGGGACACTGACATTTATTCTTGAAGTTTTTTACCAACTCATCCTCTATTTCATTTCCCATAATCCCCACATGGGCAGGAATCCACAAAAAGAAAACTTGAGAGAAAAAAAAAGGGTCTGGAGTGTTTCTATTAGAATATTTCTAATCACTTCATAGCATATTTCCTCCTTTCCTGGGAAAGTGTGTCTCAGTCCCACTAACACTTGCTTCAATTCAAATAGAGAAAATACTGCATCTGTTGTGGAAAAAACCTTCTTTTCTCCTCAAACTTCCTGGTTCTCTGCCAAACACTGCTCTCTGTGCCTTCTCATTTCATTTGATATATATTTCCATTACTGTGTACTTTACTAAATGTTTTAGCTAATTCTTCTGCTTTTTCACTATTAGATAGAAATTGCATACCATCATTAATTAATACAGGAAGGTTATTACACATATGGACTCCACCCATTTTCTTAAACCTTTCCCCATAATTCACTTCTGTCTACCTTTTCTCCTACAGTACCTATAATTTCTTTTATCATCTTTTATCACTTTTCGTACCTCAGCCTGTCCTCTATTTAATAAAACCTACAAATGTTTTTCTTACTTTTTTTGATTCACGGTTTCTTTCTCTTATTACTACAGTACATTCTTCTGTCCACCATGGGACTGCTTTCTTCTTATAATTTCCTGTATTTTTCCAGTAATCTTCTGCAGTATTAATAACAACTCCACATATTTTATCAAGTTCCTTAATGTCTACATTCACTTAACACTTCACTCTTTCCCTTAAAATCATTCCAATCTGCTGTTTTGAACTTCCCCCAGGTATAAATTCTCTATTTGCTATAGCTACTTCAACCCCTAATTTACATATAATAAAGTGATCACTTCCCATTGTTAGATCTAAAACTGATTTCTTTCCCGTTATCAAATCCATTCTTGGTCCATGACTGACACATATTAAGTTCTCCAAATCTAGAAACTCTTCCACAACTTTCCCATTTTGTTCTGTCCATTTTCTCATTATTTCTAACATGTTTCAGTCTTTTAACATCCAGTACTGATGCCCCAGACATATTTCTTTGTATATCCTCAGTTGTTAAATCTGTAGGCACTCCTGTAATGACTCCTCTCACCCAATTCCTTTCTTCCATTATCATTCATACTACTTTTTACCCATTAAAGATTTTAGACCAGCTGATCTTATGTGCTGTTTATTGTCTGATTGAAGATCAGTAATTTCTATCTTGTACAATCTTAGTGCTTTTTATTCTACCTACTGCTTCCTGCAATGCCTTTGTTACTTTGATTGGGTTTAGTGTATTCATTGATTCATTCAGAAACTTCCCTTTAATTGTTCTTGTCCCCTTTCACTATCCGATTCAGATATTTGACTTCCAGCTTTCTTCATTTTCCTATTTTTCACTACAGTCCAGTTACAAATCTACCCCTTCATAAACCCCACAAAACAGCCTTTCTTCCACTTCTGAATTGCTACCAGAAGCAGCATCATTACCTTCCATCTCAGTCACACCCCAGTGTTAGCAACCGGCTACCTTTTATTTTAGAATCTTCTATAAAGGTTTATCCTCCTCATGACAGATGGACTACTTCCTGAGATTCTGGAAGTGTCATGACTTTAACAAATAATTGATTACTTTCCTAATTACTATAGGAAAAATTTGACAAAATGAATTAACTTTGAAAACAAGACTTATTTCTAGTTAATCTGTTGTCCATTAGCTTTAAGGTTTTACTTCCTCTTGGTGCAGTTATTCATAAACATGGTATTAGCTTCCACTGTTATGCCGATGACACACAGCTATATGTTTCAGCTAAGTCAGATGAGAGACACCAGCTTATTAAGATAGAAGAATGTGTAAAGGACATTGGATGGTCACTAACTTCCTCCTGCTTAACTCTGACAGACAGAGGAGCTTATAGTAGGACCACATGCAGCTAGAAGTAAGCTTTCTGATTACAGAGTAATGGTGGATGGTCTTTCTGTTTCATCTTGTCCAGCAGTAAAAGATCTTGGTGTGATTCTTGACTCTGGTCTTTAATTTGAAGCTCATGTAGATAATATCACTAGGGTAGCCTTCTTTCATCTCAGAAATATTGCCAAGACAAGAAATATGATGTCACTTCATGATGCAGAAAAACTAGTTCATGCTTTTGTTAGCTCTAGGTTGGATTATTGTAATGCCTTACTGTCTGGATGTTCCAGTAGGAGCATGAACAAGCTCCAGTTAGTCCAGAACACAGCAGCTAGAGTCCTAACTAGAACCAGAAGATATGAACACATCACTCCTATCTTAGCCACACTACATTGGCTCCCAGTCATATATCATTGATTATAAAATACTATTACTGACCTAGAAAGAACTGAATGGTCTCGTGCCACAGTACCTGAGTGATCTTTTGGTTATTTATGATCTGCCACGCCTACTCCGATCAAAAGTTGCATGCTTTTTGCAAGCTTTTCCTTACAAAGCCCCACAGTTATGGAACAGAGTTCCAATTAGTGTTAAGGATTCAGACACAGTCTCAATGTTTAAATCTAGGCTGAAGACACATTTGTTTAGTCAAGCTTAATATGAAATTTTTAGGCAAAGGAGCAGATCTGGAAGGTTCATGGGAATAGAGTGTTTGATGAACTGGGATGATTGGATTATGTCTAAACACACACACACACACACAAGCATACATAATATTCTCTCTCTCTCTCTCTCTCTCTCTCTCTCTCTATCTATCTATCTATCTATCTACACATATCTAGAGATACTGTATATGGGACTGCTGTGTTATAGAACTAACTGGAGACTATGGTTCTGGCTTTGAACTGCTGTTGTCAGTCTTGTTGCTGTTGAACATTTGACGGTCTATAATGAATTCTGATATTACGTTAATTTAGAAGTTGCTTAAAAGCTCATGGTTACACAACATGACTGTATACAGATGTAGAAAAGATATTACTTATAATCCCACTCTCAGTGTTCATAATGATTTATAATCCCACTCTCCAGGTTTATAATGATTTATAATCACACTCTCAGTATTTAAAATGATTTATAATCCCACTCTCTGTGTTTATAATGATTTATAATCCCACTCTCTGGTGTTTATAATGATTTATAATCTCACTCTCCATGTTTATAATGATTTATAATCCCGCTCTCTGGTGTTAATAATGATTTATAATCCCACTTTCCGTGTTTGTAATGATTTATAATCCCACTCTCTGGTGTTTATAATGATTTATAATCCCACTCTCAGTGTTTATAGTGATTTATAATCTCACTCTCCATGTTTATAATGATTTATAATCTTACTCTCTGGTGTTTATAATGATTTATAATCCCACTCTCAGTGTTCATAATGATTTATAATCCCACTCTCTGGTGTTTATAATGATTTATAATCCCACTCTCTGGTGTTTATAATGATTTATAATCCCACTCTCAGTGTTTATAATGATTTATAATCCCACTCTCAGTGTTCATAATGATTTATAATCCAACTCTCTGGTGTTTATAATGATTTATAATCCCACTCTCAGTGTTTATAATGATTTATAATCCAACTCTTTGGTGTTTATAATGATTTATAATCCCACTCTCTGTGTTTATAATGATTTATAATCTCACTCTCAGTGTTCATAATGATTTATAATCCCACTCTCTGGTGTTTATAATGATTTATAATCCCACTCTCTGGTGTTTATAATGATTTATAATCCCACTCTCAGTGTTCATAATGATTTATAATCCAACTCTCTGGTGTTTATAATGATTTATAATCCCACTCTCTGTGTTTATAATGATTTATAATCCCGCTCTCTGGTGTTTATAATGATTTATAATCCCACTCTCTGTGTTTATAATGATTTATAATCTCACTCTCCATGTTTATAATGATTTATAATCCTACTCTCAGTGTTTATAATGATTTATAATCCCACTCTCCATGTTTATAATGATTTATAATCCCGCTCTCTGGTGTTTATAATGATTTATAATCTCACTCTCCATGTTTATGATGATTTATAATCTCACTCTCCATGTTTATAATGATTTATAATCCTGCTCTCTGGTGTTTATAATGATTTATAATCCCACTCTCAGTGTTTATAATGATTTATAATCTCACTCTCCATGTTTATAATGATTTATAATCTTACTCTCTGCTGTTTATAATGATTTATAATCTCACTCTCCATGTTTATAATGATTTATAATCCTACTCTCAGTGTTTATAATGATTTATAATCCCACTCTCCATGTTTATAATGATTTATAATCCCACTCTCCATGTTTATAATGATTTATAATCCTGCTCTCTGGTGTTTATAATGATTTATAATCTCACTCTCCATGTTTATAATGATTTATAATCCTGCTCTCTGGTGTTTATAATGATTTATAATCCCACTCTCAGTGTTTATAATGATTTATAATCTCACTCTCCATGTTTATGATGATTTATAATCTCACTCTCCATGTTTATAATGATTTATAATCCTGCTCTCTGGTGTTTATAATGATTTATAATCCCACTCTCAGTGTTTATAATGATTTATAATCTCGCTCTCTGGTGTTTATAATGATTTATAATCTTACTCTCTGCTGTTTATAATGATTTATAATCTCACTCTCCATGTTTATAATGATTTATAATCCTACTCTCAGTGTTTATAATGATTTATAATCCCACTCTCCATGTTTATAATGATTTATAATCCCGCTCTCTGGTGTTTATAATGATTTATAATCTCACTCTCCATGTTTATAATGATTTATAATCCTGCTCTCTGGTGTTTATAATGATTTATAATCCCACTCTCAGTGTTTATAATGATTTATAATCCAACTCTCTGGTGTTTATAATGATTTATAATCCCACTCTCAGTGTTTATAATGATTTATAATCTCACTCTCCATGTTTATAATGATTTATAATCTTACTCTCTGCTGTTTATAATGATTTATAATCTCACTCTCCATGTTTATAATGATTTATAATCTTACTCTCTGGTGTTTATAATGATTTATAATCCCACTCTCAGTGTTTATAATGATTTATAATCTCACTCTCCATGTTTATAATGATTTATAATCTTACTCTCTGCTGTTTATAATGATTTATAATCTCACTCTCCATGTTTATAATGATTTATAATCCTACTCTCAGTGTTTATAATGATTTATAATCCCACTCTCCATGTTTATAATGATTTATAATCCCGCTCTCTGGTGTTTATAATGATTTATAATCTCACTCTCCATGTTTATAATGATTTATAATCCTGCTCTCTGGTGTTTATAATGATTTATAATCCCACTCTCAGTGTTTATAATGATTTATAATCTCACTCTCCATGTTTATGATGATTTATAATCTCACTCTCCATGTTTATAATGATTTATAATCCTGCTCTCTGGTGTTTATAATGATTTATAATCCCACTCTCAGTGTTTATAATGATTTATAATCTCACTCTCCATGTTTATAATGATTTATAATCTTACTCTCTGGTGTTTATAATGATTTATAATCCCACTCTCAGTGTTCATAATGATTTATAATGCCACTCTCAGTGTCCATAATGATTTATAATGCCACTCTCCATGTTTATAATGATTTATAATCCCACTCTCCATGTTTATAATGATTTATAATCCCACTCTCCATGTTTATAATGATTTATAATCCCACTCTCCATGTTTATAATGATTTATAATCCCACTCTCAGTGTTTATAATGATTTATAATCCCACTCTCCATGTTTATAATGATTTATAATCTCACTTTCCATGTTTATAATGATTTATTATCCCACACTATGGTGTTGATAATGATTTATAATCCCACTCTCAGTGTTTATAATGATTTATAATCCCATTACCAGTGTTTATAATGATTTATAATCACATTCTCTGTGATTATAATGATTTATAATCTCACACTCTCCAGGTTTATAATGATTTATAATCCCACTCTCAGTGTTTATAATGATTTATAATCCCACTACCAGTGTTTATAATTATTTATAATCCCACTACCAGTGTTCATAATGATTTATAATCCTACTCTCAGTGTTTATAATGATTTATGATCCCACTCTCCAGGTTTATAATGATTTATAATCCTACTCTCAGTGTTTATAATGATTTATGATCCCACTCTCCATGTTTATAATGATTTATAATCCCACTCTCAGTGTTTATAATGATTTATAATCCCACTCTCAGTGTTCATAATGATTTATAATCCCACTCTCAGTGTTTATAGTGATTTATAATCTCACTCTCAGTGTTTATAATGATTTATAATCCCACTCTCAGTGTTTATAATGATTTATAATCCCACTCTCAGTGTTTATAATGATTTATAATCCCACTCTCAGTGTTTATAGTGATTTATAATCCCACTATCTGGTGTCACCCAGATGAGGATGAGGTTCCCTTTAGAGTCTGGTTCCTCTCAATGTTTATTCCATTGTATTTTTTGATGGAGAAGTATAGGGATGGTCAGAGAGAGCTGCACTGTGTGTTTGTAGACTTGGAGAAAGCGTATGACAGGGTGCCAAGAGAAGAGCTGTGGTACTGTATGAGGAAGTCAGGAGTAGCAGAGAAGTATGTCAGAGTGGTGCAGGACATGTATGAGAGGAGCAGGACAGTGGTGAGGTGTGCTGTAGGGCAGACAGAGGAGATGGAGTGAGAGGAGGTGATTCAGAGGAGATTCAAAGTGGAGATGGGACTGCATCAGGGATTGATGTTTACACTGGAGAGAAGAGGAATGGAGGTGGAGGTTTGCGCTGGAGAGAAGAGGAATGGAGGTGGAGGTTTGTGCTGGAGAGAAGAGGAATGGAGGAGGAGGTTTGCGCTGGAGAGAAGAGGAATGGAGGTGGAGGTTTGTGCTGGAGAGAAGAGGAATGGAGGTGGAGGTTTGCGCTGGAGAGAAGAGGAATGGAGGTGGAGGTTTGTGCTGGAGAGAAGAGGAATGGAGGTGGAGGTTTGTGCTGGAGAGAAGAGGAATGGAGGTGGAGGTTTGCGCTGGAGAGAAGAGGAATGGAGGTGGAGGTTTACACTGGAGAGAAGAGGAATGGAGGTGGAGGTTTGCGCTGGAGAGAAGAAGAATGGAGGTGGAGGTTTGTGCTGGAGAGAAGAGGAATGGAGGTGGAGGTTTGCGCTGGAGAGAAGAGGAATGAAAGTCAGTCGTAGTAAGACTGAGTACATGTGTGTGAATGAAAGGGAAGGAAGTGGAACAGTAAGATTACAGGGTGAAGAGGTGAAGAAGGTTCAGGAGTTTAAGTACTTGGGGTCAACAGTCCAGAGTAATGGAGAGTGTGGGAAAGAGGTAAAGAAGCGAGTGCAGGCAGGTTGGAATGGGTGGAGAAAGGTGTCGGGAGTTCTGTGTGATAGAAGAATATCAGTGAGAATAAGGGGAAGGTGTACAAGACAGTGGTGAGACCGGCCATGCTGTATGGTTTAGAGACAGTATCACTGAGGAAGAGACAGGAGTCAGAGCTGGAGGTAGCAGAGCTGAAGATGTTGAGGTTCTCTTTGGGTTGGACAGGATTAGGAAGGAGTACATCAGAGGGACAGCTCATGTTGGACGTTTGGGGGACAGAGTTAGGGAGGACAGATTAAGATGGTTTGGACATGTCCAGAGGAGGGAGAGTGAGTATATTGGTAGGAGAATGTTGGACATGGAGATGCCAGGAAGGAGGCAAAGAGGAAGGCTAAAGAGGAGGTATATGGATGTAATAAATATGGATATGAAGCTAGTGGGTGTAAGTGTAGAGGATGCAGAAGATAGGGATAGGTGGAGAGAGATGATTCACTGTGGAGACCCCTGAAGGGAAAAGACGAAAGAAGAACCCTAGACTGGGTCATAACAATGGTGAAAAATAATCATGAGCCAGGAGCTCTGCTGAAATTCCACCTGGGTCGTGTAGGAAGACTCACCACCTCAGTCTTCCTACACACACACACAGACACACACACACACACACACACACACACACAGACACACACACACACACACAGACACACACACACACACACAGACACACACAGACACACAGCTCTACAGCTACATTAAAGGACAAACAACATACTACAGTCCAGTCTGGTTTTCCCTTTTTGTGTGTTACACTTCCCCGTGTGTGGTCATAAAAATCATAAAATATCAACAACAACATTACTATTATTATAAAAATATAAATAAAAATGTTTCCTCTAACAAGTATAAGGCTTTTCAAAAGTCAGCTTTCTATGAAAGGCCATTTCCACCTCACAACTAAAACCTAATAATAAATTAAAATTGTTTTGGGATTAAAATTTTGCATAATTGCAATTAACATGGTTCTGTCTGTCTGGTGGAATGTCCACATGTTTAATAGCTGACCTTCAGACATTTTTATTTTCTATTTTATCAATTTACATTTTCTGTATCACTTTCAGGTCAAAACATCCCAAAGTTCATATTACTCAGAGTGTTTTCAGTTTCTCTCTTTCTAACACTGTAACAGTAGAACAGTTTTATTCAGCTTTACTTACATTGCTTTTCTGGAGGCTGTGATCACAGGCATCATCTTCACAACAACAGTTTCTGTTATCTTATCTGTACTGATATATTTACTCAGGTCAAACTCTTCCAGCTCCTGTGCTGAGGTCAGTAACACAAACACCAGAGCAGACCACTGTGAAGAAGAGAGTTCACTTTGTTTTCCAGATTTCAGGTAGTGCTGGATTTCCTCCACTAGAGAATTATCACCCAGTTCATTCAGACAGTGGAACAGATTGATGGATTTCTCTGTAGGAAGATCTTCATTAATTTTCTTCTTAATGTACTGAACTGTTTCCTCTATGCTCTGGGAGCTACTTCCTGTCTGTGTTACTAAAGAATGTAAGAGTTTCTGATTGGACTCCAGTGAGAGACCCAGAAGAAAGCGAAGGAAAAGATCCAGATGTCCAGTCTGACTTTCTAAAGCCTGAGCTATAGCACTCTTGTGTACATCTGAGATTGCAGTTTTTTTCATCCACTGTTTAGAGACCTGATTCTGTTTAAGAACATTTCTTTTTTTAATCCTGAATATCAAGTGTACATACAGAGCTGCGAGGTGCTCCTGAACGCTCAGATGAACAAAGCAGTACACTTTACTCTGGTGAAGCCCAAACTCCTCTCTGAAGATCTGTGTACACACACCTGAGTACACTGCTGCTTCTGTCACATCAATGCCACACTCTCTCAGGTCTTCCTCATAGAAGATCAGGTTCCCTTTCTTCAGCTGCTGAATAGCCAGTTGTCCCAGTTTAAGAAGCATTTCTTCATCACTCTCCTGCTTCTTTGTGTATTTTTCTCTTATGATGTTTGTCTGAATGATGAGGAAGTGTGTGTACATTTGAGTCAGAGTCTTGGGGATCTCTCCACTCTCTGCTTCACCCAACATTCTCTCTAGAACAGTGGCTGAAATCCAGCAGAAGATTGGGATGTGGCACATGATGTAGAGGCTTCTTAATGACTTCAGGTGTGTGATGATGTTATTGGCCAGGCTCTGATCACTGATCCTCTTCCTGAAGAACTCCTCCTTCTGTGGGTCATTGAACCCTCGTACCTCTGTGACTCGATGCACACACTCAGAGGGGATTTGATCAGCTGCTGCTGGTCGGGAGGTGATCCAGATGAGAGCAGAGGGAAGCAGATTCCCTTTAATCAGGTTTATCAGCAGCACCGGCACTGATGCTGATTCAGTTACATCACACACTCTCACTGTGTTCTGGAAATCTAGAGGAAAACGACACTCATCCAATCCGTCAAAAATGAACAGAACCTTTTCCAAACTGGACATTTCTGTTTCTTTTGTTTCCTTAAAACAGACCTGAAGGAGCTCCATCAGACTCAGTTTCTGGTCCTTCATTAAATTCAGCTCTCTGAAAGGAAGTGGAAATATGAGGTAGATGTCCTGATTTTCTTTCCCTTCAGCCCAGTCCAGAATGAACTTCTGCACAGAGACTGTTTTTCCGATGCCAGCGACTCCCTTTGTCAGAACAGTTCTGATGGGTTCATCTTGTTCAGATAAAGGCTTAAGGATGTCGTTGCATTTGATTGGTGTTTCCTCTATTGTTGTTCTCCTGGATGCTGCCTCGATCTGTCTCACCTCATGTTCATTATTGACTTCTCCACTGTCTCCCTCTGTGATGTAGAGCTCTGTGTAGATCTCATTCAGGAGGGTTTGGGTTCCCAGGTTTATTATCACTCCATTCAAACACTGAAACTTCTCCATCAGATTTAATTTGAACTTTTTCTGGAGTTCATTTACAGCCACAGATTCTGGGTCATGCCTGTGATATGGTGAAGCAGGAAGATGTGGTGAGACATGGGCTTCAATTATTAGACTTTAAGATCACTTTTTTCTGACTGGTTACCACAGATAGTTCTTTATAATGTTCTCACTATGTGTTTACTTTCATCTACTGTATGTTTTCTATAATCTAATCACTCTGTAGTTAATAACAGCAGAGAGGTTTATAATACCAGTGTGTCAGAGTCACAGTCATGTTGGTTTGATCTTACCCTGTATCTGTGGTGATCATTTCTCTTCTGTCTCCTGCCTTCTGTAGAACACTGGGAACAAAAAGTGGAGTTTATCAGTTTCATCACTTGAAACTGGAAAAAAAACCTGGTCCTATTTTAATTCTAGTTATTCTAGGTTTATTTCTGTGTCTCTGTTAAGGATGTGACTGAATACAGCACTCTGAATGAACAGGTAATGTGTTCTAAACAGATACAAATACAGATACAGTTTTTAAGAAATCTTGTCAGAAAGGTTCACAGGTATAAAATCCCTAACTATAGCCAGTATAATACTACAGCCTGGATGTGACACCAGTCCATCAAACATAGGGGCAATTTATGTTCACCAATCCACCTACTGGCATGTGTTTGGGAGGTGGGAGGAAACCAGAGAACCTGAAGGAAACCTACATGGACATGGGGAGAACATGTGAAACTCCACACAGACAGACACTGGAGACCCTGGAGCTGTGAGGCAGCAACTTGTATTTCATCAAAATAATAAAAACAATAAAATTGTAATAATAACTCAATAATAAAAACACATTTCTGTCAGTCTGCAGATACTTTCATTATCTTTCTGTATGACTTCTGAAATTTTCATTCACTGCTTTTCCCTGTCTCAGTATTAAGTCTCAGATTAAAGTATTAAGTATTTACAATATTTACACAACATTTACACTCCCACTGAAATTTACACTACATATATTTCTATATTAATTGAAAGTATCAACACTAAAACTTATACTGTATAATATAAATATCAAAAATATTAAAAGTGCTGCTAATGACTGTGTAGTGTGGCCTTTAAAGGGGAACTTCAGACAAAATCTAAAACTGAACCACTGAGTGTTTTAAACATCCTGCTCATGTCTTACAGTGATCACACAGCAGCTCTGTAGATTTACTGACTGAATTCTGGTGTAACTCTAGAAGATTGGTATCCTGTCAAGCTCCGTCAAGCTGACCTACAATTTCGCTAAGTTTTCTAGATTTCTATCCTAGATCATAACTTTTAATAACATCTTCATTAGCTGATAGTGTCACATAACATTCTCCTCCAAACGCTTTTTAAATCACTAGTTTTATTTGTTTTCCTGAACACCTGCTTACAGCTGGTTAGCCCACTAGCATGCTAACCCGTTAGCCCGGCTATTAGCACGCTAACCCACTAGCCCGGCTATCTCGACTCTGTTTAGATCTTACATTTTTCACCAATTATCTCTGTTATTCTACTTCATTTTAACACTATGTCGGTTGTGGGTTTGCCTTTGAGTGCAGGTGAGGATTCCTTCGAGCTGCACTCGGTGGATGTGGAGCTGGAAGCCGTGGAGAAGCAGAGCTGTGACCTTCAGGTGAAGCTAGCCCAGCTGCGACAGTGGAGAGCCACGCTGGAATCATCCCGGGCTGACGCACACCTGTCTCAGGTAAATCCACGGCGTGATATGATCACTTCCACAACCTCAACACCGCGTGTTTCTCTGCCCAGGCCCAGCGCAGCTAGGAGGCAGCCCGCCCAGGTTTCATTCACTCCGGTGCCGGGGTACCATGGAGCCTGGATGCAGCAGCAGCGGAAGACATGCCCCTGCCTCACCCGAAGACCTCTCCCCCTCCACCGCCACCCATCTTCGAGATCTCGACGTGCAACTGCTTCACTCCCCTTCGCGAGACAGCGCGCGACACGGTGATCATCGGAGACTCCATCGTCCGGCACGTCCGTGCTACCGCGGCTAAAGGTAAGGTGCACACTTGTTGCTTTCCTAGTGCTCGTGTTCTTGATGTCACTGCACAGGTACCCGCGATCATCACCAAGAACATCGGAGCTGTGGTCTTCCATGCTGGCACAAACAACATCAGGCTGAGGCAGACGGAGATCCTGAAGAAGGACTTCAGGAACCTGATGGAGAAGGTTCGCACCACATCGCTCCCGATGAGGATCATCATGTCAGGACCACTTCCCACGTTCCAGCAAGGAATCGAAAGGTTCATTAGGCTATTTGCATTTAATGAATGGTTACAGTCTTGGTGTCAAGAAAAGAATATACCATTTGTTGATAATTGGAATGTTTTCTGGGAGCGTCCTAGGTTATGATGGCCTGCACCCAAGCAGAGCTGGAGCAGCAGTCCTCTTGGACAACATCTCCAGGACACTGCGCACCATCTGACTTGTAAGTCATTCCTCAGATTACATCTATAATAGCTACTGTTCAACTCACCAGACTAATACATGTTCACACATAGCTCGTCATATAGAAACTGTGTCTGTCCCCCAATTAGTGAGATTAAAGGATAAATTCGTTAATAACGCTCGAGATAATCTAATCACAATTAATCCTGAAAAAGGCCAAATAGGTAAAGAAAAACAATTCTTTAAGTTTGGGCTTCTCAACATTAGATCCCTTGCACCGAAAGCACTTATTATTAATGAAATTATCTCAGATTATAGTTTCGACGCACTCTGTCTCACTGAAACCTGGCTTAGACCAAATGAATACATTGGCCTAAATGAGTCTACTCCATTTGTTTTGACAAAGTGTTAATTGTAGGAGACTTTAATATTCATGTAGACGATGCTAACGATGCGTTAGGACTCGCGTTTATAGATTTACAAAATTCCTTTGGGGTTAAACAAAACATTAATAGACCAACTCATCGTTTTAATCATACACTAGACTTAGTTATATCACATGGGACTGATGTTTCCGATATAACCGTTCTACCTCAAAGCGATGACATCACAGACCATCATCTCTTAGTGTACACTCTACCTGTAGAACATATTAGACACGTTTCTCCATGTTATAAACTTGGTAGAACTATAACTCCAACCACCAAAGACAGATTTACAAACAATCTGCCAGATCTGTCTCAACTTCTTACTAGACCCCAAAATGCAGATGCACTAGATGAAGTAACCAACAGCATAGGCAATATTTTTACCAGCACACTAGACACTGTTGCCCCCATCCGACTAAAAAAGGTCAGAGATAAAACACCTGCACCATGGTACAATAGTCATACTCACGCCCTCAAGAGAGCAACCCGTAACCTCGAGCGAAAGTGGAGAAAAACCAAATTAGAAGTTTTTAGAATTGCATTTAAAGACAGTCTGTCCAACTATAAACAGGCTCTAAAAGCTGCTAGGGCTGAGCATCTGAGCAATCTGATAGAAATAAACCAGAACAATCCCAGATTTTTATTTAGTACAGTGGCTAAACTAACAAAGCAAGAGAGTATTTCAGCACAGTTTAGTAGTGAGGACTTTATGAATTTCTTCACTAAAAAAATTGATAGTATCAGGAACAAAATATTGGATGTTCAACCTCTGACAGCATCCGGTGATCCAGACCAGCCTAAAGCTCCACATCTATAGATACAATGCTTTACCAGTATAGGGCAGGAAGAGTTAGCTAAACTTATCACCACGGCTAAACCAACAACGTGTTTGCTAGATCCAATCCCAACTAGATTGCTGAAAGAAGTGATACATGCAGCTGGAGAGCCTCTTCTTAATATTATTAACTCTTCCTTATATCTAGGTCATGTCCCAAAATCTCTTAAGTTAGCAGTTATTAAGCCTCTTCTTAAGAAACTGAAACTGGATGAAATATCAAATTACAGACCGATTTCAAACATTCCCTTTATATCTAAAACATTAGAAAAAGTGGTGTCAGCTCAATTATGCTCCTTCCTACAGGAAAACAATATCCTTGAAGAATTTCAGTCGGGTTTTAGGCCCCATCATAGTACAGAAACCACAATAGTTAAAATCACAATTGACTTGCTTTTAGCTTCGGACCAAGGCTGCATCTTGATTTTAGTCTTGCTTGATCTTAGTGCTGCATTCGACACTATAGATCATAATATTCTCATAGATCGCTTACAAAATCACACAAGTATGCAGGGACAGGAATTAAAATGGTTTAGATCCTACCTGTCTGATGGATACCACTTTGTAGATTTAAATGGAGAACTGTCCAGTGTAGTGCCAGTGAAATACGGGGTCCTGCAAGGGTCAGTTTTAGGACCTCTGCTTTTCTTGGTATACATGCTTCCATTGGGTAACATCATTAGAAGGCATGGGATTAGTTTCCATTGTTATGCCGATGATACCCAGTTATATATTTCATCAAAACCAGATGAAATATCCAGTTTGTCTAGACTTATTAAATTCTGATAAGACAGAGATATTACTTATTGGTCCAAAAACCAGTACACAGAAGCTCTCGCAATTCAGCTGTTCCATTGTTTCCCTTCTTCTACCCATCCCGAGGCATACAGAGACCAGCTCCAGCCAGGTTCTGCTTGTGAGGATTGGGATATTCAAGCAGCGCTGTGGACAACAACCTCCTTATTGATTTACATAACATTCTACACATGCTGTATCGACATCACACAACTGACTACACATAAATGCACAATATAATTACACTCTCCACTGTCACCCAAATGAGGATGGGTTCCCTTTTGAGTCTGGTTCCTCTCAAGGTTTGTTCCTCTTACCATCTAAGGGAGTTTTTCCTTGTCACAGTCGCCTCAGTCACCTCAGGCTTGCTTACTTGGGATAACATCTAGGACTGTTTGTCTGTTTATATGTTTGTTGTTTTCTATGTCATTTTTCATGTAAAGCTGCTTTGAGACAATGATCTTTGTTTAAAGCGCTACACAAATAAATTGAATTGAATTGAATTGAAAAAATCCTGTCACTAGATAAATGATGCTATGCGGTGGTCTAGCCTGCAATGACCCCAAATATATTTGGACACTTAAGCCATTACAAACACATGAATCTCACTGCATTACAAAACAACATGTGAAACCAAGTGACATTTATTTTAAAGACACCATTAGCACACTTTCCAAGTAAAACATTCAGCAAAAACTTTTAGACATTAAATAAGACAAAAATGTTTTTAGACTCTTAATAGTGGCTTTATTAAGGTCACAGTTACAGTGTTTTAGTATGTATTTTGTTATTCTGTTTATCTAGTTAAATTTCTCTTTAAGTGTGACTTTAGCAGTGACATTAACAGTGAGGAGACGTTACCTGTGTAGAAGTGAGGAGTCTCCATCTTTAAATGCCAGAGGAGGATTCATAGACTGATCACTCTTCATGGAGATACAGCTGGGTGCTGATGATTCTGATCTCTTTCCCTGGAGTTTACTGTACAACATTATAGACAGTACTTTACTCATTTATATACATTCCTTACTGTTTTAACTTCTTAATTTAATGGTGATTTTTTAAATTAATTTTTAATTAAACTTTCCTTACAGTAAACAGAATACATTTTATTGTTAAGTAGTGACTGTTAGATTTTTATTAATATTAAAACCTTTGGTTAAATTCTTTCATATGTATCCCTAGATGCTCAAAAGGCTTTTGATCAATAGAATTGGCCATATATGCTCAAGTCTCTGCTGTGTTTTGGCGTTGGTAAACATTTATCTCTTGGGTAAAAATCATCTATAACAGTCCATTGTGCTCGATTTTTAGCAATGGCGACAAGTCTGCTTTATTACCCCTATATCGTTCGGTTCAACAAGGCTGCCCTCTTTCACCCACTCATTTTGCTATTGCACTGGAGCCGCTTGCTTTAAAAATCAGAGATCACCCTAATATCGAAGGCCTAACAGTGGGAGGTATTGAAATTCTCATTAGCCTATACACTGATGATATACTGTTATATCTGCAAAATGTAGAAGAATCTGTTCCTATTTTGTTGGAATTAATCAATTCCTTTGGTAGATTGTCAGGTTACACCATCAATTGGACAAAAAGTGATTTCATGCCACTGTCAGGTATCTATAGCCCAG
Organism: Hemibagrus wyckioides; assembly: GCF_019097595.1. NCBI lineage: Eukaryota > Metazoa > Chordata > Actinopteri > Siluriformes > Bagridae > Hemibagrus > Hemibagrus wyckioides. Next base: position 4,219,523 of record NC_080728.1, read on the forward strand.
GTTTCTTAAAACATACATCATTTAGGATAGTTCAATCTCAAGAATCTCAAGAAGCTTTTATTGTCATTTCAACCACATATAGCTGGCGCAGTACATAGTGAAATGAAACAACGTTTCTCCAGGACCTGGTGCTACATAAACATACAACTACTAGTACAATACAATACAACAAACAACACCACAGAGCTAGGACAGAAGTTTGTCTTAGCCACGTAAAGTGCACAGTGTGCAGCTAGGTGCAAACAGAGCATAGACAAGACAGTGCAAAAAAAACAATAAATACAATAAAGACAACACAAAAGAACACAGGACACTTAGTGCTGAAAGGAAATAAAAGAACGTGTACTGGAATGTAAGTGAAATAAAATAGATAAAGTGAAATGATGTAGAAAAAAAGTATTGTGCAAAAATATTGTGCAAAAATACACAGCAGCAGTTGAGGTAGTGCAAATAGAATAAACATAAATATAACTATAGCAGCGGATGACAGGTAGAGGTAGTGCAGTAAGTAATGAACAGTATAAATTATGTGTGTGTGTGTTTGTGTCCACACAGTCAAGAGAGAGTGTGTGTATCAGTGTGTGAGAGACAGAGAGTTAGTATACAGCTCAGTCCTGAGTGAGAGTGTGTGTGTGAGAGAGTGTAGAACAGTTCAGTCCTGAGTGAGAGTGTGTGTGTGTGAGAGAGTGTAGAACAGTTCAGTCCTGAGTGAGAGTGTGTGTGAGAGTGTAGAACAGTTCAGTCCCGGGTGTTGAGGAGCCTAATGGCTTGAGGAAAGAAACTGTTACACAGTCTGGTTGTGAGGGCCCGAATGCTCCGGTACCTCTTTCCAGATGGCAGGAGGGTGAAGAGTGTGTGTGAGGGGTGTGTGGGGTCAGCCACAATGCTGATGGCTTTGCGGATGCAGCGTGCGGTGTAAATGTCTGTGATAGAGGGGAGAGAGACTCCGATGATCTTCTCAGCTGTCCTCACTATCCGCTGAAGGGTCTTGCGATCTGAGACGGTGCAGTTCCCAAACCAGGCAGTGATGCAGCTGCTCAGGACGCTCTCGATGGTCCCTCTGTAGAACACAGACAGGATGGGGGGAGGGAGATGGGCTTTACTCAGCCTCCTCAGGAAGTAGAGGTGCTGCTGGGCTTTCTTGGTGATGGAGCTGGTGTTGAGTGACCAGGTGAAGTTCTCCGCCAGATGGACACCAAGGAATTTGATGCTCTTGACGATCTCCACAGAGGAGCCATCGATGGACAGCGGAGAATGGTCACACCGTGCTCTCCTGAAGTCAACAACCATCTCTTTGGTCTTATCGACGTTCAGGGAGAGGTTGTTGGCTCTGCACCAGGCTGTTAGATGTTGCACCTCCTCTCTGTATGCTGACTCGTCGTTCTTGCTGATGAGACCCACCACGGTCGTGTCATCAGCGAACTTGACGATGTGGTTGGAGCTGTGCATTGCTGCACAGTCGTGAGTCAGCAGAGTGAACAGCAATGGACTGAGCACACAGCCCTGAGGTGCTCCAGTGCTCAGTGTGGTGGTGCTGGAGATACTGCTCCCTATCCGGACTGACTGAGGTCTCCCAGTCAGGAAATCCAGGATCCAGTTGCAGAGAGAGGTGTTCAGGCCCAGGAGACTCAGCTTCTTAACCAGCTGCTGAGGGATGATTGTGTTGAATGCTGAACTGAAATCTATGAACAGCATTCGAACGTAGGAGTCTTTGCAGTCCAGGTGTGTGAGGGCCAGATGGAGGGTTGTGGTGATGGCGTCTTCCGTGGAACGGTTAGGACGATACGCAAACTGCAAAGGGTCCAGCAAGGGTGGTAGCTGTGACTTGATGTGCCTCATGACGAGCCTCTCGAAGCATTTCATCACGATTGGTGTGAGTGCAACGGGACGGTAGTCATTGAGGCAGGAAACCGTGGACTTCTTTGGCACAGGGACGATGGTCGTTGTCTTGAGGCACATAGGGATGATGGAGCTGCTCAGCGAGATGTTGAAGATGTCAGTGAAGACATCTGCTAGCTGCTCCGCACACTCCCTGAGAACTCTGCCAGGAATGTTGTCTGGTCCAGCGGACTTCCGTGGGTTAACTCTGTATAGAGTTCTCCTCACGTCAGCCGTGGTGAGACAAAGCACTGGGTCATTAGGAGGAGGGATGGTCTTCCTCGCTGTTGTGTTGTTCTGTGCCTCAAACCGAGCGTAGAAGTCGTTCAGCGCATCTGGAAGGGAGGCGTCACTGTCACAGGCAGGTGAAGTTGTCCTGTAGTTGGTGATCGCCTGAATGCCCTGCCACATGCGCCGGGAGTCTCTGCTGTTCTGGAAGTGGCCGTGGATTCTCTGGGCGTGTGCACACTTCGCCTCTTTGATGCCTCGGGACAGTTTGGCCCTTGCTGTTTTTAAGGCCGCCCTGTCCCCTGATCTGAAGGCAGAGTCTCTCGATTTCAGGAGAGCACGCACTTTCGCAGTCATCCACGGCTTCTGGTTGGAGCGTGTTGTGATGGTCTTGGAGACAGTCACGTCATCTATGCATTTCCCGATGTAGCTGGTCACTGATGCCGTGTATTCCTCCAAGTCAGTAGAGTCGCCGTTGGTTGCAGCCTCCCTAAACACGTCCCAGTCAGTGCACTCAAACAGTCCTGAAGAGCAGAGATGGCTCCTGCTGGCCAGGTCTTAACCTGTTTCAGAACCGGTTAGAGCGTCTGACGAGTGGTCTGTATGCTGGAATCAACATAACAGAGATGTGGTCTGAGTAGCCGAGGTGGGGGCGGGGCTCCGCACGATACGCGCTGGGAATGTTTGAATAAACAACATCCAGCATGTTCGCACCTCTCGTAGGAAAGTCCACATGCTGATGGAATTTAGGGAGCACTGTTCTGAGATTTGCATGATTGAAATCTCCGGCAATGATGAACAGTCCGTCGGGGTGAGCATTCTGCCGCTCGCTAATAGCTCCGTATAGCTCACACAGAGCCTCCTTAGCATTAGCGCTGGGGGGAATGTACACTCCGATAATGAGAGTAGTGGTGAATTCCCGGGGTAAATAAAAAGGTCTGCATCTAACAGTTACAAACTCCACTACCGATGAGCAGTAGTTAGACACAAGCACAGAGTCCTTACACCATTCCGTGTTGATGTAAACACACACGCCACCACCGCGAGTCTTACCGCACAGAGCTGCATTCCTGTCGGCACGAAACACGGTTAGTCCGGCTAGCTGAATGGCGGCGTCCGGGAACTCTGTCACTGAGACAGAAGTCGTAGCGTAGTCATAGCTCTCACTTCTACGCTGACAGCAGTAACCAGCTCTGAATTCAAAGCGGCATGTGATTCTTGTCCTATACAAGCTCAGCTACGCAGAATACTTGTCTCAAAATGGCCAAAGTGTTCAAAGGAATTGGATCAGGCTTTACAACCATATTTTCAAGTGCAGCATGAACTTTCACTCCAGGATGGTTGCGTGGTGCGTGGAACCACACGCCTCCTGGTCCCAGAATGTCTCCAGCCCAAGTTCATTGCGCTTGCACATGATACACATCAGGGCATTGTGAGGACAAAAAGGAGGCTGAGAGAGCTCTACTGGTGGCCTGGCATGGATAAACAAGTAGAAATGGCTGTAAAAACTTGTCACTTGTCAGCTACATGACAAATCAGCTGTCACACATACAACGCCACTCCAGCCTGTACCATACCCTACTGATGCCTGGGAGAAAGTGGCCATAGACATCGTGGGCCCTTTTGATGCAGTGCCTGCTGATTGTCGTTTTGTGGTCACTCTGCTGGACTATTACAGTAAGTGGCCTGAGATAGCATTTGTCTCACATCCTACCATGCATTCCATAGTGCGGTTCCTGTCTACAGTGTTTTGCAGGGAAGGGAACCCACGAGAGCTGATTTCTGATAACGGGGTACAGTTCACTTCACATGACTTCAAACTGTTCTTGCAAGACAGAGGAATCATACACATCATCTGTGTATTACCCAAGAGCAAACAGGGAAGTCGAACGGTTCAACTGTAGCTTAAAGGATAGTTTACAAACTGCATCGCTGGAAAGAAAAGGGTGGAAGGAGTTCACCAAAGACTTTCTGCAGGCGTACCGTGCAACGCCGCATGCCACAACACAGTGCACACCAACGGAACTCTTACATGGGAGAGCCATGTTAATCAAGCTTAACATCTCGGGTATGCACTTGCCAAAAAAAAAAGTAAGCAGTACAGTGACAGAAAACGCAGTGCGAAGCATGTTTCATTCCAATGTGGATCGTATATCCGTGTAAAGAAACCCAGAATTGTGGCAAAGGGCCAGTCTCAAAAATCAAATCTCAAATCTCAAATCAAATCTCAGGGTGGGCTTGGCCTTCCAGTGTTTAGACGGGACTATTGGGCTGCTAACGCAAGAGCATTAATGTATTGGAACACCTGCAGTACAATGGATCATACCCCTGATCCCCCTTTGTGTGTAAAAATGGAGGCTAACTCAGTGGGTGGCTCTTCCTTACAGGCCTTGCCTTGCTGTTTTCTATGCTGGGTAAACCGGCAAACCCCCATGTTAACCTGAGTTACATAACAAGAAACTCCATCAGAATTCTCAATCAAATTAAGAAGGTTCTCAATATACCTGAGACTTCTGTAAGAACCCCTATTTGTTTTAATCATTCCTTCCAGCCACCATGGTCAGACAAATGCTACAAGGCCTGGAGTAAGAGCGGACTAACAACCATTCAAGATTTTTATATGAATGGTAGATTTGCCTCCTTTGATCAGATTAAGGACAAATTCCAGCTTCCCAATTCACATTTTTTCCCGCTATTTACAAGTCAGGCATTATGTCAGAGATAAAATAAAAAACTTTGAAAATATGCCAATACAACATCCTTTTATTGATGTCTTGGTGCGTCTCCCTGACTCCAGACAGCTGGTCTCACTGTTTTCATCTGTCATGTTAAAACATCTACTGATCATCTGTGAAGGGCATGGAGTAGTGAGTTGGGCATTGACCTGTCTGAAACCTTGTGGACTGAAATCATGGCCAGAATACACTGTTGTTCTGTTAATAGTAGACACCATTTGATTCAGTTTAAAGTTGTACACCATCTTCACTATTGCAAATCCAAATTGCACAAGTTTTATCAGTCGGTTTCAGCTCAATGTGACAGGTGTAAAATTTCAGAGGGTACTTTGTCACACTCTTTCTGGCATTGTCATACACTTGCAGGATATTGGCCAGACATTTTTTCATGGTTTTCCAAAGCTTACGGCAAAGATATTAGTCCTCATGCTGAATTAGCAATCTTTGGTTGTTCAGAATCCACGCTTCATCTGCCTAAAGCCTTACAGATATCTCTGATGCTCGGTATGAACACTGCCAAGAAATTAATTTTAACAGACTGGAAATCTACTCCATCTTTTCAAAGGTGGATTTCGGAAATGGTGCATATTATCCGGATGGAAAAATTACGGAACACACGATCCAAATCCCTAGATAAATTCTCACCTATTTGGGGTCCGTTTCTCGCCTATCTGGACAATCCTAAAGACAGGATCGCTGTTCATATCTAAATGTTCATAGCCGACTGATGCATGTTGTACATTTATCATATTCCCCAGGCAGCTTGCTTATTTATTTATTTATTTATTTATTTATTTATTTATTTATTTATTTATTTATAATCTGTATTCCTGTTTTTTTTTATTTTTAAGAGTGTGTGCAATCGTTTAATTATGCTTTTTTAGTGTCTTATTTATTTATTTATTTATTATATTTATTTATTTATTTTTATTTATTTTTTTCTCTTCATGTGTTAAATGTATAGTCCTTATGTTTTCAAGTTGTTGGTTGTTATCAAAATGTAAATTTGATAAATATAATAATAATAAAAAAAATTCATATGTACTCAGTGAATAATTTAGATATGAATATTTAATGACTAGAACACAAGGATGTTGTAGGTTACCAGTTGTTTGATGGTGGGGAAACATTATCTGTGTCTAGATCAGGAGTCTCCATCTCTGAATATTAGTAAAGTTTGCACAAACACACAGCTGAGTCCTGAAGAGTCTGATCTCTTCTGCTGGAATGGATCACACTCCTAGAAAACACACAAACAAATGTGCAGTTAAACTTTCACACAATAGTTTTCACATCTTTATTCTTAAAGAAAAATGCTGCTCCTTTAGTTTAAAAAATGAATGATTGGCCTACACACAGGGTCTGACCTCTCACTTTCTCTTCACCAAGTCATTCATTTATTCATTTTCAGTCATTTATCCTGATCAGGGTCAAACCGGACAAACCTGTAAACAAACACACACACACACACAAACACACACACAAACACACACACAAACACACACACACTGTTGTCCAACAGATAAAGGAAACTACCCAGACACAATAACAGATGGGCAAGTAAAACGTTTTATTGTGTCCTAACTTAATGTTGCTTCAGCAGGGCGCTCCTTTTCTAAACTGAAGCTAATAAAAAATTATTTGCGGAGCACCATGGCGCAGAACAGATTGTCCGGACTTGCCATTCCGTCCATTGAAAATAACCGAAGCCGTGAACTGAACACCAAGGATATTGTGGATCAATCTGCCGAACGAAATTCAAATACAAAAAATCATCAAGGCAAATTAGTTGCCTCAAAGCTTAGTTTAGTCCATTTACTGTAACTACACACAGAGCACTGCGTTTCCCCACGGAGCATTATTACTGACACACAACACACTAAACTCGGGGAGAAAACAGCGAGGGGCGAGAAGATTCAGGCCAAAGAAAACGGCAGAAAGTTTTTAAAGTTTGGGATCATTTCAAACTAAAACAGACAGAAAACTCTGTACAGTGTGATTACTGTAAGACTGAACTGGTGTACCACAACACTACAAGATCCATACTTCAATATCTCATTCGAAAACACACAGTCCCCGCTTCAAGTCCACGGAGTCGACACAAGCTTCACACTTAGCTTAAATCAATATGATTGATAGTTGAAATTAAGGCCCGTAAAAATGTATGTCGAAAAGTATGTAGAGAGACATTTAAGAGGGTTTATTCTCCAAATAACTCCAATTTCATGTTACAGAAAAATGTGGTAAGAAATTTGATGTATATGGACTCTTGTTCTTGTTCCAAGTTTCCTTCCTGTCCACTAATTTTTGCCTCTTACAAAAGCCACAAAGTCTTCCAGGAGGACAGGAAAGGATTATGTCATGCTTCAGCTGTAGTTAGACTGAAACCTCAAAGTTAATTATTATTATTATTATTATTATTATTATTATTATTATTATTGCTAATATTTTGTTTTAGGTTGTACTATGTTTTCCTTTTTTGAAGTATTTAAGTTTCTTTTATTTATATATTTGTATTTGCATTCTGAATGTCAATTAAATGCATTAAATGGGTTTAGATTTTTTTTCATTTTTCTAAATAAGAAACAACTTAGTTGTTCATTTTAAGAGACCTGTCTCTTGCATATTTAGTATTCCACTTTAATAAAGAAAAAGTACTTCTTATCTGATTCCTCGATTAATCGATGGAATAATCCATAGAATTCGATTAGTAAAATAATCGATAGCTGCAGCCCTAGTAGTGTTTTTCTTTTTTTTTTTTTTTCTTTTATGTTGGGCCGCCGTGCCACGTTTGTATTTGCACACACACTAGTTTATGATTGACGGTGTAAAGTGTGGTTGATGTTTATCTTAGACTTGTTTTTCCGGTTCTTTTGTTGTGTTTTGGTATTTGGCCTCTTGGAATGGGAGAGGGCCTGTACAAATATTTCTGCATATGGGTCTGTGGCTGATTTACTACACCACTGGTTATACGGATCTATTAACAACAGCCGCAGCTTTCAGAAATAAACCTTTTAGTTTTACTTCTTTTACGATTTTACTGAGGCGAAAATAGAAAAACTAAATGTAAAACTATATTCCCCAAACAGCTTAATGTTTATTTTACGATAAATTAAAGAGCGGAAGCTGAAAGGTCTGTAGAGTTCATACACCATCAGAACAGCTGTAAAGATTTACTACATCTGATTTCACACCACTTTAATATACAATATATCCACATTCTTCTAACATAAAGTCGTTAAAAATAAACAAATAACTCACCTTTAGTCAACAGTCCTTGTTCTGTGACAATAATATCCCTGATTCTACCTGGAGATTTGGAATATTTGCAAATGGACAAAACAGAGTCGAGGCGGAAAGAGAATCACTTTCACTTTCACTTTTCTCTTTGAGTCAGCTCCTTTGAAACTGATTCACAAATGTTACGGTGGAAAGAAGTGCATTCATACACTCTCAAAACAAACGAGTTTAAAACAACACACTGTGCTATTTCCTATAGACACCATATAGACAAAAGTATTGGGACACCTGATCATTACTAACAGGGATTTTAATGACACTACATGATAAATACACTGAGATTAATATGGAGCTTGACCCCTTTGCAGCTAACAGCTTCTACTCTTCTGGACAGGATTTGGAACTCATTGTTTATTGAATCAGCAGGATGTTGGTGACTTTTATACACCATGCACCTCGATAGCAACAGAGTTTGGGCCGAGTCTGGCTTACATTCGCCACTTCTGGCTTGCTGCTGGCGCAGTCTTTTTCACACCCTTGTGTCAAACAGCATTAGGCTGAGCTCTGGCTGGAGTCTGGTCAACCAAAAGCAAATTGTATGTGTCTGGCTGAGCCCTGGATTGAGTTTGGTCCGCCAGAAAAAGAAAAATATTCGGCTGAGATCTGGGTGGGATTTGGTTAGCTGAAGAGTAAAAGGTCTCTGACATGAATGTTCTTTACAGTATCCTTGTAAGATACTGTAGTGGTTCATATTTGTTTTATTCATATTTATAAAGTTAATTTGGTCAGAAAGAATAAAAAAAAAGAAAATGTGTGTTATAGTTAAAAAATCTTTAATATCAAATAGCAGACCTTTTCATCAAAATGTATTTAAAAACAAGCTATACAAGGAATTAATGATAAGTGGGCAGTAATATAAGTGAATATAAATGAAGTAAATCTGAAGAAGAGAAGACAATGATCGTTGACAAGATTATTTTGATGGGTAATTGAGACAGACAAGAGGTGTGAATGTGTGTGGAATGAAAAAAATGTTTGAGAACGATCCAAGACAAAGAAACTAATGTTTCAGTCTGCAGCACCGTCCAGACACAAGAGCTGGTGACTGAATGGCTACTGAGTCTGAGTGGATTTTCACTGGTCCTTTTAATAGCCTTTTTAAGTAGTGTTGAGTTTTTAATGAGACAGATTTATGACTTTAGCTGAAATGAACATGAACAACTTTAGTTTAGTTTAATCAACTAGTATATTGTTAATAAACTGTGCATGTTGTATGTCTGTTTTATTATTAGATTAGATATCTGTCTTCTAAACACATTCTGCTGCATTAAATAACACTGGATAACATTTTCTAAACCAAAGACAAATGAATACTTGACTTAGAGTTTTCACAATTCCTCAGAAATTAAATAATTTTTAAAGTCTATCTATGGAAATGATAAGTCATTGAAGAAACCAACCTGTACTCCGCGTAAACAAAGTAAACAATAGTGATGTGTCGTTTGAACGAATCTTTCCCATGACTCGAGAACATCGAGTCGTCTCGGGGAGTGATTCGTTCATTTTGTGTTGACCGCGCATGCACAACATCGCATAAGATCAGAAAAGAACAGAAAAGATTAGTTCTCCTTTCGAGTCCTCGGGTTCGAGTCATTGGTTCATCACGTGACAGCCCCGTATGCTAAGGTAATGCAGTCTGAGCCGGAAACAGAAAAGATTAGTTCTCCTTTCGAGTCTTTCATTTTTGTACCGTGACATGACCGCTTTATTGGAGACAGAAATGAGTTCATTCTCAACCCTCCTTACAGTTTTTTTACTCTTACTGTTACATGGTGCATTATAGCTTTTTATTTCCTACAGACTATAAATGTGAGAATCTGTCATTATGGTTCTTTTCCAGAACACTAAATGTTTTAATAAAGAGTTGGTTAATGCTTTAAACTTCATCAGGGAAAATCATTCATCCTTTTCTTTTCTTTCTTTCTTTCTTTCTTTCTTTCTTTCTTTCTTTCTTTCTTTCTTTCTTTCTTTCTTATCTACTTACTTTTTATTTTGTTTTATTTATTAACTTACTGTTTATTTATTCTTTGTATTATTTATCTGAATAAACATCAGCTAACCCTGCAGTGTAGAAAATAGAAATGTATAAATTCATGCATAAATCTGAGTGTTGTTTTTAATCCATACTCAGATATATAATAATATATAATAATATGATAATGAGATTGCCTGTGAAACCTACACCTTTGTAACATAGCATATTATAACAATGTACAGACTCTTGAATTGTTGTTTATTGTTTATTTTTATTTATAAAGATTTACAGCAAAGGAAATAACTATCCCAAAATGAATTTAAATAAAATAAATGAAAACTCAAGCAAACTATAAAGCCACAGAGCCTAATAGCCATTATCATTTAACTTTTGGCAATATAACGCCTAAAACAATATTGCACAACAAATTGGGCTTTTAAATTATTTAGAGATTGTCTGTGTAAAACACACCTTTGCAATATAGCTTATTATAACACTGCACACACTCTTGAATTATTACAAAACAAAACAAAAAACAAATAAGGGAATAACTATCAAAAATGAATCAAATAAATTTAAATAAAAGTAAATTACACTATACAGCCACAGAGCCAAATAACCATATCCATATAAATTTTAAAACAAAATATGAAGCCTAAAAACTATATTACATAACAAGTTGGGCTTTTTAAATAATGACATTAAAATAAATAAAAAAATAAATTAAACAATTAATAGGCTTGTTACACTCCTGGACCTTGGATGGGCTGAGTCTGTTTCTTCTATCAGAGATCTGGCCAGTCTTAGAAAAAATTCTCTCAGATGGCACAGATGCAAAGTCTTGCCTTCATGATCTCAGAAAGGCTTTTGTACACAGAAGAACATTCTCTGAAGTCCTCTTGTCATTAAAATTACAGTCACATAGCTATGAAAATAAACAATTGTTTGCATACAATTAATTATAACAAAGTCATAAATTAATATTACACATGCTTCTCTATTAATAATATGACTAGAAGAAAACTCAAATCAATATAAATATATTAAATATATTAAAATGTGATTTTAATATAAATTTTAATCAAAAATATTGAACTACTTACTTTTCTGCACTGACTTTATTAGTAACCTCCTCAAATGGCTTAATGATATCCATTGTTTCTCTGGCTATTTCCCATTGCTCAGGTTGGCAGAGGTGCGTTAGTGAGTGCCAGGGTGGAAATGTTCGGCTCCTTGATGTCGAGAAATCTTTTCCACATGTAAAATGTTGAATTCCACCTTGTGGCCACATCCTGTTTTAAATGCAGTGGTTATTGACCCATCTGTCTCTGAGTGGCCTTGAGCTTGTCAGAAGCAACTGTGCTTCTGTGGAAGAATTCAATAATTGTCTTGACTTTGTGTAACTTTTCTTGTACCTCCTTCAGGTCAGCTCACTTGCCACATGAGCAGCAGTGTGTCTGTCTGTCAAGACAAAGTAGTCCAGGAGATAGGAGGTTATCTGAAAATTCTCTATGAAATGACAAGTCACGGCAATGTACCTTGTGGTAGTCACAGAAGTCCAGCAGTCTGTTGTGAGACATACAGCAGAGGCACACTTGATTTTGTCCATTATATCTGCTCTTAATTTGTCATACAGCCTAGGTATTACAGTTTTTGACAGTGTTTTTCTGCTTGGTAGACTGTATGATGGGTCCAGAAGATTTGAATACTCCTTAAAGCCCTTATCCTCCACAATAGAAAATGGCTGAAAGTCAAGAGCAATCATTTTGTCACAAAACTGCTTATAGGAGTTTGCTGTTGTGACCTCCTTGGCCTGACTGGTCCTTGGATGGTGCTGGGTGCTGCTGTCATACTGGATCCTGTAAATGTGGTTGAAGCAGTTGCAGCACCAGCTGTAGAAGCACTGGTGGTAGAAACAGCTCCAGAAGAGCCACCATCTTCACCCTCTGTTCTAACTTGTTCTAACAGCACAGTTAGATGTGAGGATTTAAGGTGTCTTCTCAAATTTCCTCCTTCAGTGGAATTTTTTTTTTTTTATATGTTGCATCTTGCTTCAGTGTTTAAAAATGCAACAAAATGAGTCCAAACATCACTCCTTTTTCTGGTGCTCATTCTCCTGATGTGTTAAAATCCATCTGAAGTCTCTTCTCTGCCCCTCACCTAGTGCAAAACAATGGGGGGTGGGTGTGGAAGGGTCACTGTTCCCTTGGTGACAGCCTTGAGTGACAGTTGCACTTCAACTGAACCCTTGATGACCCGAGCACATTACATTTGACTATTGACCATTTTAACTCCAGTTTTAACTCCCCATTTTACCTGTTTTATTTAAAATTGGGTAACAACTTATATACCAAATCTGACCTAAACATAACCTTAATGTATGAAACTAATATTAATTATTCACATTAATAGTGTTATTTGCTTTTCTCTTATGCCCCTGTGTCATTTATGAGTTTGAGTTATCAGTATTATACCAGTAAATGCACAATTGGTGGCAAAATAAACAACAATAGTTACTTTGTGTTTGCAGGTTTAGTTTATTTTAATAAGTAGTATTTGTTTAGAGATAAAGACAGAACAGGCAAATTAGCATTTCCAAGTATTTATTTATTTTTTAAAAAACCCTCACACACCACACATATCCTCAAGAAATATTAAACAATAAAAAAGGAGACTGACAGAATTATTTTTCAGAAAATGTTTATTGCACAAATATTTTGATAATTTTATGATATCTGATAGTTTTATAATTTAATACGTTATAAAGTCAATAATACTAATGTAATATTGTATTTTTCGTAAGATACTGAGATGGGAAGCAGTCACTTTACAAGAACGAACAGCGTGAATCCAAAGACTTGTTATGTAAACTAATCTTTTCTGTTTCCGACTGCGTTGCCATACGGGGCTGTCACGTGATGAACAAAATGACTCGAACCGAAGGCGCGGGAGATTAATCATTCTGTTGGGTATACAGAAGATGGTACGGCATAGCTTAGTTTAGGATGTTACGTGACAAAAGAACGAACCAATTCGACCCAAAAAATCCGGAGGTGAGGTGATGAAGTAACAGACTGCATAGCCTCAAGACACCGGTAAGATATTACTTATAATATGACAGTTCTTTCTTATTCGAAATGTGATCAATATGTGGGTGAGTAGATGTGTTAGGGAATTAACATGGAACATTTTAATTACATTCTGCTGAAGTGAACGAAATGAACGAAATGACTCGAAAAAAGATTCGTTCATTTTGCTGAACGAGATTCAAAGAACCGAATCAGTAAAATGATCCGAACTTCCCATCACTACTGTCCTGCTAAAATGCAGCTCTCCTTCATTTCTCCTAACAGAATAAACAGTTTGTCAGTGTTGGGCATGAGAGAGAACTGAACTTTTTTACAGTCTGTTAGAAAGTGTAGCTCTGTCTCCACTGTGTACACACTCTCTGCTCTGGAGAACAGTGAACACTAGAACTTGTGGCTGATACGCACAAGTAGTCTTTTTAGGTCCTTGGGTAGATCTTTTGTTGTTCTTTCCTCCATTTTAATGAATCCCCCTCACTATCCAGGTTACGTGACTGTAGGTAGGCCTGCAGCTCACAGGCTACACTTAGTTCCTGGTTGTTAGATGGACTTTGTAAGGTTTGTTCAGTATCTTTATAAAAGCTTCCCAGCATCTTCTTTTTCTTTGGAGTAACTGAATGACTGTATGCTTTAATACGGGGATCTGCTGCTGCTGTGCTGTTCACATGAAGACATGAACTTCTGTGACGCTGTATTTCAAATCATGCTTGAAAACACAACACTGATTGGTCAGTAGTGAACTTCCAAAGAGAGTATGATCGGTCAGTCGAGGTGAAAAATAACTTGTGATGGTCACTTGTGATTTGGTTTATCATCTGAAAACTCAGTCCATAAGAAGAATTTGCAGCGTCACTATACTGATGATTTTTGCTGCTAACACATCAGTATTGCAGATGATTATGTTTAATTAACTGTGGGAGGCAGAAATCTTGCCTCCATTGCAGATGATTATGTTTAATTAACTGTGGGAGGTCTGAAGAAGTGCAGTGCAAGAATTGTATAAGAGTGAATTCAGGCTTGAAAAAGCTGTTGATAAAGCTTTTTGACTGGAAATCTTTATTTGTAGTATTAAGTAGATTCAGAGATTTTTTGTTTTGTTTTGTTTTGTTTTGTTTTCTTGGTCAAGCTAAAATTGAGACTTGATTTTTTTTTCAAGCTAAAATGACACTTTATGATGTTAGAAAAAATAAAATTAACCAGAATTAAAGCTATAATTTAGAAAAAGTATCTTTTAATCTGGTGTAATCTAGAATTTTAAATGATTTCCACTATAATAAAACCATGAAAGAGCTTGCTTCTTTTTATTTTAGTGTTATAAAGAGGCTTTGTGTGAAGTGATTAAAGTTAAAGTTGATGGTCAGTCTGCTGTCCTCTGTTCAGCTTCAGCTGCTGATAGTTTAATATCACACACAACAGATGAGAGAAACTAAATCTAACACTCAGGGGGATCATTTTAATGACATTGTTCATTAGAATAAACAGGTGATATTAAATCCTCATGTCATTCTGAATAATAAAATCATTTACAAACACATCATCTTTAAAGGAAGTCTTAAACCAAGATAAAAATCTGTTGATGAAGACTGTCATTGTGTCTCTCTACAGGTTGTATGAGTGTGGTATCTCAGATGGAGGCTGTGCTGCTCTGACTTCAGCTCTGAGATCAAACCCCTCACACCTGAGATACCTGAATCTGTCCTGTAATATTCTAGGAGACTCAGGAGTGAAGAGTCTCTCTGCTGTACTGGAGAATCCTCACTGTAAACTGGAGCTACTGTGGTAAGATCATATTATAAATCATGGTCTAATCTTCATCCAGGTCATAATAATAGATAAAGACATTCTGTATAAATAAAACACAGTCACAGTTGTTCCTGGCCATACTGAATAAACCATTTACACTTTCACAGTCTGGGTTGAAAAATACACCAATGAACTAACAACTTCTCCAACAACTATTTAGAGTCTGATCCTGTTTTAGGTCTGATTACTGACAGTCTGATCTTCTCAAGAAAGATCTGTTCATGTGAACACTGATTAAAAACAGATTTTGTGGAGATGTGAAGCAGGGAAAAGTTACTGAAAACATAAATCATACATTTTAATGTTATTGGTCACATACACAACCATACACAGTACAACATGGAGTGAAATGCTTTTCAACTGTCCATGACTTAAAAGTAGAAGAAAATAAAATGTAAATAATTAAAACAATAAAATAAATGAGTACACAATGACTATAGTGAATAAAGTACAGATGTGAGCAGTTAGTGCACATCATTAATAATCTGACATTGTAGCTGAGGACTGAGGAGATGAAACTACCAGACTAACACTTATCTCTGTGTTAATGAGGAGGATGTGAATGTGGATTTAGTTGAATGACCACATCCTGTTTATCAGATCTGATTTACTACAGATTTGATGGATAATGTTAGCTTGTTAGCTGCTAAAAGAATGCTTGATGATCTCTTCTCATTTCTAAACTCTTCTAAATCTGTGTGTGATTTAATCATCAGGGAAATCTTTATGAAGTGATTTATTCATTTAGGGGACTAGTTAGTTAGTTTACTCAGAAAAATAATACTTGTCGATTTAAGTTTTTTAAATAGACTTTTTTGTTTTAAAAGCATTAGCAAAACCATTTTTAGCAAAGCCCTTTACAGTGAGTTAAAGTGTAACTAAAGAAATGATCTGTAGCACATACTTACATTAAAGTTTGTTACAAAATTGAATGCTTTTCTGTTTTCTGTTAAACAATTTCATTCTCAGATACTTTTATAAAATTCTAGTGTGTTCTGTGCTCCAGTAGTGATCAAACTCTAGAAACGTCCCTGTCTACAACCAGTGAAGACTGTGTCATTGTGTCTCTCTACAGGTTGTATAAGTGTGGTATCTCAGATGAAGGCTGTGCTGCTCTGACTTCAGCTCTGAGATCAAACCCCTCACACCTGAGAGACCTGCATCTGTCCAGGAATAATCTATCAGACTCAGGAAAGAAGCTGCTCTCTGCTCTTAAGGATGATGAACATTACAAACTACAGACACTGATGTAAGTAATAATAATAATTTTTTAAATAAAGTTCAACCTCATTATCATTAGTTTGCACATTTCTCTTTAGTTCCAATAAATATCAGATGACCAGGTTAGGAAATAAAACCAGTTTTAGAAAATTTCACCATATTCTATTTAATGTGAATTTTTCTAACAATTGTCTTTAATGCTGTTTTGTGTTCAGTAAAGTTTGTTGATTTAAAATTCATGTGGTGGCAGAAAACAGGGATTCAGACAGAGTCTACAAAATGCATGAGAGTGATTGTAAATGAACATTGTGTCTTCTGTCATTCCTGTAAAATTCACCTCAGCTTCTTCTTAAAGTCTGCACTTAAATATAAATGTAGAACAAGAGCTAAATGACACAGTAGTGTTCCTGTGATTGGATAAGAGCAGTGATGTGATGGGTAAATATCTGCTCATTATCCTGTTAGAACTTGTGGAAGTTCTCATTTGTTCTGGTTAAAAGTTAGAACACAGATGTTAGTAAGAATGAAGAAATGTTGAAGGATTCATTATAAACAGGAGATGATAATGTTTCTCTTGGAGCAGAGATGATTACATGCTGTTGATCATGAAGTACCACAGTCCACTTTGTGCCGATTAATTCACATATTTTTCTTTTATATTCAGGATGTAATGAATATCTGTGTGATGAAGACTCCAGTGTTCCTGCATGTTGGGGAATAGAGAAGATGTTTATATTTTTAAAGTTTGTCGTGACAAACTTTGATGTTGGCTTGATGGAGCAAGTAGTTGAGAGTGGGGAGATTCAGTGGCAATACATTTGGTGGAGAGTAGACAGATAGGGTCCTGATCCATCTGGAGGCGAGTGGAGAGATGGGGTGCCAATACTTTTGGAGTCGGGTGGATATGTCACCAGAACACACATCCCGAAGTTCCCCTCAGTGTGCTGAGTGTTTTGATATGTCATGTGTGTATGTTGCAGTAGTATAGCCATTTTGCTAATTTTGTGGTGTGGCTCTACTGGAAAACCAAAAGTCCAATCGGTTATAAAATTTACACCAACATTCGGCCCGAGATTCTGAAGGATCTTGGCGAGTTTGGTGTCGATCGCTCAAAAGTCTGCTGAGTTATAAACCACCAAATTTTTTGAAAGGCATTCTATCTGGAAAAAGGCCATTTTGAGCTTCCGTACCGGGAATACTGGAATTCTGATCTCTTAGAAAATTAATAGCAACCAACTTCAGACCAGGATGAACAACCATGCCGAGTTTGGTGCATGTAGAAAGCTGTAGGAGGAGTTACTCTTGATAATTAATTTTGTAAGAAAAATAATAAAAAGAAGAGAAAGTGTGAGTTCTGAGACTTTACCTGTGGTATGGTTGTTGGTGCCAGATGGACGGGTTCAAGTGTTTCAGAAACTGCTGATCTCTGGATTTTCACACACAACAGTCTCTAGAGTTTCCACAGAAATGTTCTATCTCTAAAGTTACTGGGAGAACGTGACTATCCTGTGACCTGAAGTCATGACAATTACTGTTTATCTGCATTATTTACAGTTTCAGTTTTACTTGTAAATGTGTTTAGAGCTTTTTTTGGATGAACTTTGTACAGATTTTACAATTAATAAAGTATATTTTAAAACAAACATGAATGTTTTGTGGGACTTTTATTGCTGAGTTAAACTGAGCTGTTTGATTCACTGGAAAGACATGGATGTGACACAACTTTACATTTCTATAGACACAACTAAAACTAGATTTCTGCCTACTCTACTGATATGAATCCATAAATATACAAATAAGTGTGAAGGAAGTGAGAGTGGTCTAGTGAAAGGTTTTTACTTTAATGTGACCCTACAACTATGCCCTGGAAACACTGAACAACACTGGGCTAACAAATAACAACTGTAGATAATTCCTTTAATAATCTCCTGAAATAGATCTCACTGATTTAAAAACACAACAACTACGGCTTTTCCAAATCAAGAAACTGTTATTTGCAGTTGGCAACAATCCATCTAATGATACTTTAATGCTTGGGTTTGTTTCATTCTAGAAATGTAACAGAAAGTATGGACAAATGTCAGATTTATTCACTGGATTTTTTTATATGATTAATATACAGTATTTTCATGATAATGTTCACCTGAGGTCCGTACAATAAACCTGATCAAAACCCATGCCCTCTTGACTAGATTTTTTGAAAGGAACACTCAGTACCTAAATAACAACTGTGTTGTCCTCACCAACTTCTATACACATACAAATGATGTCAGGTGACAACAAAAACTCAACACATTTCAATGTGTAATCACCAAAATAAAACCCCAAAAACATTCAGAAAACAGCTGGGGGAAAGTACACTGTATAAATCAGTCACACTTTGCACCATGTTTAAGAACAGGAAGTTGAAGTTAATAAGTTTTTTGTAGCTTAGCAGTCTTACATCATTGTGGAGAAACTTCTTTACAACAATACTTCAGTTCTCTGAGAGTCACATGACTTGCTTCTTAGTGAGACACATTCAGTGCTCTTTCATGGATAAAACTCTTTCACTAGCTGTTTACACAGTAAATAGTGATGGCTGTGCTTGGTGTTCAGAAACGTAGCTGTTAGATTACCATCTCCCCTCTGCAGCTACTGATTTATTGTACTTATTAATGATGATATTTCACATGAGCCCAGATGATAGCATTTTAGCATTACGTTTTTTCCCACTCTGCTCCTCAAGCACTTGAAAGCAACAGCAAATGCTCAAATTCTGCAAAATTATAACATAATATTTAACTTTGCACAAGAATCAGTGACAATAAAATAACAATAACGATGCAGTAGAAATACAGAGCAGTAGATACATTCACATTTATTTTCATTTCAAAACTTTTGTTTTTACCGTGATTAATGTTACATGTAGGCCTACACAAATTTAATATAAAAATATTTGATTATATTCTAATAGTTTAATTTTCATATTAATAATTTGATCTAGAGCATACTTCTTTAAACTATTTACCATTTTAATCTTAATCATTTTAATCATTTTAATCTTACCATTTTAGCTCATCAGCATCACCTTGCAACATGGAGCAAATGATGCAGCAATCCACTGCATTCCCTAGAAACTGGTGTTTAATAAATGATCAGATACGATCAAATACATAATTACATGCATACAGATTTTCTTCTCAGAGCATGTTTAGCTGCCCAGAACACTGTGGTGGTTGATGTATTTTGATTATCTTGGCACACTCTGTGCTGATTTCATGATGTTTTTGTCTATGACCTTATCTTCTGACCACAATATCCTTTCTTTAAGACCAATAAACTCTTGTAATTGAATAAAGAATGTGTCAAGCACAAAAACTCCATCATCAGCCCACCTGTAGAGAAATCTGCCACCACCTCTGTAGACACCGTCGATGTCCGTTGTTTATGCTTTTAGTTACTCATGGATAATGCCTTTTATTGCACATACAGTAGATAATGACAAAGACCACATCTTTGGTTTGTATAAATACTCGCTGTCTGTCTCAGTTAACTTTGAAGAACATTGCTCCTTGACTCTGTGTGTATCTTTTGGCATTATTCTTCCCTGATATCAGCTCAGAGGCAGCAGCGACAGTGTGAATCGGATTTCTTCTCAAAATGTGAACCCAAAAAAATTTCTATCAGTGGTGGCTTCACATATCTTGGTGTAATAGCATGTTTGCCCTGTAAAATTGTAGGTGTTGTGTGACAGGGCAGACCTAGCCAGGCTTGGAAACTGGCAATGACTAAAATGAATAAATCAGTAAGTGATGAAATACACTAGTTAATAGATCTAATATATGCAACATTACAATAGAAATAGTGTGCTGTAATGAACCATTTGACTGATTAATCTCTGCTTAAAGGCTGGATCATGACCTCCTTTGCTATGAATGCTTTTGTGGAGTATGAAGTATGTCTGATTAGATGAGCTCTGAGTAGTTTAGGATTGTGATCATTTTTTTTTACTTGAATGTTCTTAAAGATTTTTGTGCAAAGTTATATTGTGTGTCATTTTCTAGGGCATTACTACAGACATTTCTATAACCAAAAGTATTTTTGATGCTTAGTCTGATTAGTTTATTTTCTTTTCACAATTTCAATTTGTTTTAGGACAACAGCTGTTCCATAACATATAGTGTGTGTTTCTCTCAGTACAATAAATGGTAAGGCACAAAAAACAAAAAAATGGACAGACACAATATCCCAAGTGTGTGCCATGGGGCAAGTTTAAAGCACTTTTCTAATGAAACTATGAAATCAGTTTTCTTAATAAGACATTGAAAACAGAACATGAAAATCTGGTCATGAACCAAGCAAGGCAAAGTTGTTTAAACAGTTACAAAGGCTATAAATGAGTAAGACAAGGTATAGAGTAAAAGATGAATTTAATGTCTCTGAGGGTACTTGAAACAAGATGATGGGGTCCAGTGACAAAAATAAACCCATGTTCTAAGTTATTACATTTACTTGGAATTTCCACATTATCTTTTGAGGTCCAAGGTCCAAACTGGCAACAACATGACCAACAATCATTATGCTTCTACCATCCTTTTTAATGGTAAACACAAAAGATCTTTCTAATATTAAGTCAGCACTATGAGATGAAACATTAGGACGAGTACAAAAACCTGGACACACAGCAGAAGCTACAGAGGGTAGAAGAGATTAAAAAGAGTCTGATGTCACGGCAGAATATGTTTAGAAAAGCAAAATCTCAGAGTGAAGCTGCTGTGAAAGCTAGGTTTATAGTGGCAGAAGAGAAGGCCAAATCAGCCTGGGCATTTACCGAGGGGAGTTTTTGAAGCACTGAATGATTAAAGTGTGTGACGTCTTCCAGACAAATACAAGCATTTATAAATGTAAGTCTAAGCAGAAACGTTGTTGCTGACCAGATATCTTCATCCATGGAGTGGACTCCAGTTTATGCATTACAGAGGAACATTTGGTGTTAAATCAATGCATGGCACCACCACAGGAAAAGACATATTTGAAGAAGTATCTAAATGTGTAAATGTCATGAAACTGCCCTGGAACAAACTTAGGGAACTCAGGACAGATGGAGCATCTGCGATGTGTGGGGAAAAGAGTGGATTAGTGGGAAGGATGTGATAAAAGATGAGAATTGCACCAGGAAACACCATGCAGCAAAGCCCTGAAGATAGAACATGTAATGAGCACTGTAACACACACAGTTAACTTTATAAGAGCCGAATGTTTAAATCATCAATTTAAGTCTTTTCTGGAGGAAATACTTTCTGAATTTAGAGATGTGCGATATCACACAGAGGTGCGATGGCTAAGTCGAGAAAAAGATTTTTCGAGTTGCAGGAGGAAATCTGTCAGTTCATGGAAAGTAAAGGAAAAGTCTCCACAGTGCTGCGGGATGAACAGTGGCTGTGTGAGTTAGTGTTTCTGTATGACATAAAAGCATCTTACTGCTCTAAACCTCCAGCTTCAGGGATGGGACCATGTAATGGACATGTATGATGCAGTGAAAGCTTTTCAAGCTAAACTGTGGGAGACTCAGATGCAGCAAGGAATCTTGGGTCACTTTCCTTTTGTCAAACAATCACAAAGTAAGTCTCCACTGCTGTGTTCCAAACTGCACACTTTGCTGATAAACTGAGCACACTTCACATGGAGGTCACATGGCGCTTTGCTGACTTTAAACCACAGAAATTTAATTTTGGACTTCTCAGTACTCCATTTGCAGCTGACGTAGAGCACCTTTAACATGCAGATGGAGCTGACAGAACTCCAGTGTAGAGGCACATTTAAGGTAAAGTATGACTCTGTAGGACCTGCACAGTTTCCCTGGTTAATCTCCACCTACAAGCTGCTCGAATGCTCTGCATGTTTGCTAGTACATACCTGTGTGAGCAACTTTTCTCTGTGATGAAGATGAACAAAACTGAACACAGAGGTCGTCTCACTGATGCACACCTCCACTCTATCCATAAGAGTGCCATAAGAGAGGAAGGTTGTTTTGTTTTTTTTAATTTCCTGAAATCAAAAGACTTTATCTTTATTGGAAAGATTTGGAAATTCTCATCAACTTTTTCATACTTGAAATATTCTCCTTTTACTTGAAGATATTTTTAATGAAAGAAAAATCTATTTAAATGTTATTTATTTTATGAGAATAATTATTGTAGCCTTGCTTTTCAAGTTCACATTTCTTGTGTGAGAAATTAATTTTTTTTAAATTATTTTTCTTAATTAATTATCCAATTCATATTTTTTTAGTAAATGATGTTTAAAATCCAGAGAAAATGTTCTTTACTAATTTAGACTGTTAGCAACTGTTTTATTTCAATATGTGTTTGGAAAAAAAAGTTTTAAAATGTTTAAAAGATGCTTAAAGACGTCTCCAAAAATGCTAAAATATCATCACGGGACCTACAGCAAGCTTTTGCTACAGTTTCTGTCAAAGTGCATGAATCTACAATCAGAAAGAGACTACACAACTTTAATTATTATGGGAGGTGTGCAAGAAGGAAACCTTTGCTGTCTAAGAAAAACATGAGGGCAAGACTGAAGTTTCCCAAAGAACACCGAGACAAAGGCCAAGGCTTCTGGAATAATGTGCTTCAGACAAATGAGTCTAAAATTGAATTATTTGGACACCATAACAGGGCATGTTTGGTGTAAACCAAGTACAGCATTTCAGCAAATGAACCTCATACCAACTATGAAACATGGAGGTGGAAGTGTTGTGGTTTGCTGCAGCAGGACCTGGCCAGATCACCATCACAGAATCCATTATGAATTCTACATTGTATCAGAAGGTGCTTGAGGAACATGTAAGACCATATGTCAAAAGACTGAAGCTAAAGTGGAACTGAACCTTGTAACATGACAATGGCCCAAAACACACCAGTAAATCCACCAAGGACTGGCTGAAAAGTAAAAAATGGAGAATTCTGGAAAGGTCAAGTCAAAGCCCAGATCTAAATCCTATTGAATGTGCGTGCAAGAAACCCCCAAACATCACAGCTGAAAGGATTCTGCATTGAGGAGTGGGGGAAACCTCTTTCTTTCTTCTAGTCCATGTCAGAAACGTCTCATTGAGGTTATTTCAGCCAATGTGGGAAACACTAGCTATTAGGGCATAGGGTGTCCAAACTTTTTCCTCAGGTGAAATACTTATTTCTGTTGATTTCTTTTGTTTAATAAGTGAAAACAAAGTGATATTTTGTTGTTTCCATGCATTACTTTCATCTACAGGTACAAATAAAAACAAGATCAGAAATGGACATCTTGACATTTCTCAATAAAAAAACTGAATATTCAATGAGGTGCCCTAATTTTTTCACATGACTGTATATGACTTACATCCTTCAGATAAATACACAGATTTTTAGAAGCTAGCCCTTTAAAAATCACACAAAGTGAACATGACTAATCCATATCCAACCTCAGTTGATGAATCAGTGTCTTCTTAAGTGAAACATTAGGCATATGTAAGAAAAAATGTAAGTTTAACTCATTCAAAGTGCTTATCCTTAATGTTGCGCTCACTGACATACATAATAATTCCCTGCAATCTCTTGCTCTGGCCACTGTGTATAGACCTACTGTCAGATTTATTGATTAATTTTGACAAAGTGTTGATTGTAGGAAACTTTAACATTCATACAGACGATGCTAATGATGCTTTAGGACTCGCATTTGTGGATTTACTAAATTCCTTTGGGGCTAAAACAGACATTAATAGACCAACTAATAGTTTTAATCATATGCTAGATTTGAACACATGGAACAGATGTCACTGATATAGATGTCCTATCTCAAAGCGATGATATCACAGACCATCACCTCTTAGTGTACACTCTACCTGTGGAACAAATTAACCGTGTCTCTCCATGTTATTGATTTGGTAGAAATATTAATCCCACCACTAAAGACAGATTCACAAGCAATCTGCCAGATCTGTCTCAACTTCTTACTAGACCCCTAAATGCAGATGATCTAGATGCAGTGACTAACAGCATAGGCACTATCTTCACCAGCACACTAGACACTGTTGCCCCCATCTGATTAAAAAAGTTCGGAGATAAAACACCAGCACCATGGTACAATAGTCATACTCACACCCCCAAGAGAGCAACCCGTAACCTCGAGCGAAAGTGGAGAAAAACCAAATTAGAAGTTTTTAGAATTGCATATAAAGACAGTATGTCCAGCTATAGACAGGCTCTAAAAGCTGCTAGGCATCTGAGCAAACTGTTAGAAATAAACCAGAACCATTCCAGATTCTTATTTAGCACAGTGGCTAGACTAACAAAACATCAGATATCTGGAGAGAGTGTTCCATCACAGTTTAGTAGTGAGGACTTTATGAATTTCTTCACTGAAAAAATTGATAGTATCAGAAACCAAATAACGGATGTTCAATCTCTGACAGCATCCGGTGATCCAGTCCAGAATAAACCTCCACATCTAGAGCTACAATGCTTCACAGGTATAGGACAGGAAGAGCTGTATAGACTTATCACCACAGCTAAATCAACGTGTTTGTTAGATCCAATTACAACTAGATTACTGGAAGAAATGATACATACAGCTGGAGAGCCTCTTCTCAATATTATTAATTCCTCGCAATATCTAGGTCACGTCCCTAAACCTCTCAAAGTTGGCAGTTATTAAACCTCTTCTTAAAAAACGTAAACTAGACCCTAATGAAATAACAAATTACAGACCGATTTCAAACCTTCTGTTTATATCTAAAATACTAGAAAATGTGGTGTCTGCTCAAATATGCTCCTTCTTATAGGAAAACAACATCTTCGAAGAATTTCAGTCAGGTTTTAGTCCCCATCATAGTACAGAAACTGCGCCAGTTAAAATCACAAATGACTTGTTTTTAGCTTCGGACCAAGGCTGCATCTCAATTTTAGTCCTGCTTGATCTTAGTGCTGCATTCGACACTATAGATCATAATATTCTCGTAGATCGCTTACAAAATCACACAGGTATTCAGGGACAGGCATTAAAATGGTTTAGATCCTACCTGTCTGATCCATACCATTTTATAGATTTAAATGGAAAACTGTCCAGTGTAATGCCAGTAAAATACGGGGTCCCACAAGGATCAGTTTTAGGACCTCTGCTGTTCTCGGTCTACATGCTTCCCTTGGGTAACATCATTAGAATGAATCTTGAATTAGAATCAATCTTGAATTAGAATTCATGGGATTAGTTTCCATTGTTATGCTGATGATACCCAGTTACATATCTCATCAAAACCAGATGAATTATCTAAACTGTCCAGATTAACTGAGTGTGTGAAAGATATAAAAGATTTAATGACCAATAATTTTCTATTACTAAATCCAGATATGACAGAGACATTACTTATTGGTCCAAAAACCAGTACACAAAAGCTCTCACAATTCAGCTTGCATTTAGAAGGATGTACTATTACTTCTAGCTCGACAGTGAAAGACCTGGGCGTAATATTAGACAGAAACTTATCCTTTGAAAATAATATTTCCAATAACACAAAAACAGCCTTCTTCCACCTTAGAAATATTGCCAAGTTTAGGAACATTTTATCTGTATCTGATGCAGAAAAGTTAGTTCATGCATTCATGACCTCCAGACTGGACTATTGTAATGCATTACTAGGTGGTTGTCCTGCATCTCAATAAACAAGCTACAGTTAGTCCAGAATGCAGCCGACAGAGTTCTTACCAGATCAAGAAAATATGATCATATAACCCCAATATTATCATCCCTGCACTGCAAGGGTGTAACTTTGGTTTGAGAAGTGGGGGAAGTTGATTATAATGATAAATTCTGTCAAAAAGAATAGTAGGCTACTAAACCATGTATATAAAAAAGATGTCTTACTTTCTTTATTGTTTAATTGGGGCCGATTACCAAGACTTGAAAAATCATTTTATAAAGTAAAAAATGTTCACCATTAATGTTCACTATAAAATTTAAATAATGTGAGACTCAATTTCCTCTGTTAAACAAACTTTTCTTTTAAACTGACCACTGCAGCTGAAAATGTAAAATAAATCACTTGTTGTACAGGACATTTATCAGAGACACATCCACCAAACTGCAGGGGTTTACAATAGAAAAAGCTTGAGCACAGAAAAACCATAGGATTCCACTGACTCCTGGACTGTAGCAGAGCCAAGGAAATTCATGGTACCACTTTTCTTGGAACCGTAGCGTTTTGTTGGTCAGCTGCTGCACTGCAATGAGCTTTGGGTTAGCATGGTTGGGTTCTTCCTGCCTGCTAGCCTGTTTCTGAGATGAGATATAATTAAAATAAATTACACGACTCTTTACACAACACATAGCTGCAACTCTGAGCTGCTTCTCCCTGTCTCATCCTCCTTGTCTTGAAGCCTCTTCACCTCATCTGTCCTCTGATATGAAAGCATGACACAAATAAAAATAAACAAAAGTTCATCACAACTGAAACTATACTACAAAAAGGCCTGACTCTTTGTTTCTCTCCCACCACACAAGTGAGCAGGTAAATAATATGAAACCACACCCATATGATGATGTGACCATGTTAAAATATTCTAAACATCTAAACACACACTGTGGCTCCTACAAGAAGAGCATTTAATTTGATAATATTCACACGGTATTCACTACTTATCATGTACACTTCTTCCATTTATCACCAACAAATCAAAATCACCTGGTCCTTCATACAGCACATAACCTACCTGTACCATTGTGCTGCTGCTGCTTCTCCCTGTCTCACCCTCTCTGTTCTGAAGCAGTTCCACCTCATCTGTCCTCTGACATTGCTCTAAGTCAATGCCCTGCCTGTATAAGACAAGGTAGTACAATCTAAGATAGCTGATGGCTTAGTGGTATCGTGTTTCTACATAAGTTTTTATTAAATTGAAGGCATGCTTCAAAACTTCAAGTCATAACTACAGATAAGAGATTATAGTGTATGGAAAATTAATACAGTACAGTAAACAAATAGACTTGCAACAGGTGGAGATGGAGGTAAGCACTATTTGTATAAACTCTATGTCTGCCTTTACATGCAGATGAACTCTAATGACCTCCCATTCTTAATCTGTAGGGTTTAATATGGAGTTAGCCCGCTCTTTGCAGCTATAACAGCTTCAACTCTTCTAGGAAGGCTTTCCACAAGGTTTAGGAGTGTATTCATGGGAATATTTCAGCATTCCTCTAGAAGTGCATTTGTGGGGTCAGGCACTGATGTTAGATGAGAAGGCCTGGCTCACAGTCTCTGCTCTAATTCATCACTCCAGAGAATGCGTCTCCACTGCTCTAGAGTCCAGTGGTGGTGTGCTTTACACCACTGCATCTGAAGCTTTGCAGTGCACTTGGTGATGTAAGGCTTGGCTGCAGCTGCTTGCCCATGAAAACCCATTCCATGAAGCTCTCTACACACCGATCTTGAGCTAATCTGAAGGCCACACGATGTTTGGAGGTCTGTAGCTATTGATACTGCAGAAAGTTGGTGACTTCTGTGCACTGTGGGCCTCAGCATGCGCTGACCCTGATCTGTGAATTTATGTGGACTATCACTTCGTGGACTGAGTTTCTGTTGTTCCTGAAACTTTCTGTTGGTGTTGACTTGTGTTGTGAATTCACCGAAGGAGACCAGGGGACTCGGAAGTTGTGTTCAGCAGGAATGTTTTATTGGAGAGCAGAACACACTGTGGTGGTACTGTGGTCATCGAGTCCAGTGAAAAGGAACATAAGTTGTAGTTTTAAAGGCCTAGAGTGGGCAGGCCTTGAAGGTGTGACAATACTAAAGTGTAGAGGTGATGCTCTTAAACAAAAACCCCCAAGGGGAGGTAGACCTCACAAGTGTCCACTCCCTGGTATGACAGTGCAAAAGCCTAGAAGTGATTCTCGTAAACAAAGCACTGAATGGGAGAAAGATCCCCAGAGTTGGACCCCAACTGTTCACAGTTCACAGTTTCTGATCTCTGTCTGATTTGATCACCATTTGGTGGTGAGAGCTGGGATATGTAAATTATTATTCAAACAGCAATGTATGTTACAGTAGATTCTAGAGTGACCTCAAAATATGTTTTCCTACACTTGTTAGTTTAGTTTTTATCTTGATGTGTGGTTTCCAGATTTCAGGGATCAGCTAAATGTTTTTTTTTTTTTGACTTTAGGGTATGGATGGACGGAAAAGCAGAGAGTTGAACTTCTCTATGACTACAAGAAAATCTGTGTTGAAATGACATAATCCTCAAGAAACCACCTGTGATTGACTTTAAAGCTCGTGGCCTGTCCTGGTTGAGCTTTCCAAGGTATGCTGAACATTTGAAATTGTGCTCTCCAACATAAGGTGTTTGTGGCAAAGTTTCAAATCTCTCACTCTCTCTCTCTCTCTCTCTCTCTCTCTCTCTCAGATCGAGGATGAATTTCCTCCTCCTCTTGTTAATGGGCAGGTACTGATTAATATGGAAACAAGCGAAATATCTCAAGATGAGAAAAAGTTCGGTTATATCTTTACAAAAATACCCTTTCACAAGGTGTAGGATGAAGAAAAGAAAAGAATCAAAGAGCTTGGACCAGATGGACCCAATCTGCAAATTCAGCAGCAGTCAGGTGACGGTGGTCGAGCTTCCACTCGGTGCTTTTCCAGCACTTCTTATTGAATGCATTGACCATGCTGTCAGTGGAAAAGAGACTGGTCACTGAGATGACCGACTTTAACCAGAAGCTCAGTGAGAAATTTACAAACCAGAAAGAAAGGAGAGCAAAATTTCTTTTCAAATAGTGCCACTGGCCTGTGATTAGACAACCTTCCAGTGTGTGTGATCTTTATTGATTACCTTCATTACTGATAATAAACCCACATTGAACTCAAATTCACTGATTCATAATACATTTATTGTATGCTTAAGACCCCTGAACATCATCGCGTCTTTCTGGAAATACATGAAGAGCCCGAAGGATTTTAAGCAGCCTACATTAGTTTTCTAAGATGTTTGGAACAACCTACCTGCTGAGTTTCTTCAAAACTGTGTGCAAGTGATAAAATAATTGATAACTGATAAATAAATAAACTATTAATGCTTCTATTTCTTAAAGCATTCTTACTCTACAACATTTTTTCACACCTGCCTAAAACTTTTGAACAGAACTGTATATACACTATTTAGAGTTTTTACCAAACTTATTTATTTATTAATAGCTTAATTTTACTCATAATGAACAGCTTCTATCATTTTTCATGCTAGGTAGTGACTGTTATCTTTTCTCCTATAAAATGCATTTATCATAAAGAAAAACACTGTGGAGATGTATGAAGATGACTGGATGATGTTGAGATCAGGACTCTATGGGGGACAAACCATCACTTCCAGGACTCCATGTTCTTCTCTATGCTGGAGATAGTTCTTTATAACATTGGCTGTATGTTTGGGGTCATTGTCCTGCTGCAGAATAAATTAGGGGCCAATCAGACTCCTCCCTGATGGTGTTGCATGATGGATAAGTATCTGCCTGGATTTCACAGCATGGAGGACACCATTAATCCTGACCAAATCTCTTGCGTCTACAGTCTTCAACATCACCCGTTTCTTTGTGCTTCTTCAAAATATCTTGAACAGCACATCCTGAAACCCCAGTCTGCTCTGAAATCTGTGCCTGGGAGAGACCTTGCTGATTCCTTGTGTCTTGTTCCTGTGCTCAATCTTGCCATGGTGTATGACCTGTGACATGAAACTGACTTCAATAATCACACCAAATATTGATTTGATTTCAATTGTTCTTCTGTGCTCTCATTTAGCATTTTGTAAATTAATGAAAAATAAACAGTAAAAATAAATATTTTAGAAAGCATTTTTAGTTTACAGCATTTCTTTATACCTGTCTAAAAATTTTGCACAGTACGATATATTCACAAAATACTTTATGCAGCAAGAATTTACGTGTTTTTTATATAATAAAATAGGAAACAGCTCTTTAGGTGGGTGATTTTTGCAATCAAAACTGGACTTCTCCCACTCTCCTGCAATGTTTCCTAACTGTCTGTGTTAATAAATTCCCTTTCTTGTGTGTATATATTGTTTACATTATTATCTCCTGCCTTTTGTTGTCATCCTTGTTGTTTACCTTCTTGTCCTGTTTCTGGTGATTTGTTTCACATTTCACTTGTTTCCTTTGTTTCTTTCCATTGCTGTTCTGGTCAGTGCAGAGTCTTGCTCTTTGTCAGATCCTTTAATTAGATTTGTACCAGAAGTGAATGTAAACTGAACATTCATTCACTCATTCATTCATTGTCTATACCCACTTATTCCTAGGATTCCTAGGGTCACAGGGGTCTGCTGGATCCTATCCCAGCGCACATAGGGCATGGGGTACACCCTGGGCAGGTCGCCAGTCCATCGCAGAAACTGAACACAAAAAGTAAATTACTGAATCTTTGTTTACTGAAAATAAAAAGTAGAGCTCAGAATACAGTCTAAAAAATTCAGTTCACCAGTTTCACAGTACTTTACTGGCATGATTGTTAGCATGCAAAATAAATAAATAAATCAGTGACAAAAAATAAGGTCCCAGGGCAAAAGTACAACAATGATGGCGATGTGAGGGCAATTATTTACACATACAAAATGTTCTTGAGCTTCAATTTGAACTCAACTTTGTACTTTTGGGGGTCTTAACATGCTCAAAAACTCATGAAAATCAGCAGACAGGTTGGAATCTGTGGCCATTAGGAGGTCACTGTGGCTCGACCCTGGGCGTGGCACACACCCCTCACAGCGCCCCTGGAATATCTTGCTGCATAGCTGATATACACTTACACATATCCATGTACAACCCGGTACACACTTAGATCTCATTGAGCAAAACACACCCAATGGAATTTGAAATACTCCTCCTAGGGAATTGATACAACCGCCACCAAACCCAGGCTAATATGATCTCAAGACATTGATACAACCGCCACCAAACCCAGGCTAATATGATCTCAAGACATTGATACAACCGCCACCAAACCCAGGCTAATATGATCTCAAGACATTGATACAACCGCCACCAAACCCAGGCTAATATGATCTCATTGATAATGCAAAATTGTGAAGGGATTTTTGATATCTCAAACGGTTCAGCCGTGAGGAGCCCTTAAACTTATGGCGAATAAAACAAAACAGGAAGTGGCTAATAACTTCTGTGTACATTGAGTGATCTACATGAAACCTTAGGATAATGTTAAGAGAAGAAAGCTGATCACACGGACATGACTACTATGTGTCTCACATATATAACGATATCTAATGTTTTGTCCCTTACTTTCACCTGATTTGGATGAAAATCAGTCAGAATAATGTCAAGACATGGCTGATGTGAAACTGTGAAGGAATTTGTGATATTGTGAATGATGTTGCTATGGTGAGGATTTAAATAAGGACATAATAGAAGAAAATTAATGTTCTTATATCTTAACAGTGGAAAGTCCTAATGTTTCAAAATATTTTACATAGAAAGAACAACTGGTTGTGAGTAAGTTTGCTTAGTTTCATGATTTTGTGATGCTCAAACGGCTCACAACAAATTTTTACATTCATCAGTCCATTGACTGGACATGGTTTTGGCCTGACTCCTGCAGTACTAGACGATGTCCACTAGATGGAGCGCGTTCCCCTTTATTCAATTCATATATATCAATATGTAACGTATAGCAATACATTTAGTTATAAAATATTTATACAAATTTTTCTTTTCCTGAAATGTGTAGACATTTTTCTGGGTGACTATGTATACTGATGTAGTCATATAGTTTAGAGGGAGAGTCATTGTCCCTTTTGACATCACTGGACATTGCTATGATCTGTTTCATTACACCCAAACTGTCACTTTTGCCCTTATATAATTTAGACGGAGAGTCAGTTTTCTTTTTACCATCAGTGTACATTGCTGTGATCACTTTCATTAGACCCAAATTGTCACTTTTGTCCTTTTGGTATTTCCCCTTTAAATGCATGTACCCACTGTGCCCACTGTGTCTGGTGCACCTGATGGCGCCGTTGCTTGGGCCCGATCATCGTTGCTTGCAACTATGGTTAATTATTTTAGCTTTTGTAGAAATAGGTAAAGAAGATGCAGGATAAATGCATCTAGACTCTCCATTTTAGTTAAGTAAGTTCTTCCAAAAATTGATAGATCCCTTTGTGTCCACATACTGAGTTTTTAAATTGTGTTTTCTATTCTGTGATTCGTGTTTTTTATTGTTTTTTACGTGTAGATACTTATGGCGCTAACTTGATGCCATAGAGTTTGATTGTGTTTTAATTTTGACATGAGGGAATCTATTAAAAGCTAGAGTAGTTGACCTTATAGAAAATCCTACATGATTTATTGGTGTTTATTTACTAAATATGAAATTATATCCTACAGAATGTATGTTACAGTGAAGGAAATTTAACAGGCAGCAAAATTCCTTTTTTTTGAGTGTAGAAAAATCAGTATTCACACAGTGCTAATTTCACAGCTCACATCCAACCACTTCAATTCAGACTGCACAATTAAAATGAAATAAAGTTAAACACTTCTGTGTGCAATACAAGCTCTTACATGTATCAAAATGCATCGAATTGAAGTGAGAATTATAAAGATTTATAAAAATATATTGAGCATTTAGAGATTTTTCCTCTCAAACTCTCTTGGTTTGTGTTCAGGTAGCTAGTATAGACTGCTGAGTACAACACCTGGAGGAGTCTCAGTGATCAGTAATCACTTCAAATGGACAGGAAAGTTATTTGAGGATCCTCTAATCTAATATGAATTTCCATGCATAGGGAGACCCATTCCAAGTGTGTGGTATGATTGAAGCCAGCTTTCTTAAAAAGACATTTGGAAACAAAATGTAAAAACATGATCATAAAAAACAAGAGAATGTTAATGTTACATCTGGATTTGGGTATTTCCTTTTTTATATCTCATCTTCTACATAATCTACATACTATTGGACTATTAATGATTCTTTTAATTGCATATAAAACTCAGTGAGCTACATGAATCTTGAATGTGTAGTAGATGTCCAACGTAAAACCATCTTTACTGCAGTATCTTCACAGGAGGACAGTGGAGTTTACACTTTAGAGGTTTGATGCTAATTTGATGTTTGATGTTCGATGTTCTGTCTATTGATAAAGGAATTCTCAGCACTAGAAATACTAGTATGGTAATTGACCGTTTTACTCAAGTCCAGTCTCGGAGATACTCTCTGATGATTCCACCCTCAAAGAAATAGGATAGAAAAGTCACCAAGAGCATGAAGTAGACAAGATACAAGCAGCAAGACAGGTGAGAGAATGAGAGATGAGAGAACAAGAAGAGAAGAGAGGCTGTAAAAAAAATAAATAAAGAATAATACATACAGTAGTGGAAGCATAAATGAGGAATAAAATAAGAGGTGCAAGTATAATATAGATTATTGTAAAATAATAATAATAATAATAATAATAATAATAATAATAATAATAATAAAGGATCCATACTACACTGCTTCACACACAAGCTGTAAAAGAGATAATATTGCATGGTCTACCTGTGAGAGAGAAAATGTTACAATATTACATAAAAATGCTCTTACAAAACGTGTTATTCTTGCTTACCCCCTCTCCCTAATTAGCCCCTGATGTTTCAGGCTCAGCCCCTGATGTTTTTAATCCTAGAAACCCCCCTGCAATGGACCAAGGGGTAAGTTAAATTAGTTTTATTAATTAACAGGGCAGTAGGAGTTTTTTTTACTGTACTGTTAATATTTTTTTGTTTTTTTTGTGTACAATGGTAGTCAATAAGCGAAGTTTATTTAGCTTTTTTTAGACTAATATTAGATGAACTCATACTGCCCTGTTAATTAATAAAACTAATGTAACTTACCCCCTGGTCCATTGTCTTCACAGCCCCCAATCCCTGTACAATCTTCCTCAGAGCCGTTTCTCCTGCAGGTTCATTACAAGAGCCGTGTTCCAATCGGCAAGTGATTCCCCTCCAAGTGAACTGTACAGGGAGCAGGATGTACACTTTAAAGTGCACTGAGACACGGGCCGAGAAATCGACAATCCATTGCTCTTCCTGTAATAGCCCGGATGTTAAGACCTGCATATTAGCCACAGCTACGAGCTAAAAGTGAACATGCGATACACTCACCGGGATTTCCACAAGAAAAGTAGCCCAATATTTCATACGGATTACAAGAAGTAGTGTTTAATTCATTTTAATTCAAAACCAATTCTTTTTCAATGTCAACATCACTTATTTGTCCCAATCCAAGGCTTAGTAATGGCACAAACCAAGCTAGCGATTAGCATTAGCCGCTAGCGCTAATGATACAAAAAGGCACCGAAGCCTTAAATAATGATGATAGGCGGGGTGCTTTATATTATTATTCATTTTAATAATGGACAATAAGAATAATCAGAAAAGACAATCATCACCTCCAGCACAGTCTTTTTACACTTACTACAGTTATTTGTGTTTCCATTGTGTGTTTCAGATTGTGTAATTATACATTTCTAATTCACACCTTGTATATTACAGTGTTTATTTTTTATGTCCTTAACTTGTGTGTTAGTCTGCTTGAGGATTCACAGAGTAAGATCTTCATTGTTTGGTGAAACACACTGTTTGTGTCCATATGACAATAAACTGTTAAATCTTGAATATAACAATCTAATTATTTAGTCATTTTTATCTAGTACTTTAGTAAACCCCTGTTACAGCATGTCTTCCAGGGCCTCACAGTACTTCATAAACCTTCATAAACCATTTTATAAGTGTTTCCATGCTGTTTTTGTACATTTACTCAATTGCTGCTGTTGCTGTTTTTGCACACATTTCAAACTGCCACCAACTGCTGCTATTACAGAAGCTATTACAGCGGGGAAAATAAGTATTGAACACCTCACTATTTGTCTCAGTAAATATATTTCTAAAGGTACTACTGACATTTTCACCAGATGTTGGTAAAACCAACGTCAGTGACACACTGCCTAATTGGCTATTTCCAGAGGCAGGTAATAGGTGTGTTCTACTTGAAGCGGCGCTGCACAGACCGAGCTGGTAGAGAACGTCAAAGTACCACGAGAGTGACTTAAGAGTGTGACAAGTCTCCTTTAGTCTAACGCAGGACATGCAGCATGTTTTTTATAATAAATAAAAAGAATAAAAAGTAGATAGAATAGAGAACACTAGTGTTAGTGGGTCAAGGTTTTTAGAATTGGTTTTTGATATAAATCCTGTTATTTCCTGGTTTAAAGCCTATTTTGGTTAACAAGACACAATTCTAGTATAAAAACGTAGAAATTCAGAGTAATGTTCTAGTTAAAGATGTTGAAAAGCGAAAAAGGTTCAAAGTGGATATTAAATCATTCATTTCAACAACTTGAATATGGTTATGGTAAGAGTTCATGTTACCTGATTCATGTTTCTATGTTAAAAACCCCATTGTACTTTGTTTTATCTCATAATGTGTGTTACTGCTAAAAACATGATCATTAATCACAACCTTAAAAGCTGACTAAACTAAAACAGTGTTAAAATATCAGTTAAAAATGTAAAGCAGAAAGACAAAATATTCCTCCTTTCAGAATAAAAGCTTACCTTACCCAATAACTTGTGGGAAGAATGGACTGTACCTTTACATTATAATGATGATGATGATTACAGAATAGAAGCTGTATTTTCTGATTACCTTCATTAAATGGGCTTAAATTAAGTTGAGTTTCTTACGCTGTCTTAGGAAGTTGTGTTCTTTATGAAAGTTGTCCACCAGATAAACAATAATGAGTTATTTATTTTTTTATCCAACAAACTGGGCTGGATCTGAGACATGCTAAGATTTAGAGATTTGAGATGACTTCAGATTTCTGAGATAAATAACATGTTCATGGTCTATTGGATCGTATTTTAAGGGTTGTCGAGACATTATTGAAGAATATTCCCTGAAGCCTCAGCAGTCACAGCAGTAAATGAGTGAAAAACTGTCAGTGAGATTGTAATGGATAAAGAGAAGTTAACACTAAAATCCCTGCAACAGCTGGACCTTCATTCTTTATCTAACTCAGACATTTACCACTTAATCCTATAAACAGAAGGAAGTTTTCACTCTGTTACATTCATTTGTTGTCTTCAGGAAAATATTGTTATTACTAAAATACTACTATTCCTTAAAGTTAATGTTTTTTGAATGTTTTTCATTTTAATTATCGAACATTTATTAGATGATTAAATCTATTAGATTATTACACAGATTTGAACACATTTTGTTTGTAAATAAATAAACATACACGTTTCTTTTTTAATTTTTATTCAATGAACAATCATATATAATATTTATAATGATAGGGTTGGTGTTTTTTTATTTCTGAATTTTACCCTTTTTGCAGTTTTTGTTGGTCAAAGTGACCAAAGTGAGGTTTGGAGCCATTCTTCTGGCTGGGATGGCTTGGCCAAGGCCCTTAATGGGAGCCGTATTTGTGGCTGGGACGGCTAGCACAGGGTCCTCAGTGGGAGCCGTATTTAAGGCTGGGACGGCTTGCACAGGGTCCTCAGTGGGAGCCGTATTTGTGGCTGGGACGGCTTGCACAGGGTCCTCAGTGGGAGCCGTCTCAACAGCTATGGTGCTCTTCAGGTTCAGAGGCAGCACAGGTTTCCTCAGTGCTGTGGTGGGCTTGGTGAGCTCAAGGCCAAACAGCTCCTCAGCCTTCTGATGTATAAGGCGAGCCTTTTCGCAGAGCCTCTCCCACATGGATCTGCTTCCTGGGATGATGTGAAACTCACGAAGCCGAAGCCTTTGGATCGCCTGTTCTCAGTTATCACCTGAAGGAGGCAGGATCATGAGGAACAATGAGCACAGAGGAAGCTTTCCACTCTCTAGAGTCAGTAAGGGGAAGTAGATACAGATTATTAGGAATTAAATGGAGAGATTATTAGTTGTAAGTTACCTTGACACTGGTGACCCTCCCGAATTGTCCGAACACCATGCGCAGACACTCATCATCAATAGTGCTGTTGAGGTTCTTGATGAAGAGGTTGCTGGCATGGTGTTGGGAGCTGGGGCGATCCTCAGCCTTGATGGTGCTGTAACAGAACAGAGATGCTGCTCTTAGTCTTTATCTAAACCTGCTCTTAGATGTTATGTCTTTTTCCAGCAAAATTACAGCCTGATGTTGACTGAAATACTCTCATAAGACCAAACACAACCTCTGTTTCAACAATTACAGGAGTTTGATTAATTTCAAATGCAATTAGTTTAAGCACAATGTCAAATCATACTAATTTACACGTGACTTACACTTCACGGTCGTTCAGCATCATCCCATTGCGCCGCTCGATGGCTGCCGCCGCTGACTGTATGGTCCTCTTAGCCGCTGGCTCCCTGTCAGACCACATGATGTGCATGGGTCTGTCCAGAAGAGGTTCAAAGTTGAACATTTCCAGCACTCGCTCAGCTGAGGGAACCAAAAGAAGTTTGAAGAAGTTAGAAGTGTTGATTTTAATTTGGAAATTCAGTATAATAGGTGTATATTTATAATAGGTACATACACAGTCAATTTCAGAATTATTGGCACCCTTAGTAAACATTAGTAAGAAAAATGTATTGAAGCCTTAACTGAAGTACTTATTCTGAGACACACAAATAGCTGTAATAGAAATATCTTTTCACATCTTTTTGTACTGTTTAAATACACCAAACCTGACTAAGTTCATGTAATAAAGCATTTAAAGACTATGTAAACTACACATGTAGTCTTAAGTCAACTGTACACCATGGAGAGATCAGTGTTCTTCTGTCTGGTTTGTGTTACCTTGGTGTCGATGCCGGAAGTTGACGTAGGCATAGCCGAGCGAGGCGCCGGTCTTCCTGTCCCTGCAAATATGGACAGATTCAACATGTCCTGCAGGGCTGAACCTTTCAGCAATCATCCACTCTGCCACTCCAGGGTGAAGATTTCTGAGAAATAGTGCAGCCATTGTTGGATTTTGCTACAACGATGTTAAAGTGCTGCTGAATCTGTTCAACACTGTTAAAGCGCTGCTAAAGCTGTGTTAAACACTGCTGTTCGCTGCTGAACGCTGCTAGTGACTGCAAATTCACTGCTAATCGCTGCTAAAGGTGTAAAATGGCTGCTGATCGCTGTTCAGTGTTGCTCTGTCACTAGCTATCGATGGTCTGATGAGATTTCTGTACTGCGTGTGTAGAAGTTACCACCAGCTTTAAACCCCGCCCACTGCTGCACCTGGCCAGCTTTAAAAACAACTCCTATCTGTGCTGCACTATAAGGTGAAAATCCCACAGCAATGCATATGTTTAAGCATTTAATTGTAAATTATTGTATTATGATGTTATAATAATATACAGTAGACCACTGGCTGTGTGACTGGCTGTGGATATCTGTGGCTTGGATTCCACTGGAAATACAAATCTTCACCAGTAGAGAAACTAACTGAACTAACTAGACTAGAAACAAACTAGAAAAACTAACTAGGAAATTCTAATCCTGACACTAGTCTGGAGTGTTTATGGTCACTGTAGTAAAAACCACTGGCATTTGTTCTTAAGGCTTAAGTCCATTTTCTGTTTTTTTTAAGCTGTCCATCATGACTGTTTTCTTTCCATTATTTTAGATATTTCCTAGATCCCACCTTTTTTGCACATGTAACCCTTGACACTTTTTTCATATTCCAGACAGCACTGCTTTAATTTGGTATTGCCCCTTTAAGAGGGCGGGGTAACGTGCGCACGGGGAGAGTGCGCGGCAATAGCATGTTAAGTTATCGTGATGAGACCATGCACAGCATGCAAACTTTATTTCCTCGATAAAGGAAGAATTTTCTTTGAATGTATACTTTATTGTTTCATACACATGCTGAGTGAGTTGCTGAAGTGAAGAAATACTTCATTCCTTTCTGTGCTTTTTCGTATTTCAAGACATTCTGGTGAGTCGATTCTGCTTGTGTATATATATTTTGTTCTCACTGTAGTATTATCTGAAAAAATACCAGTCAGAATGTGATTGTATTGAAGGGAGTGCAGCTAAATTAATGTTTAACTGTGATGTAAAGTTCAAACCGGACAAAATGCCAAAATATATGTGATCTTTCTCATTAGGAATGGGTTAGAGGTTCTGATGTTGTTGGTGTTATTAATTTGAGATGTATAATTGTTGCAGACTGTTTTTTTCCTTGGCCTGTTCATTGGATGATGCAATTAGGACTTGAGGTCTCTGACTCCAGGAGCGAGTTTCCTTCCAGCAGACATCTTAGCATCACGTCAACTCTTCAGCTCTTCATCTCATCTTCTTCTTTCAACTCTTCAGTTCTTCACTCATCCATTGTATACTCATCATCAGTTTATCTTTGATAAGCTGAAAGACTTTCCTAAGGGTGTGGTAGGACTGAGACATTGCTTTACACACATTACACAGAACTGTTTTTTGGAAGAACTGTAATTTTTTTTTTCCTTTTTTCTGGACTTCCATTTCTTTTGGTTACAGCTATATTTTACATTTGGTTGCAGCTGAATTGGTTCATTAATTTCCAAGAGTAACCATGGCTGGGGATTGTCACTCTCATTTTCTTTTTTTTCCTTTAAAGTGCCAGGGAACAAAAGTATTTAATTTACCTGCTCAAAATACACTTTTCTGGTAAAAATAATTTTTCATGTGTGGTGTTACTTTTATTTAACTTTTGTTTCCTTTTCTCTCCCTTACTCCTGACATTCATGTTATTCCTCAATTAACATCTTTGTGGGTGAACTACAGGCCGAAACCAAGCTCCTTAGATGAACCTAGACAACCTTAGATGAACCTAGATCATACAACCCTGACCTAGTCATTAAAGCCAGGGTTACACACACAGGATACATTCATTTTAATGAAATGACAGATCCATTCAATTTGTCAGTGTTTTCTGTCCACATTTATTATTAGTGCAGGTGGTGTTTCAACTTGATACCCCCCCCCCCAAGTCTAGCTAAACTGATGTGCCATGGGACTATTAGTAACAGTTTGCTGATAAATATCAGGATCCATGTGAATGAAGGAAATATGACAATAATAAGTGATAAGTCTAGTCATCAAACCCAGTGTGTTAAATCAATTAACTCGAATCAACAATTAACATTCTGTTCATGTGAATTTAAAATGATTTATTGCAAAATATCACTAATGTTCACTTATAATCACTAATGACTTTTCTTTCACACAAAGCTCAAAAATGGCTCATTTAATAAAGTGGACAGTGTGTGTATGTTTGTTTTTAAGGTGGAGCCTAAAAAGCTTTAACATTTCTGCATTGATGTATTACTTCAAAGCACCTTTATATCCCCCAAATGTAAGTTGTAGCTACTGAATCAGCTGCAGTGGTCAGTCCTGCTGATTATTAATGTGTGTGGTGTTTGTTTCCACAGCATGCCTGGACTGGACGGCTCAGCCTCGCAGGAGGCGGGACTAGGTGACGGAAGCGCCGCATTGGCTGATGATGGCAAGGACCCCTTGGGCTTGAGCACTGACAGCCTATCACGACTCAGAAGCCCTTCTGTGATGGAAGTCAGAGAAAAGGGATATGAGACACTGAGGGAGGAGCTAATGAAGTGGATTTCACTAATCCCTCACCCAGTGGGTGAGGGATTAGTGAAATCCACTTCATTATCCCTGTAACAGTAAACATCCTCACTCTGGTTTATATCCATAAGCTCACACTACAGTCTAAAACACTTACACTACAGTCCAAGCCTTATTTTAGCTTAGTAATTATATACAAGGATATTTTGTGACCTAAAACATCAGTAAGCATTAATATGTTAGAAAACAGCAGCAGTTCGGCCCTGAGCTCAGGTTACTGTCCATGTGGGATTCCTCAGGGTTCTCCAGTTTCCTCCCCACCTCCCAATAACATGCCAGGAGTCGTTGTGTACGCTGAATATACAACAGAGAGTGAGTGAGTGAGTTGTACATGCAGTAGAAGCAGAAGTCGGAGTCTGGGATCAGTGTTAAGATCAGAGTATTGAGTTCAGTAACAGTTTTCCTGGTGTGTTTGTTTTCCTGTAACTCAGATTAGAAGGTTGAGGATGATGCTGAAATATCTTTTATTTTAACCAGCTACTGGAACAAAAGTATCACTGAAGAGCAGTGTGGCATTGTTCAGAGTGATTTATCATTTCTAACAACGTTATAACGTGACAACAAATGGTCAGTTTTATAGCTCCACCTTTTCATGCCCTTGTTTAGCTTTCATACTGTTTGCTTGAACTTTGTGAAATTCCAAAAAGACTCTAATGTAGCCTGACATTGCAATTTTTCAGGCTTAATTTGACATTTCACTTTAATTAGATGCATTATTGTTGGAGAGTAAACTCTTAACATCAACATACAATTTATGGCTGTTTAGTGCTTTGTAGATAAAAACTGTTTTCCCTGTTTGTCTGTGTAAGCACTAGTGTCAAACGTCTGTTTACATTAATGAGGAAATAGGAAATGTGTGTGGTAAAGACTCTGAAGAAGAGCTTGTTGAGTAAAATCAGAACGTTGGTCCATAATCCTTTATTCGTCCCACAGCGGACATTTGCATTGTTACAGCAGCATAGGGAAAGCAGCTAAAGATAAAAAGATCATGATATAGAAATATAAAAGTATAAACAGTCAATACTTATAGGATTTTAAGTGTCACTGCACTATTCCCATATGAGAGAGGGAGATTCCCAAAGATTGATTGTCCAGATTGTAGTGCTGTCTGCTGGGAGCAGTGCTGGATGGTCAGTCTCACAGCAGCATGAGGAAGGACCTGAGGTTCTGCTCCCTCACACACTTGGGGTGAAGCGTATTGTTCCACGGTTCTGCCAGAAGCCGACGGAACAAATTACAGCCTTGCTTTGCTAACACCATACTGTAAATGCAAGTAGACAGTAATCCTGCATAATCATATCAGTCCTGTATGTGACTTGTCATGTCTAGTAAAGTAGTTCATCATGGACTCCATTATGCCATGTATCTCACACGTCCTCAACAATACTTACACTCAGGCAGTTTGGTGTTCCTGGGATCTGAAGTCATCCTCCAATCAGTAGCCCAACATCTTAACCACTTAAAAAGAAGAATTTCATTCTAAAGCATCTGAAATGTTTTCTTCCTTCAGTGAAGTGATTTGGATAAAATGAATCTGTATTTTCTTTTCTGATTGATCCTGTAAAGTAAATGATCAGATTACAGAAGCCAAAGAAAAGCTCAGAAAACACAATAAAAAGGATGGAAAGAAAAACAATATATGAATCAGCACATCAGTGTAACGCTCTGGACAAGCAGAGATCTGGTTCAAATTGAAAAGGAAGATGATGAAAGAAGACAGAATAGTCTGAATTTTCTCTTTCCTACTTGTAGAGTTAAATTCAGTGTTTTTATTGTAATTCTATTTTTAGTATTCTTACGACATGGACAGTGGATAAAGCACTTCACTGCATGTTGTAGTGTGTATGGCCGTGTCTGTGTCCAGTAGAACTGAACTGGAATTCTGATTAGACTGATGATGAGGGAGAAACTGTAGGAAGTGACAGTGTACAGAATGGTGTACAGTGTTCATGTAGACTTTAGTGACTACAACCAAGTTACCTCTTCCTCCTCTCCTTTCTACTCCTAGATCACCTCCGTCTGCAACTTCTTCACCTACATTCACTACATCCACCAAGGACTGGTCAAGCAGCAGGATGGTGAGCTAAACTGACCACACACACACAAGCAGCATTAATCTTTTAACTTTAGACTGTTAAAACATGTGATGTGTGCTTCATTAATAAATGTGTGATTGTTCTCAGTTTGCTGTGGTATAAGCAGAATCACACACTCCAGACTGTTCTCCACTTTAAGATGATAAAGGCACTATGATGATAACAGTACTATTGATGATAATTATCTCCATTATCTGAGCTGATGAACTGAGACGCCTGAGACTCCTTATATAAATGTTAAATAAACAATAAAAACATGACATTTCTCTTGGTTAAACAGCACATTTTTAATATCAGTTTATTATTATGCAAAAATGACGCCTTTCGTCCAATCAGATTTGAGAATTCTACAGCACCGTGCTACATGATTGGAAACACACATACAGCACATTCAGATCATTTAGAGCTTCTAAAGTTAACTAATGGATTTCTTCAGTGATTGTTTTCTGTTATATTTAGAGTAATGTGTGGTGTTATAGTGTTCTTCATAAATCAGTAAACATCAGATCAATGTCTGTCTTTTATTTTTATTTTAGCTGAACAGATGTTCTGGGAGGTCATGCAGCTGTGTAAGGAGATGTTCTGTGCTAAACTGGACTACTACAGAGATGAACTGTGAACACTGAGCAAGGAGACCGTGTGTGAAAGAAACATGCTCAGTGCAGGAGAGGGGGGTTCTGCAGTTCACCAAGACACATCACAGGGACCAGGTCTTTCCTCACACCTCAACACTCCAGCACTGTGTGTGTGTGTGTGTACTGAGATGAAATCACTGAAAAGGGAAGAAAAAGGTGCTGGTCTACTGATCAGAAGGTTGTGAGTTTGAATCCCAGCTCCACCAAGCTGCCACTGCTGGGCCCCTGAGCAAGGCCCTCAACCCTCAATTACTCAGCTGTATAAAATGAGATAAAATGTAAGTCACTGTGGATAAGGACGTCTGCCAAATGCCAGAAATGTAAATGTCTGATAGCTGCCTCTTGTCTCCTCAGTTCTGGTCAAACCCATTAAAGTGTCACACTTATTCATAACACACGTCACTAAGACCTATTATAAACATATTCTGTCTAATTTAACTCGTACACCTGAATGAAATAAAACCTCATAAACCTTCTGATACTAATTATACTATTTTCCTTCCACCATCATCGTCCTGACTCCTGTCCCTGAGGCTGACCAGTGTGTCTGTACACCAGGGGATAGTGGATAGTAAAACTCCTTTATCTTCTACATATCTGTCTATTGGGTTTTTTAATAAATGTTGGACTTTTTTAAATGTTCTACTGCAGTTGTTGTGTCTGTTATCCAGTGTGACAGTGCTGTTAAAGATTCATTTCATTTTGTCCAGCTTACAAATCGACTTAAAACAGCTTTTACTTCTGCTAAAGATTTTAGGAGTACTTCTACTTTTACCCTCCTCAGAGAATTATTGGAAAGTAACAGTACTTTCACAACCCTTTTTGTATTTTTGAAGGAAAAAAAGATAATCTCAGGTTCATTGTGAGAGAAGTTCACACTCTGTAGCCACTGCTGAATATGGTTCCTGTATTTATGTCTGGTGTAAATGGAGTACACAGATATATATTTTTCACAGACCAGTAGTGTCTCAGGTGCCTGATGCCACTGATTTATAATTCAGTAATTCAGCAGAAATTTGTTGCCAAATCAGTTCACCGTCAGTCCACTTT
Organism: Hemibagrus wyckioides; assembly: GCF_019097595.1. NCBI lineage: Eukaryota > Metazoa > Chordata > Actinopteri > Siluriformes > Bagridae > Hemibagrus > Hemibagrus wyckioides. The sequence continues at coordinate 4,264,174 of NC_080728.1, forward strand.
GTGTTCGGAAGTCAGGGAATTCAAGTGAAGTTTCCTTTCCCTTTGGGCTCAAGACACTTCAGTTCATTTTTTAAGAAACTCTGAGTTTTAGCTGTGCTCCAGTGTGTCCAAGAACATTTGATAAAAATGTCAATAAACTATCTCAGCTTCACACTCCTCTCCAGATGTGTATGAATCCATCTGGAGGAAGACACACACACACACACACTTTACTATCCTTGTAAGGACCTTCCATAGGACTAACCCTGAGTTCATATGTTTTTTGGTTAGTTTTAAAGAACAGGAAGTGGCTTTAAAGAGCTGACCCAAAAACTCCATCAGAAATGTGATTTAACTCTAAAATACAGATCCCTTAACTCTTCATGTTGAAAAGGCTTTTAACAAAAAGAGTTCATATCCAAATGTGCAGTGTAGGGTGATTCTGCAAAACCTTTCAGTGGGACTGTTCTTTAACTTTACTTAACCATGATGTCTTATTTCCCCTCTTCAATTCTCCTCTCAAACTATTTACTTTTCACCTTTTCTAGAATTTCTCTTCAGATTTTAGTCTTTTCAGACGCTGATTCTCTGCTAAATAATATCATTTTTATTAACTTAGACATGTTAAAATAACATCTATCTCTAGCTCTGAGAAAAGGCCTTTTCTTTCGTTTTGTTCTCGTTTTGTTCTTTCAGCTCTGTGACATTCTCCTTATATGGAGTTTTGTGGGTGTCACTAAATGTAAATCAGCTGTGTCTCAGTATTCTTATACAAGTACATAAAGACAGTTTGTTTTACTCTACATCTTGGAAATATGGGAAAAATCTTTAGTTACTTTACTAAACATACATGAGGTGCAAAATTCAGAAGAAGAGAAAGAAATAATGATGTAATGATTGTCTGAAGTGGTCAGTATCTATCAGAAGTATCCTTCAAGTCCTGTCCTGTAAGTTGTCTGTTAAGACTTGTTCCAAAATCTATAAGAACTGGGGCTTTTATGAAGGTGGAGGGAATGATGAATATCTACATATACCAGTGGATTTTAAACACAACAATGACCCAAAGCATACATTCATATCAACAGTAGAATGGCTTAACCAAAAGGTCAGTAGTACTGAATGATGGACTGTGTGTAAGACCTAAGATGTGCAATACTGATAGACCCAAAAGATCTGGTGTTCAAAAGGTGCTTCAACAAAATATTAGTTTGGGGTTTGTACATTTATACAACTAGCTTATTTATTTATTTGTTTTTTTCCCCCATCATGTTTTCACATTTTGTTTCCAAATGTCTTTTTAAGAAAGCTGGCTTCAATCATACCACACACTTGGAATGGGTCTCCCTATGCATGGAAATTCATATTAGATTAGAGGATCCTCAAATAACTTTTCTGTCCATTTGAAGTGATTATATGGAGTTGTAAAGATAAAGTTATTTTTAGCTATGAAGAATGGTTCAGCTTGCTTACAGTAATTTGTTTCTCATATGCTAAGAGCTTCTTTTTTGGGTGGACTCAATGGTTTGCTAATATTCCTGAGCATCAGCTGTCCGGTCTGAATCTATCAATCATCTCATCAACCATGGACTTTATTTATGACCAGATTACTCCTATAAAATGTATTTATCATAAAGAAAAACACTGTGGAGATGTATGAAGGTCAACTGAACTTCCCCATGTCCATTCACTAACAGTAAATGGGTGTGGTTAAAAACTGTATTGCAGACAGACACTCGAGGACCTCAGAGATATTTTGGCTTCATTGTTGAATCTCTGTACAATGTCTTCTAATCTAAGTCACTGGATGTGTCAGGGTATCATTTGCTAATTCCCTACACTCTGTTTCCAGACTCCTGATAAAGAACACAAGAGAGTTAAAAGACAGATTTCTTCATTTGAGTGTTGGACAGTTGATGTGAGGATGTGTAATTAATGTGAGGACAAATCTGTATACACAAACAAAATCATTTCTCAACTACTGCTCAACATCTGGATCGAGTTCAGCCTCAGATATTACTGAGTAACTCTTTTTTCTGGAAATCTGTGCTGATTGGATGAACTGTGATGAACCATTAGCAAAAGCATTCTTCAAACCAGCAGGTAATGTGTGATGATTCTCACCTGATGGATGGTTTGTGTTTTCAGAGACTCCATAACCCTTTAGAGAGTGAGACAGAAGGTGAAACTGCTGAGCAGAGCTTGCAAGACACACACATGCCAAGAAGCATGAACTTGATCCTGATGGAGTAAAAGCTGCTAGTGTGGCTCATGAAGATGATCTCCACAATCTGGAGGCCTTCCTGGAGCGTTTTGAGCTGGACTGGTTACAGTGACACTGACTTGAGTCCTTGGATGAAGCTGTGAGGCTGGAGGAAGATTACTTGGTGATCACTGTTCCAATCTTCCTCACTCTCTCCCTCTTTCCTACTCCACCCCTGGTCCCAGCTCTCCAGAAACAAGGCACTGAAGAGCTCCCAGGGTCTGAGTTTCCACTGAACCCAGTTCCCTCCCCATTTTCTTTCCCCCTTCACCTCTTATCTCCCCCAAATCCCTCTCTCTACACTGGTGGAACTGCTCCTACCAGGTTTGGGTTCAAGCCTCTGGCAGGTTTGCAGGAGCAGTGGGAAAGCCAGACATTTCCAGTTGTAAAAAGAATTTTCTGATGTCTTTGCATCTATACTGTCACATCAACCTCATAGAACACCACACTGAGACTCCTCCAGGTGTTGTACTCAGCAGTCTTTATCAAATCTTTATAATTCTCACTTCAATTCGATGCATTTTGATACATGTAAGAGCTTGTATTGCACACAGAAGTGTTTAACTTTATTTCATTTTAATTGTGCAGTCTGAATTGAAGTGGTTGGATGTGAGCTGTGAAATTAGCACTGTGTGAATACTGATTTTTCTACACTCAAAAAAAAGGAATTTTGCTGCCTGTTAAATTTCCTTCACTGTAACATACATTCTGTAGGATATAATTTCATATTTAGTAAATGAACACCAATAAATCATGTAGGATTTTCTATAAGGTCAACTACTCTAGCTTTTAATAGATTCCCTCATGTCAAAATTAAAACACAATCAAACTCTATGGCATCAAGTTAGCACCATAAGTATCTACACGTAAAAAACAATAAAAAAACACAAATCACAGAATAGAAAACACAATTTAAAAACTCAGTATGTGGACACAAAGGGATCTATCAATTTTTGGAAGAACTTACTTAACTAAAATGGAGAGTCTAGATGCATTTATCCTGCATCTTCTTTACCTATTTCTACAAAAGCTAAAACAATTAACCACAGTTGAACAATTAACCAAGCAACGGTGCCATCGCCACCCAGGGGCACCAGACACAGTGGGCATAATGGGTACATGCATTTAAAGGGGAAATACCAAAAGGACAAAAGTGACAATTTAGGTCTAATGAAAGTGATCACAGCAATGTACACTGATGGCAAAAAGAAAACTGCCTTTCCCTCTATATAACTATATAAGGACAAAAGTGATAGTTTGGGTGTAATGAAACAGATCATAGATGTCCAGTGATGTCAAAAGGGACAATGACTCTCCCTCTAAACTATATGACTATATCAGGTTATATATGTATGTATGTATGTATATATATATATATATATATATATATAAATATATATATATATATATATATATATATATATATATATATATATATATATATATATATATATATATATATATATATATATATATATATATATATATATATATATATATATATATGATAATATGATTAATAATATGATAATATTTTAAACACCATACTATTTTTCCTTTCCTACATGTATTGTATATACATTTTTGGCTGACTTCATGAACATAAAGCCATATTTAGAAAAAATAAATAAATAAAGGGGAACGCGCTCCATCTAGTGGACATAGTATAGTACTGCAGGAGTCAGGCCAAAACCATGTCCAGTCAATGGACTGATGAATGTAAAAAAATATTGTGAGCCGTTTGAGCAACACAAAATCATGAAACTAAGCAAACGGTGCCATCGCCGCCCGGTGCACCAGATACAGTGGGCACAGTGGATACATGCCTTTAAAGGGGAAATACCAAAAGGACAAAAGTGACAATTGGGGTTTAATTAAATATGAATAAATAAATATATATGTTAAATATTATGTATTTAAATAAATATGAATTGAATAAAAGGGAATGCGCTCCATCTAGTGGACATCGTCTAGTACTGCAGGAGTCAGGTCAAAGCCATGTCTATTCAATGGACTGATGAATGTAAAAATTTGTTGTGAGCCGTTTGAGCATCACAAAATCATGAAACTAAGCAAACTTACTCACAACCAGTTGTTCTTTCTATGTAAAATATTTTGAAACATTAGGACTTTCCACTGTTAAGATATAAGAACATTAATATTCTTCTATTATGTCCTTATTTAAATCATCACCATAGCAACATCATTCACAATATCACAAATTCCTTCACAGTTTCATATCAGCCATGTCTTGACATTATTCTGACTGATTTTCATCCAAATCAGGTGAAAGTAAGGGACAAAATATTAGATATCGTTATATATGTGAGACACATAGTAGTCATGTCTGTGTGATCAGCTTTCTACTCTTAACTTAATCCTTAGGTTTCATGTAGATCACTCAATGTACACAGAAGTTATTGGCTACTTCCTGTTTCGTTTTATTCGCCATAAGTTTAAGGGCTCCTCACGGCTGAACCGTTTGAGATATCAAAAATCCCTTCACAATTTTGCAGTATCAATGAGATCATATTAGCCTGGGTTTGGTGGCGGTTGTATCAGTGTCTTGAGATCATATTAGCCTGGGTTTGGTGGCGGTTGTATCAGTGTCTTGAGATCATATTAGCCTGGGTTTGGTGGCGGTTGTATCAGTGTCTTGAGATCATATTAGCCTGGGTTTGGTGGCGGTTGTATCAATGTCTTGAGATCATATTAGTCTGGGTTTGGTGGCGGTTGTATCAATGTCTTGAGATCATATTAGCCTGGGTTTGGTGGCGGTTGTATCAATGTCTTGAGATCATATTAGTCTGGGTTTGGTGGCGGTTGTATCAGTGTCTTGAGATCATATTAGCCTGGGTTTGGTGGCGGTTGTATCAATGTCTTGAAATCATATTAGCCTGGGTTTGGTGGCGGTTGTATCAATTCCCTAGGAGGAGTATTTCAAATTCCATTGGGTGCGTTTTGCTCAATGAGATCTAAGTGTGTACCGGGTTGTACATGGATAAGTGTAAGTGTGTATCAGCTATGCAGCAAGATATTCCAGGGGGCGCTGTGAGGGGTGTGTGCCACGCCCAGGGTCGAGCCACAGTGACCTCCTAATGGCCGCAGATTCCAACCTTTCTGCTGATTTTCATGAGTTTTGAGCATGTTAAGACCCCCAAAAGTGCAAAGTTGAGTTCAAATCGAAGCAAAGTTGAGTTCAAACTTTTGCCCTGGGACCGTATTTTTTGTCACTGATTTATTTATTTATTTTGCATGCTAACAATCATGCCAGTAAAGTACTGTGAAACTGGTGAACTGAATTTTTTAGACTGTATTCTGAGCTCTACTTTTTATTTTCAGTAAACAAAGATTCAGTAATTTACTTTTTGTGTTCAGTTTCTGCGATGGACTGGTGACCTGCCCAGGGTGTACCCCTGCCTTTCGCCCTATGTGCGCTGGGATAGGCTCCAGCAGACCCCTGTGACCCTAGGAATCCTAGGAATAAGTGGGTATAGACAATGAATGAATGAGTGAATGAATGTTCAGTTTACATTCACTTCTGGTACAAATCTAATTAAAGGATCTGACAAAGAGCAAGACTCTGCACTGACCAGAACAGCAATGGAAAGAAACAAAGGAAACAAGTGAAATGTGAAACAAATCACCAGAAACAGGACAAGAAGGTAAACAACAAGGATGACAACAAAAGGCAGGAGATAATAATGTAAACAATATATACACACAAGAAAGGGAATTTATTAACACAGACAGTTAGGAAACATTGCAGGAGAGTGGGAGAAGTCCAGTTTTGATTGCAAAAATCACCCACCTAAAGAGCTGTTTCCTATTTTATTATATAAAAAACACGTAAATTCTTGCTGCATAAAGTATTTTGTGAATATATCGTACTGTGCAAAATTTTTAGACAGGTATAAAGAAATGCTGTAAACTAAAAATGCTTTCTAAAATATTTATTTTAATTGTTTATTTTTATTAATTTACAAAATGCTAAATGAGAGCACAGAAGAACAATCGAAATCAAATCAATATTTGGTGTGATTATTGAAGTCAGTTTCATGTCACAGGTCATACACCATGGCAAGATTGAGCACAGGAACAAGACACGAGGAATCAGCAAGGTCTCTCCCAGGCACAGATTTCAGAGCAGACTGGGGTTTCAGGATGTGCTGTTCAAGATATTTTGAAGAAGCACAAAGAAACGGGTGATGTTGAAGACTGTAGACGCAAGAGATTTGGTCAGGTGTATGACCCCAAACATACAGCCAATGTTATAAAGAACTATCTCCAGCATAGAGAAGAACATGGAGTCCTGGAAGTGATGGTTTGTCCCCCATAGAGTCCTGATCTCAACATCATCCAGTCATCTTCATACATCTCCACAGTGTTTTTCTTTATGATAAATGCATTTTATAGGAGAAAAGATAACAGTCACTACCTAGCATGAAAAATGATAGAAGCTGTTCATTATGAGTAAAATTAAGCTATTAATAAATAAATAAGTTTGGTAAAAACTCTAAATAGTGTATATACAGTTCTGTTCAAAAGTTTTAGGCAGGTGTGAAAAAATGTTGTAGAGTAAGAATGCTTTAAGAAATAGAAGCATTAATAGTTTATTTATTTATCAGTTATCAATTATTTTATCACTTGCACACAATTTTGAAGAAACTCGGCAGGTAGGTTGTTCCAAACATCTTAGAAAACTAATGTAGGCTGCTTAAAATCCTTCGGGCTCTTCATGTATTTCCAGAAAGACATGATGATGTTCAGGGGTCTGTGGGGGCCAAACCATCACTTCCAGAATGCCTCGTTCTTCTCTACACTGAAAATAGTTCTTAATGATATTGGCTGTATGTTTGATGTTGTTCTGCTGCAGAATAAATATGGGGCCAGTTGAATGCCTCCCATGATGGTTAAGTATTTACTTACTTACTACTTACTGAGAAGTATTTCTCAGAATTGAGGACATGATTAATCCTGACCAAATCTCCACCTCCATTTGCAGAAATGCAGCGTCAAACTTGCAAGCAACCTCCACCTTATTTCTGTTTCCTGCAGACACGCATTATTGTACTGCTCTCCAGCCCTTCAACAAACAACCTGCCTCCTGCTAGAGGCAAATATTTCAGATGTAAAATCTATAAACTCATACATACGCAGGACTGTAAATAACCATTTATCAGGTGATTATGTTTCATTACTGCTAAGATAAAATACTGAAAATGTTACTGTTAAAGTCAACTATTAAAGCATACAATAAATGTATTATGAATCAGTGAATTTGAGTTCAATGTGGGTTTATTATCAGTAATGAAGGTAATCAATAAAGATCACACACACTGGAAGGTTGTCTAATCACAGGCCAGTGGCACTATTTGAAAAGAAATTTTGCTCTCCTTTCTTTCTGGTTTGTAAATTTCTCACTGAGCTTCTGGTTAAAGTCGGTCATCTCAGTGACCAGTCTCTTTTCCACTGACAGCATGGTCAATGTATTCAATAAGAAGTGCTGGAAAAGCACCGAGTGGAAGCTCGACCACCGTCACCTGACTGCTGCTGAATTTGCAGATTGGGTCCATCTGGTCCAAGCTCTTTGATTCTTTTCTTTTCTTCATCCTACACCTTGTGAAAGGGTATTTTTGTAAAGATATAACCAAACTTTTTCTCATCTTGAGATATTTTGCTTGTTTCCATATTAATCAGTACCTGCCCATTAACAAGAGGAGGAGGAAATTCATCCTTGATCTGAGAGAGAGAGAGAGAGAGAGAGAGAGAGAGAGAGAGAGAGAGAGAGAGAGAGTGAGTGAGAGAGAGAGTTGAAACTTTGCCACAAACACCTTATGTTGGAGAGCACAATTTCAAATGTTCAGCATACCTCGAAAAGCTCAACCAGGACAGGCCACGAGCTTTAAAGTCAATCACAGGTTGTTTCTTGAGGATTATGTCATTTCAACACAGATTTTCTTGTAGTCATAGAGAAGTTCATCTCTCTGCTTGTCCGTCCATCCATACCCTAAAGTCAAAAAAAAAAAAACATTTAGCTGATCCCTGAAATCTGGAAACCACACATCAAGATAAAAACTAAACTAACAAGTGTAGGAAAACATATTTTGAGGTCACTCTAGAATCTACTGTAACATACATTGCTCTTTGAATAATAATTTATATATCCCAGCTCTCACCACCAAATGGTGATCAAATCAGACAGAGATCAGAAACTGTGAACTAGCGGACAGTTGGGGGCCAACTCTGGGGATCTTTCTCCCATTCAGTGCTTTGTTTGCGAGAATCACCTCTAGGCTTTTGCACTGTCATACCAGGTAGTGGACACTTGTGAGGTCTACCTCCCCTTGGGGGTTTTTGTTTAAGAGCATCACCTCTACACTTTAGTATTGTCACACCTTCAAGGCGCTACCGTGTGAATATTATCAAATTAAATGCTCTTCTTGTAGGAGCCACAGTGTGTGTTTAGATGTTTAGAATATTTTAACATGGTCACATCATCATATGGGTGTGGTTTCATATTATTTACCTGCTCACTTGTGTGGTGGGAGAGAAACAAAGAGTCAGGCCTTTTTGTAGTATAGTTTCAGTTGTGATGAACTTTTGTTTATTTTTATTTGTGTCATGCTTTCATATCAGAGGACAGATGAGGTGAAGAGGCTTCAAGACAAGGAGGATGAGACAGGGAGAAGCAGTTCAGAGTTGCAGCTATGTGTTGTGTAAAGAGTCATGTAATTTATTTTAATTATATCTCATCTCAGAAACAGGCTAGCAGGCAGGAAGAACCCAACCATGCTAACCCAAAGCTCATTGCAGTGCAGCAGCTGACCAACAAAACGCTACGGTTCCAAGAAAAGTGGTACCGTGAATTTCCTTGGCTCCGCTACAGTCCAGGAGTCAGTGGAATCCTATGATTTTTCTGTGCTCAAGCTTTTTCTATTGTAAACCCCTGCAGTTTGGTGGATGTGTCTCTGATAAATGTCCTGTACAACAAGTGATTTATTTTACATTTTCAGCTACAGTGGTCAGTTTAAAAGAAAAGTTTGTTTAACAGAGGAAATTAAAGTCTCTCATTATCTAAATTTTATTCACACGCAAAACATTAATGGTGAACATTTTTTACTTTATAAAATGATTTTTCAAGTCTTGGTAATCGGCCCCAGTTAAACAATAAAGAAAGTAAGACATCTTTTTTATATACATGGTTTAGTAGCCTAATATTCTTTTTGACAGAATTTATCATTATAATCATCTTCCCCCACTTCTCAAACCAAAGTTACACCCTTGCAGTGCAGGGATGATAATATTGGGGTTATATGATCATATTTTCTTGATCTGGTAAGAACTCTGTCGGCTGCATTCTGGACTAACTGTAGCTTGTTTATTGAGATGCAGGACAAACACCTAGTAATGCATTACAATAGTCCAGTCTGGAGGTCATGAATGCATGAACTAACTTTTCTGCATCAGATACAGATAAAATGTTCCTAAACTTGGCAATATTTCTAAGGTGGAAGAAGGCTGATTTTGTGTTATTGGAAATATGATTTTCAAAGGATAGGTTTCTGTCTAATATTACGCCCAGGTCTTTCACTGTTGAGCTAGTAGTAACAGTACATCATTCTAAATGCAAGCTGAATTGTGAGAGCTTCTGTGTACTGGTTTTTGGACCAATAAATAATATCTCTGTCTTATCTGGATTTAGTAATAGAAAATTATCGTTAATTAAGTCTTTTATATTAAGTCTTTTATATCTTTCACACACTCAGTTAGTCTGGACAGTTTAGATATTTTATCTGGTTTTGATGAGATATATAACTGGGTATCATCGGCATAACAATGGAAACTAATCCTATGAATTCTAATGATGTTACCCAATGGAAGCATGTAGACCGAGAACAGCAGAGGTCCTAAAACTGATCCCTGTGGGACCCCGTATTTCACTGGCACTAGTCACTGCATCTAGATCATCTGCATTTAGGGGTCTAGTAAGAAGTTGAGACAGATCTGGCAGATTGCTTGTGAATCTGTCTTTAGTGGTGGGATTAATATTTCTACCAAATCAATAACATGGAGAGACACAGTTAATTTGTTCCACAGGTAGAGTGTACACTAAGAGGTGATGGTCTGTGATATCATCGCTTTGAGATAGGACATCTATATCAGTGACATCTGTTCCATGTGTTCAAATTCAGAAAGTATTTCCTCCAGAAAAGACTTAAATTGATGATTTAAACATTCGGCTCTTATAAAGTTAACTGTGTGTGTTACAGTGCTCATTACATGTTCTATCTTCAGGGCTTTGCTGCATGGTGTTTCCTGGTGCAATTCTCATCTTTTCTCACATCCTTCCCACTAATCCACTCTTTTCCCCACACATCGCAGATGCTCCATCTGTCCTGAGTTCCCTAAGTTTGTTCCAGGGCAGTTTCATGACATATACACATTTAGATACTTCTTCAAATATGTCTTTTCCTGTGGTGGTGTCATGCATTGATTTAACACCAAATGTTCCTCTGTAATGCATAAACTGGAGTCCACTCCATGGATGAAGATATCTGGTCAGCAACAACGTTTCTGCTTAGGCTTTGTGGAATAAAAATCTACTGTACTCACTACTAAAATCTGACTCCAGCTCCACACTGACCCGACAGCTCAGTCTAAGTGAGACTCATAGTTAGTAAGGCCTCAAAACTAAATAAGCCAATCAAGCAGACTAGATGAATGCAGATAAGAGATTTTATTTTGTAATCAGCGCTGACACAAGAATTGAGATGCTCACGCATGAACGTCCCAACAACCTCTCTCCAGGGAACTCCAACTACAGCCTTTATATACATTTCCCTTATCTTCCCAATGCAACACGTCACTGGTTCTTTGCCCAGACAATCCCACCCATCTTTCTTTTTTAGACCTTCTAGATTCTTTTTTACACCATTATCTTTGAATTTACAACTTTTCGAATACCATTATAATTAAACTTTCCTGAATCATTATATTAAAAATTGGGCGTTTCCGCCCCCACCAGTGGGATTGTCTTCGGCCTCACTCTCGCCAATACCTCATTCTTCTTCAGGAGACAGCATGGGTAAGTTCTCAGTTCTCCAGGGGCCAACACCCTTTCTTTTATTAACCTCTACACCTCACGGATTTTCTGATTTATCCGCTGTCTTCTACATATGTACTCTAGATATTTCGCCTGGTACCTCCATTGCCATCCAGCACGCGCTGCGTTTACTTCATGATGAGATCACTACCGCTCAAGGTACCAGTGGAGCGAAGATTGACCATAACAATCTAGGGTGCGTCTCTGCCATTGATTGGTCCAAGTTTGGAAAGCCTGGTACCGCAGAGAAAGCCTGCCAGACTGACATCATCGATACAACTATTTGTTCTTCAAAGCCATTGCAGCCTGTGTGCAAGGCCCGTGACAGGCCAACATGCCGTGTTAAACCTTATATTGTTCTTAAGCTCAAACGACCTAACGAATAAACCTTACCTGAGAACTCACTCCTGTTGTCCCCCTGATTATTTCACACATACCTCATACATATAGTCTCATTTACAAAATTATCTCCCACATTCCCCCCTTTTGTGACTCAAGTCACAACACACTCAACTTGTTCAGACGCTATGCATACATGCCTTATATACGTACATAAGTCAGCACAAGGATTATATACTCGTATGATTCGTTTTCAGTGTTTCACTACTATCATGGTGCTAGTAAACAATTATATACTCGTTAAGGAATGTAATAAGTACTCCAAGCTCTGTGCAGGTACCACTGCATGTAGTTCTTCTCAGTCTTGCTATCGCCCACCTCACTCGTTCTCTCACATTTGCCAGTCAATTTCATACCTACCTGGATCCCAACCCTACTCATCAGGTATTCCCCTGGTTACACGCAATCCACGTTGTTTCCATTTTATGCCCGGTGACCAGCAGCACGACCGTGCCTGCCTTAGGTTGTCCCACCCAGTGAGATCTTACCCGTCTTTGGCTAACCGGCCTTCTTCTCTGGTCACCGGCTGCCTCCTTTTTTTGGGTAGCAGCCTTCCCGTTGCCCAACACCTCTGACACTGGTGTGGCTTTTTGTGTTGCTGGTCTGTCTTCTCTTGATTCTTCAGTAGGGCATTATTGGGATCTATACCATGAGCCAGACTGGAACCTCAGTCACTCTGTCCTCAGTCACTCTCGAGCTCTCATCTCCTTACCTACCCAGCCACTGTACCTGCAGAGAGCTTCAAGTGTGCAAACATTAAGTATCAACTAACTCTATGTTTATAACACATTCAGTAATGTCTACCACTCATTCCCACACGACCAATAAACCTGAATCATTATTATTATGTTCCCTTTAACCACAAATCAGCAGTTGTCATTAAGATGAGTATAAATGAGTAACATTCAATCATTCAGTAGTCATTATAAGACTTCTCCAGTGATCCCGGCACATTTGACACTCGGCATACGGATAAATTCATATAAAATCTGATTACACTTTTTCATCAGTAGTATTTCAAAACACACGTAAATGATAATAGTGTTGCATGCATAAACATTAGTGATTTAAAACACAATATAATACGACACGCCGACATAACATATCCCACATCCTTTTATGACGTCCCCTGTTGTTCTTCTGCCCATGTGACTTTGCGCCACGTAGAGGGGCCGTTGGGGGGCTAAGGAGAGGTTACTAGCACATCACTTAGCCCCCTCCCGATGATTGGAACGGCAAGGATCTCAGCAGCTCCATCATTTGTCTAGGAACATTGGTCCACAATACATCTTCTCCTAACTTGACTGTAATGACCTCTACCCTCTTCTTAAGTGGTACACCTATCCATATTCCAAACCTTCTCTTCCTTCTGTACGCAAGATTAAGTAACCGTTCTACACTATAATGTGCATGTTCTACCACGATGGGTAACTGTGCTGTCTGTCTCGGAGTGTATGCAAATGTTTGTATCTCTGTAATATACATCCTGTCTGCGTAAATCTCCCTTACTGATGTACGCCTATCTATAAAAGGGTACTCTAGCAATCCTAAATTTGGCTCCCACTCCCCCAAATCGTTTTTCAACAACCTACCCCATAAATACCTACATATATGCCTCCAATCCCCCTCCATTATGCAATCATCTTTATTAAGTCCAATTCATCACTGCCATTGCTGGGTTTGAACGAAGACTCAATCTCATGTGTCATCTGAACATATTGGCCAAACAATGTGTGCGTCATCTGTGTAATCATAGAACGCAGTAGTGGAACTACACAACACAACAGAACTGCAAGTACCACCAAAACCACACCTACGACTGTTCCTATCCTAAGTATGACGGCTCTCCAATTTGAGGAGAACAACCATGCCAGCCAATCATTTGTTGGTTTATATGTGTTCTCTACGTGCTCGTCTCTAAGATCTTTCATCTGCCGCAATATTTTACTCAGGTTACCCTCTGGACCAGTGTGTATTGGAATGTAAGTACAACATTGGTCTCCAAACATAGTACACACTCCTTCTTCCGGGGCCCTCATGGTGTCCAGGATAAGCCTGTTCTGTAAGGCCATGGTAGATGTTGCATGTAGTTGTTCTTGAATCAAATTCAATGCTTTGTATTGTGTAGTTCATGAACCTTTGTCGATTGTACCAAATATAGTTAATCCATCTCACGTTTTTACCAATCTGTGCCCATGGCAAGAAAAAGGTCAGAGCTCCTGCTCCTGGTCGACCAATGGCAGCATGTTCATCAGGGACTCCCACCGGAACCCCTCTCCAATCCACGTAAACCCCACTGCTTCTGTCGAATCGTCCCAAGTCGCGCTTAATTCGTCGACCTGATGTATTAATCTCCTTTTCTTGCAGCACAGTTAGTTTTCCTGTCAGCACCACTGTTGCACAGCATCCTCCCCATCCGGGTGGCAGGGTCTGCCTAGCAACACTATATCCACAATACCAGAATACATCAGCCAGTGGCCTAGTCCCATTAGATAGGTCAGGCTGGTTCAGATCAATATAGTCCTTTTTCCACTGTCTCCACACGGTAATCTTTAATCCTTTTGTATCTGCTGTCATGTCACAGTCTTTAGAAATGTTGCCGACAAACACCTGTGATCCGTTTGAACATACACAGAATGGGTACCTCTGTCCCTGACGCTCACTCACTCTGATGGGCGGATGTCCCTCAGTCCCGATCTCCTCATACTCACAGGTGCTATTCAACTTCTTCAACCTGGTTGGGCCGTAGGCACATGAGATAGAATGCATAAGACAAACGAATGGGCATAGATGGCATAGGTTGTGCTTGGTGCTATTACAACCTTCTGGTCCTCTCGTTGGAAAAACCCTGGGAGCTCGCGATGTCCTGTCATGGCACACTATGCACGAGGTGTTTCCAGCTTCGTGTGCTGTGTAACTTAGCCATTGGTAAAACAAGTTGTTTGTCCACAACTCCTGGTCTAGTCTACTCATGAGGCTCACTGACTGTGCAGTGTCTCTGCGTACTCTGGGCAGTGTTGTTGGTGATTGCTCAATATAATGTATTCCCCTAGTTTCATCATTCATTTGTCCATCATCACCAAAGACTCGTATAAGGGTGTACGTCCATAGTCCTATACACAGCAGTGCTATTATTACAAGTACCAATAAGCCCCAGTCCGTTCTGGTGATTCGATCACCGTTTCCCTCCTCTTCATTTATTTCTTGCTCATCGTTTCTCTCTCTCCCTTCTCTTTCAGTGTTCTCGCCATGCACGGGCTCTAGTTCTATAGGCAGGTCCTGTATCTCCCACATCGTGTTGTGAAGGCCCTTCCCTTGGGTCGTCTTCTTCTTGTTCTGCTGGACTCTCCCACGGTCAAAACTCCTGGCTCTGCGGGTGGGGCGCTTGTACCGAAGGGGGTTGTGAGGCGGGAACAGCTGGATCACGCCTTCGCGCCTCGAATTCCCTTATCAGTGGATCCTGCTCCTGCGCTCTTTCACGTCTCGCTCCAGCCCCTGGATCTGGTGCTCTGCAACAGTGATTTAGATGAAACCAAGCAGTCTTACCTTCGACCTTTATGGCTGTTGGAGTAGCTAAGACAACTTTTAGTGGTCCAACTCGTCTGGGCTCATTCCATCTTCTCTTGAAGACCTTGACATACACCCAGTCTCCTGGTTTCACAGTCCTCAGCTCCTCGTCAATTTCGCTCGTCCTTCCCTCCGTAGCACCTTTCACCTGTTGGAATATAGCTCGATGTATTTCAGTCAAGTGCTTCACATAATTGCCAAGCTCACTTTCAAGCTGCTCCAGCGAAGGGCCCTTATAGGGCCCTCGTAGATAAGGCACAGGCATAGGTCGTCCTGTAAGCATTTCATGCGGGGTTAGATGCGTCATTCGGTTAGTTTGCATTCTCATGCTCATCAGTGCTAATGGCAAAGCTTGCACCCAATTCATTTTTCCCGCTTCACAAATTTTTGCCAGCTTCGCTTTTAATGTTCCATTGGCCCTTTCCACCATTCCCTGCGACTGTGGGTGATAGACACAGCCCAATCTGTGTCGTATTCTTAAGTACTGGAACACTCTTCGAATCACATTGTTCACAAAGTGAGTACCACTGTCTGAGCTGATCTTATCAGGAATACCAAACCTTGGAATCACCTCACGACACAAAAATTTAGCCACTGAATCTGCATCTGCTTTAGCTGTTGGGTGCTCCTCCACCCATCTACTAAACCTATCCTCCACCACCAAAACATACCTTTTCTTCTCCTTCACCTCAGCCATATCCATGAAGTCAATGATCAGATGCCTGAATGGTCCGTCTGGCTCTGGTATGTGACCTATTGGGGCAGTAAAACTTTTCCTGTTGTTGTATTCTGCGCATATTTCACAATGTGCTAACCTGTGATCAACCATCTGAGCTAAATACGGAGACCACCATGCTCTTTGAATCCGTTTGATCACTTCCCCCTTGCGCAATGGCTCAAGCCATGCGCATCATTAATCAACAATGTGAGAACTGAGAGAGGAGCCACAAAATGTCCCTGAGGACCCCGCCATACGCCTGTCCGTGCATTCTTAACTGCCCCCCTTTTTATCCACTTAGATATCTCATACACTGAGGCCGAGTTTTGCGCTGCGGCTAAAGAGGTTAAGTCCGTTTCTGGGTAGTCATCGCCTTCAGAGTCGGTCACAAGCATAATGTTGGTATGTCCTAAAGCCACTGATTTTGCTGCCTCATCTGCTGCAGTGTTTCCACTGGTAACAAAAGAGCCATCTGTTTTATGCGCTAAACATTTGACGATAGCTAGTTTAGCTGGCAGAGTAATAGCATGTAACAAATCAGTTATGGCCATTCCATGCGTCACAGGAGAGCCATCTGCTCTCAATAACCCTCTCTGGGCCCATGTAGGGCCAAAGTAATGACACACACCATAAGCATATTGAGAATCCGTGAAAATAGTACACAATTTCCCTGCAGCTAGCTTACAAGCTGCGGCGAGTGCTTTTAACTCAGCCAATTGTGTGGAACATGGTTGAGAAACAGCCATAGACTGAACAGTAACAAAGCTAGTCAAATCGTTACTGGGCGCTACTATGGCGTAACCCGCCAAGTTCCCGTCTGGGCCTCTAAAGCACGAACCGTCAACAAAAAAGGTTACATCCGAATGTGGCAAAGGTTGATTTTCAAGGTCTTGACGCGCTTTAGAGTATGTGGTTGAAACTTGCTGACAATCGTGCGGTTCACCGTCCAATGGGGTCATCATTCTATCAGCTGTATTGACTGTCTGGCATCTTTGAATAGTCAATTCTGGTGAAGAGAGAATTACGACGTAACCTGTCTTCCGCGCATGAGTTATCACAAATGTCGGACTGGTAAGCAGGGCGTGTAACGCATGTGTAGTGTACAATATAGTAGGATGGCCCATTGTAATGGTTGACGCCTTTTGATACGCAAAGGCTGCTGCTGCTAATCCACGGTAACACGGCGGCATACCACTCTCAATGTTGTCTAGCCTGCAGCTAAAGTAAGCAACAGGCTGCTTGCCCGGTCCCTGTTGCTGAGTTAACATGGCATTAGCAAAGCCTCGCTTTTCTGATACATACAGGAAGAATGGCTTACCGTAATCAGGACTCGCTAGCGCTGGTGCTGTACAAAGATCCTCCTTCAGCATTTCGAAAGCTGCAACGGCCTCCGTCGTCCAAACCAATGCAGCTTTCTTCTGATCAGCTGCTTTTATCAACGCACGTAGTGGAGCTACCTTCAATGCAAAATCCACTATCCATTGTCTGCTATAACCCACCATACCCAAGAAAGACAACATCTGTCCAACCGTTTGCGGTTTCGGGGCTTTACGGACCGCCTCTAGATGCGTAGGCGACAGCTTACGACTAGTGCCATGCAAAACTCTTCCTAGATACTCTACTTCCTGTTTGCAGAACTGTAACTTTTCCTTGCTCACCTTGTGTCCATTTTCTGCTAAGAGTCTCAATACTTTTAGGGAGTCTGCCTGGCACTGTTCTTTAGTTGGGCTACAAATCAAGATGTCATCAACATATGTCAGGAGAAGACTATCAATGTCCAATGAAGCTAGATCCCTAGCTACAATTCGATTGAAAATCGACGGGCTCTCACAATAGCCCTGGGGCAATCTCGTGTATGTGTACTGTTGGCCGTTATACGTGAACGCAAACAAATGTTGTGAATCAGGATGCAGTGGAATACTAAAAAATGCAGAACACAAATCAATGACCGTGTACCACTTAGTATTGCCTGGGATGTTGGAGAGTAACATATGTGGATCTGGGACTATGGGCGCTTCTGCCTCAACTATATGGTTAATAGCACGTAAATCGTGCACAAGTCGCCACTTATCTGAGTTTGGTTTTCTAACTGGGAATATTGGAGTGTTGCAACGGCTATGTGTTGGTATTAGAACCCCTGCTTCCAATAACCCCTCGAGTGTGGGTCCTATCCCTGCCTGAGCCTGTGGTGTTAGTGGATATTGTTTCTGATACGGGTACCTGACATTAGGTTTAAGTTTTATCAAAACCTGTCCTGCTGACTTTATGAGTCCTACGTCTGTAGAGTGCTGATTCCAGAGCACACTTGGGATTGTGGCTAACAGCTCTTCAGTTTCTGTATCCGATTGTTTATCTGGTGCGATGTCTTTGTCATCTGAAAGTGGTAACTGATAAATAGGTGACATTTTCTTTTCTATCAAAGTTTGTGTGGCTCTTAAAGTGTCTGTGCCTTTTTGAGAAATGCGCATAAATTTTCCATCCGGTGAGGTGTGCATGTACTGGTTGATGGTTGGCTTCCATTCCAGCACCTGGCTAGTTTCTTTGAGCATTGGTCCCAGGTCTTTCGATTCATAGCCTCCTGCTACCATCAGTGTGATGTGTGGTTTTGAGTTTGTGATCTGGTACCAGCTCTTCAAGTTATTGGGTAACTGAACTGCCGCTGCCACTCCTTGAGGGCCCACGAAGATGTCTGTTGTCACCACGTCAAACAGTTTTCCTTCCATCATGTCTGACCATAGTGTTGCATATTCTTCATTGGAGCTGTCAGGATCAAAACACATAGTACAGTGCAACGGGCTTTTAGGTTCGGTGTAGTCCGGCCGCATAGCCTGTATCCATGGCTTCCACTGTATATAGCTGGCCTGCAACTCTGATAATGAGGGATTGTCGTTCTGTAGCCAATACACTGTGCTACACTCTGTGTCTGCCTGCGTCCCAGCCATGAGATATTGTTCTGCTGTGGTTCTGTCTGGGAATGTTACCCAGAGGCCTGTAGGGCTGCACTGAATTCTAGCCTTAAATTTACACAAAAGATCTCGTCCCAATAAATTGACTGGTGTAGAGGGTGAATACAAAAGTGGTGCCACAATGGTGGTGTCTTCTAATGTTAGTATCTGAGGCTCTGTGAAATGCAAGATCTGCGAAATCCCTGAGAAGCCTGTTGTTTTGATGGTCTTCCGAGCGAGAGGGAGATTCGAGCCTTCGCGCCCTATACATGAATATGTGGCACCTGTGTCGATCATGAATGGAAAAGGACGCTCATTATTGAGTGTTACCATGACAGTTGGTTCCTGTTGCGGATGCAGTGTAGTAGCATACTGCATATTCTCCCCCTCTGGCTTCTCAGGGCCGCT
Organism: Hemibagrus wyckioides; assembly: GCF_019097595.1. Lineage (NCBI taxonomy): Eukaryota > Metazoa > Chordata > Actinopteri > Siluriformes > Bagridae > Hemibagrus > Hemibagrus wyckioides. The sequence continues at coordinate 4,283,556 of NC_080728.1, forward strand.
TCAACTCCAATTTGGTGCGGGCCCCAGTCCCGGGCCTATCTGGGGCTGATACATATGTGGGCAGTCTCTTCTCATGTGTCCAGTCCCTCCGCAGCCCCAGCACTCTAGTGGTTGTTGAGGCTGTTGGTACTGAGGATTGGGGGGTGCCTGCGCATAACTCAGTCCTTGGGGCCCTCCAGGACTCTGCGGCGCATATCCCTGCGGTGGTGATCCAAATCGTTCCCATGGCTGCCTTCTCCCTTGCCACCGACCTCTCATTGGGCGTCCTCTAAATCTTCCTTGTGCACCGCCAATGTGGACATTAATGGGTTGAGTCATTGGGTACACCTGACTATTTTGTGGATGCTGTGAGTTTGGTGCTGCCGCCTGCTGTTGTGGCATCATTTGCGGCTGCTGCGGTGTTTGTCCTTGTTGCGGCAGCATTTGGTTATTCTGTACTGGTTCTTGGCCTGCTGGGATAACCACTGCGGCTTGTATTTTTCCTGCTTTTTCTCTCTCCTTTTCTTTCTGTCTAGCTCTTGTCAACTCGCCAAGCTGTGTTTTATATAACTGTGTCAGTAGGGCCTCTGAGGCTGTTTTCTCGTCCTTTTGTTTCTTTCTGTATTGTTCCACATAATGTATCACATGTGCTTTGTAGGTATCCCATGGCATGGAGTTTAGACCGACCACCTCATCCAACGAGGTTTGGACTGGTTCTGGTAGACATTTCTTCAGCATTAATTTAAACAGTCCTTTACTTGTGTCCGTCTCGTCCCATGTTCCACCTGTCTCTTCCTTCCATTTATTCTGATAATCATGGATGAATTTTACTACATTTTCTTCTTCCTTCAGAATCATGTGTTCCAGTTGTCCTGGGTCCATTTTCGTGGGGTAGGTTTTCCTTATTTCATTCCACAACCTGTTTCTCCATGTCCCCAGTGCTATAGCATCCCAGCCTGGTAGATCCATTGCTCCTTTTAGTCCAGCTTCATCCAGTATTACAGCTGTCTTTGCTTTCCCTATTGTTTGGGCTAATATGGCTTTCACATCTCCTATCGACAAGGTATGTCCTGCTGTCTTTTCTTCAAACTTTGTAATCCACCTCTGCCCTCCATTACACATCTCCGGTAGCTGTGAGCTTAATCCTACCATATCCATAAATGTCCATGGAACATATTGCACATCTCTTCCTTTTGTCACCAGGGGATTCATTCGAACCTCTTCCTCACCATCAAACCCATATCTCTGCGGTGCTTTTAGTGACTTCTTGTCCCTTAAGGTTCTTGGTCGCGTGCGCTCCCGTTCCAGCTGCTCCTCCAACGCTGTAACTGAATTTTGTAAGCGCTCTTCTAAATCTTCCAGCTGCTGCGCGAAATCACAAACACTATCCTTCACCTTCTGCTCTTTGGTGTCCCTCTGTCTCTTTATTGCATCTTCCCTTGGCTCTATGTACAGCACTCCTCTAACCTGTCTCTCTGGATCTTCTCGCCAGTATTCAGCACATGGTTGTTTTTCCGGTGGCCCTGTTGTCTTTTCTGTTCGGGATTGATTATACGCACCCTGTTCCTCACTCATTGGTTCATCTCTTTCCCATTCTTCCGGGAGCGTAGGGGGCGCTGTAGGCCCACTCGCACACGTTGAGATATATCTCTCGGCACTGTCCCCCACTGGTGTTGAGTGTGTGAACTCCTTTCCCTTTTGCAAATACTCTTCACTCTCTTTCTTTGCTCTTTGCAGTATCTCCTCTGCCTCCCCTTCTTCCTCATTTTCACTGTGATTTCCCCTTGTCTCTTTGCTCCTTCTAATTTTTCCTTTAATTGGGTTTTCAACTGATATCTCCACGTCTTCCCATCCTGTCCAGTCGGCATAGCAGTCCGTTAAGGTTGGATACACTCCCACTTGTTCCCTGCCCACCACTGGCTCGTTGTAGTTGGGTGGTGGACAGTAGATTGGCGGTGGTCTTTCTATTTCTCTCTCCTCTCTACTCCGCTCTTTTTCCTTCTTTATCGCTCGCTTCACCGCTTCTTCCACTTCTCTGACCTTCTTTCCTTCTCTCATGAACCATTCCAGAATCTCTAATCGCCTATACTTCTTTCCTCTGGATTTATCATCATCTTTGCTTGGCTTCCAGTGTCTCAGCATTTCTCTCACTTCTGAGCAGGCCTTTTCATCAAATGTTCCTTCCACCAGCCACTGCCATGTCCCCTGAGTCCTGTCATGCCATTTTCTCATACACTTCCTGACATACTTCTCGTCAGGTTTGTGTTGCGCTATTATAATGTCAACTGGTGTAGGCTGTCTTCTCCCTTCACTCATGATGCACCCCTGTTGTGCCCTGTATGCGCTACTTCTCTCTCCTGGATTCCTGTTGCCTTCTGACCACGTCAGTGCGACGCTGATTCGTTTCACTGTCAAGCTCGGCCTTATTGGATTCTTTCTTATCTTCTCACCGAGCGCATTGACCTTATCAATCAGCACTGACGTTGCAAAACCTCTTTCCCAATGTATGAGTCGCGGTTCTACTGTCACAGTTGCTGTCAATCCCGAACAATAATTGTACTGGCCTGGTCTGGGCTGGAATAACTCTGCCAGGGGTTCGTCATCTTCCTTATATGGGTCACTGATGAAATCAAATATTGGGATGGCTACACTGCTGGGCTCAGGAGCGTCAACTAGTGCTCTCAATATAGGACTCAACAACTTGGGACGCCAAATCTTCCTCAAGGCTTCGTACCAGTCTACGTCAGGGAACGTTCTTTGTAAGGTGTACAGTCCGTCAAACTTTGTCAGAGCCCACAATTTATCTCTAATCAAATCTTCTGGCTGCCAGTGCTCTACTCCTTCTCTATCTTTATATGTCCACTCATCCCAAAAGTGTGTGCGTATTCCCCTTGTTTCTATCTCCAAGTCTTGGCGAAAGGCCATACAGCTGAAGAAAACAGTAGTGCGCATGCAGTATATGGTATCAATATAATAGCTCAATACTTCAATAAGGGTAATGTTGTATTATCTGGGTCACACTTTTTACAATTCACTGAGTGGCCCAATAGAATGCAGACCCAAGTTTTAGGTGGATTTTTCCTAAGTATTCTCTGTTGCTGATTGCACAATATCCCTCCCTCGCTAAGCCTGCTTTCAGCCGCTTTTGATTTCGTTCCAAGTCCACAAACCGTGTCTCTAGCCGTTGAACTCCTCAGCCTATTCATATGTACAGCTCTTTTCCCTCACTTATTCTGTATGAAATTCCTCCTTCTAGGGGGATGTCTCCGCTCTTACTCACTCTTTCTTGGCACAATGCCCCCGCACACACACACACACCTCTCCACCACTCCAGAATGCACTCAATCTTTTTCCACACACACACACCCTTGTTCTTTTTAATTCTTCATCACCACCTGAGGGTCTACTGTTAAACTTCCTGCAATGAAACACTTCCACAACCTCCGATCCTGCCCCAACTTCCACATGCTAATCCAAACTTCCGTGTATTGAGGACCTCTTGAGGTCATAGGCCACATTAAATTGACCCTAACCAGGAGTTTCCCAGCTTCCTTTCTCAACAACTCTAGTGCTGCCTCCGCGAACTCCCTTTCAAACCTATTTGGAAACCTATAGCCAATTCGCTTGAATGGTAGTGGACTGCTAAGTCTTAGCTCTAATCCGCGAGTTTTTGCTCTTTCTGTGATAATATTGGGAACTTCCTCACTTAGTTCCTCCGGAACGGTAAAGTAAGCACTCACACGGTGTCGCCCCGTGTAGGCGGATACACACACTTCCACCATTCAGGATTACTAGTGTCCTTCGATGTGCTACATCTTCACATGGACCCCATGGATGTCAAACCACACTTTCACGTCAGTAGAGGGTGGAACAATTATACGCGCGACAGATACACGTATTCATCCAATTTAATAAGTGCACAACAAATTGTGATGAAACATTACCTCACCCTTGGCACTAGGTCCTCACTTACGGTATGTGGACGCCCGCTTTACTATAAGATTTATTCTAAAGGCTATTCTGGTCCACACCATTACTACCCTTACTTTCCCTTCATTTCTCACGTAGTGCACCTCTAAAACATATATATCAAACCTTAGTATGATTACATCCATGCACTAAGACTTCTGCCTTACTTTCTCACTCTGTTGCTATTCCTTTTCAACTTCAGCCCTATCATCCCCACCTGTTTCATATATCACACTCCATATCAATGTGCATGCATGTACACACTGGTTTTCCTATACTCTCACGGTAATAGTGTTAATAAACAAAAGGTTAATACAGTGCTATTTACAGTGCGCACATCCAATCACCATTTATTTTCCTCATGCACTCACACTCACACAGCCCCTCGCACTCAACACACCCAAACACTGCATGCAATACAATCAGGACAGACAACAGACAAAGGCCGACAGCAGGCCTCTCCTTATTTCTTAATCTTTTCTTTATTTTCTCCCACCTGGATCCAGGACTTTTCTATTCAGCGCTTTTTCTCTTTATATTCTCTTTATCTCTTATTTCTCTTACACCTAGATCCTGGATTTTTCACTATATTTCTCTTTTCGTCTCTTATTTTCCTTTCACTACCACCCGGATCCAGGAATTTTACTCTTCTCTTTTATCACCTGCTACTTGACACTTATTTTTCTTTTTCCAGTGACGGTGTTCACGTTCACAGAACTTACTATTCTGCTACTAAACGCTCCGTTTGCGTCCAAATAAGGTCTTTTTCACAGGAATTTCTCTCATACCACCTGGAACCCACCAGGACTTTCGATCATACAGGCCTTTACACATTCATACATCTGACATCATCTAGTCTTTTCAATACAAAACATGCAATTTATCATGTCACTCTATGTGGTTTTAACTTACACTCACTCTGCCTCTCTGCCTCAATAGGTTGGAGCAGAGCTGATCCGACCCTGGGCCGAGCGCCTCCGCCTCCCCAGACCACACACAACTAATGCAGAAATTTGGTTAAACAGGCTTCTGCCTTACCTCTTTCCTAGTTGGATCCCGTGTCTGGTCCGTGGGCGGCGGCCGCAGCCTCAGGTCCCGGGTCTGGGGCTCTGCTGTTCTCTCTGTGCCAATCTCGTCTTCTTTGAAATCACGTCGGGGTCACCAAAACAATGTGGAATAAAAATCTACTGTACTCACTACTAAAATCTGACTCCAGCTCCACACTGACCCGACAGCTCAGTCTAAGTGAGACTCATAGTTAGTAAGGCCTCAAAACTAAATAAGCCAATCAAGCAGACTAGATGAATGCAGATAAGAGATTTTATTTTGTAATCAGCGCTGATACAAGAATTGAGATGCTCACGCATGAACGTCCCAACAACCTCTCTCCGGGGAACTCCAACTACAGCCTTTATATACATTTCCCTTATCTTCCCAATGCAACACGTCACTGGTTCTTTGCCCAGACAATCCCACCCATCTTTCTTTTTTAGACCTTTTAGATTCTTTTTTACACCATTATCTTTGAATTTACAACTTTTCGAATACCATTATAATTAAACTTTCCTGAATCATTATATTAAAAATTGGGCGTTTCCGCCCCCACCAGTGGGATTGTCTTCGGCCTCACTCTTGCCAATACCTCATTCTTCTTCAGGAGACAGCATGGGTAAGTTCTCAGTTCTCCAGGGGCCAACACCCTTTCTTTTATTAACCTCTACACCTCACGGATTTTCTGATTTATCCGCTGTCTTCTATGTATGTACTCTAGATATTTCGCCTGGTACCTCCATTGCCATCCAGCACGCGCTGCGTTTACTTCATGATGAGATCACTACCGCTCAAGGTACCAGTGGAGCGAAGATTGACCATAACAATCTAGGGTGCGTCTCTGCCATTGATTGGTCCAAGTTTGGAAAGCCTGGTACCGCAGAGAAAGCCTGCCAGACTGACATCATCGATACAACTATTTGTTCTTCAAAGCCCTTGCAGCCTGTGTGCAAGGCCCATGACAGGCCAACATGCCGTGTTAAACCTTATATTGTTCTTAAGCTCAAACGACCTAACGAATAAACCTTACCTGAGAACTCACTCCTGCTGTCCCCCTGATTATTTCACACATACCTCATATATATATTCTCATTTACAAAATTATCTCCCACAGCTTACATTTATAAATGCTTGTATTTGTCTGGAAGACGTCACACACTTTAATCATTCAGTGCTTCAAAAACTCCCCTCGGTAAATGCCCAGGCTGATTTGTCCTTCTCTTCTGCCACTATAAACCTAGCTTTCACAGCAGCTTCACTCTGTGATTTTGCTTTTGTAAACATATTCTGCCATGACATCAGACTCTTTTTAAACTCTTCTACCCTCTGTAGCTTCTGCTGTGTGTCCAGGTTTTTGTACTCGTCCTAATGTTTCATCTCATAGTGCTGACTTAATATTAGAAAGATCTTTTGTGTTTACCATTAAAAAGGATGGTAGAAGCATAATGATTGTTGGTCATGTTGTTGCCAGTTTGGACCTTGGACCTCAAAAGATAATGTGGAAATTCCAAGTAAATGTAATAACTTAGAACATGGGTTTATTTTTGTCACCGGACCCCATCATCTTGTTTCAAGTACCCTCAGAGACATTAAATTCATCTTTTACTCTATACCTTGTATTACTCATTTATAGCCTTTGTAACTGTTTAAACAACTTTGCCTTGCTTGGTTCATGACCAGATTTTCATGTTCTGTTTTCAATGTCTTATTAAGAAAACTGGTTTCATAGTTTCATTAGAAAAGTGCTTTAAACTTGCCCCATGGCACACACTTGGGATATTGTGTCTGTCCATTTTTTGTTTTTTGTGCCTTACCATTTATTGTACTGAGAGAAACACACACTATATGTTATGTAACAGCTGTTGTCCTAAAACAAATTGAAATTGTGAAAAGAAAATAATCAGACTAAGCATCAAAAATACTTTTGGTTATAGAAATGTCTGTAGTAATGCCCTAGAAAATGACACACAATATAAAAATCTTTAAGAACATTCAAGTCAAAGAAATGATCACAATCCTAAAATACTCAGAGCTCATCTAATCAGACATACTTCATACTCCACAAAAGCATTCACAGCAAAGGAGGTCATGATCCAGCCTTTAAGCAGAGATTAATCAGTCACATGGTTCATTACAGCACATTATTTCTACTGTAATGTTGCATATATTAGATCTATTAACTAGTGTATTTCATCACTTACTGATTTATTCATTTTAGTCATTGCCAGTTTCCAAGCCTGGCTAGGTCTGCCCTGTCACACAACACCTACAATTTTACAGGGCAAACATGCTATTACACCAAGATATGTGAAGCCACCACTGATAGAAATTTTTTTTGGGTTCACATTTTGAGAAGAAATCCGATTCACACTGTTGCCGCTGCCTCTGAGCTGATATCAGGGAAGAATAATGCCAAAAGATACACACAGAGTCGAGGAGCAATGTTCTTCAAAGTTAACTGAGACAGACAGCGAGTATTTATACAAACCAAAGATGTGGTCTTTGTCATTATCTACTGTATGTGCAATAAAAGGCATTATCCATGAGTAACTAAAAGCATAAACAACGGACATCGACGGTGTCTACAGAGGTGGTGGCAGATTTCTCTACAGGTGGGCTGATGATGGAGTTTTTGTGCTCGACACATTCTTTATTCAATTACAAGAATTTATTGGTCTTAAAGAAAGGATATTGTGGTCAGAAGATAAGGTCATAGACAAAAACATCATGAAATCAGCACAGAGCGTGCCAAGATAATCAAAATACATCAACCACCACAGTGTTCTGGGCAGCTAAACATGCTCTGAGAAGAAAATCTGTATGCATGTAATTATGTATTTGATCGTATCTGATCATTTATTAAACACCAGTTTGTTTCTAGGGAATGCAGTGGATTGCTGCATCATTTGCTCCATGTTGCAAGGTGATGCTGACAAGAGCATGATTAAAATGGTAAATAGTTTAAAGAAGTATGTTCTAGATCAAATTATTAATATGAAAATTAAACTATTAGAATATAAACAAATATTTTTATATTAAATTTGTGTAGGCCTACATGTAACATTAATCACGGTAAAAACAAAAGTTTTGAAATGAAAATAATGTGAATGTATCTACTGCTCTGTATTTCTACTGCATCATTATTGTTATTTTTTTTATTTGTTATTTAGACCTCACTGATTCTTGTGCAAAGTTAAATATTATGTTATAATTTTGCAGAATTTGAGCATTTGCTGTAGCTTTCAAGTGCTTGAGGAGCAGAGTGGGAAAAAACGTAATGCTAAAATGCTATCATCTGGGCTCATGTAAAATATCGTCATTAATAAGTACAATAAATCAGTAGCTGCAGAGGGGAGATGGTAATCTAACAGCTACGTTTCTGAACACCAAGCACAGCCATCACTATTTACTGTGTAAACAGCTAGTGAAAGAGTTTTATCCATGAAAGAGCACTGAATGTGTCTCACTAAGAAGCAGGTCATGTGACTCTCAGAGAACTGAAGTATTGTTGTAAAGAAGTTTCTCCACAATGATGTAAGACTGCTAAACTACAAAAAACTTATTAACTTCAACTTCCTGTTCTTAAACGTGGTGTTCTAGTTTTAGTTGTGTCTATAGAAATGTAAAGTTGTGTCACATCCATGTCTTTCCAGTGAATCAAACAGCTCAGTTTAACTCAGCAATAAAAGTCCCACAAAACATTCATGTTTGTTTTAAAATATACTTTATTAATTGTAAAATCTGTACAAAGTTCATCCAAAAAAAGCTCTAAACACATTTACAAGTAAAACTGAAACTGTAAATAATGCAAATAAACAGTAATTGTCATGACTTCAGGTCACAGGATAGTCACGTTCTCCCAGTACCTTTAGAGATAGAACATTTCTGTGGAAACTCTAGAGACTGTTGTGTGTGAAAATCCAGAGATCAGCAGTTTCTGAAACACTTGAACCCGTCCATCTGGCACCAACAACCATACCACAGGTAAAGTCTCAGAACTCACACTCTCTTTTTTATTATTTTTCTTACAAAATTAATCAAGAGTAACTCCTCCTACAGCTTTCTACATGCACCAAACTTGGCATGGTTGTTCATCCTGGTCTGAAGTTGGTTGCTATTAATTTTCTAAGAGATCAGAATTCCGGTATTCCCGGTACGGAAGCTCAAAATGGCCTTTTTCCAGATAGAATTCCATTCAAAACTTTGGAGGTTTATAACTCAGCAGGCTTTTGAGCGATCAACACCAAACTCGCCAAGATCCTTCAGAATCTCGGGCCGGATGAAGGAGAAAATTTTAGAACCGATCGGACTTTCAGTTTTCCAGTAGAGCCACACCCCAAAATTAGCAAAATGGCTATACTACTGCAACATACACACATGACATATCAAAACACTCAGCACACTGAGGGGAACTTCAGGACGTGTGTTCTGGTGACATATCCACCCGACTCCAAAAGTATTGGCACCCCATCTCTCCACTCGCCTCCAGATGGATCAGGACCCTATCTGTCTGCTCTCCACCAAATGTATTGCCACTGAATCTCCCCACTCTCGACTACTTGCTCCATCAAGACAACATCAAAGTTTGTCACGACAAACTTTAAAAATATAAACATCTTCTCTATTCCCCAACATGCAGGAACACTGGAGTCTTCATCACACAGATATTCATTACATCCTGAATATAAAAGAAAAAGATGTGAATTAATCAGCACAAAGTGGACTGTGATACTTCATGATCAACAGCATGTAATCATCTCTGCTCCAAGAGAAACATTATCATCTCCTGTTTATAATGAATCCTTCAACATTTCTTCATTCTTACTAACATCTGTGTTCTAACTTTTAACCAGAACAAATGAGAACTTCCACAAGTTCTAACAGGATAATGAGCAGATATTTACCCATCACATCACTGCTCTTATCCAATCACAGGAACACTACTGTGTCATTTAGCTCTTGTTCTACATTTATATTTAAGTGCAGACTTTAAGAAGAAGCTGAGGTGAATTTTACAGGAATGACAGAAGACACAATGTTCATTTACAATCACTTTCATGCATTTTGTAGACTCTGTCTGAATCCCTGTTTTCTGCCACCACATGAATAAATCAACAAACTTTACTGAACACAAAACAGCATTAAAGACAATTGTTAGAAAAATTCACATTAAATAGAATATGGTGAAATTTTCTAAAACTGGTTTTATTTCCTAACCTGGTCATCTGATATTTATTGGAACTAAAGAGAAATGTGCAAACTAATGATAATGAGGTTGAACTTTATTAAAAAAATTATTATTATTACTTACATCAGTGTCTGTAGTTTGTAATGTTCATCATCCTTAAGAACAGAGAGCAGCTTCTTTCCTGAGTCTGATAGATTATTCCTGGACAGATGCAGGTCTCTCAGGTGTGAGGGGTTTGATCTCAGAGCTGAAGTCAGAGCAGCACAGCCTTCATCTGAGATACCACAACCACACAACCTGTGGAGAGACACAATGACACAGTCTTCACTGGTTGTAGACAGGGACGTTTCTAGAGTTTGACTACTGGAGCACAGAACACACTAGAATTTTATAAAAGTATCTGAGAATGAAATTGTTTAACAGAAAACAGAAAAGCATTCAATTTTGTAACAAACTTTAATGTAAGTATGTGCTACAGATCATTTCTTTAGTTACACTTTAACTCACTGTAAAGGGCTTTGCTAAAAATGTTTTTGCTAATGCTTTTAAAACAAAAAAGTCTATTTAAACAACTTAAATCGACAAGTATTATTTTTCTGAGTAAACTAACTAACTAGTCCCCTAAATGAATAAATCACTTCATAAAGATTTCCCTGATGATTAAATCACACACAGATTTAGAAGAGTTTAGAAATGAGAAGAGATCATCAAGCATTCTTTTAGCAGCTAACAAGCTAACATCATCCATCAAATCTGTAGTAAATCAGATCTGATAAACAGGATGTGGTCATTCAACTAAATCCACATTCACATCCTCCTCATTAACACAGAGATAAGTGTTAGTCTGGTAGTTTCATCTCCTCAGTCCTCAGCTACAATGTCAGATTATTAATGATGTGCACTAACTGCTCACATCTGTACTTTATTCACTATAGTCATTGTGTACTCATTTATTTTATTGTTTTAATTATTTACATTTTATTTTCTTCTACTTTTAAGTCATGGACAGTTGAAAAGCATTTCACTCCATGTTGTACTGTGTATGGTTGTGTATGTGACCAATAACATTAAAATTTATGATTTATGTTTTCAGTAACTTTTCCCTGCTTCACATCTCCACAAAATCTGTTTTTAATCAGTGTTCACATGAACAGATCTTTCTTGAGAAGATCAGACTGTCAGTAATCAGACCTAAAACAGGATCAGACTCTAAATAGTTGTTGGAGAAGTTGTTAGTTCATTGGTGTATTTTTTAACCCAGACTGTGAAAGTGTAAATGGTTTATTCAGTATTGACAAGAACAACTGTGACTGTGTTTTATTTATACAGAATGGCTTTATCTATTATTATGATCTGGATGAAGATTAGAACATGATTTATAATATGATCTTACCACAGTCTCTCCAGTTTATAGCAAGGATTTTCCAGTACAGCAGAGAGACTCTTCACTCCTGAGTCTGATAGATTATTATCAGACAGATTCAGTACTCTCAGGTGTGAGGGGTTTGATCTCAGAGCTGAAGTCAGAGCAGCACAGCCTTCATCTGAGATACCACACTTAAACAACCTGTAGAGAGACACAATGACACAGTCTTCACTGGTTGTAGACAGGGACATTTCTAGAGTTTGATCACTACTGGAGCACAGAACACACTAGAATTTTATAAAAGTATCTGAGAATTAAATTGTTTTACCAAAAACAGCAAAGCATTCAACTTTTGTAACAAACTTTAATGTAAGTATGTGCTACAGATCATTTCTTTAGTTACACTTTAACTCACTGTAAAGGGCTTTGCTAAAAATGTTTTTGCTAATGCTTTTAAAACGAAAAGTCTATTTAAAAAACTTAAATCGACAAGTATTATTTTTCTGAGTAAACTAACTAACTAGTCCCCTAAATGAATAAATCACTTCATAAAGATTTCCCTGATGATTAAATCACACACAGATTTAGAAGAGTTTAGAAATGAGATCATTCAAGCATTCTTTTAGCAGCTAACAAGCTAACATCATCCATCAAATCTGTAGTAAATTAGATCTGATAAACAGGATGTGGTCATTCAACTAAATCCACATTCACATCCTCCTCATTAACACAGAGATAAGTGTTAGTCTGGTAGTTTCATCTCCTCAGTCCTCAGCTACAATGTCAGATTATTAATGATGTGCACTAACTGCTCACATCTGTACTTTATTCACTATAGTCATTGTGTACTCATTTATTTTATTGTTTTAATTATTTACATTTTATTTTCTTCTACTTTTAAGTCATGGACAGTTGAAAAGCATTTCACTCCATGTTGTACTGTGTATGGTTGTGTATGTGACCAATAACATTAAAATTTATGATTTATGTTTTCAGTAACTTTTCCCTGCTTCACATCTCCACAAAATCTCTGTTTTTAATCAGTGTTCACATGAACAGATCTTTCTTGAGAAGATCAGACTGTCAGTAATCAGACCTAAAACAGGATCAGACTCTAAATAGTTGTTGGAGAAGTTGTTAGTTCATTGGTGTATTTTTTTAACCCAGACTGTGAAAGTGTAAATGGTTTATTCAGTATTGACAAGAACAACTGTGACTGTGTTTTATTTATACAGAATGTCTTTATCTATTATTATGATCTGGATGAAGATTAGACCATGATTTATAATATGATCTTACAACAGTGTCTCCAGTTTACAGTGAGGATTCTCCAGTACAGCAGAGAGACTCTTCACTCCTGAGTCTGATAGTTTATTCCAGGACAGATTCAGGTCTTTCAGGTGTGAGGGGTTTGATCTCAGAGCTGAAGTCAGAGCAGCACAGCCTTCATCTGAGATACCACAACCACCTAACCTGTAGAGAGACACAATGACACAGTCTTCACTGGTTGTAGACAGGGACATTTCTAGAGTTTGATCACTACTGGAGCACAGAACACACTAGAATTTTATAAAAGTATCTGAGAATTAAATTGTTTTACAAAAAACAGCAAAGCATTCATTTTTTGTAACAAACTTTAATGTAAGTATGTGCTACAGATCATTTCTTTAGTTACACTTTAACTCACTGTAAAGGGCTTTGCTAAAAATGTTTTTGCTAATGCTTTTAAAACAAAAAGTCTATTTAAAAAACTTGTATTATTTTTCTGAGTAAACTAACTAACTAGTCCCCTAAATGAATAAATCACTTCATAAAGATTTCCCTGATGATTAAATCACACACAGATTTAGAAGAGTTTAGAAATGAGAAGAGATCATCAAGCATTCTTTTAGCAGCTAACAAGCTAACATTATCCATCAAATCTGTAGTAAATCAGATCTGATAAACAGGATGTGGTCATTCAACTAAATCCACATTCACATCCTCCTCATTAACACAGAGATAAGTGTTAGTCTGGTAGTTTCATCTCCTCAGTCCTCAGCTACAATGTCAGATTATTAATGATGTGCACTAACTGCTCACATCTGTACTTTATTCACTATAGTCATTGTGTACTCATTTATTTTATTGTTTTAATTATTTACATTTTATTTTCTTCTACTTTTAAGTCATGGACAGTTGAAAAGCATTTCACTCCATGTTGTACTGTGTATGGTTGTATATGTGACCAATAATATTAAAATGTATGATTTATGTTTTCAGTAACTTTTCCCTGCTTCACATCTCCACAAAATCTCTGTTTTTAATCAGTGTTCACATGAACAGATCTTTCTTGAGAAGATCAGACTGTCAGTAATCAGACCTAAAACAGGATCAGACTCTAAATAGTTGTTGGAGAAGTTGTTAGTTCATTGGTGTATTCTTTAACCCAGACTGTGAAAGTGTAAATGGTTTATTCAGTATTGACAAGAACAACTGTGACTGTGTTTTATTTATACAGAATGTCTTTATCTATTATTATGACCTGGATGAAGATTAGACCATAATTTATAATATGATCTTACCACAGTATCTCCAGTTTACAGTGAGGATTCTCCAGTACAGCAGAGAGACTCTTCACTCTTGAGTCTCCTAGTTTATTCCAGGACAGATTCAGGTATCTCAGGTGTGAGGGGTTTGATCTCAGAGCTGAAGTCAGAGCAGCACAGCCTTCATCTGAGATACCACACTCACTCAACCTGTAGAGAGACACAATGACACAGTCTTCATCAACAGATTTTTATCTTGGTTTAAGACTTCCTTTAAAGATGATGTGTTTGTAAATGATTTTATTATTCAGAATGACATGAGGATTTAATATCACCTGTTTATTCTAATGAACAATGTCATTAAAATGATCCTCCTGAGTGTTAGATTTAGTTTCTCTCATCTGTTGTGTGTGATATTAAACTATCAGCAGCTGAAGCTGAACAGAGGACAGCAGACTGACCATCAACTTTAACTTTCATCACTTCACACAAAGCCTCTTTATAACACTAAAATAAAAAGAAGCAAGCTCTTTCATGGTTTTATTATAGTGGAAATCATTTAAAATTCTAGATTACACCAGATTAAAAGATACTATTTACAAAAGTACAAAAGTGCTTTAAGTTTCCATCAATAAATATATTAACACTGGTTCAATAGGTTACAGACTTAAGATACCAATAGTCTAAAATTGTTTTTTTAAACATATAACAATACATAAAAACAGGGAAAGATAAGAGCTAGTTCAAGTGCTTCAGGAAAAACGTTGTCGTTTGAAGACGGTCAGAGACTCTGCTGTACGGACATCTAGGGGAAGTTCATTCCACCACCTCGGTGCCAGAACAGAGAAGAGTCTAGATAAATACCTGCCTTTTACCCTGAGAGATGGTGGGACCAGTCGGGCAGTGCTGGTGGATCAGAGAGAGCGAGGTGCAGTGCGAGAAGTAATAAGATCTTTGAGGTAAGATGGTGCTGGTCCATTCTTGGCTTTGTAGGCAAGCATCAGTGTTTTGAATCTGATGAGTACAGCTACCAGAAGCCAGTGGAGGGAACGCAACAGTGGGGTGGAGTGGGAGAACTTAGGCAGGTTGAAAACAAGCCCTGCAGCTACATTTTGGATCATCTGCAGTGGACGAATTGCATTCAGAGGAAGACCTGCCAGTAAAGAGTTGCAGTAGTCCAGTCTCGAAATAACCAGAAACTGAACAAGAACAAGTGTGGCTTCTGCTCGGTTGGAATGAAAACCTGCACCCACACCGGCCCTTTAAGTCTCCAAGCAAAACAAAACAAAACAAAATAAAACCAACAATCTCTGAATCTACTTAATACTACAAATAAAGATTTCCAGTCAAAAAGTTTTATCAACAGCTTTTTCAAGCCTGAATTCACTCTTATACAATTCTTGCACAGCACTTCTTCAAATATCAGAAGAATCTGACAACAAGACCTCCCACAGTTAATTAAACATAATCATCTGCAATAGAGGCAAGATTTCTGCCTCCCACAGTTAATTAAACATAATCATCTGCAATACTGATGTGTTAGCAGCAAAAATCATCAGTATAGTGACGCTGCAAATTCTTCTTATAGACTGAGTTTTCAGATGATAAACCAAATCACAAGTGACCATCACAAGTTATTTTTCACCTCGACTGACCGATCATACTCTCTTTGGAAGTTCACTACTGACCAATCAGTGTTGTGTTTTCAAGCATGATTTGAAACACAGAAGTTCATGGCTTCATGTGAACAGAACTCTTGTTTAATTTTAGTTTCCAAATCATTTTCTATTACATCATTACACTGTAATTTCAGACACATTGCAGTCACATCAGAGTCTGTGAAAAATCATCAGTGTGCAGAAAAAGAAACAATCTTCCTCCTCAGGACATTGATGATGAAGCTAAAACTTCTGCTTCATTCTCACTATTAGAGAATGTGTCTTACTGAGGAGCAGGTCATGTGACTCTCAGAGAGATGATCTTACCTCAGTTTCTCCACTTTACAGTGAGGATTCTCCAGTACAGCAGAGAGACTCTTCACTTCTGAGTCTGATAGTTTATTACAGGACAGATCCAGTTCTCTCAGGTGTGAGGGGTTTGATCTCAGTGCTGCAGTCAGAGCAGCACAGCCTTCATCTGAGATACCACACTTATACAACCTGTAGAGAGACACAATGACAGTCTTCACAGTCAAGACTTTTATTATATAAAGTATAATTAATACTCAAAAGCCAGCAGAACTTAAAAACTTTCAAAAGAACTTGAACTAACTTGAGAACATGACTGTAAAAAGTGACCACTGAGCTGAAAGAGGTTTGTTCATTTACTGTTGTTGTTCATTTATTTATTATAATCATATAATAAAATGAGAGATATTTGTATTGCTGTGTTTTTCTGGGTTTTTTAATATTAAAGTTTATATGAAAATCAACATACAAATAAAATAATAGAGAGAGACAGAACCCCAGACACTTCAGCCAAATGCTCACACTCAGCACTCATTCAGTTCATGGAGAGAGAAAGAGAGAGATAGAGAGAGAGAGAGAGAGAGAGAGAGAGTAGTAACACTAGTAAGCTATCACCACTATCCACTTCCTTGGCACTAACTACACAGCTACAAATCCAGAGCAGCTCCAGAATAATGGACACTGAGGTAAGTGCTGAACATGTTCACTATGAACACACAACATCATCTCTTCTCAAATGAAACTGTTTACAATCTCTGTGTGGAACATTCAGGGAATTACATTTTCATGGTTCGGGTGCAAAAGTAAAAGCTGTGACTTTGAGGAAAACCCAAAAGACAGACTCCAGGAAACCTGGATTAGATCAATGTCTCACTGCTCCTCTAACTATAAAGAATGAATTTTCCAATCTATTAAACACACTACTGTTAAGAAGGGAGAGACTCGGATGGAACTATCATTTAGATCAGATTTTACAGCACCACAAAAATGAAATAAATCACACATTGGGCTTAAAAATGAAGAAAGATATTTTCAACAGAGCAAAAGACATTTTCTTGTGTCCAGTGAACATCTCTCCCAGTGACTCCCCTTATTATGATGAGGAGATCCTACTCCAGCTCCACACTGAGATCTGCAGCTTCCAGGCCCAGGGAAGTGTGCTGATCTGTGGAGACCTGAACTCCTGCAGCGGCTCTCTCTCTGACGTTAACACAGAGCATGGAAACTATTTTAGATTTGGACATCATTAGCCCAGAAACCTTACTAACCTTCCCTGCCATGACTTTGACTTGCAGGTCAAAAGTAAAGGAAGGCCTGAGGAAGACCTGCCAGTAAAGAGTTGCAGTAGTCCAGTCTCGAAATAACCAGAAACTGAACAAGAACAAGTGTGGCTTCTGCTCGGTTGGAATGAAAACCTGCACCCACACCGGCCCTTTAAGTCTCCAAGCAAAACAAAACAAAACAAAATAAAACCAACAATCTCTGAATCTACTTAATACTACAAATAAAGATTTCCAGTCAAAAAGTTTTATCAACAGCTTTTTCAAGCCTGAATTCACTCTTATACAATTCTTGCACAGCACTTCTTCAAATATCAGAAGAATCTGACAACAAGACCTCCCACAGTTAATTAAACATAATCATCTGCAATAGAGGCAAGATTTCTGCCTCCCACAGTTAATTAAACATAATCATCTGCAATACTGATGTGTTAGCAGCAAAAATCATCAGTATAGTGACGCTGCAAATTCTTCTTATAGACTGAGTTTTCAGATGATAAACCAAATCACAAGTGACCATCACAAGTTATTTTTCACCTCGACTGACCGATCATACTCTCTTTGGAAGTTCACTACTGACCAATCAGTGTTGTGTTTTCAAGCATGATTTGAAACACAGAAGTTCATGGCTTCATGTGAACAGAACTCTTGTTTAATTTTAGTTTCCAAATCATTTTCTATTACATCATTACACTGTAATTTCAGACACATTGCAGTCACATCAGAGTCTGTGAAAAATCATCAGTGTGCAGAAAAAGAAACAATCTTCCTCCTCAGGACATTGATGATGAAGCTAAAACTTCTGCTTCATTCTCACTATTAGAGAATGTGTCTTACTGAGGAGCAGGTCATGTGACTCTCAGAGAGATGATCTTACCTCAGTTTCTCCACTTTACAGTGAGGATTCTCCAGTACAGCAGAGAGACTCTTCACTTCTGAGTCTGATAGTTTATTACAGGACAGATCCAGTTCTCTCAGGTGTGAGGGGTTTGATCTCAGTGCTGCAGTCAGAGCAGCACAGCCTTCATCTGAGATACCACACTTATACAACCTGTAGAGAGACACAATGACAGTCTTCACAGTCAAGACTTTTATTATATAAAGTATAATTAATACTCAAAAGCCAGCAGAACTTAAAAACTTTCAAAAGAACTTGAACTAACTTGAGAACATGACTGTAAAAAGTGACCACTGAGCTGAAAGAGGTTTGTTCATTTACTGTTGTTGTTCATTTATTTATTATAATCATATAATAAAATGAGAGATATTTGTATTGCTGTGTTTTTCTGGGTTTTTTAATATTAAAGTTTATATGAAAATCAACATACAAATAAAATAATAGAGAGAGACAGAACCCCAGACACTTCAGCCAAATGCTCACACTCAGCACTCATTCAGTTCATGGAGAGAGAAAGAGAGAGATAGAGAGAGAGAGAGAGAGAGAGAGAGAGTAGTAACACTAGTAAGCTATCACCACTATCCACTTCCTTGGCACTAACTACACAGCTACAAATCCAGAGCAGCTCCAGAATAATGGACACTGAGGTAAGTGCTGAACATGTTCACTATGAACACACAACATCATCTCTTCTCAAATGAAACTGTTTACAATCTCTGTGTGGAACATTCAGGGAATTACATTTTCATGGTTCGGGTGCAAAAGTAAAAGCTGTGACTTTGAGGAAAACCCAAAAGACAGACTCCAGGAAACCTGGATTAGATCAATGTCTCACTGCTCCTCTAACTATAAAGAATGAATTTTCCAATCTATTAAACACACTACTGTTAAGAAGGGAGAGACTCGGATGGAACTATCATTTAGATCAGATTTTACAGCACCACAAAAATGAAATAAATCACACATTGGGCTTAAAAATGAAGAAAGATATTTTCAACAGAGCAAAAGACATTTTCTTGTGTCCAGTGAACATCTCTCCCAGTGACTCCCCTTATTATGATGAGGAGATCCTACTCCAGCTCCACACTGAGATCTGCAGCTTCCAGGCCCAGGGAAGTGTGCTGATCTGTGGAGACCTGAACTCCTGCAGCGGCTCTCTCTCTGACGTTAACACAGAGCATGGAAACTATTTTAGATTTGGACATCATTAGCCCAGAAACCTTACTAACCTTCCCTGCCATGACTTTGACTTGCAGGTCAAAAGAAATGGAAATGATCTGCTGCAGCTCTGTGAAAGCCTGGCTCTGTACATTGTTAATGGAAGGACATGAGGAGACTCTTTGAGAAGATACACATTCTGCTCAGCTCTTAGCAACAGCACAGTAGAGTATAATGATAACAGATTGAAACCCTTTCTGTGTCAGCGCATTCACTGTTAAAACACTAACCCCTCTGTCTGATCACAGCCAAATTCATTAACAGGACAAGAACTAACCCCACTGCACACACACACCTTTCTGGACACTACATACACTCACAGTGAGGAAGACATCAGTCTCACACTGATGAATATAAACCCTGATTTCATTAGAACTGTACAAATTTGTCAAGATCCAAACAATGCAGAATCACACCTTACATTACTGTGATATTTTAATACAATATACATCTACACTCAGAATCTAAAAATCCAAACACAACTGACACACAAACACATCTGACACACAAACACTGACACACAAACACAACTGACACACAAACACATCTGACACACAAACACTGACACACAAACTAACAAACACAATTGACACACAAACACAACTGACACAAACTAACATACAAACATAACTAACACACAAACTAACACACAAACACAACAGACACACAAACTAACACACAAACACAACTAACACACAAACACAACTGACACACAAACTAACACACAAACTAACACACAAACACTGACACACAAACTAACACAAACTAACACTGACACACAAACTAACACACAAACACAACTGACACACAAACTAACACACAAACAATGACACAAACTAACACACAAACTAACACTGACACACAAACTAACACACAAACACTGACACAAACTAACACACAAACACAAATAACACAAACACAACTGACACAAACTAACAAACACAACTGACACACAAACACTGACACACAAACTAACACACAAACACATCTGACACACAAACTAACACAAACACAACTGACACACAAACTAACAAACACAATTGACACACAAACACAACTGACACAAACTAACAAACACAACTGACACACAAACACTGACACACAAACACAAATGGCACACAAACTAACACAAAAACACAATTAACACACAAACTGACACACAAACACAACTGACACACAAACTGACACACAAACTAACACACAAACACAACTAACACACAAACTAACAGACAAACACAACTGACACACAAACTAACATACAAACATAACTAACACACAAACTAACACACAAACACAACAGACACACAAACTAACACACAAACACAACTAACACACAAACACAACTGACACACAAACTAACACACAAACACTGACACACAAACTAACACACAAACACAACTAACACACAAACTAACACTGACACAAACTGACACAAACACAACTAACACACAAATACAACTGACACACAAACTAACACACAAACACTGACACAAACTGACACACAAACACGAAATAACACACAAACACTACTGACACACAAACTAACACACAAACACTGACACAAACTGACACACACAACTAACACACAAATACAACTGACACACAAACTAACACAAACACTGACACAAACTGACACACAAACACAAATAACACACAAACACAACTGACACACAAACTAACACACAAACACAACTGACACACAAACTAACACACAAACACTGACACAAACTGACACAAACACAACTAACACACAAACACAACAGATACACAAACTAACACACAAACACAACAGACACACAAACTGACACAAACACAACTAACACACAAATACAACTGACACACAAACTAACACACAAACACTGACACAAACTGACACACAAACACAAATAACACACAAACACAACTGACACACAAACTAACACACAAACACTGACACAAACTGACACAAACACAACTAACACACAAATACAACTGACACACAAACTAACACAAACACTGACACAAACTGACACACAAACACAAATAACACACAAACACAACTGACACACAAACTAACACACAAACACAACTGACACACAAACTAACACACAAACACTGACACAAACTGACACAAACACAACTAACACACAAACACAACAGATACACAAACTAACACACAAACACAACAGACACACAAACTGACACAAACACAACTAACACACAAATACAACTGACACACAAACTAACACACAAACACTGACACAAACTGACACAAACACAACTAACACACAAATACAACTGACACACAAACTAACACAAACACAACTGACACACAAACTAACAAACACAATTGACACACAAACACAACTGACACAAACTAACAAACACAACTGACACACAAACTAACACACAAACACATCTGACACACAAACTAACACAAACACAACTGACACACAAACTAACAAACACAATTGACACACAAACACAACTGACACAAACTAACAAACACAACTGACACACAAACACTGACACACAAACACAAATGGCACACAAACTAACACAAAAACACAATTAACACACAAACTGACACACAAACACAACTGACACACAAACTGACACACAAACTAACACACAAACACAACAGACACACAAACTAACACACAAACACAACTAACACACAAACACAACTGACACACAAACTGACACACAAACTGACACACAAACTAACACACAAACTCTGACACACAAACTAACACAAACACAACTAACACACGAACTAACAGACAAACACAACTGACACACAAACTAACACAAACACTGACACAAACTGACACAAACACAACTAACACACAAATTCAACTGACACACAAACTAACACACAAACACTGACACAAACTGACACACAAACACAAATAACACACAAACACAACTGACACACAAACTAACACACAAACACAACTGACACACAAACACTGACACAAACTGACACAAACACAACTAACACACAAACACAACAGATACACAAACTAACACACAAACACAACAGACACACAAACTAACACAAACACAACTGACACAAAACTAACACACAAACACAACAGACACAAAACTAACACACAAACAGAACAGACACAAAACTAACACAACAACACAACTAACACACAAACTAACACATAAACACAACAGACACACAAACTAACACACAAACACAACTGACACACAAACACAACTAACACAAACACAACTAACACAAATAACACAAACACAACTGACACACAAACTAACACACAAACTAACACACAAACTAACACACAAACTAACACACAAACACAACTAACACAAATAACACAAACACAACTAACACACAAACACAACTAACACAAATAACACAAACACAACTGACACACAAACTAACACACAAACTAACACACAAACACAACTAACACACAAACACAGCAGACACACAAACTAACACACAAACACAAATAACATACAAACACAACTGACACACAAACTAACACACAAACACAACTAACACACAAACACAACACACACACAAACTAACACACAAACACAACAGACACACAAACTAACACACAAACACAACTAACACAAACACAACACACACACAAACTAACACACAAACACAACAGACACACAAACTAACACACAAACACAACTAACACACAAACACAACACACACACAAACTAACACACAAACACAACAGACACACAAACTAACACACAAACACAACACACACACAAACTAACACAAACACAACAGACACACAAACTAACACACAAACACAACTGACACAAACTAACACACAAACACAACTAACACACAAACACAACAGACACACAAACTAACATACAAACACAACTGACACACAAACTAACACACAAACACAACAGACACAAAACTAACACACAAACACAACACACACACAAACTAACATACAAACACAACTGACACACAAAGTAACACACAAACACAACAGACACACAAACCAACATACAAACACAACTGACACACAAACTAACACACAAACACAACACACACAAACTAACATACAAACACAACTGACACACAAAACTAACACACAAACACAACAGACACAAAACTAACACACAAACACAACAGACACACAAACTAACATACAAACACAACTGACACACAAACTAACACACAAACATAACAGACACAAAACTAACACACAAACACAACAGACACACAAACTAACATACAAACACAACAGACACACAAACTAACACACAAACATAACAGACACAAAACTAACACACAAACACAACAGACACAAAACTAACACACAAACACAACACACACACAAACTAACACACAAACACAACAGACACACAAACTAACACACAAACACAACTAACACACAAACACAACTGACACACAAACTAACACACAAACACAACTAACACACAAACACAACTGACACACAAACTAACACACA
The DNA here is from genome assembly GCF_019097595.1 of Hemibagrus wyckioides. Classification (NCBI taxonomy): domain Eukaryota; kingdom Metazoa; phylum Chordata; class Actinopteri; order Siluriformes; family Bagridae; genus Hemibagrus; species Hemibagrus wyckioides. The sequence continues at coordinate 4,307,462 of NC_080728.1, forward strand.
AACACAACTAACACACAAACACAGCAGACACACAAACACAAATAACATACACACACAACTGACACACAAACTAACACACAAACACAACAGACACACAAACTAACACACAAACACAACTAACACACAAACACAACTAACACACAAACACAACACACACACAAACTAACACACAAACACAACTGACACACAAACTAACACACAAACACAACTGACACACAAACTAACACACAAACACAACTAACACACAAACACAACAGGCACACAAACTAACATACAAACACAACTGACACACAAACTAACACACAAACACAACAGACACAAAACTAACACAAACACAACAGACACACAAACTAACACAAACACAACAGACACACAAAGTAACACACAAACACAACAGACACACAAACCAACATACAAACACAACTGACACACAAACTAACACACAAACACAACACACACACAAACTAACATACAAACACAACTGACACACAAAACTAACACACAAACACAACAGACACAAAACTAACACACAAACACAACAGACACACAAACTAACATACAAACACAACTGACACACAAACTAACACACAAACATAACAGACACAAAACTAACACACAAACACAACAGACACACAAACTAACATACAAACACAAGAGACACACAAACTAACACACAAACATAACAGACACAAAACTAACACACAAACACAACAGACACAAAACTAACACACAAACACAACTAACACACAAACACAACTGACACACAAACTAACACACAAACACAACTAACACACAAACACAACTGACACACAAACTAACACACAAACACAACTAACACACAAACACAGCAGACACACAAACTAACACACAAACACAAATAACATACAAACACAACTGACACACAAACTAACACACAAACACAACAGACACACAAACTAACACACAAACACAACTAACACACAAACACAACACACACACAAACTAACACACAAACACAACAGACACACAAACTAACACACAAACACAACTGACACACAAACTAACACACAAACACAACTGACACACAAACTAACACACAAACACAACTAACACACAAACACAACTAACACACAAACACAACACACACACAAACTAACACACAAACACATCTGACACACAAACTAACACACAAACTAACACACAAACACAACTAACACACAAACACAACACACACACAAACTAACACACAAACACATCTGACACACAAACTAACACACAAACTAACACACAAACACAACACACACACAAACTGAGGAGTCCACAAACAATTAGAAATTTCTGGAACCAGTGAAAAACTAAATAAATCTAAATCAGTATTACAAAATATGCAACAACCACTTTAAATAAACACACACACACACACACACATTGGTGTAATGTAACAAAGTGAAATTACTTTGTTATAGTACTTAAGTATTTTTTGAGAGTTTTTGTACTTTACTTGAGTTTTTATATTTCTGTCAACTTTTACTTTTACTTCACTACATTTTTGAAACAAATTCTATATTTTTAGTCCGATAGATTTTCTGTTAGGCATTTTCGTTACTTACTACAAAAAAACCTGCATCCAAATTTGCGGTAAAGGAAGTTTGTGGTTAAGGAGCATGCCTAGCCAATCAGAAGCCCTGCAAAGTGCCGTCAGGAGCATGCCTAGCCAATCAGAAGCCCTGCAAAGTGCCGTCAGGAGCATGCCTAGCCAATCAGAAGCCCTGCAAAGTGCCGTCAGGAGCATGCCTAGCCAATCAGAAGCCCTGTAAAGTGCCGTCAGGAGCATGCCTAGCCAATCAGAAGCCCTGTAAAGTGCCGTCAGGAGCATGCCTAGCCAATCAGAAGCCCTGCAAAGTGCTGTCAGGAGCATGCCTAGCCAATCAGAAGCCCTGCAAAGTGCTTTCAGGAGCATGCCTAGCCAATCAGAAGTCCTGCAAAGTGCCGTCAGGAGCATGCCTAGCCAATCAGAAGCCCTGTAAAGTGCTGTCAGGAGCATGCCTAGCCAATCAGAAGCCCTGTAAAGTGCTGTCAGGAGCATGCCTAGCCAATCAGAAGTCCTGCAAAGTGCCGTCAGGAGCATGCCTAGCCAATCAGAAGCCCTGTAGAGTGCTGTCAGGAGCATGCCTAGCCAATCAGAAGCCCTGCAGAGCGCTGTCAGGAGCATGCCTAGCCAATCAGAGGTCCTGTTAAGTGCTGTCAGGAGCATGCCTAGCCAATCAGAAGCCCTGTAAAGTGCTGTCAGGAGCATGTCTAGCCAATCAGAAGCCCTGTAAAGTGCTGTCAGGAGCATGCCTAGCCAATCAGAAGCCCTGTAAAGTGCTGTCAGGAGCATGTCTAGCCAATCAGAAGCCCTGTAAAGTGCTGTCAGGAGCATGCCTAGCCAATCAGAAGCCTAGACAAAACTTTATTACCGGTTCTGGTAGTTTAACAACAATGGCGCGTCGCGGGAAAGCGATGCCCTTGATGTGTGAAAATTTCATTGTAGAATGTAGAAGTCCGACCGGGTCTCATCCAAAACAGCCATCACTGTGTGCCTGGTCTGTGTTGTGGGAGTTTTGTATGCAGCAGCAGTGAGCTTCGTATTACATTCCGGCTCTTTTTTCATGACTGTAATGTGAGTTACTGCGCGTGTATGTGCACGCATGTAAAAAGTCCAGTAAACAACGTTAACACAGTCACTAGTTTACGTAAGTCTGCTACTGCACAAAATATCTTCATAAACAAAGCTGACATCAAATCAAGGAGACCGGCACACAGACAATGACGTCAATTCATCAAAATCTCAGTTTCCCCCATTCACACAACACCACTGAAAATGGAGTTTTGGAAAATCTTCACTGTGGAAGGAGTTTTCCAAAAGCTCTGTTTTCAACGACCTCAAACTGTGTTAGCATGTGGACAAAAGGTCAAAACACAGAGAAAAATCTCTCTTCTTAAAAATCCCCAGCTACGTGTGGACATGGCCTTAGTTACAAGTGCACATGTATGGAAACACTGATACTGTACACTTCATTACAACACAGTTCTAAAGGCCTCTTCTTTCTTTCATGCAAGTCTTATTTTTTGTATAAGTGGTGCACTTATTGAGAAGTTGAAGAAAGAAAGCAATACAGAATAAAATTCATAATTCTCCAAATTTTTAGTCTTGCTTTTTTATTAATTTACTTCTACTTTTACTTTCCATACTTGAGTACATTCATGAAAATACTACTTTTAATACTTAAGTACAGTTTATTTCACATACTTTAAGAGTTTTACTCAAGTAGAATTATAATGGTTGACTTTAACTTGAGTCATTTTTTAACAAAATACCTGTACTTTTACTCAAGTATGGCTTTTGGGTACTTTATACAACACTGCACACACACACACACACACACACACACTACAATTAAAAAGCTGAACACATCAGAAATGCCTATAAAAGATTCCCCAGACCCCCTGAACCTGAATCTGTAATTATTCCACATGATCCTGAGTGTAGGTTATTTCCCTGAGATCTGAACCTAAGGTCTTATAACACCCATTTTCAAAAGTGGAGATAAAGTCACTCCTAATAAGTACAGAGGCATCTGTGTGTACAGTAAAAGAAATCAATTCTTCCCTCAGGAGCATGGAGTGAGACATGGGTGCTGCCTAAGCCCAACACTATTTAATGTATATATTAATGAATTTTCTTTCTATATTAGATCGATCAGCAGCACCTGATCTCACTCTACACCACTCAGTGGTCAAATTCCTGCTGTATGAAAATGACCTGGTCCTGAATTCCCCAGTGTTCAGGGTCTACAGCAGAACCTGGACCTGCTGCAGCAGTACTGTCAGACCCGGGCCCTGACGGTCAACCAAAACTGACCAAATCTATTATTATTACAAAAAAAAAACCCACCATCCAGATATGAAGGAAATGCAACAAAGTGAATGACAGGACATTCTACACAACTAAAAACAAATTCACTTTCAAATTCCAAATCCAGTCTCAAATGATATGTGTTATCTAACTATCTGACCCTAAATGGACAGGGTCCATTCCACCAACATAGAACCAAGCCGGCTAAATACAGACTCAGCACACACACTGGCCATGGAGACGAGCTCACTGACAGAATAAACACTAGTTCAGCTTTAAGAACAAGAACAATGCTGTTTATTTAAATCTAATTTGCTCTATTTAGTTGTTGACCTTTTCAGTCCTATGGAAGAATTTTTTTACACCATTTCCATGTCACTGCTGATTTTAACCCCTGCAGCTCACACAGTACGTTTAGTTTGTGTCTCAGCTGCAGTTCGTGTGATTAGTTACAATGTTTTAGTAAATCTGTACAAAATCATCAGTGTGCAGTAAAAAGAAACAGGAGAACCAGAACAGAAGAAACAGAAATCTTCCTCCTCAGGACATTGATGATGAAGCTAAAACTTCTGCTTCTGTCTCACTATTAGAGAATGTGTCTTACGGAGGAGCAGGAAATGAGATTTTCAGAGAGATGATCTTACCACAGTGTCTCCAGTTTACAGTGAGGATTCTCCAGTACAGCAGAGAGACTCTTCACTCCTGAGGCTCCTAGATTATTACTGGTCAGATTCAGTTTTCTCAGGTGTGAGGGGTTTGATCTCAGAGCTGAAGTCAGAGCAGCACAGCCTTCATCTGAGATACCACACTCACTCAACCTGTAGAGAGACACAATGACACAGTCTTTTTTTTTATCTTGGTTTAAGACTTCCTTTAAAGGTGATGTGTTTGTAAATGATTTTATTATTCAGAATGACACAAGGATTTAATATCACCTGTTTATTCTAATAATGTCATTAAAATGATCCCCCTGAGTGTTAGATTTAGTTTCTCTCATCTGTTGTGTGTGATATTAAACTATCAGCAGCTGAAGCTGAACAGAGGACAGCAGACTGACCATCAACTTTAACTTTAATCACTTCACACAAAGCCTCTTTATAACACTAAAATAAAAAGAAGCAAGCTCTTTCATGGTTTTATTATAGTGGAAATCATTTAAAATTCTAGATTACACCAGATTAAAAGATACTATTTACAAAAGTACAAAAGTGCTTTAAGTTTCCATCAATAAATATATTAACACTGGTTCAGTTGGTTACAGACTTAAGATACCAATAGTCTAAAATTGTTTTTTTAAACATATAACAATACATAAAAACAGGGAAAGATAAGAGCTAGTTCAAGTGCTTCAGGAAAAACGTTGTCGTTTGAAGACGGTCAGAGACTCGGCTGTACGGACATCTAGGGGAAGTTCATTCCACCACCTCGGTGCCAGAACAGAGAAGAGTCTAGATAAATACCTGCCTTTTACCCTGAGAGATGGTGGGACCAGTCGGGCAGTGCTGGTGTATCAGAGAGAGTGAGGTGCATTTGGAGAAGTAATAAGATCTTTGAGGTAAGATGGTGCTGGTCCATTCTTGGCTTTGTAGGCAAGCATCAGTGTTTTGAATCTGATGAGTACAGCTACCAGAAGCCAGTGGAGGGAACGCAGCAGTGGGGTGGAGTGGGAGAACTTAGGCAGGTTGAAAACAAGCCCTGCAGCTACATTTTGGATCATCTGCAGTGGACGAATTGCATTCAGAGGAAGACCTGCCAGTAAAGAGTTGCAGTAGTCCAGTCTCGAAATAACCAGAAACTGAACAAGAACAAGTGTGGCTTCTGCTCGGTTGGAATGAAAACCTGCACCCACACCAGCCCTTTGTGGATACGGTTTGACACCTATGCCCTACACCCTAGGTTCTTTGTAGCAGAGATGATTTTAAATTTCTTTAATATTTCAAACATTAAATTTCCATCTCTCTGACAACTAATTAAAACATCATCATATGCTAATAAACACATTTTAAACCTCTCAATATATAATCCATAAAAATCTATCCTTAACTTGTTTAAAAGTGTCTCTATTGTTAAAGTATACAACATACCAGACAAGACACAACCTTGTGTAACACCTCTATAAACTTTAAAAGGAGCGTTTTCTACATCTACTGACACTAGACCAAAATCCAGCTTAGAACTCTTACTGATATCCAAAATATGACTGATAGCAGAAATATCAAAAATTCATCTTTCTGGCACACAATCTGTCTGATCAGGATAGAGGACTTGTTCTAAGACTCAATCTGTTGTCCAAAATGTTGGAGAGCAATTTATAATCTCTGCATAATAAACTCACCAGTCTCCAATTTTTAATATCATTTAGATCAGTATTCCATTGGCTAAGCTTTCATTAAATACCTCTAATAGAGTAAGAAAAAGATTTATAAAAGTCAACCAGTAACCCATCAGTTCCAGGTCCTTTACCACACTCCATACTCTGGATGGCTCTTTCCAGTTCCTCCAAAGTTACAGCCTTAATGAACTCAAAATCAGCATCTTCAGATACCCAAGGCAGATTATCAAGGAAAACTCTATCAACAGCTTTTTCAAGCCTGAATTCACGCTTATATTGCTTTTCTTCAAATGTCAGAAGAGTTCGACAACAAGAACTCCCACAGTTAATTAAACATAATCATCTGCAATGGAGGCAAGATTTCTGCCTCCCACAGTTAAGTAAACATAATCATCTGCAATACTGATGTGTTAGCAGCAAAAATCATCAGTATAGTGACGCTGCAAATTCTTCTTATGGACTGAGTTTTCAGATGATAAACCAAATCACAAGTGACCATCACAAGTTATTTTTCACCTCGACTGACCGATCACACTCTCTTTGGAAGTTCACTACTGACCAATCAGTGTTGTGTTTTCAAGCATGATTTGAAATACAGCGTCACAGAAGTTCATGGCTTCATGTGAACAGCACAGCAGCAGCAGATCCCCGTATTAAAGCATACAGTCATTCAGTTACTCCAAAGAAAAAGAAGATGCTGGGAAGCTTTTATAAAGATACTGAACAAACCTTACAAAGTCCATCTAACAACCAGGAACTAAGTGTAGCCTGTGAGCTGCAGGCCTACCTACAGTCACGTAACCTGGATAGTGAGGGGGATCCATTAAAATGGAGGAAAGAACAACAAAAGATCTACCCAAGGACCTAAAAAGACTACTTGTGCGTATCAGCCACAAGTTCTAGTGTTCACTGTTCTCCAGAGCAGAGAGTGTGTACACAGTGGACACAGAGCTACACTTTCTAACAGACTGTAAAAAAGTTCAGTTCTCTCTCATGCCCAACACTGACAAACTGTTTATTCTGTTAGGAGAAATGAAGGAGAGCTGCATTTTAGCAGGATCGGATCGTTTTACTGATTCGGTTCTTTGAATCTCGTTCAGCAAAATGAACGAATCTTTTTTCGAGTCATTTCATTCATTTCGTTCACTTCAGCAGAATGTAATTAAAATGTTCCATGTTAATTCCCTAACACATCTACTCACCCACATATTGATCACATTTCGAATAAGAAAGAACTGTCATATTATAAGTAATATCTTACCGGTGTCTTGAGGCTATGCAGTCTGTTACTTCATCACCTCACCTCCGGATTTTTTGGGTTGAATTGGTTCGTTCTTTTGTCACGTAACATCCTAAACTAAGCTATGCCGTACCGTCTTCTGTATACCCAACAGAATGATTAATCTCCCGCGCCTTCGGTTCGAGTCATTTTGTTCATCACGTGACAGCCCCGTATGGCAACGCAGTCGGAAACAGAAAAGATTAGTTTACATAACAAGTCTTTGGATTCACGTTGTTCATTCCTGTAAAGTGACTGCTTCCCGTCTCAGTATCTTATGACAAATACAATATTACATTAGTATTATTGACTTTATAACGTATTAAATTATAAAACTATCAGATATCATTAAATTATCAAAATATTTGTGCAATAAACATTTTCTGAAAAATAATAATTCTGTCAGTCTCCTTTTTTATTGTTTAACATTTCTTGAGGATATGTGTGGTGTGTGAGGGTTTTTAAAAAAAAAATAAATAAATAAATCCACATTTTACTTGGAAATGCTAATTTGCCTGTTCTGACTTTATCTGTAAACAAATACTACTTATTAAAATAAACTAAACCTGCAAACACAAAATACCTATTGTTGTTTATTTTGCCACCAATTGTGCATTTGAGGGTATAATACTGATAACTCATAAACTCATAAATGACACAGGAGCATAACAGAAAAGTAAATAACTATTAATGTGAATAATTAATATTAGTTTCATACATTAATGTTATGTTTAGGTCAGATTTGTCATATAAGTTGTTACCCAATTTTAAATAAAACAGGTAAAATGGGGAGTTAAAACTGAGTTAAAATGGTCAATAGTCAAATGTAATGTGCTCGGGTCATTAAGGGTTTAGCGAGAGGTTCAGTTGAAGTGCAACTGTTCACCAAGGGAACAGTGACCCTTCCACCCCCACCCCCCATTGTTTTGCACTAGGTGAGGGGCAGAGAAGAGACTTCAGACGGATTTTAACACATCAGGAGAATGAGCACCAGAAAAAGTTGTGATTTTGCACTGAAGCAAAATGCAACATATGCAAAAAAAAATTCCACTAAAGGAGGAAGCACTTAAAATCTGAGAAGACACCTTAAATCCTCACATCCAACTGTGCTGTTAGAACAAGTTAGAACAGAGGGTGAAGATGGTGGCTCTTCTGGAGCTGTTTCAACCACCAGTGCTTCTACAGCTGGTGCTGCAACTGCTTCGACCAGGGCCCAGTATCCAGGATCCAGTATGCCAGCAGCACCCAGCACCATCCAAGGACCAGTCAGGCCAAGGAGGTCACAACAGCAAACTCCTATAAGCAGTTTTGTGACAAGACCAATGGATCCTCTAAGACAAAGCAAACTAGATGAGGCTCTGGTCAAAACGATTACTCGTGACTTTCAGCCATTTTCTATTGTGGAGGATAAGGGCTTTAAGGAGTATTCAAATCTTCTGGACCCATCATACAGTCTACCAAGCAGAAAAACACTGTCAAAAACTGTAATGCCTAGGCTGTATGACAAATTAAGAGCAGATATAATGGACAAAATCAAGTGTGCCTCTGCTGTATGTCTCACAACAGACTGCTGGACTTCTGTGACTACCACAAGTTACCTGGCTATGACTTGTCATTTCATAGAGAATTTTCAGATAACCTCCTATCTCCTGGACTGCTTTGTCTTGACAGACAGACACACTGCTGCTCACCTGGCAAGTGAGCTGACCAGGGTTACAAATGAGTGGGGTGTGGGTGACAAAATTGTTGCTTGTGTTACAGACAATGCCAGCAACCACCTCCACTGGGACCACATACCTTGTTTTGCCCACATGCTGAACTTGATTGTCAGAGCTGCACTGAAGGAGGTACAAGAAAAGTTACACAAAGTCAAGACAATTGTTGAATTCTTCCACAGAAGCACAGTTGCTTCTGACAAGCTCAAGGCCACTCAGAGACAGATGGGTCAAGAAACATTGCATTTAAAACAGGATGTGGCCACAAGTTGGAATTCAACATTTTACATGTTGAAAAGATTTCTTGACATCGAGGAGCCGAACATTTCCACCCTGGCACTCACTAACGCACCTCTGCCAACCTGAGGACTCGAAAGGAGAACTAATCTTTTCTGTTTCCGGCTCAGACTACATTGCCTTAGCATACGGGGCTGTCACATGATGAATGAATGAATCGTAACCGAGGACTCGAAAGGAGAACTAATCTTTTCTGTTTACTGATCTTATGCGATGTTGCGCATGCGCGGTCAACACAAAATGGACAATTCACTCCCCGAGATGACTCGATGTTCTCGAGTCATGGGAAAGATTCATTCAAAATGAACAAATCGTTCGTGAACGACACATCACTACAGGACAGTACATATCTGTCTGTCACAACCTGAGGGACACTGAGTAACACACCCAAACAGATCTGGCAACCCTGTTCATAGCAGCTAGACGGAGATGTACTGAACAAACATTCACTGACAGAATAAACACTAGTTCAGCTTTAAGAACAATAAAAATGCAGTTTTTGTAAGCTCCTCTTGTTTGCTCTTTTGGTTGTTATTTAAATATCTAATTCTCTATTTTACATAATTCCATTTTTTTTACACCATTTCCATGTCACTGCTGATTTTAACCCCTGCAGCTCACACACTACATTTAGTTTGTGTCTCAGCTGCAGTTTGTGTGATTAATTACAATGTTTTAGTAAATTTCACTGTAATTTCAGACACATTGCAGACACATCAGAGTCTGTGAAAAATCATCAGTGTGCAGTAAAAAGAAACAGGAGAACCAGAACAGAAGAAACAGAAATCTTCCTCCTCAGGACATTGATGATGAAACTAAAACTTCTGCTTCATTCTCACTATTAGAAAATGTGTCTTACTGAGGAGCAGGTCATGTGACTCTCAGAGAGATGATCTTACCACAGTGTCTCCAGTTTACAGTGAGGATTCTCCAGTACAGCAGAGAGACTCTTCACTCCTGAGTCTCCTAGATTATTATCAGACAGATCCAGGTATCTCAGGTGTGAGGGGTTTGATCTCAGAGCTGAAGTCAGAGCAGCACAGCCTTCATCTGAGATACCACACTCACTCAACCTGTAGAGAGACACAATGACACGGTTTTCATCAACAGATTTTTATTATATAAGGTATAATTAACACTGGGCAGAACATTAGTGTCAGATTGTGAACAGTGGGTGGGCCTGGGTAAAACAGGGTGGGCACAAGTTTGAAAAGAAACTCAAAAGCCAACAGCCACTCAAAAGAACTTACGTGACTGTAAAAAGTGACCAATGAGGTGAAAGAGGTTTTGTTTTTAAATTACCAGTTTATGCAGCATGTACACACACGCACACACATGCGCACACACACACAAACACACACACACACACACGCACACACACACACACACACACACACACACACAGTCTTTTCAGTCTATTAGGAGAACTAGTCTGCTACACAGATACACACCACACAGAAATGTTACTGAGCAACGTCACTCAATGCAGCTACTTAAAGCAGCAGCTCCTAGAGAGTGAGAACAGGGCTTTATGAATAATGGTAACATTAGAACAGAGCTTATTTGGGTGGGCCAGAACTCCAAATGGGTGGGCCCAGGCCCCTGTAGCTCCACCACTGCTGCTGTTATTTAGAATTATTGATATTAAGTTTACTATACTTTAAATCCAGCAATACTTTTGTAGCTAATGAGTCAGGTTTTGTAGAAACGTTTCTCTAGTTCTGGAGAGAAATCATTATCACTTAATGACTAATCTATTTGTTCTGAATGTTGTGCTTTTAGTGAGTTATTGTGACTCTCAGAGAGATGATCTTACCTCAGTTTCTCCACTTTACAGTGAGGATTCTCCAGTCCAGCAGAGAGACTCTTCACTCCTGAGTCTCCTAGTTTATTCTTGGACAGATCCAGTGTTTTCACAGTCAGATGCAGTTCTCTCAGACTGGAGGTTTCTGATCTGAGTGCTGAGTCCAGAGCTGACCAACTTTTCTCTCCAAGTGAATTACAGCTGATACTGAAGGAAATAAAATAAACATAATGAACTCACACTAGTATAATAATGAACCTTCTCATTTTCATAAATGCTGAAAGTACAAACACCAGTTAGAAAACATGATTTAAGGGACACTGCAGACAACATCTAAAACTGAACCATCAATACATCTGTTGTAAACATCCTCAGGGCCGTTTCTTCCTGTAAGTGGTATAAGTGTTAGCTTAGGGCCCCTGGACCACCAGGAGACACCATGAGTTTACTATCATTTGGTGAGATATCTGGTGTGTAAAAACTAGGGGTGCTCCGATCAGGATTTTTGGGGCCGATCACCGATCAATAGAAGCTGTATCGTCTGATATCGATTACAGGATCTATTTGAAGCCTTATTATGTAGCATTATTTATTAAACTATATTTAACAATAATGTAAATTAAGTATTGAAATTACGAGAAGAGGAATATCTTGAATTGACAACTGCATTTATTGGCAAGCTAAAACTTAAAACATAGCAGCCTGTGCTTGGTCAGTAATTGGGAACAGCTAGGAGCTGGACAAATACAACTTTCCTGCAGATTATATAAAAATAAATAAAACAACAGACAGAACAAACAGAGTCTAACTAGACACTAACTGATGTTATGTGGTCCTTCATAAGGCTGTGGACATGTGTAAACACTGTTTGGTATAACTGCAGCAGGCATACATCCGTGAAATATTTTCACCCTGGCATAGTGTAACGTGAGTCCAAGTAGGACATGAGTCGCTGGAACCCTTCATCTTCCACAATAGACAGCGGCTGATGATCGAGGAATATGAATTCCATTTTTTGTCTGATATTTCTTTATGCTTCTTACTCTCCTTGCAGTAGGGTTGCTGTCTTTGAAACATCTCTGTTACCGACAGCTGAGTGAGTGGTGCTTGAGTTGCTGAACTCTCCCGCTATCTCTTAGCCGCTAGCCAACTTTGAAAACTGCTCATAATGGTGAATAAAATTAAACCAGTTTCACAAGAAATAGCGTGTACACGTGCTGCATGAGCTCACATTTCAACATCTCAACGTTGAGTAGTTTTATGAATTAAATCTAAATGTTTCAATCGTTACATATTGTATTCACTGTGTATTTAAATTAAAACTGTATGGTACGAGATCTCCGATTCACTCAGTCACATGTTCACCACATGAACTGTGAATGAGCTAGTCACATATTAGCATTGGGTTAGCAACTTCAGCAGCAGCAACTTAGCAGTAACTCTCACATTAAACTTTACAAAACGCAACACTGATATCCTACTTCTTATTTATTTCCTGTGTCTTCCCTTCCCTTCCTGTGTTCATAAGCTTTGCCATCTTTTCTTAATTATCTTTTTAATTAACCCCTTCATTTCAGCTTTCCCCAGAGGGACACTGACATACTTGAATTTTTTTATCCACTCATCCTCTATTTCATTTCCCATAATCCCCACATGGGCAGGAATCCACAAAAAGAAAACTTGAGAGAAAAAAAGAGTCTGGAGTGTTTCTATTAGAATATTTCTAATCACTTCATAGCATATTTCCTCCTCTCCTGGGAAAGTGTGTCTCAGTCCCACTAACACTTGCTTCAATTCAAATAGAGAAAATACTGCATCTGTTGAGGAAAAAACCTTCTTTTCTCCTCAAACTTCCTGGTTCTCTGCCAAACACTGCTCTCTGTGCCTTCTCATTTCATTTGATATATACACTATATTGCCAAAAGTATTCACTCACCTGCCTTGACTCGCATATGAACTTAAGTGACATCCCATTCCTAATCCATAGGGTTCAATATGACGTCAGTCCACCCTTTGCAGCTATAACAGCTTCAACTCTTCTGGGAAGGCTGTCCACAAGGTTTAGGAGTGTGTTTATGGGAATTTTTGACCATTCTTCCAGAAGCGCATTTGTGAGGTCACACACTGATGTTGGACGAGAAGGCCTGGCTCTCAGTCTCCATTCTAATTCATCCCAAAGGTGTTCTATCGGGTTGAGGTCAGGACTCTGTGCAGGCCAGTCAAGTTCCTCCACACCAGACTCTGTCATCCATGTCTTTATGGACCTTGTTTTGTGCACTGGTGCACAGTCATGTTGGAAGAGGAAGGGGACAGCTCCAAACTGTTCCCACAAAGTTGGGAGCATGGAATTGTCCAAAATGTCTTGGTATGCTGAAGCATTCAGAGTTCCTTTCACTGGAACTAAGGGGCCAAGCCCAGCTCCTGAAAAACAAACCCACACCATAATCCCCCCTCCACCAAACTTTACACTTGGCACAATGCAGTCAGACAAGTACCGTTCTCCTGGCAACCGCCAAACCCAGACTCGTCCATCAGATTGCCAGATGGAGAAGCGCGATTCGTCACTCCAGAGAACGCGTCTCCACTGCTTTAGACTCCAGTGGCGGCGTGCTTTACACCACTGCATCCGACGCTTTGCATTGCACTTGGTGATGTATGGCTTGGATGCAGCTGCTCGGCCATGGAAACCCATTCCATGAAGCTCTCTGCGCACTGTTCTTGAGCTAATCTGAAGGCCACATGAAGTTTGGAGGTCTGTAGCGATTGACTCTGCAGAAAGTTGGCGACCTCTTCGCACTATGCGTCTCAGCATCCGCTGACCCCGCTCCGTCAGTTTACGTGGCCTACCACTTCGTGGCTGAGTTGCTCTCGTTCCCAAACACTTCCACGTTCTTATAATACAGCTGACAGTTGACTGTGGAATATTTAGGAGCGAGGAAATTTCACGACTGGATTTGTTGCACAGGTGGCATCCTATCACAGTTCCACGCTGGAATTCACTGAGCATCTGAGAGCGACCCATTCTTTCACAAATGTTTGTAAAAACAGACTGCATGCCTAGGTGCTTGATTTTATACACCTGTGGCCATGGAAGCGATTGAAACACCTGATTCTGATTATTTGGATGGGTGAGCGAATACTTTTGGCAATATAGTGTATATATCCATTACTGTGTACTTTACTAAATGTTTTAGCTAATTCTTCAGCTTTTTCACTATTAGATAGAAATTGCATACCATCATTAATTAATACAGAAAGGTTATTACACATATGGACTCCACCCATTTTCTTAAACCATTCCCCATAATTCACTTCTGTCTACCTTTTCTCCTACAGTACCTATAATTTCTTTTATCATCTTTTATCACTTTTCGTACCTCAGCCTGTCCTCTATTTAATAAAACCTACAAAAGTTTTTCTTACTTTTTTGGATTCACGGTTTCTTTCTCTTATTACTACATTACATTCTTCTGTCCACCATGGGACTGCTTTCTTCTTATAATTTAAGGACACTGAGAAACACACCCAAACAGATCTAGCAACCCTGTTCTTAGCAGCTAGACGGAGATGTACTGAACAAACATTCACTGACAGAATAAACACTAGTTCAGCTTTAAGAACAATAAAAATGCAGTTTTTGTAAGCTCCTCTTGTTTGCTCTTTTGGTTGTTATTTAAATATTGAATTCTCTATTTTACATTCTATTTTTTTACACTATTTCCATGTCACTGCTTATTTTAACCCCTGCAGCTCACACAGTACATTTAGTTTGTGTCTCAGGTGCAGTTCGTGTGATTAGTTACAATGTTTTAGTAAATCTGTACAAAATCATCAGTGTGCAGTAAAAAGAAACAGGAGAACCAGAACAGAAGAAACAGAAATCTTCCTCCTCAGGACATTGATGATGAAGCTAAAACTTCTGCTTCTGTCTCACTATTAGAGAATGTGTCTTACTGAGGAGCAGGAAATGTGATTTTCAGAGAGATGATCTTACCACAGTATCTCCAGTTTACAGTGAGGATTCTCCAGTACAGCAGAGAGACTCTTCACTCCTGAGGCTCCTAGTTTATTACCGGTCAGATTCAGGTCTCTCAGGTGTGAGGGGTTTGATCTCAGAGCTGAAATCAGAGCAGCACAGCCTTCATCTGAGATACCACAATTACACAACCTGTAGAGAGACACAATGACACAGTCTTCACTGGTTGTACACAGGGACGTTTCTAGAGTTTAATCCCTAGTGGAGTACAAACCACCAAGAATTTTACAAAAATGAAAAGTCTATTTATTTATTTAAATTCTGGTGACTTTGAGAGTGTTTATTTATTTATTTATTTGTTCAGTTAATTGTTTTTTTAAATTTTGTTTTATTTGTTTATCTTTAATTTTGTTATGCAGCCAACATTAATGAAAGTATGTGCTGCTGATCATTTCATTTGCTCAATTTTACATTAATTTACTGTAAAGACTTTTGATAAAATTGTTTATGTAAACTTTTCCAGATCACACACAAGTATATTAAAAAACTTTAAATCCACAATTTCTCAGTCCTCAGCTACAATGTTGTATTATGATTTATCTTCTGAGTGCAAGTCAAGGTTTCTACTGAGAAAAGTTTAAGAGAGGAGAAGTACAGTCAGGGGGCACAGTGAGAGGGACGGGCTTTATGAAGATGCACAGGGTATTTTCACTTCAGCTGCTGTTACAATCAGCCTTTCTTCAAAATATGTCAAATAATATAAATGTTTGAAGAGGAAAGCCTACTTTCAGACGTATCTACTGTAATCTTCCTCATCAGACACTGATTTATCAGCAACATTTTACTGGGGCTCGAGTGACCACCCTGTTTGTAGACAGTTTGTCTTACTGTGGACTCAGTAATACACACTATGTCTTTAGAAGCCCAGGTTTCGTTCACTCTGGCGCCGGGGTACCACGGAGCCTGGATGCAGCAGCAGCGGAAGACACATGCCTTGCCCCGGCCGAGGACCTCTCCCCCTCCACCGCCACCTGTCTTCGAGATCTCAACCCGCAACCGCTTCGCTCCCCTTCGTGAGACAGCGTGCGACACGGTGATCATTGGAGACTCCATCGTCCGGCACGTCTGTGTTACCGCGGCTAAAGGTAAGGTGCGCACTCGTTGTTTTCCTGGTGCTCATGTTGTTGATGTCGCTGCACAGGTACCCGCGATCCTCACCAAGAACATCGGAGCTGTGGTCCTCCATGCTGGCACGAACGACATCAGGCTGAGGCAGACAGAGATCCTGAAGAAGCACTTCAAGCACCTGGTGGAGAAGGTTCGCACCACATCGCCCCCGACGAGGATCATCGTGTCAAGACCACTTCCCACATTCCAGCGAGGAATCAAAAGGTTCAGTAGGCTTTTCGCATTTAATGAATGGTTACAGTCTTGGTGTAAAGAACAGAATATACCATTTGTTGATAATTGGAATGTTTTCTGGGAGTGTCCTAGGCTCTACCGTTACGATGGCCTGCACCCAACCAGAGCTGGAGCAGCAGTCCTCTCGGACAACATCTCCAGGACACTGCGCACCATCTGACTGGTAAGTCATTCCTCAGATTACATCTATAATAGCTACTGTTCAACTCGCCAGACTAATACATGTTCACACATAGCTCGTCATATAGAAACTGTGTCTGTTCCCCGATTAGTGAGATTAAAAGATAAATTCATTAATAACTCTTTTAACTCTAATCCTATCACAATTAATCCTGAAAAAGACCAAATAGGTAAAGAAAAACAATTTCTTAAGTTTGGGCTTCTGAACATTAGATCCCTTGCACCGAAAACACTTATTATTAATGAAATTATCTCAGATTATAGTTTCGACGCACTCTGTCTTACTGAAACCTGGCTTAGACCAAATGATTTGAATCATTGGCCTAAATGAGTCTACTCCGTCAGGATATTCATATAAGCATGAGCCCCGTCAGATAGGTCGTGGTGATGGTGTTGCAACGATCTATAATAATTCTCTTACCATTACTCAGAAAATAGGATCCAGGTTTAACTCATTTGAAGTGCTTGTCCTTAATGTTGCACTCTCAGACAGGCATAAAAAATCCCTACTATATCTTGCTCTGGCCACCGTGTATAGACCCCCGGGGCCCTACGGTGTTTTTCTTAATGAGTTTTCACATTTACTCTCAGATCTTTTGATCAGTTTTGACAAAGTGTTAATCGTAGGAGACTTTAACATTCATGTAGACGATGCTAACGATGCGTTAGGACTCGCGTTTATAGATTTACAAAATTCCTTTGGGGTTAAACAAAACATTAATAGACCAACTCATCGTTTTAATCATACACTAGACTTAGTTATATCACATGGGACTGATGTTTCCGATATAACCGTTCTACCTCAAAGCGATGACATCACAGACCATCACCTCTTAGTGTACACTCTACCTGTAGAACATATTAGACACGTCTATCCACGTTATAAACTTGGTAGAATTATAACTCCGACCACTAAAGACAGATTTACAAACAAGCTGACAGATCTGTCTCAACTTCTTACTAGACCCCGAAATGCAGATGCACTAGATGAAGTAACCAACAGCATAGGCAATATTTTTACCAGCACACTAGACACTATTGACCCCATCCGACTAAAAAAGGTCAGAGATAAAACACCTGCACCATGGTACAATAGTCATACTCACGCCCTCAAGAGAGCAACCCGTAACCTCGAGCGAAAGTGGAAAAAAAACAAATTAGAAGTTTTTAGAATTGTGTATAAAGACAGTCTGGCCAACTATAGACTGGCTCTAAAAGCTGCTAGGGCTGAGCATCTGAGCAATCAGATTGAAATAAACCAGAACAATCCCAGATTCTTATTTAGTACAGTGGCTAAACTAACAAAGAATCAGATTTCTGGAGAGAGTATTTCAGCACAGTTTAGTAGTGAGGACTTTATGAATTTCTTCACTAAACAAATTGATAGTATCAGGAACAAAATATTGGATGTTCAACCACTGATGATTTCTAGGTCATGTCCCAAAATCTCTTAATTAGCAGTTATTAAGCCTCTTCTTAAGAAACCGAAACTGGACCCTGATGAAATATCAAATTACAGACCGATTTCAAACCTTCCGTTTATATCTAAAATATTAGAAAAGGTGGTGTCAGCCCAATTATGCTCCTTCCTACAGGAAAACAATATCCTTAAAGAATTTCAGTCAGGTTTTAGTCCCCATCATGGTACAGAAACTGCACTAGTTAAAATCACAAATGACCTGCTGTTAGCTTCGGACCAAGGCTGCATCTCGATTTTAGTCCTGCTTGATCTTAGTGCTGCATTCGACACTATAGATCATAATATTCTCGTAGATCACTTACAAAATCACATAGGTATGCAGGGACAGGCATTAAAATGGTTTAGATCCTACCTGTCTGATCGATACCACTTTGTAGATTAAAATGGAGAAATGTCCATTGTAGTGCCAGTGAAATATGGGGTCCCACAAGGGTCAGTTTTAGGACCTCTGCTTTTCTCAGTATACATGCTTTCATTGGGTAACATCATTAGAAGGCATGGGATTAGTTTCCATTGTTATGCTGATGATACCCAGTTATATATTTCATCAAAACCAGATGAAATATCTAATTTGTCTAGACTAACTGAGTGTGTCAAAGATATTAGAGATTGGATGACCGATGATTTCCTATTATTAAATTCTGATAAGATAGAGATATTACTAATTGGCCTAAAAACCAGTACACAGAAGCTCTCACAGTTCAGCTTGCATTTAGAAGGATGTACTGTTACTACTAGCTCAACAGTGAAAGACCTGGGCGTAATATAATATAATAAATATAATGGGCGTAATCATATAACCCCAATATTATCATCCCTGCACTGGCTACCTGTGAAGTTTAGAATTGACTATAAATTGCTTGTGAGGATTGGGATATTCAAGCAGCGCCATGGACAACAACCTCGTTATTGATTTACATAACATTATACACATGCTGTATCGGCATCACACAGTTGTCACCCAAATAAGGATGGGTTCCCTTTTGAGTCTGATTCCTCTCAAGGTTTCTTCCTCTTACCATCTAAGGGAGTTTTTCCTTGCCACAGTCGCCTCAGTCACCTCAGGCTTGCTCACTTGGGATAACATCTAGGACTGTCTGTCTGTTTGTCTCTTTATATGTTTGTTGTTTTCTTATGTCGTTTCTCATGTAAAGCTGCTTTGAGACAATGCTCTTTGTTAAAAGCGCTATACAAATAAAATTGAATTGAATTGAATTGAATTGAATTGAATTGAATTGAATTGAATTGAATTGAATTGAATTGAAAGACAACACATAAGACTAGAACTTGGACTTTTCTATTCTACTTCTAATTCTACATGAAGTATTCACTACATATACACACTGTGTATGGTTATGTATGGGACAAATCAAATTTGACTTTAAAATGTTTTCAGTAACTTTTCCCTGCTTTACACATAATAATCTATATAATCTTTCTTTCTTTTATTTTAATCAGAGTTCACCTGAGAAGATCAGACTGTCAGTATTCAGACCTAAAACAGGATCAGACTCTAAATAGTTGTTGGAGAAGTTGTTAGTTCATTGGTGTATTTTTTTAACCCAGACTGTGAAAGTGTAAATGGTTTATTCAGTATTGACAAGAACAACTGTGACTGTGTTTTATTTATACAGAATGTCTTTATCTATTATTATGACCTGGATGAAGATTAGACCATGATTTATAATATGATCTTACCACAGTGTCTCCAGTTTACAGTGAGGATTCTCCAGTACAGCAGAGAGACTCTTCACTCCTGAGTCTCCTAGATTATTCTCAGACAGATACAGTTGTCTCAGGTGTGAGGGGTTTGATCTCAGAGCTGAAGTCAGAGCAGCACAGCCTTCATCTGAGATACCACACTCACTCAACCTGTAGAGAGACACAATGACACAGTCTTCATCAACAGATTAACAGTATAATTAACACTGAGCAGAACATTAGTGTCAGATGTGATATGAACAGTGGGTGGGCCTGGGTAAAACAGGGTGGGCACAGGTTTGAAAAGAAACTCAAAAGCCAACAGCCACTCAAAAGAACTTACATGACTGTAAAAAATGACCAATGAGGTGAAAGAGGTTTTGTTTTTAAATTACTAGTTTATGTAGCATGTATACACAACATGCACACACACACACACACACACACGCACACACACACAACACACACACACACACACACACACTGTAATGCAGCTTCTTAAAGCAGCAGATCCTAGAGAGTGAGAACAGGGCTTTATGAATAATGGTAACATTATAACAGAGATTATTTGGGTGGGCCAGAACTCCAAATTGGTGGGCCCAGGCCCAGAATTATTGATATTAAATTTACTATACTTTAAATCCAGCAAAACTTTTATAGCTAATGAGTCAGGTTTTGTAGAAACTTTTCCTTAGTTCTGGAGAGAAATCATTATCACTTAATGACTAATCTATTTGTTCTGCATGTTGTGCTTTTAGTGAGTTATTGTGACTCTCAGAGATATGATCTTACCTCAGTGTCTCCACTTTACAGTGAAGATTCTCCAGTCCAGCAGAGATACTCTTCACTCCTGAGTCTTCTAGTTTATTCTTGGACAGATCCAGTGTTTTCACAGTCAGATGCAGTTCTCTCAGATTGGAGGTTTCTGATCTGAGCGCTGAGGCCAGAGCTGACCAACTTTTCTCTCCAAGTGAATCACACCTGATACTGAAGGAAATAAAATAAACATAATGAACTCACACTAGTATAATAATGAACCTTCTCATTTTCATAAATGCTGAAAGTACAAACACCAGTTAGAAAACATGATTTAAGGGACACTGCAGACAACATCTAAAACTGAACCATCAATACATCTGTTGTAAACATCCTCAGGGCCGTTTCTTCCTGTAAGTGGTATAAGTGTTAGCTTAGGGCCCCTGGACCACCAGGAGACACCATGAGTTTACTATCATTTGGTGAGATATCTGGTGTGTAAAAACTAGGGGTGCTCCGATCAGGATTTTTGGGGCCGATCACCGATCAATAGAAGCTGTATCGTCCGATACCAATTACAGGATCTATTTGAAGCCTTATTATGTAGCATTATTTATTAAACTATATTTAACAATAATGTAAAATAAGTATTGAAATTATACGAAGAGGAATATCTTGAACTGACAACTGTATTTATTCGCAAGCTAAAACGTAAAACATAGCAGCCTGTGCTTGGTCAGTAATTGGGAACAGCTAGGAGCTGGACAAATACAACTTTCCTGCAGAAAAATAAATAAAACAACAGACAGAACAAACAGAGTCTAACTAGACACTAACTGATGTTATGTGGTCCTTCATAAGGCTGTAAACACTGTTTGGTATAACTGCAGCAGGCATACATCCGTGAAATATTTTCACCCTGGCATAGTGTAACGTGAGTCCAAGTAGGACATGAGTCGCTGGAACCCTTCATCTTCCACAATAGACAGCGGACTCTGTCATCCATGTCTTTATGGACCTTGCTTTGTGCACTGGTGCACAGTCATGTTGGAAGAGGAAGGGGCCAGCTCCAAACTGTTCCCACAAAGTTGGGAGCATGGAATTGTCCAAAATGTCTTGGTATGCTGAAGCATTCAGAGTTCCTTTCACTGGAACTAAGGGGCTAAGCCCAGCTCCTGAAAAACAACCCCACACCATAATCCCCCCTCCACCAAACTTTACACTTGGCACAATGCAGTCAGACAAGTACCGTTCTCCTGGCAACCGCCAAACCCAGACTCGTCCATCAGATTGCCAGATGGAGAAGCGCGATTCGTCACTCCAGAGAACGCGTCTCCACTGCTCTAGAGTCCAGTGGCAGCGTGCTTTACACCACTGCATCCGACGCTTTGCATTGCACTTGGTGATGTATGGCTTGGATGCAGCTGCTCGGCCATGGAAACCCATTCCATGAAGCTCTCTGCGCACTGTTCTTGAGCTAATCTGAAGGCCACATGAAGTTTGGAGGTCTGTAGCGATTGACTCTGCAGAAAGTTGGCGACCTCTTCGCACTATGCGCCTCAGCATTCGCTGACCGTCGGTTTACGTGGCCTACCACTTCGTGGCTGAGTTGCTGTCGTTCCCAAACACTTCCACATTCTTATAATACAGCTGACAGTTGACTGTGGAATATTTAGGAGCGAGGAAATTTCACGACTGGATTTGTTGCACAGGTGGCATCCTATCACAGTTCCACGCTGGAATTCACTGAGCTCCTGAGAGCGACCCATTCTTTCACAAATGTTTGTAAAAACAGTCTGCATGCCTAGGTGCTTGATTTTATACACCTGTGGTCATGGAAGTGATTGGAATACCTGATTGTGATTATTTGGATGGGTGAGCGAATACTTTTGGCAATATAGTGTATATATATGCTACCCAGGGGAGATTCTAGGATTTTCATTTAATTTTCATTTTTCAGCCCCCAATGAGGGTATAATAGTAAAAATAAATAAATAAATAAAATAAAATAAACGTTTGATTAACAGGGTGGATGGTAAACTTATTGAATAGATGTGTATAACATTTGAGTACTGAATAAGCCAAATACGAGTCTTCCTGATCACACACACACACACACTTGTCCTCTGATCAGACAGGGAGGAGACGAAGTCTGCCGCCGTTTTCATATGAAAGGGGACTGAGGTGATCACCAATTTGTGTACAGTTTATGGAGAATCGCAGAATTTTAGGAGGGCTGAGTAGAAATGCTAGGGAGGCTAAAGCCCCACTAAAAATGGCCTAGCGATGCCCATGCTGCTACCATATGCTTTCTACTACCACATGCGATTTAGTACGACTGTGCTTAATATCATTTATCTGATCAGTGGAAGTTTCTGTCACCGACGACGTGGACATCTTCTCGGTATTTCTTTTGATCAGACACACCATCAACTTTTCTCGTGGATTAAAAAAAATGAAAATATGTTTGACAGTCTCTTTGACATTTTTAAAATATCATATTTATTTAGGTAGATCAATAAACCATTCTTTCTTTCCGCTGCTCACTGCGCGTGAAACAATAATCACCAACCAATGAGAGTAATTGTAAAGTTAAGAAAGCTGATTTTTCAAAAACATATGTTGAGGACCAATAGCTAAATGTTACCTCTAAGTGTATCTGCATAAACCCACTCCGACTTGCTCGCTGTCTTTCACTCACTCATTCACACACATGCGCACGCGCACACACACACATACGCTGTCAGGTCACCAGGCACAAGTTAATGCCGGATCGATTAAAATAAATACCGGAACGCAAAAGACGAAAATCGGACATTTTCCGGAACAGGATCCGGCTCAAGTTAAGCACTGCCTCTCACCCAATTCCTTTCTTCCATTATCATACATACTACTTTTTACCCATTAAAGATTTTAGACCAGCTGATCTTATGTGCTGTTTATTGTCTGACTGAAGATCAGTAATTTCTATCTTGTACAACCTTAGTGCTTTTTATTTTACCTGCTGCTTCCTGCAATGCTTTTGTTACTTTGATTGGGTCTTTCTGTTTCATCTTGTCCAGCAGTAAAAGATCTTGGTGTGATTCTTGACTCTGGTCTTTAATTTGAAGCTCATGTAGATAATATCACTAGGGTAGCCTTCTTTCATCTCAGAAATATTGCCAAGATAAGAAATATGATGTCACTTCATGATGCAGAAAAACTAGTTCATGCTTTTGTTAGCTCTAGGTTGGATTATTGTAATGCCTTACTGTCTGGATGTTCCAGTAGGAGCATGAACAAGCTCCAGTTAGTCCAGAACACAGCAGCTAGAGTCCTAACTAGAACCAGAAGATATGAACACATCACTTCTATCTTAGCCACACTACATTGGCTCCCAGTCAAATTTCATTGATTATAAAATACTATTACTGACCTAGAAAGAACTGAATGGTCTCGTGCCACAGTACCTGAGTGATCTTTTGGTTATTTATGATCTGCCACGCCTACTCCGATCAAAAGTTGCATGCTTTTTGCAAGCTTTTTCTTACAAAGCCCCACAGTTATGGAACAGCGTTCCAATTAGTGTTCAGGATTCAGACACAGTCTCAGTGTTTAAGTCGAGGCTGAAGACACATTTGTTTAGTCAAGCTTTCTATGAATAGTTTATTTTTAGGTGAAGGAGCAGATCTGGAAGGTTCATGGGCATAGAGTGTTTGATGAGTGTTTGATGTTTGGATTATGTCCAAACACACACACAAGCATACATAATATTCTCTCTCGCTCTCTCTCTCTATCTATCTATCTGTCTATCTATACATGCTACTCCTGCGCTCCCAGTGTTCCAGTGCTTCTTCTCTCCAGACCTGCCTGATCCATCCTGATGCTCTACTTCTGGTTGGAGTCTCATCACTTGGTTGTGCTCACCGCTGCTGAGGATGAACCCACATAGACTTCCTGGAGATATATGGGACTGCTGTGTGATAGAACTAACTGGAGACTATGGTTCTGGCTTTGAACTGCTGTTGTCAGTCTTGTTGCTGTTGAACATTTGACGGCCTATAATGAATTCTATTATATTATTATTATTATATTATTATTATATTATTATTATATTACGCAAATTTAGAAGTTGCTTAAAAGCTCATGGTTACACAACACCACTTGACTGTATACAGCTATAGAAAAGACATTATTTATAATCCCACTCTCAGTGTTTATAATGATTTATAATCATACTCTCCCAGTGTTTATAATGATTTATAATCCCTCTCTCAGTGTTTATAATGATTTAAAATCCCTCTCAGTGTTTATAATGATTTAAAATCCCACTCTCTGTGTTTTGTAATGATTTATAATCCCTCTCTCTGTGTTTATAATGATTTATAATCCCACTTTCTGTGTTTATAATGATTTATAATCATACTCTCCCAGTGTTTATAATGATTTATAATCATACTCTCCCAGTGTTTATAATGATTTATAATCCCTCTCTCAGTGTTTATAATGATTTAAAATCCCACTCTCTGTGTTTTGTAATGATTTATAATCCCTCTCTCTGTGTTTATAATGATTTATAATCCCACTTTCTGTGTTTATAATGATTTATAATCCCACTCTCTGGTGTTTATAATGCAGGCTTGGTACGTAATCCACTAGAGAGAACAATACTTCGCAGTGAACGATAGGCAGCGTGCTGCTTAATTAACCGAGTAAGACAGGAAGTGAGTTCGCAAACATCAATATTCGGGTGATGGCTCCCTCTGGCGCTCTGGTTCTGCATGCATCGTTACATTTATAATGATTTATAATCCCACTCTCAGTGTTTATAATGATTTACATAAAATATCAACAACAATAACAACAACAATAATATCACTATTGTTATAAAAATATAAATAAAAATGTTTCCTCTAACAAGTATAAGGCTTTTCATGTCAGCTTTCTATGAAAGGCCATTTCCACCTCACAACTAAAAACTAATAATAAATCAAAACTGTTTGGGATTAAAATTTTGTATAATTGCAATTAACATGGTTCTGTCTGTCTGGTGGAATGTCCACATGTTTAATTTTTATTCCCTATTTTATCTATTTACATTAACTCCACTCTGTATCACTTTCAGGTCAAAACATCCCAAAGTTCATATTACTCAGAGTGTTTTCAGTTTCTCTCTTTCTAACACTGTAACAGTAGAACAGTTTTATTCAGCTTTACTTACATTGCTTTTCTGGAGGCTGTGATCACAGGCATCATCTTCAGAACAACAGCTTCTGTTATCTTATCTGTACTGAAATATTTACTCAGGTCAAACTCTTCCAGCTCCTGTGCTGAGGTCAGTAACACAAACACCAGAGCAGACCACTGTGAAGAAGAGAGTTCACTTTGTTTTCCAGATTTCAGGTAGTGCTGGATTTCCTCCACTAGAGAATTATCACCCAGTTCATTCAGACAGTGGAACAGATTGATGGATTTCTCTGTAGGAAGATCTTCACTGATCTTCTTCTTAATGTACTGAACTGTTTCCTCTATGCTCTGGGAGCTACTTCCTGTCTGTGTTACTAAAGCATGTAGGAGTTTCTGATTGGACTCCAGTGAGAGACCCAGAAGAAAGCGAAGGAAAAGATCCAGATGTCCAGTCTGACTTTCTAAAGTGTGATCTATAGCATTCTTGTGTAAATTCCACTGTTTAGAGAATGGATATAGATCACTAACAATTTTCTCTTGAATCATGAAGGTCAGGTGTACATACAGAGCTGCAAGGTGCTCCTGAATACTCAGATGAACAAAGCAGTACACTTTACTCTGGTGAAGTCCAAACTCCTCTCTGAAGATCTGTGTACACACACCTGAGTACACTGCTGCTTCTCTCACATCAATGTCACACTCTCTCAGGTCTTCCTCATAGAAGATCAGGTTCCCTTTCTTCAGCTGCTGAAAAGCCAGTTCTCCCAGTTTAAGAAGCATTTCTTCATCACTCTCCTGATTCTTTGGGTATTTTTCTCTTAAGATGTTTGTCTGAATGATGAGGAAGTGTGTGTACATTTGAGTCAGAGTCTTGGGGATCTCTCCACTCTCTGCTTCACCCAACATTCTCTCTAGAACAGTGGCTGAAATCCAGCAGAAGACCGGGATGTGGCACATGATGTAGAGGCTTCTTAATGACTTCAGGTGTGTGATGATGTTATTGGCCAGGCTCTGGTCACTGATCCTCTTCCTGAAATACTCCTCCTTCTGTGGGTCATTGAACCCTCGTACCTCTGTGACTCGATGCACACACTCAGAGGGGATTTGATCAGCTGCTGCTGGTCGGGAGGTGATCCAGATGAGAGCAGAGGGAAGCAGATTCCCTTTAATCAGGTTTATCAGCAGCACCGGCACTGATGCTGATTCAGTTACATCACACACTCTCACTGTGTTCTGGAAATCTAGAGGAAAACGACACTCATCCAATCCGTCAAAAATGAACAGAACCTTTTCCAAACTGGACATTTCTGTTTCTTTTGTGTCCTTAAAACAGAACTGAAGGAGCTCCATCAGACTCAGTTTCTGGTCCTTCATTAAATTCAGCTCTCTGAAAGGAAGTGGAAATATGAGGTGGATGTCCTGATTTTCTTCCCCTTCAGCCCAGTCCCGAATGAACTTCTGCACAGAGACTGTTTTTCCGATGCCAGCGACTCCTTTTGTCAGAACAGTTCTGATGGGTTCATCTTGTTCAGATAAAGGCTTAAAGATGTTGTTGCATATGATTGGTGTTTCCTCTGTCATTGCTCTGCTGGATGCTGCCTCGATCTGTCTCACCTCATGTTCATTATTGACTTCTCCACTGTCTCCCTCTGTGATGTAGAGCTCTGTGTAGATCTCATTCAGGAGGGTTTGGGTTCCCAGGTTTATTATCACTCCATTCAAACACTGAAACTTCTTCATCAGATTTAATTTGAACTTTTTCTGGAATTCATTTACAGCCACAGATTCTGGGTCATGCCTGTGATATGGTGAAGCAGGAAGATGTGGTGAGACATGGGCTTCAATTATTAGACTTTAAGATCACTTTTTTCTGACTGGTTACCACAGATAGTTCTTTATAATGTTCTCACTATGTGTTTACTTTCATCTACTGTATGTTTTCTATAATCTAATCACTCTGTAGTTAATAACAGCAGAGAGGTTTATAATACCAGTGTGTCAGAGTCACAGTCATGTTGGTTTGATCTTACCCTGTATCTGTGGTGATCATTTCTCTTCTGTCTCCTGCCTTCTGTAGAACACTGGGAACAAAAAGTGGAGTTGATCAGAT
Source organism: Hemibagrus wyckioides (assembly GCF_019097595.1). Classification (NCBI taxonomy): domain Eukaryota; kingdom Metazoa; phylum Chordata; class Actinopteri; order Siluriformes; family Bagridae; genus Hemibagrus; species Hemibagrus wyckioides. The sequence goes on from NC_080728.1 coordinate 4,335,557, forward strand.
ACATCACTTCACCTATTTTAATTCTAGTTATTCTAGGTTTATTTCTGTGTGTCTGTTAAGGATGTGACTGAATACAGCACTCTGAATGAACATGTAATGTGTTCTAAACAGATACAAATACAGATACAGTTTTTAAGAAATCTTGTCAGAAAGGTTCACAGGTATAAAATCCCTAACTATAGCCAGTATAATACTACAGCCTGGATGTGACACCAGTCCATCAAACATAGGGGCAATTTATGTTCACCAATCCACCTACTGGCATGTGTTTGGGAGGTGGGAGGAAACCGGAGAACCTGAAGGAAACATACATGGACAAGGGGAGAACATGTGAAACTCCACACAGACAGACACTGGAGACCCTGGAGCTGTGAGGCAGCAACTTGTATTTCATCAAAAAAAAAAAAAACAATAATATTGTAATAATAACTCAATAATAAAAACACATTTCTGTCAGTCTGCAAATATTTTCATTATCTTTCTGTATGACTTCTGAAATTTTCATTCACTGCTTTTCCCTGTCTCAGTATTAAGTCTCAGATTAAAGTATTAAGTATTTACAATATTTACACAACATTTACACTCACACTGATATTTACACTACATATATTTCTATATTAACTAAAAGTATCAACACTAAAACTTATACTGTATAATCTAAATATCAAAAATATTAAAATTGCTGCTAATGACTGTGTAGTGTGGCCTTTAAAGGGGAACTTCAGACAAAATCTAAAATTGAACCACTGAGTGTTTTAAACATCCTGCTCATGTCTTACAGTGATCACACAGCAGCTCTGTAGATTTACTGACTGAATTCTGGTGTAACTCTAGAAGATTGGTATCCTGTCACTGGATAAATGATGCTATGCGGTGGTCTAGCCTGCAATGACCCCAAATATATTTGGACACTTAAGCCATTACAAACACATGAATCTCACTGCATTACAAAACAACATGTGAAACCAAGTGACATTTATTTTAAAGACACCATTAGCACACTTTCCAAGTAAAACATTCAGCAAAAACTTTTAGACAGTAAATAAGACAAAAATGTTTTTAGACTCTTAATAGTGGCTTTATTAAGGTCACAGTTACAGTGTTTTAGTATGTATTTTGTTATTCTGTTTATCTAGTTAAATTTCTCTTTAAGTGTGACTTTAGCAGTGACATTAACAGTGAGGAGACGTTACCTGTGTAGAAGTGAGGAGTCTCCATCTTTAAACCTCAGAGGAAGATCCATAGACTGATCACTCTTCATGGAGATACAGCTGGGTGCTGATGATTCTGATCTCTTTCCCTGGAGTTTACTGTACAACATTATAGACAGTCCTTTACTCATTTATATACACTCCTTACTGTTTTAACTCACTTCTTATTTTAATGAGGATTTTTTAAATTAGTTTTTAAATTAAACTTTCCTTACAGTAAACAGAATACATTTTTATTGTTAAGCAGTGACTTAGATTTTTATTAATATTAAAACCTTTGGTTAAATTCTTTCATATATGTTCACTAAATAATTTAGATATGAATATTTAATGACTAGAACACAAGGATGTTGTAGGTTACCAATTGTTTGATGGTGGGGAAACATTATCTGTGTCTAGATCAGGAGTCTTCATCTCTGAATATTAGTAAAGTTTGCACAAACACACAGCTGAGTCCTGAAGAGTCTGATCTTCTGCTGGAATGGATCACACTCCTAGAAAACACACAAACAAATGTGCAGTTAAACTTTCACACAATAGTTTTCACATCTTTATTCTTAAAGAAAAATGCTGCTCCTTTAGTTTAAAAAATGAATGATTGACCTACACACAGGGTCTGACCTCTCACTTTCTCTTCACCAAGTCATTCATTTATTCATTTTCAGTGATTTATCCTGATCAGGGTCCCAGTGAGTCTGGAGACAAACCTGTAAACAAACACACACACACACACACACACACTGTTGTCCAACAGATAAAGGAAACTACCCAGACACAATAACAGATGGTAGATCGTAAAGCATTTTATTGTGTCCTAACTTACTGTTGCTTCAGCAGGGCGCTCCTTTTCTAAACTGAAGCTAATAAAAAATTATTTGCGGAGCACCATGGCGCAGAACAGATTGTCCGGACTTGCCATTCCGTCCATTGAAAATAACCGAAGCTGTAAACTGAACACCAAGGATATTGTGGATCAATTTGCCAAATGAAATTCGAATAAAAAAATCATCAAGGCAAATTAGTTGCCTCAAAGCTTAGTTTAGTCCATTTACTGTAACTACACACAGAGCACTGCGTTTCCCCACGGAGCATTATTACTGACACACAACACACTAAACTCGGGGAGAAAACAGCAAGGGGTGAGAAGATTCAGGCCAAAGAAAACGGCAGAAAGTTTTTAAAGTTTGGGATCATTTCAAACTAAAACAGACAGAAAACTCTGTACAGTGTGATTACTGTAAGACTGAACTGGTGTACCACAACACTACAAGATCCATACTTCAATATCTCATTCGAAAACACACAGTCCCCGCTTCAAGTCCACGGAGTCGACACAAGCTTCACACTTAGCTTAAATGAATATGATTGCTAGGTGAAATTAAGGCCCGTAAAAATGTATGTCGAAAAGTATGTAGAGAGACATTTAAGAGGGTTTATTCTCCAAATAACACTAATTTCATGTTACAGAAAAATGTGTTAAGAAATTTGATGTGTATGGATGTAACATCTGGGACCCCCGCCCAATGCGGGGCTCGACCCCAGACGCCCGTGGTGTGTGTGCGCACGCCAGCACACGGTGTAATGAGACCCATGCGCAGGATTTAGCGAAGCACTGCTTTTATTACATTTAAGACGCGACATAGGGAAACAAACGTAACACCAGACATGGCGTGGTTAACTAAACAAAACAAAACCTAGACCTTAGCTTGGACATGGAACTTAAACAAAACCCCAACAGAAACCACAGTACAGATAACAATCATGGACAAGGACACAAACACAAGGATCCCTATTTATAGGGATAGACATTAGGGCTAATGGGATACAGGTGACACAATCAGGATAGGAACAATAGGAAGGGCGTAACAAAAGACACACAAAGAAGCAGGCTTCCAAGGTTCACCTGCCAGCGCCCTCTCTGGGCCTGGCAGGGAACTGTCCAGCTGTTCCTGACAATGGACTCTTGTTCTTGTTCCAAGTTTCCTTCCTTCCACTAATTTTTGCCTCTTACAAAAGCCACAAAGTCTTCCAGGAGGACAGTAAAGGCTTATGTCATGCTTGAGCTGTAGTTAGACTGAAACCTCAAAGTTATTATTATTATTATTATTATTATTATTATTATTATTACTATTATTTTGTTTTAGGTTGTACTATGTTTACCTTTTTTATTTATATATTTGTATTTGCATTCTGAATGTCAATTAAATGCATTTAATGGGTTTAGATTTTATTTTCATTTTTCTAAATAGGAAACAATTTAGTTGTTCATTTTAAGAGACCTGTCTCTTGCATATTTAGTATTCCTCTTTAATAAAGAAAAAGTACTTCTTATCTTCTCGATTAATCGATGGAATAATCGGTAGAATTCGATTAGTAAAATAATCGATAGCTGCAGCCCTAGTAGTGTTTTCTTTTTTACATGTTGCGCCGCTGTGCCACGTTTGTATTTGCACACACACTAGTTTATTATTGACGGTGTAAAGTGTGGTTGTTGTTTATTTTAGACTTGTTTTTCCGTTCTGTTTGGGAAAATGTATTTGGTTGTTTGGTTGTGTTTTGGTATTTGGCCTCTTGGAATGGGAGAGGGCCTGTACAAATATTTCTGCATATGGGTCTGTGGCTGATTTACTACACCACTGGTTATACGGATCTATTAACAGCAGCCGCAGCTTTCAGAAATAAACCTTTTAGTTTTACTTCTTTTACAATTTTACTGAGGCGAAAATAGAAAAACTAAATGTAAAACTATATTCCCCAAACAGCTTAATGTTTATTTTACGATAAATTAAAGAGCGGAAGCTGAAAGGTCTGTAGAGTTCATACACCATCAGAACAGCTGTAAAGATTTACTACATCTGATTTCACACCACTTTAATATACAATATATCCACATTCTTCTAACATAAAGTCGTTAAAAATAAACAAATAACTCACCTTTAGTCAACAGTCCTTGTTCTGTGACATTAATATCCCCGATTCTGCCTGGAGATTTGTAACTTTTCCAAACGCTTCCCGAAATGGAGTCGAGGCGGAGAGAGAATCACTTTCACTTTGGAAGGATTCATTACGAGGGATGTGTCGTTCCGGACTGAGTCGACTCTTTGAGTCGGCTCCTTTGGTAGGAAACTGATTCACAAATGTAACGGTGGAAAGAAGTGCGTTCATACACTCTCAAAACAAATGAGTTTAAAACAACACACCGTGCTATTTCCTATAGACACCATATAGACAAAAGTATTGGGACACCTGATCATTACTAACAGGGATTTTAATGACACAGTGTTCTAATTACATAGAGATTAATATGGAGCTTGACCCCTTTGCAGCTAACAGCTTCCACTCTTCTGGACAGGCTTTGGAACTCATTGTTTATTGAATCAGCAGGATGTTGGTGACTTTTACACACCATGCACCTCTGTTATATCCTCTGGAGTATCTACAGTAGTGGGGATGAAATTTCACAAACTGACTCATTGTAAAAGTGGCATCCTATCACACATTGACGGACTGGGACAATAATTCAGGCCGGGAATTTGACTCCATCCCAGGCCACATTTGCTGCTGCTGTTACCACCACCCTATTCATGTTACCACAAGACTGCTAATCTTGTAGGCTACCCCTACTAGTTGATGTAACAGGTAGACAAGCAGATGAATTATAAATGAATAAACAGGTCTAAATGAACCCTCGAAAACTCAGTAGGAATACACCATCTATACTACCACATCACAGGCAAATATATACTTGGCTTACACTTTTAAAAAAGGGATAAGAGATACACATTCAATGCTGAAATATATGTTTTATGTATTTCCAATGATCAAGTACAGTATATCAAAAGTATCAGAAACACAAACTTAACAAAAGCTATGACAGTGTAAGTAACAGATAACAATGTTCACTCAATGTCATAAGAACAGACCAGTGAGAGTAAACAGTAAGTAATTAGCAGACATTATTACACCAAAAAAAGAAAAGAAATTTCTGGTGAAATTTGGCAAATAGAAAATCCTGTATCCCCATCTCTAAAACAGTGTGCTAGATTGTAATTTTCTAAGATGTTGCAACAAGCTCTTTTAAAACTTCTATCGGTATAAAATATATTTTGTGAACACCATTAGCTTGCAGTGGAATTATTAGGCGATAGTTAGCCATGCTGTAGATGCGCGTGTTTAGGTAATTCATTTTCAGTGATTCAAAAAAATCATGACCCTCTAACACTTACACTCTCTGTTCTACTTCTATGCTATCTACCTGATTTCTTTTATTTATCATATAAAAACCTCGAACCACTAACACTAGTATTATCTATTCTATCTACTTTTTATTCTTTTTATTTATTATGCAAAACATGCTGCATGTACTGTGTTAGACTAAGCGAGACTTGTCACAGCACAGCACTTACATGTTGTTGCTCGTTTGTTGGTTTGATTTTATCGATTGTAAGTTGCTTGAAAGCGTCCATCTGCTAAATGATGATGTAAATGTCATGTAAATGTAATACTGACTGACCTGCTCCCCATATTCGAGTGCACACTCTTAGGTCACTCTTGCGGTACTTTGACGTTCTCTACCAGCTCGGTCTGCGCAGCACCGCTTCAAGTCGAACACACCTATTACCTGCCTCTGGAAATACTGAACCCCTTCTAAAAATTATTAATTCTTCCCTTAGTACTGGCTATGTGCCTGAATCTTTTAAGCTAGCAGTTATCAAACCCCTGATTAAAAAAACGGACCTCGACCCCTGTCAACTGTCTAACTATAGACCAATATCAAACCTGCCCTTTATCTCCAAGATCCTAGAAAAGGCTGTAGTGCAGCAGTTATGTTCATACCTGCATAGAAATAACATTTATGAAATGTATCAGTCAGGATGTAGACCTCATCATAGCACAGAGAAAGCACTGGTTAAAGTGGTCAATGACCTGTTACTGGCTTCTGATCAGGGTTGTGTCTCCATACTGGTGCTACTGGATCTTAGTGCAGCTTTTGACACCATTGACCACACTATTCTACTTGATAGGCTAGAACATGTTGTTGGTGTTAAAGGATCGGTGAATGGTCACTCTTTGCTCTCCTGAAGTCAACAACCATCTCCTTCATTTTCTCCACGTTCAGGGAGGTTGTTGGCTTTACACCAAGCTATTAGCCATTGCACCTCCTCTTTATTCTGACTCGTGGTTCTTGCTGATGAGACACACCACGGTCGTTTCCAGATTTCAGAATTATTTTATTTTTCAGGTAATCTGCTCTTAACATGGATGCTGTATGTGCTAAAGTCCTATTTGTCTTTTTCCCTATTAAAAATATTATAGATCAATCATTTATATTACCCTATGTATATTGTTCTTTTAGTAATTAAAAAAGTTGCTATCATTTGTTCTTTGGTTTTATTTGCTTTAGGTTTGTTTTGCCTTTATGGGACATTATATGACCTCTCTGTAATCAAAGACCTGATCTGTAATCAGTTATATTTTAAAATGTATAGAATCTGATTTCTTAAGGGGAAAAAAACCAGCAATTATTAATTGCACCACCATTCCCAGCAAACACAGAACGTTCCCCTAACGTTAGTATATGGCTCCCGTTTGTTTGTTTTTTTAATAATCTAAAACTAACCTTCCCAGAAGATCTATACAGAACGTTCTCTATTGGTTATTTTTAGGTTTTGTTTAAATGACCATTAGGGAGTTTTTGATGAAGGAACTCACCTTAAACATTAAATGTATGAGATTTGTGGTAAACATGCATTAATGACAGATATGTTAAAAATCCTAATTTTTACAGCTGAAACTAATGTATATTATTTTGACGTACAAACATACAGTCCTCTAATGAAATCATGTGTGTAAAATTAAAATCTTAAAACTGAGTTTAATTTCATTAACGAACTATAATCAGGTCCGTAGTTCCACAATCCTGAGAAAATATTACATTACCATGATCAGGCAGTAGAGGGCGCTCATGCACAATGCTGTTAGTGTTTGCTTACCCTTTTCCTACAAGGCCCCAGCAGAAGCTCCCATTTCAGGTCAGGAAGCAATTTACTAGTCAACTGATGAGATGATCCAGGTCTGTTAGATTAAGGAATGTAAAGTGTTGGAACTACTCACAACTGTGTATAAGCATATTATCAATATCACACACATCACCTGACAAATATATGTCACATACACGCGCTAAATCATGTTGTGAAGGATTTATTTATATTTGACAATCTTACAGTGCAGTCATAAATTCTGTCATCTGATAATTGTAATGAGGGTTGAGTACCAAATGTCTCCCTGTGTCTGAAAGGAACAGTGGGGATCAAACACTGCATATCCATCTGTAGAGTATGTCTTTAGGGTACTGATGGAAATAAGACACTATGAAAACATGGAGGAAATAGTGGCCAAACTGTTACTTCACACAAATGGACTGGAGAAACACTCAGCTAACTGGAAAAGATGATAGACGGCAGGTAAGACATTATCAAAATATGCAATGGTTAACATTGAAAATTGCTGGCATATAATTTAGTGTGAAACTGAAAACACTGCTTCAGTTATACAACTGGGCAAAAAGTTTTATTAAAATAGGAACAAACAAAATTAAATAACAGAACAAATAGCTTTATTTTGGCAGGAACAATGAAAGGAACAACTGAGCAAATAGTTTTATTAAAACAGGAACAGTAATAGGGTTAAAACACAGAGCAAGTTTTTAGAAGAATGGTGTGAGAGGGGAGAACAGAGTGTAAAGATGAAACAGCTCCAGCTTCACACACAACGTGTTTCTGCAAAAGTTCACAACAAAATATCTCATTAGGTTTGTTACTGACCTCCCGGGGGAATACAAAAGGAGAAAGACCAACAGAAAGAACATTGCTGAAAACTAAGCAATGTAAAAATACTTAATACAGTAGTAGTCAGTAATAGTGTGTGTATATTTTATATTAAGAGATCCATTGGTCAGCAGCTCTAGAACTATCCAATGGAGATAAAGAATTAGCTCCCTATTGGAAACATGGAAATGCTGATTTCAGTTGGCTGCTATTTAGATATTTATTTTTAAAAAACCCAGAATTTAAAACCAGTGCTTCCCAACAACTTTCTATTTAGATATCTCCCTTGTGTGACACTTAATTCAGGTCTTGAAATCAATTTTCTAATCAACTGATAAATTGTTATACAGTGCATCCAGAAAGTATTCACAGCACTTCACCTTTTCCACATTTTGTTGTGTTACAGCCTGATTCCAAAATGGATTAAATTTATTATTTTCCTCTAAATTCTACAAACAATACCCCATAATGACAACACACTGACAATAGACTTACCCATCCCAGGATAAAGACAAAAAACGACCAATAAAGATGTGGCATTATCAATAAAAATTCATTGTTTTGTTAGTGTGAATGATTAGCAGCATCTGAAATGATGATAGTAGATGTGTTGATGTATCTAGAGCAGTCAAATGGGATATTTATGTATAAACAACTATGGGATTAACTAGTAGCCAATTAGCTTGGCTTGTAACCCACTTTGTCATGGACATTCTGCTAGCAGAGATAGGATGTTCTACCTTTCCAAGCCTTTGTTACACTGCTTTTAATTGCTTTTTTTACTACACAGTATTGTCAAGTGCATTTGCAAAACCCATCAAGCACCATGATGAAACTGGCTCACATGAAGACCATCCCAGGAAAGCAGGACCAGGACTTACCTCTGCTGCAGAGGAGAAGTTCATTTAGAGTTACCAGCCTCAGAAATCACCAGTTAACAGCACCTCAGATTAGAGCCGTTATGAAGGCTTTACAGAGCATCAGTAGCAGACATATCTCAATATCAACTGTTCAGAGGAGGTTATTGTGGATTTCGGCCGCCTTCAGCATTGTTTTACAATGTAGAAGGAAATAAACATCAGGAAAGACCATGGGATTAGAAGATGTGTCCAAACTTTTGACTGGTAGTGTACAGTTTTAAGTTTAGAAGCCACTTGTGTCCCGCACATTATTTCTGCCATTTTTACACGTGGGTTTGAGCAGAGATTCCCCGATGGTGTTCAGCTTTTTTGACTGGGCAATCAAGAGAGTGCACTCGAAGGATGAAACCGTTGCCTGTCTATTTTCATTTCCAACTTTAGTCATTGCATCTCTGATATTCTGGGGCCTATCTGATATTACAAGTTCTTTTTTCCTTTGGTAAAATTCTCAGGGTTTACCAACCGTCTGTGGATGTTTAGTGCTCTGTTTGGTGCCTCCTCAGTTTGCAGGACTTCATGCTTTCATTAGCTAGTCTCTCTCCACAGATTACACACTCAATTCTCACCTTGCCCATTGCTTCAATGAAACCAAAATCAAGATAACTGTCCAAATAAATCCTTGGAGGTAGCAGAGCTGAAGATGTTGAGGTTCTCTGTGGGAGGGACACGGTTGGACAGGATTAGGAACATCAAAGGGACAGCTCATGTTGGACGTCTGGGGGAGAATGTTAGGGAGGACAGATTAAGATGGTTTGGTCATGTCCAGAGGAGGGAGAGTGAGTATATCGGTAGGAGAATGCTGGACATGGAGCTGCCAGGCAGGAGGCAAAGAGGAAGGCCAAAGAGGAGGTATATGGATGTAATAAATGAGGATATGAAGCTAGTGGGTACAAGTGTAGAGGATGCAGAAGATAGGGATAGGTGGAGAGAGATGATTCGCTGTGGAGACCCCTGAAGGGAAAAGCTGAAAGAAGAAGAAGATCTATTTTTTCTATTGTTTTGGAAACTTCTACAGTGATTTTATTTCAGGCATTTTGAAATTGTTTAAGCTATGCCATGACCAATAATTTAAATGACTGGTTTGTCATCATATTCTGAAAATGACTCTAAATGTAGTCTGTCGGTTCAAGAACAATATAAAGCCTATATACACTGATCAGGCATAACATTATGGCCACTGACAGGTGGGATACTTGACATGTTGGTCAAGTTTTTGTCAATTAACACTTAGAAACTCTGTTTTCTGTTGGCTGGATGTGTGAAAGGCCTTTATCACACCTCCCATTTACACAAAAACTCACACACTCTATTTGTATCATTTTATTCAGCACCAGAGATATCTTTAACTGTCATACGGTATAAAATGTCATTTGATTTGTCTGATTGACCACAAAGGTGTACATGATACCTGATACCTAAAATGACAAAAACACTTGAAATGATAGAAATGTTTTACATAAATGGAGCAGGAGGTAAACCAGTTTAAACAGACCAAAAATAAGTATTGAGGCATCTTTATCGGGGTCTGGACACCAAAGGTTCTGTGCTGAATAGCTATGGGGTTCATGACTTGATCAAAATCAGCTCTGTAATTCAGTAGTCAGAACACTAGTCAGAGAACCAGACATTTTAAAGGCTGTCTCAATCACAACATCCTTCGATTGTTCTGAAATGTTCCCTTTCACACTGAGATTGGAATACACATGGTAAAGCTATGATATGACGAAGATGAAGAATCCCCTGGTTAATCTTTTTTTTTTGGCTCATGTCAAAAGCTAAGCAGAAAAACACACTGGTCCGAATTCTCTGGTCTCCGGTTTGCTTACTTTGTTGCAGGTTTCAGTATGGAAAAGACCAGTATTATGATAATAATTAAGAAATATTAACAGATATATTGTGCTGCATACCTGAACAATTACAAACACCCAGAAGTTTAATCAGTGATAAGTATCTCTAAAGGTGTAACATTACAAAGGCATTTTATTCTCCACATTTAATTAAAATGAGCAAATGAAGTATATTTGTAAATGAGGAATGTTTAAAATGTCAGCTGTATCCTGGTAGGTAGATTTTCAGTAATCTTGGATACTGGACTTTTACATTTGATTACAATCTAGATGCTGCTGGCAGTGAAATAAGGAAAGTAAGGCTGATTGTAAGCCTATATTTGTCTTACAGTTAGACACTTAACCATATGTCATGTGCTAATGTGAAATGTGAATGTTTTTTCCTAGCCACACATTTTGTATGCTTGTACTCCGGGACATTAAATCATGAAGATGATTAACATGAGCTAAGTGAGACAAGATTTCTAACAGCAGTTTCCTTCTTTAGGTTAGAGAGAAGTCAGGGGTATGTCTCGGGGAGAAGGCACCACCTCTGGTCTCCGTTTCCCATGGTAGCAGTGTGTATGAACTGCCCCGTCCATTTCAGCCTCACACACCGGCGGCATCACTGCCATGCCTGTGGCAAGGTCATTACACACACAAAAGTGCACACACACAATTTGTAATATTTATTTAATCTAACTACTCATCAACTAATCAGAAAATAATTTCTTTAGCTGAGGAATGCATCTGTGAGCAATCAGCTAACCAAGTGAGTTATGCTGAAACAAACACCACATCTGTTATCAACAGCTAGCTAACACATCCAGATGCTGTTGAAATTAGTAGCTTGCTAGATTCATCAAGTAGTTGGATTAAGTAGTAAGTCATGTTAATTCGTATTTCTAGCTACATACACTGTATTGCCAAATGTTTTGGGACACCCCTCCAAATCATTGAATTCAGGCTTTGTTTTTCAGGGGTTGTGTTTGGCCCCTTAGTTCCAGTGAAAGGAACTCAATGCTTCAGCATACCAAGACATTTTAGACAATTTCATGCTCCCAACTTTGTGGGATCAGTTTGGGGATGGCCCCCTCTAGTTCCAACATGACTGCACACCAGTGCACAAAGCAAGGTCCATAAAGACATGGATGAGCGAGTTTGGTGTGGAGGAACTTTACAGAGTCTTGACCTCAACCCCATAGAACACACCAAACTCGCTCATCTTGCAAATTCTCCCAAGCTATGTGTGTTTGTGTTTTAAATCAGTGTCTCCTTACTGCTCTTTTCCACCTGCACTTTGAATGAAATCTTCCTGCACTTTAAATTAAAGCTTGGAAGATAGAACCACATTACACAAATGATAGATTACTAACAAATGATTGATTTAAAAATACATAAGAGTATAGCTTTAAAATGTCTAATGTCTTCATGCCATTACCATGTGTGCATTATAATTGTGTATTTGCCAATTTTGATTTATGAAAACAAACTTAAGCATGTTTCATATTTAATAAGAATATAGCAAAAACAAAAATGAAAAGTTAAATATAAATATTAAAAAGTGTTGTCCAAGATGGTTAAACCTTTTCTTAGATGCAGTGTTGATGTTACTGTTTACTGACAAGGGTTTATTAACACTCATCATCCATAAAATGACTTCACTGTAATTCCATGTGAAAACAATGAGAAGTGCTTAGAGTGTAGAAAAGAGACACTGGAGTCTTATCAGATTTGAACAAAAAAATAATCAGAATTTATTGAATGTTTAAGATTTATTTATAAAACAAATGCAATGAAGGAATAAACTATGAAACTATGTTTATTAACCATTACATACTTGTATATTACACACTACATATTTAAACACAAACGTGGCTAAACTAAACATTTAATATATACAAATTTGCAATAAAGGAAACCTACATTTATTAAATATCACATTCTTACATATAATGTACTACATGACACAAATATGTCTAGCTTAAACATTTAATATATACACTAATTTTGATAACTATACATTATATTGATGCATATATCCTAAATACACAATACAAATCCTACTGTACAAAGCCTACACATATAACAGACATAATGTTAGTCTTAATCTTATAATCTATGTAGCAATTGACATTATGGATTTTTAAAATGACAGAATTAACATAATCTTATTGCTTTAATTTGTTGAAAAAATGTCTAAAATTTATAGATAAAGCTAGCGAGGGTGGTAAGAATCACATCCATACCTCTGCAAGCACACCAAGACTTTCATTACAGTCATGAAGATTACAACACAACATGAGGTATCAGAGTGATCCTTACCAACCCTCGTGGTTAAAAGGGGTGAAATACTTACCTTAGATTAAAAAACAACTAATTCTGGAGGGGAAATACTTACCACAGATTTTTCAAAAGGACAGATTTGTGGAACCTAGAAGTGAAATACCTACCAGAGATTTAGATACATGCCAAATATACTTACCACAGATTAAATAGTGAGAAAGAGGACAGGAATGGTAAGGAGGTGAATGGAAAGATCTCCAGCCAGGTCAAGACTAATGATGCAGATGGTGATTGGGACAAGTAAGATTTGAGGCTCTCTAACGTTCTGATGAAGCATGTTGTCATACGCTGACGTATCATCAAGATCCTCATACCGACTCACCCACGAGGGAAACTGGTGGCCAGTGGAAGCACCTATAAAGGGCATAAGGTCCAAAGAAGAGGATAAGCTGATGTCAAACTCATCACCCTCTGGCTCCACAGGTTCCAATCTTGCAGATGGAGCCTCTTCATCGTTGGTGACTTCCGCAGCCCTTATCACCTCCCTCAGTCTCATAATCCTCCTCCACCAGAAATGATCATTGCTGGAAGAATCTATGGTGGGGTTGAACTCCAAAGTAGGGGATAAGGTCAACAAAGAGGATGAGCTGCTCCCCAGATTACGGAACCTGTTCCTGGGAGGGGCCTCTTCATCACTGTCCTCTTCATCACTCGTGTTCATCCTCCTTTTCCTTCTCCCACAGAAATGCTCACTGCTGGAGTGCACATCCGTGATGGGAATGGTGTCCAAAAAAGGAGGAGATGAGCTCCATGAAGAGGAGGCGTTGCTCCCCAGATTACTGAGCTCATATACATGGCATTCCTGCTCCACAGGCTGTCTTTTCCTGGCAGGGCCCTCTTCATCACTGTCCTCCTTCATCACTGTCGCCTCCATCCTCCTTCTCCTCCTCCCACAGAAATGCTCACTGCTGGAGTGTGCATCTGTGCTGGGAATGGAGTCAGATGGAGTTTCCTCCCTCCGCGGTCCTGTGTCAAAGGAGATGAAGACATACACGCTTTCAGTAACACTTTCATTTTATAACAGCATCTGTTCTGTACAGCAGCAATTTCTCATTTTAATAATCCTTTATAGAGTATTTACACTAGTTATATTACTGAAACCAACCCATAACAGTGAGTACATCTTCAGTAAGATTTTAACACCATGACAAATACACACATTAAAAATCATCCTAAAAACATCTTAGAAACAAGAACGATTGGAGAATTTGATGATCATTTTGTAAAATTCTTGCTTCCCCTGTGCCCCAGTAGGATCAAACTCTAGAAACACCCTGTTTAACACCATTTTATTCCTATTAGTTTCACAGCAGTTGATGAAATTCATAGATTTAAAATAAATAAATAATAGTTTAGGAAACATTTCATGTTATTTTAAGCCTCTTACCGATTTTACACCTGTTACTGTTTTCCGTAGTGTCTAAGCTATTAGGCTCTCAAGTATTTAGCATTACTGACTTTTCTAACTAGCTATTAAACACGGCACTGTACTAATGCTGCCAGCTAGTTATCTTAACTAATGTTACTCCATAGTGGACTTATCTGACTTTGGTTAACTAACTAACTCTTTAACGAGTTCGCTAAAATCAAGCCAGCTAATATTAGGCTAGGGTAATTAGCATGATCTTAAGTCATTAGTCAAGCGGTTTATTTCTCCCCACTCTTTTCTTTCTTATTACTTTCACGTTTTTTGCTGAATAAATAAATCATCGTTTAAACGTTTTAACAATTTTCCGACTCAGTGCTATGTTGCTATCGCGGTGTTTAAAGCGCTCGTGCTGAGGTGAAGCCGGAAAAAACTCGGTAACTTACCGCTGCTGTCCGGCAGTCCGCTCCCTCCGGTCTGAGGTCCTTCCTCCTGGAGCTGCAGAGCTTCGTCTCTCCTTTGGCTCATCTCTGAGAAGTGTTGTAGAAATGATCGTAGAGTAAAATCCGTGTAGAAATGACCGTAGAGTAAAATCCGTGTAGAAATGACCGTAGAGTAAAGTCACGTGTGTAATCCAGAGCTTGCGATCTTCAGGACTTTTTGAAAACAAACCTAACGCCGTTGCTATGATACGTGACATCATAGCTATTAGGAGCATGCGCTGTTTCCTCAGGACTCAATTACTCATTCAGCCTTATAGAGATTATATTATTTTATGATAAATAAATAAATCATTTAAATATAGATTATATTCACATAACATATACTATGTATAACATTTAAATAATAAATACAGAGTAAATCCTATGTACACCGATCAGGCATAACATTATGACCACCTGCCTAATATTGTGTTGGCCCTCGTCAAACTCGCTCAAATCCTTACATTTTCCCATTTTTGCTGCTTCTAACACATCAACTTTGAGGACAAAATGTTCACTTGCAGCCTAATATATCCCACCCACTAACAAGTACCATGATGAGGAGATCATCAGTGTTATTCATGTCACCCGTCAATGTTCATAATGTTATGCCTGATTAGTGTACATCACATACACTATATTGCCAAAAGTATTCGCTCACCTGCCTTGACTCGCATATGAACTTAAGTGACATCCCATTCCTAATCCATAGGGTTCAATATGACGTCGGTCCACCCTTTGCAGCTATAACAGCTTCAACTCTTCTGGGAAGGCTGTCCACAAGGTTTAGGAGTGTGTTTATGGGAATTTTTGACCATTCTTCCAGAAGCACATTTGTGAGGTCACACACTGATGTTGGACGAGAAGGCCTGGCTCTCAGTCTCCGCTCTAATTCATCCCAAAGGTGTTCTATCGGGTTGAGGTCAGGACTCTGTGCAGGCCAGTCAAGTTCATCCACACCAGACTCTGTCATCCATGTCTTTATGGACCTTGCTTTGTGCACTGGTGCACAGTCATGTTGGAAGAGGAAGGGGCCAGCTCCAAACTGTTCCCACAAAGTTGGGAGCATGGAATTGTCCAAAATGTCTTGGTATGCTGAAGCTTTCAGAGTTCCTTTCACTGGAACTAAGGGGCCAAGCCCAGCTCCTGAAAAACAACCCCACACCATAATCCCCCCTCCACCAAACTTTACACTTGGCACAATGCAGTCAGACAAGTACCGTCCTCCTGGCAGCTGAGCTCCTGAGAGCGACCCATTCTTTCACAAATGTTTGTAAAAACAGTCTGCATGCCTAGGTGCTTGATTTTATACACCTGTGGCCATGGAAGTGATTGGAACACCTGATTCTGATTATTTGGATGGGCGAGCGGATACTTTCGGCAATATAGTGTATGTATAGCAGCATGACAATATGTGCAAATAAAAGAAGCAGTAAAGGGAAATAATCTCACAAATAGAATTTGGAAAATTAAAAGGCAAAAAAAAATCTAAATTTGTTTGATTTATTTAATTGTACTTAAACCTGAAATATTGTCTATTCTGTCAGTGAATGTTTCTTCAGTATGTCTCCATCTAACTAGGTTGCCAGATCTGTGTTAGAGAAGCAGCTCAATAGTCTGTATTAAAAACCATGCAGTTTTCCTTAAAAGTTCTTTCACTAAGGTCCTAAAATGATTTAATATTATTCCACATTTTGTCATAAATAGAGACTAGGATTAAACCCATTGACTCAAATCCATTCATACACAGAGCTGAAGTTGAGAACATGATCAATAGGGTGTGTGTAAGTAACTATCTTTCTGTAAGCACCAATGGATGAAGTGATATAGAGAACTTCAATTACATGTCGAGCAACTGAACTGAAAATACTAGTTACTGTAAATATAAGAAAAGACAGTTAAGATGTGCGATCTTATCAAGTGTTTAACTTTTTATGTTTAAGTGTTTAACATGAGTTCAAGAAATAAAATAAATGTCTGTTTTTAGTGGAGCTCAGTTATCAGCTAGAAACTTTGGGCCAATACACAAAAATATCTGGTCTCTGCAAGTGTCCAGAACTGAGTAAAATTATGTAGCTTAGCGCAACTCCACCGTCGTCTCTCTGTATTGACAACTCCTTTTTCTCACCATGTGCAAAAACTCCTACAAATCCTTTTCCTGCCCTTCACACCTCAACTGGTTACAATTTCCTGACAGGAAGTGTAGTGTTAACAGGAATATATTTTAAACAAAGTCACTTTTCACAAATATTATATACAGACACAAATCTAAAAGAAAGTGTTGTATGAACCAAATCATTTATAAATAATAACCAAGCATATTTTATCAGTGCCCAGGCTGGACCCTGCCCTTAACCAATTGCTCAGTTGTATAAAAAATGAGATAAAATTTAAGTGGCTCTGGATAAGGGCGTCTGCTAAATGTCGTAAATGTAAATGGTGTTATGATGTACAGTAAAGCTCCTCATCTCTACTGTGTCCCATAACGTTCCCCTGTCATTCATGCTACACGTGTGTTGTGGAAATAATGATATGGTCATGGACTAAAACACACGTGGGTTACATCACTTCCTGAACAGGGGCAGACCTGAGTAGCGTTCACATTCACGTGAATCTCAACACAATTCCAGTAGAGCCGAACTCACAGCACCTCGTACAGGTAGTCTCAGGTTCAGTACTGTGCTGTGGAACCCCTATAAAATTAGGGATACTAAGTCAGAGGTAGTAGTATATAATTTCCTATAGAGGGCGCTCTACTCCTCCTAGTAGAGTGGAGCATAGAGTAAGCAAGAATCCCAATTTCCTGTCGAGGATTCTTCTAGAAACGTGCATGCAGATGAGCTCCTGAGTTCTATATTGAAATAGTGCAAAATTAGGTTTAAATCCTGAGTTTTATCATTTAATTTAATTACTAAGTTGTTTACTACTTAGATTCCACTTGACCATGGAATGAAGCACTGTTGGTCAACTTTGGTTAATGTCCGGTGAGTGATTTTGCTAGTTGTGTTGTGGCTAGCTAATTAGATGGGATAGAGTAGTGGAGTATGCTTGTTTAAAAAGACATTTTCCTTACAAAACCAATCGGAGTATCCGACAATTCAATGTTTTAAACCAACTTTGGTACATAGGATCATAGTTATGAGAAGAATCAATGGCGTTTACGACAATGTTCACACTTTAACTTTCAAGCACGCCATGTTTTAATGTTAGAGGAACCTGCTGGTTCAAGACAAATAGCGATTGTAAAGGGGTTCTAATGCAGATGCAGTACAAGTGGATTTATTTTCAGTTCTACATGCTATTTTGTAGAGGTTCAAAGGGAAGAATGCAATTTCAGTTCATGTTAATGTGAACCATTAAAAAGAGATGTTTTAGAGAAGAACGAATGTAAAACACTGTGTTAGTACCGTCGTCTCCTTTGTTTGACGTCAGATTGTGCGCCGCTATCTCCTTTGTTTACATGAAACAAATCTGTGCAATGGCGGACGGAGCCAAAATGTTGTCTTTGAGTGAGCTGCTTCACCCACACATTGAAGGGAAGACAACTGTAATGAGATCACCTGTCAGCGTTGTCAGAAAGTTGCCTGCACACTGTACTATTTAGCTGACGAGGGGAGATTGTGGAAGACGGCAAACGCCTTTGGATTGTCAGGACAGGTGGTGTCAAAAATAGTAAGGCAAGTGTGTGAAGCTATTACAGTCCATTTGGACCCTGTGTATATACAATTACCTGTCATGTATAAAGAATATCGGAGCTGCCTAACAGTTAACACAACACATTCAACACCTCAAGAACAGGTGGATTTCAGCAACAGTCTTTAAACACAAAGTTTTACATAGTTGTGAGTAGTTGTTGGTGGAAATGTGGCGGGTGTAGTGTCGGGTGGAAATGTGGCGGGTGTAGTGTCGGGTGGAAATGTGGCGGGTGTAGTGTCGGGTGGAAATGTGGCGGGTGTGGTGTCGGGTGGAAATGTGGCGGGTGTGGTGTCGGGTGGAAATGTGGTGGGTGTGGTGTCGGGTGGAAATGTGGTGGGTGTGGTGTTGGGTGGAAATGTGGCGGGTGTGGTGTTGGGTGGTGGTGCAGATGCATAGATGTGTCCATAAGGGCCCCTGGTTTGGTATGGTGGCATGTTGAATGGTTGTGGTAGAGGATGCATTATAACTTGTCTCAGCAGTGAAAATCCATCTGGAATTGAGCTGCTCAGACTCTCAAGACTAGTAGATAATTTCCTGACATTTTCAGAAGCATGCCTCTCTGATGTGTCCATCATGTCCAAAATTCTCTTTTTCATCTGGCTTCACGGTTGAGATTATATCACATATATATATAAAGATCAGACAGAGAAAGAGTCTCTGTAATTCCAAGATATTTAAAGCCTGAACAATTAAGTTTGAAGGGCAAGTTTAGATGCTGAAGTCACAAAGCACTATTATTGACTGGGTAATATTCACTCTTATGCAAATTTAGTTTATATCCTGAGAAAGAACTGAAATCATCCAAAATAGTTAAAATAACAGGAATAGAGGCTGCAGGATCAGTCACATATAACAAGTCATCAGCATATAGGGATAATTTGTGCTCCACCCCATTGCGAATAATACCTTTAAAAGCAAAAGAAGATCTAAGCGTAATGGATAATTCACCAAGGATTTATTTCTGAATTTATTGACTCATTTTGACGGAACTATTGTAATCCGGTCATTAATGCTGGCGTCAAGCGCGTATTTAGTGTTTCTAACTGGTCAGGACTTGGTCAGTGGCGTTGTTATTTGTGGACAAGCTCCGTCTCGCCTTCCGGGTTGTTTTAGCCGAGTTGAGTGACAGTTGAATTGTCCAATCAGCAGAGGGATTGCGTAAAGCACCCCGCCTATCATCATTATTTAAGGCTTCGGTGCCTTTTTGTATCATTAGCGCTAGTGGCTAATGCTAATCGCTAGCTCGGTCTGTGCCATTACTAAGGCTTGGATTGGGACAAATAAGTGATGTTGACATTGAAAAAGAATTGGTTTTTAATTAAAATGAATTAACCACGACTTCTTGTAATCCGTATGAAATATTGGGCTACTTTTCTTGTCGAAAGCCCGGTGAGTGTATCGCATGTTCACTTTTAGCTCGTAGCTGTGGCTAATATGCTAAGATGAAATGACACCACACTTGATATTGTTGTCTAGATACTTTTCATAAAAACAGCCGGGAGTTTGTGAGAATGATGTCTAATGTTTACATGCTTCGGTGTCTTTTTGTATCATTGTAAATGAATTAATGACATAGTTTATGCGCTAATCGCGTTAGCGCTAGAGGTTAATGCTATCCGCTAGCTTGGTCTGTGCTATTACTAAGCCTTGGATTGTCACAAGCAAGTGATGTTGAGATTGAAAAAGAATTGTTTTTTGATATAAATCCTGTTATTTCCTGGTTTAAAGCCTATTTTGGTTAATAAGACACAATTCTAGTATAAAAACATGTAGAAATTCAGAGTAATGTTCTAGTTAAAGATGTTGAAAAGCTAAAAAGGTTCAAAGTGGATGTTAAATCATTCATTTCAACAACTTGAATATGGTTATGGTAAGAGTTCATGTTACCTGATTCATGTTTCTATGTTAAAAACCCCATTGTACTTTGTTTTATCTCATAATGTGTGTTACTGCTAAAACATGATCATTAATCACAACCTTAAAAGCTGACTAAACTAAAACAGTGATAAAATATCAGTTAAAAATGTAAAGCAGCTAAGACAAAATATTCCTCCTTTCAGAATAAAAGCTTACCTTACCCAATAACTTGTGGGAAGAATGGACTGTACCTTTACATTATAATGATGATGATGATTACAGAACAGAAGCTGTATTTTCTGATTACCTTCATTAAATGGGCTTAAATTAAGTTGAGTTTCTTACGCTGTCTTAGGAAGTTGTGTTCTTTATGAAAGTTGTCCACCAGATAAACAATGAGTTATTTATTTTTTTATCCAACAAACTGGGCTGGATCTGAGACATGCTAAGATTTAGAGATTTGAGATGACTTCAGATTTCTGAGATAAATAACATGTTCATGGTCTATTGGATCGTATTTTAAGGGTTGTCGAGACATTATTGAAGAATATTCCCTGAAGCCTCAGCATTCACAGCAGTAAATGAGTGAAAAACTGTCAGTGAGATTGTAATGGATAAAGAGAAGTTAACACTAAAATCCCTGCAACAGCTGGACCTTCATTCTTTATCTAACTCAGACATTTACCACTTAATCCTATAAACAGAAGGAAGTTTTCAGTCTGTTACATTCATTTGTTGTCTTCAGGAAAATACTGCTATTACTAAAATACTACTATTCCTTAAAGTTAATGTTTTTGAATGTTTTTCATTTTAATGATCTAACATTTATTAGATGATTTAAATCTAATAGATTATTATATTATTAGATTTGAACACAGTTTGTTTGTAAATAAATAAACATACACATGTTTCTTTTTCAAATTTTAATTAAATGAACAATCTTATATAATTATACAATACAAAATATAATATACAATCAACAAACAATGTATAATAATTATAGGATATATGATAGGGTTGGTGTTTCTTATTTTTTAAAAGTAATTTTACCCTTTTTGCAGTTTTTGTTGATCAAAGTGACCAAAGTGAGGTTTGGAGCCATTCTTCTGGCTGGTATGGCTTGGCCAAGGCCCTTAATGGGAGCCGTATTTAAGGCTGAGACGGCTCGCACAGGGTCCTCAGTGGGTGCCATTTTCAAGGCTGGGACGGCTCGCACAGGGTCCTCAGTGGGAGTCACATTTGTGGCTGGGATGGCTTGCACAGGGTCCTCAGTGGGAGCCGTATTTGTGGCTGGGACAGCTTGCACAGGGTCCTCAGTGGGAGCCGTATTTAAGGCTGGGACGGCTTGCACATGGTCCTCAGTGGGAGCCATATTTGTGGCTGGGATGGCTTGCACAGGGTCCTCAGTGGGAGCCGTATTTGTGGCTGGGACAGCTTGCACAGGGTCCTCAGTGGGAGCCGTATTTGTGGCTGGGACGGCTGGCACAGGGTCCTCAGTGGGAGCCGTATTTGTGGCTGGGACTGCTCGCACAGGGTCCTCAGTGGGAGCCGTATTTGTGGCTGGGACGGCTTGTACAGGGTCCTCAGTGGGAGCCGTATTTGTGGCTGGGACAGCTTGCACAGGGTCCTCAGTGGGAGCCGTATTTATGGCTGGGACGGCTGGCACAGGGTCCTCAGTGGGAGCCGTATTTGTGGCTGGGACGGCTGGCACAGGGTCCTCAGTGGGTGCCGTATTCAAGGCTGGGACGGCTTGTACAGGGTCCTCAGTGGGTGCCGTATTCAAGGCTGGGACGGCTTGGACGGGGTCCTCAGTGGGAGCCATATTTATCGCCTGGACGGCTTGCACAGGGTCCTCAGTGGGAGCCATATTTATCGCCTGGACGGCTTGCACAGGGTCCTCAGTGGGAGCTGTATTTGTGGCTGGGACGGCTTGGACAGGGTCCTCAGTGGGAGCTGTATTTGTGGCTGGGATGGCTTGGACAGGGTCCTCAGTGGGAGCTGTCTCAACAGCTATGGTGCTCTTCAGGTTGGGAGGCAGCACAGGTTTCCTCAGTGCTGTGGTGGGCTTGGTGAGCTCAAGCCCAAACAGTTCCTGAGCCTTCTGATGTTCAAGGCGAGCCTGGCGTTCCTGTTTTCTGAGAGCCTCTCCCACAAGGATCTGCTTCCCGCCCCAGATCCTGCCGTTCATGGCGTTCTTGGCCATCGCTGCTTCCTGGGATGATGTGAAACTCACGAAGCCGAAGCCTTTGGATCGCCCGTTCTCAGTTATCACCTGAAGGAGGCAGGATCATGAGGAACAATGAGCACAGAGGAAGCTTTCCACTCTCTAGAGTCAGTAAGGGGCAGTAGATACAGATTATTAGGAATAAAATGGAGAGATTATTAGTTGTAAGTTACCTTGGCACTGGTGACCCTCCCGAATTGTCCGAACACCATGCGCAGACACTCATCATCAATAGTGCTGTTGAGGTTCTTGATGAAGAGGTTGCTGGCATGGTGTTGGGAGCTGGGGCGATCCTCAGCCTTGATGGTGCTGTAACAGAACAGAGATGCTGCTCTTAGTCTTTATCTAAACCTGCTCTTAGATGTTATGTCTTTTTCCAGCAAAATTACAGCCTGATGTTGACTGAAATACTCTCATAAGACCAAACACAACCTCTGTTTCAACAATTACAGGAGTTTGATTAATTTCAAATGCAATTAGTTTAAGCACAATGTCAAATCATACTAATTTACACGTGACGTACACTTCGCGGTCGTTCAGCATCATCCCATTGCGCCGCTCGATGGCTGCCGCCGCTGACTGTATGGTCCTCTTAGCCGCTGGCTCCCTGTCAGACCACATGACGTGCATGGGTCTGTCCAGAAGAGGTTCAAAGTTGAACATTTCCAGCGCTCGCTCAGCTGAGGGAACCAAAAGAAGTTTGAAGAAGTTAGAAGTGTTAATTTTAATTTGGAAATTCAGTATAATAGGTGTATATTTATAATAGGTACATATATAGTCAATTTCAGAATTATTGGCACCCTTAGTAAACATTAGTAAGAAAAATGTATTGAAGCCTTAACTGAAGTACTTATTCTGAGACACACAAATAGCTGTAATAGAAATATCTTTTCACATCTTTTTGTACTGTTTAAATACACCAAACCTGACTAAGTTCATGTAATAAAGCATTTAAAGACTATGTAAACTACACATGTAGTCTTAAGTCAACTGTACACCATGGAGAGATCAGTGTTTTTCTGTCTGGTTTGTGTTACCTTGGTGTCGATGCCGGAAGTTGACGTAGGCATAGCCGAGCGAGGCACCGGTCTTCCTGTCCCTGCAAATATGGACAGATTCAACATGTCCTGCAGGGCTGAACCTTTCAGCAATCATCCACTCTGCCACTCCAGGGTGAAGATTCCGGACAAATAATGCAGCCATTGTTGGATTAACGATGTTCAAATGCTGCTAAAGCTGTGTTAAACACTTCTTAAACGCTGCTAGTGACTGCAAATACACTGCTAATCGCTGCTAAAGCTGTAAAATGGCTGCTGATCGCTGTTCACTGTGTTGCTCTGTCACTAGCTATCGATGGTCTGATGAGATTTCTGTACTGCGTGTGTAGAAGTTACATCACAGAATTTAGAATTCTGTGTTGACCTGGTTACAGAATTTAGAATTCTGTGACCACCAGCTTTAAACCCTGCCCCCCCCCACCCCCAACAACTCACTGCTGCACCTGGCCAGGTTTAAAAAAAAAAAAAAACTCCTATGTGCTGCACTATAAGGTGAAAATCCCACAGCAATGCATATGTTTAAGCATTTAATTGTAAATTATTGTATTATTATGTTATAATAATATACAGTAGAATATACAGTTTTTTTTCACACAAAGCACAAAAATGGCTCCTTCAACATGTTCCTAATAAAGTGGACAGTGTGTGTATGTTTGTTTTTAAGGTGGAGCCTAAAAAGCTTTAACATTTCTACATTGACGTATTACTTCAAAGCACTTTTACGTCCCCGAAATGTAAGTTGTAGCTACTGAATCAGCTGCAGTGGTCAGTCCTGCTGATTATTAATGTGTGTGAACTCTGTGGTGTTTGTTTCCACAGCATGCCTGGACTGGACGGCTCAGCCTCGCAGGAGGTGGGACTAGGTGACGGAAGCGCCGCATTGGCTGATGATGGCGAGGACCCCTTGGGCTTGAGCACTGACAGCCTATCACGACTCAGAAGCCCTTCTGTGATGGAAGTCAGAGAAAAGGGATACGAGACACTGAGGGAGGAGCTGACCAAAGCCCAGCGGGTGAGGGATTAGTGAAATCCACTTCATTATCCCTGTAACAGTAAACATCCTCACTCTGGTTTATATCCATAAGCTTACACTACAGTCTAAAACACTTACACTACAGTCCAAGAATTAGTTTAGCTTAGTAATTATATACAAGGATATTTTGTGACCTAAAACATCAGTAAGCTTCAATATGCTAGAAAACAGCAGCAGTTCGGCCCTGAGCTCAGGTTAATTTGACATTTCACTTTAATTAGATGCATTATTGTTGGAGAGTAAACTCTTAACATCAGTATACAATTCGTGGCTGTTTAGTGCTTTGTAGATAAAAACTGTTTTCCCTGTTTGTCTGTGTAAGCACTAGTGTCAAGCGTCTGTTTACATTAATGAGGAAATAGGAAATGTGTGTGGTAAAGACTCTGAAGAAGAGCTTGTTGAGTAAAATCAGAACGTTGGTCCATAATCCTTTATTCGTCCCACAGCGGACATTTGCATTGTTACAGCAGCATAGGGAAAGCAGCTAAAGATAAAAAGATCATGATATAGAAGTATAATAATATAACCAGACAATACTTTATAGGATTTTAAGTGTCACTGCACTATTCCCATATGAGATAGGAGATTCCCAAAGATTGATTGTCCAGATTGTAGTGCTGTCTGCTGAGAGCAGTGCTGGATGGTCAGTCTCACAGCAGCATGAGGAAGGACCTGAGGTTCTGCTCCCTCACACACTTGGGGTGAAGCGTATTGTTCCACGGTTCTGCCAGAAGCCGACGGAACAAATTACAGCCTTGCTTTGCTAACACCATACTGTAAATGCAAGCAGACAGTAATCCTGCATAATCATATCAGTCCTGTATGTGACTTGTCATGTCTAGTAAAGTAGTTCATCATGGACTCCATTATGCCATGTATCTCACACGTCCTCAACAATACTTACACTCAGGCAGTTTGGTGTTCCTGGGATCTGAAGTCATCCTCCAATTAGTAGCCCAACATCTTAACCACTGAGCTACCACTTCCCCTCAATTTTATCTTCATTTTTTTATAGTAACTAGTAAATGAACTGATTAGATCATGGACAAGGTCACAGCAAGGTCAAATATATAAATCATTTTTCTTCTATAGCTTTCTTTCTGTCTGCTATACAAAGATGTTTCTTATATCTTAATGTCCAGGAACTCATCATTTCACCAGTGTGTCCATCTGTGTGTCTGTCTGGAATTCTAGCTGGCTCCATGAGTGTTTTGTGGAGCAGGTGAATGTCTAGCTGGATGAGTGGAGACTGTATGCTGTGGGAAAGCACTGAGTCACTGGAGTGAATGTAGAACTAAAATGATCTTACAGCATGTCAATACATCATTAACATTCACATCTCACTAATCAACCTGATCTCATGTCATTTCATGCAGTTTGTATACATTCATCTGCTCTGCCTCCAGACTGGAGAAAGTGTCTTTTCTAGTGAACATCTGGTCCAGGAGTGTTTGTTCAGATGACACGCGTTTGTGACACAGCCATGACTCTATTTTTGTTTCCTGGTCACCAAAAAGAAAAGTAAAATCCACTTTTCCCTCCTGCTTTTTTTGTTCATTCATTCATTATTATTTTCCATTTTCTTTTTTGTCTTCATTTCATTGTTTGGTGTCCGAAGGAGCTTCAGTTAAAAGACGAGGAGTGTGAGAGACTTTCTAAAGTCAGGGACCAGCTGGGGCAGGAGCTGGAGGAACTCACTGCTAGCCTGTTTGAGGTTTGTTTTCATTCGTTTGGTTTATTCTCCTTCCTGGTCCAATAAAATAAAAAGTGTGTGTTTTTTACTAAGTTTTAGTGGCTATTTCTGCCAAGATACATAGCTTCTCAGCAGCTACACAGCACATCTCCAGCTTTGTATAATTCATGTCCAGCATGCAAGGATGTAAATAAATGATAAAAGTTTCACTTAATCAGTATTTCTCTTTATGATCATAATGTGCTGATGATCTGCTTGTGAAGCTTTTGTCTTTCTCTATTCATGTATTCCTTCGTCATGGTTTTTAGCTTCATGTTCCTTCCTACTCCATTTCTGTTTCTGTTTCTCATCACTTGTTTCCTACCTCTCCTGTGTTTACTACCTCTGTGTGTGTGTGTGTGTGTGTGTGTGTGTGTGTGTGTGTGTGAGAGAGAGAGAGAGAGAGAGGCCAACACAGAGAAGCAGCTGAAGGAAGCACTGGGGAAGGTGAGACACAGTGGCTAAGCTGAGGGGTTTGGAATGAAAGGCTAGCGAGAAACTTTATTCATCTCATCAAAAAAGTTGTCTGATTAAATCTAATTTAAATCTGTTTATCAATCAGTTAATTAATTAATGACCAGATAATGCATACTTATGTTTAATATTTCTGTAGTCTATTCTGTTGTCTAACCTTCAGATTCACTACAATATATAATTTATTTACTATTTATTATAAATTATTTATTTATTATTTATTTACCTCTCCTCCTCTGCTTTTCTCTACAGATGGATGTCCTCCAGGCCGAGGTGTCTGCACTGAAGACTCTCGTTCTGTCCACGTCTCCTACATCACCGTGTAAGGAGCTGCCGTCAGGCTCCAAGGTTCCATTTAAGAAAGGTCACGTGTGCAATAAGAGCACCAGTAGCGCTATGCTGGGCAGCCAGCAGGAGCTCAGCGTTCCCCAGCCCATCGTACGTGACTGCAAGGAGGCAAGAATCCTGTACAATTTCTATCCACTCTACACTCATCATACCCTGTGTGACTGCAGGATTGTGGTCACATGTCCCAGTCCACATTTATTCCCTCTGTGTTAAGCTCCACTCTTCTGGGAAGACTTTCCACTAGAAAAAATAGTAGGAGTGGAATAGTTTTATCTAAAAATAATATTAATTGTGTGTTTGCATGTGCAGGTGGATTCCATTCTGTTCAGTGAGTTTAAGGTGTGGAAGGAGGAACCCACACTGGAGAGGAGTTGCTGTTTCTTGGAATGAATCTACAGAGAGGACATTTACCCGTGTCTCACATTCTGCAAGAGTGAGGTGTGTGTGTGTGTGTGTGTGTGTGCACCTTTATCTTACTGTCAGTATTAAACACATGATTTTCATTCTTATGTATTAAAGCCAAAGACAAAACATTAGTTTAATTACTAATAAATGACTGTGTTTTTGTCATTTCCTGTCCACAGAACAGCTCATCACAAACACTAATACTGGTGTCCTAACAGTGTGGTAATGTGTACTATGATCAGTGTATAGGACATTTGTGTGTAGAATTGTGTGCTGCAGTGTTAATTACACAGATTCAGCACTGTAAGGAAAACATTATCTTAACACCTGAACCTCCGTGAGTAAATGTGTGTGTATTAACCTCAGTGTGATCACCCGTGCCATCATATTTACATGAGTTTTATCCTGAGACAGAAGGGAGAGCTTGTTTTACATATGAGCTCATATCACCCTGACAAATGATCTAACTCAGTGTGTATAACTACAAACACTGTCTCACAGAGACACAGAGTCATTTACTGAACTGCCTTTTAACCTGAGGTCTCACACACACACAACAGCCATAACATTATAACCACTGACGGGAGAAGTGAATATTCTGAATCTCTGTGAGGAACAAAGGGGAATGACGTGTGTGTAAATGTCAGTTCAGGGGGCTTTAATCCATCAGAGCATGTGGGTGTGTTGATTACAGGAACAAAATAAAACCCTCACTAAAGTCTTTGTTTTTTATTTCATTTGATATTTCTTCCACATTCACAGTGATTGATGATTCTGTAACGAAGCAGAAGGATAGTGTGTTTTTATAAAAGATGGGTCCAGATTGGATATAGTGTTTTATATACAGCTTTCCCTCTCACACTCCACCATGTCTGTACCTCCTTCACCCTAAACTTCTGTTTGATCAAATGTTCAGCTCTGCTGCTTCTGTTTGTCAGCGTTTTCCATCTCTTCTGTTTCTTTATTCCTTTCTTTCTGTTTTGCCCTCCCCTAGTGGCAGGAAGTCTGAAATAAACAAAGTCACGGAAGTGTACATTCTCTCTCTCTCTCTCTCTATTATTATTATTATTATTATTATTATTAATCATTTGTTTTTGGAATTTAAAAAGAAGAAATGAAGAATATGATTAAATTATATCTCTTGAAAGGTCCTGGAATTTCATTCTAAAGCATCTGAAATGTTTTCTTCCTTCAGTGAAGTTGTGATTTGGATAAAATGAATCTGTATTTTCTTTTCTGATTGATCCTGTAAAGTAAATGATCAGATTACAGAAGCCAAAGAAAAGCTCAGAAAACACAATAAAAAGGATGGAAAGAAAAACAATATATGAATCAGCACATCAGTGTAACGCTCTGGACAAGCAGAGATCTGGTTCAAATTGAAAAGGAAGATGATTAAAGAAGACAGAATAGTCAGATTTTTCGTGTTTTTCATGTAGACTTTAGTGACTACAACCAAGTTACCTCTTCCTCCTCTCCTTTCTACTCCTAGATCACCTCCATCTGCAACTTCTTCACCTACATTCACTACATCCACCAAGGACTGGTCAAGCAGCAGGATGGTGAGCTAAACTGACCACACACACACAAGCAGCATTAATCTTTTAACTTTAGACTGTTAAAACATGTGATGTGTGCTTCATTAATAAATGTGTGATTGTTCTCAGTTTGCTGTGGTATAAGCAGAATCACACACTCCAGACTGTTCTCCACTTTAAGATGATAAAGGCACTATGATGATAACAGTACTATTGATGATAATTATCTCCATTATCTGAGCTGATGAACTGAGACGCCTGAGACTCCTTATATAAATGTTAAATAAACAATAAAAACATGACATTTCTCTTGGTTAAACAGCACATTTTTAATATCAGTTTATTATTATGCAAAAATGACGCCTTTCGTCCAATCAGATTTGAGAATTCTACAGCACCGTGCTACATGATTGGAAACACACATACAGCACATTCAGATCATTTAGAGCTTCTAAAGTTAACTAATGGATTTCTTCAGTGATTATTTTCTGTTATATTTAGAGTAATGTGTGGTGTTATAGTGTTCTTCATAAATCAGTAAACATCAGATCAATGTCTGTCTTTTATTTTTATTTTAGCTGAACAGATGTTCTGGGAGGTCATGCAGCTGTGTAAGGAGATGTCCTGTGCTAAACTGGACTACTACAGAGATGAACTGTGAACACTGAGCAAGGAGACCGTGTGTGAAAGAAACATGCTCAGTGCAGGAGAGGGGGGTTCTGCAGTTCACCAAGACACATCACAGGGACCAGGTCTTTCCTCACACCTCAACACTCCAGCACTGTGTGTGTGTGTGTGTGTGTGTACTGAGATGAAATCACTGAAAAGGGAAGAAAAAGGTGTTGGTCTACTGATCAGAAGGTTGTGAGTTTGAATCCCAGCTCCACCAAGCTGCCACTGCTGGGCCCCTGAGCAAGGCCCTCAACCCTCAATTACTCAGCTGTATAAAATGAGATAAAATGTAAGTCACTGTGGATAAGGACGTCTGCCAAATGCCAGAAACGTAAATGTAAATGTCTGATAGCTGCCTCTTGTCTCCTCAGTTCTGGTCAAACCCATTAAAGTGTCACACTTATTCATAACACATGTCACTAAGACCTATTATAAACATATTCTGTCTAATTTAACTCGTACACCTGAATGAAATAAAACCTCATAAACCTTCTGATACTAATTATACTATTTTCCTTCCACCATCATCGTCCTGACTCCTGCCCCTGAGGCTGACCAGTGTGTCTGTACACCAGGGGATAGTGGATAGTAAAACTCCTTTATCTTCTACATATCTGTCTATTGGGTTTTTTAATAAATGTTGGACTTTTTTAAATGTTCTACTGCAGTTGTTGTGTCTGTTATCCAGTGTGACAGTGCTGTTAAAGATTCATTTCATTTTGTCCAACTTACAAATCGACTTTTTGTATTTTTGAAGGAAAAAAAGATAATCTCAGGTTCATTGTGAGAGAAGTTCACACTCTGTAGCCACTGCTGAATATGGTTCCTGTATTTATGTCTGGTGTAAATGGAGTACACAGATATATATTTTTCACAGACCAGTAGTGTCTCAGGTGCCTGATGCCACTGATTTATAATTCAGTAATTCAGCAGAAATTTGTTGCCAAATCAGTTCACCGTCAGTCCACTTTGTGTTCGGAAGTCAGGGAATTCAAGTGAAGTTTCCTTTCCCTTTGGGCTCAAGACACTTCAGTTCATTTTTTAAGAAACTCTGAGTTTTAGCTGTGCTCCAGTGTGTCCAAGAACATTTGATAAAAATGTCAATAAACTATCTCAGCTTCACACTCCTCTCCAGATGTGTATGAATCCACCTGGAGGAAGACACACACACCCACTTTACTATCCTTGTAAGGACCTTCCATAGGACTAACCCTGAGTTCATATGTTTTTTGGTTAGTTTTAAATAAAATCTGTGCAAGAGGCAGATCAAAAGTCCATACAAGGTCAAAACTGTCCAATTAACCAGTCTGGTCCCATTCGGTTCTTCAACACCTCTCTACAGGGACATGGTAATGTGGACTGGGAGATCTAGGCTAAGGCTTGTCTGCTATATGCATCACGGTGTTACATGTATAACTCTCTCATCCGTTAGATCGATCTATCTATCTATCTATCTATCTATCTATCTATCTATCTATCTATCTATCTATCTATCTATCTGAGCTGTGAAATTAGCACTGTGTGAATACTGATTTTTATACACTTAAAAAAAGGAATTTTGCTGCCTGTTAAATTTCCTTCACTGTAACATACATTCTGTAGGATATAATTTCATATTTAGTAAATGAACACCAATAAATCATGTAGGATTTTCTATAAGGTCAACTACTCTAGCTTTTAATAGATTCCCTCATGTCAAAATAAAAACACAATCAAACTCAATGGCATCAAGTTAGCACCATAAGTATCTACACGTAAAAAACAATAAAAAACACGAATCACAGAATAGAAAACACAATTTAAAAACTCAGTATGTGGACACAAAGGGATCTATCAATTTTTGGAAGAACTTACTTAACTAAAATGGAGAGTCTAGATGCATTTATCTTCTTTACCTATTTCTACAAAAGCTAAAACAATTAACCATAGTTGCAAGCAACGATGATCGGGCCCAAGCAACGGCGCCATCAGGTTCACCAGACACAGTGGGCACAGTGGGAACATGCACAGGGGAAATACCAAAAGGACAAAAGTGACAATTTGGGTCTAATGAAAGTGATCACAGCAATGTACACTGATGGTAAAAGGGACAATGACTCTCGCTCTAAACTATATTACTATCAGTTTATATATATACACTATATTGCCAAAAGTATTCGCTCACCCATCCAAATAATCAGAATCAGGTGTTCCAATCACTTCCATCGCCACAGGTGTATAAAATCAAGCACCTAGGCATACAGACTGTTTTACAAACATTTGTGAAAGAATGGGTCGCTCTCAGGAGCTCAGTGAATTCCAGTGTGGAACTGTGATAGGATGCCACCTGTGCAACAAATCCAGTCGTGAAATTTCCTCGCTCCTAAATATTCCACAGTCAACTGTCAGCTGTATTATAAGAACGTGGAAGTATTTGGGAACGACAGCAACTCAGCCACGAAGTGGTAGGCCACGTAAACTGACGGAGCGGGGTCAGCGGATGCTGAGGCGCATAGTGCGAAGAGGTCGCCAACTTTCTGCAGAGTCAATCGCTACAGACCTCCAAACTTCATGTGGCCTTCAGATTAGCTCAAGAACAGTATGCAGAGAGCTTCATGGAATGGGTTTCCATGGCCGAGCAGCCGCATCCAAGCCATACATCACCAAGTGCAATGCAAAGCGTCGGATGCAGTGGTGTAAAGCACGCCGCCACTGGACTCTAGAGCAGTGGAGACGCGTTCTCTGGAGTGACGAATCGCGCTTCTCCATCTGGCAATCTGATGGACGAGTCTGGGTTTGGCGGTTGCCAGGAGAACGGTACTTGTCTGACTGCATTGTGCCAAGTGTAAAGTTTGGTGGAGGGGGGATTATGGTGTGGGGTTGTTTTTCAGGAGCTGGGCTTGGTCCCTTAGTTCCAGTGAAAGGAACTCTGAATGCTTCAGCATACCAAGACATTTTGGACAATTCCATACTCCCAACTTTGTGGGAACAGTTTGGAGCTGGCCCCTTCCTCTTCCAACATGACTGTGCACCAGCGCACAAAGCAAGGTCCATAAAGACATGGATGACAGAGTCTGGTGTGGATGAACTTGACTGGCCTGCACAGAGTCCTGACCTCAACCCGATAGAACACCTTTGGGATGAATTAGAGCGGAGACAGAGAGCCAGACCTTCTCGTCCAACATCAGTGTGTGACCTCACAAATGCGCTTCTGGAAGAATGGTCAAAAATTCCCATAAACACACTCCTAAACCTTGTGGACAGCCTTCCCAGAAGAGTTGAAGCTGTTATAGCTGCAAAGGGTGGACCGATGTCATATTGAACCCTATGGATTAGGAATGGGATGTCACTTAAGTTCATATGCGAGTCAAGGCAGGTGAGCGAATACTTTTGGCAATATAGTGTATATACATATACACTATATTGCCAAAAGTATTCGCTCACCCATCCAAATAATCAGAATCAGGTGTTCCAATCACTTCCATGGCCACAGGTGTATAAAATCAAGCACCTAGGCATGCAGACTGTTTTTACAAACATTTGTGAAAGAATGGGTCGCTCTCAGGAGCTCAGTGAATTCCAGCGTGGAACTGTGATAGGATGCCACCTGTGCAACAAATCCAGTCGTGAAATTTCCTCGCTCCTAAATATTCCACAGTCAACTGTCAGCTGTATTATAAGAACGTGGAAGTGTTTGGGAACGTCAGCAACTCAGCCACGAAGTGGTAGGCCACGTAAACTGACGGAGCAGGGTCAGCGGATGCTGAGGCGCATAGTGCGAAGAGGTCGCCAACTTTCTGCAGAGTCAATCGCTGCAGACCTCCAAACTTCATGTGGCCTTCAGATTAGCTCAAGAACAGTGCGCAGAGAGCTTCATGGACTGGGTTTCCATGGCCGAGCAGCTGCATCCAAGCCATACATCACCAAGTGCAATGCAAAGCGTCGGATGCAGTGGTGTAAAGCACGCCGCCACTGGACTCTAGAGCAGTGGAGACGCGTTCTCTGGAGTGACGAATCACGCTTCTCCATCTGGCAATCTGATGGACGAGTCTGGGTTTGGCGGTTGCCAGGAGAACGGTATTTGTCTGGCTGCATTGTGCCAAGTGTAAAGTTTGGTGGAGGGGGGATTATGGTGTGGGGTTGTTTTTCAGGAGCTGGGCCTGGCCCCTTAGTTCCAGTGAAAGGAACTCTGAATGCTTCAGCATACCAAGACATTTTGGACAATTCCACGCTCCCAACTTTGTGGGAACAGTTTGGAGCTGTCCCCTTCCTCTTCCAACATGACTGTGCACCAGTGCACAAAGCAAGGTCCATAAAGACATGGATGACAGAGTCTGGTGTGGATGAACTTGACTGGCCTGCACAGAGTCCTGACCTCAACCCGATAGAACACCTTTGGGATGAATTAGAGGGGAGACTGAGAGCCAGGCCTTCTCGTCCAACATCAGTGTGTGACCTCACAAATGCGCTTCTGGAAGAATGGTCAAAAATTCCCATAAACACACTCCTAAACCTTGTGGACAGCCTTCCCAGAAGAGTTGAAGCTGTTATAGCTGCAAAGGGTGGACCGACATCATATTGAACCCTATGGATTAGGAATGGGATGTCACTTAAGTTCATATGTGAGTCAAGGCAGGTGAGCGAATACTTTTGGCAATATAGTGTGTATATATATATATATATATATATATATATATATATATATATATATATATATATATATATATATATATATATATATATATATATATATATATATACGCTCCATCTAGTGGACATAGTCTAGTACTGCAGGAGTCAGGCCAAAACCATGTCTAGTCAATGGACTGATGAATGTAAAAAAATATTGTGAGCCGTTTGAGCATCACAAAATCATGAAACTAAGCAAACGGTGCCATCGCTGCCCGGTGCACCAGATACAGTGGGCACAGTGGGTACATGCATTTGAAGGGGAAATACCAAAAGGACAAAAGTGACAATTGGGGTTTAATTAAAATGATAACAGCAATGTACACTGACGGCAAAAAGAAAACTGACTCTCCGTCTAAACTATATAAGGACTAAAGTGACAGTTTGACAGTGTTGTCAAAAGGGACAATGACACTCCCTCTAACCTATGTTACTAAATCAGGTTATATATATATTATATATTATATATTGATATATGATGATATTATGATGATAATAATATGATAATATTATTAATATTATACTAATATAATATACATCATAATATTTTCCTGAAGTGTATATACATTTTTTGGTTGACTCTATATATAAATTGTGAAAATGAGGCCATATTTAAAAAAATAAAAATAAAAGGGAAAGAGCTCCGTCTAGTGGACATCGTCTAGTACTGCAGGAGTCAGGCCAAAACCATGTCTAGTCAATGGACTGATAAATGTAAAAATTTGTTGTGAGCCGTTTGAGCATCACAAAATCATGAAACTAAGCAAACTTACTCACAACCAGTTGTTCTTTCTATGTAAAATATTTTGAAACATTAGGACTTTCCACTGTTAAGATATAAGATATAATTTTCTTCTATTATGTCCTTATTTAAATCATCACCATAGCAACATCATTCACAATATCACAAATTCCTTCACAGTTTCACATCAGCCATGTCTTGACATTATTCTGACTGATTTTCATCCAAATCAGGTGAAAGTAAGGGACAAAACATTAGATTTCTAAAATTGACACACTTCCTGCTGCCAGTTGGTGGCGCTATGACTGAGACTCACAGTTTTCATATTTGTGTAATCAGCTTTCTTGTCTTAACATTATCCTAAGGTTTCATGTGGATCACTTAATGTACACAGAAGTTATTAGCTACTTCCTGTTTCATTTTATTCGCCATAAGTTAAAGGGCTCCTCACGGCTGAACCGTTTGAGATATCAAAAATCCCTCATCAATTTTGCATTATCAGTGTCTTGAGATCATATTAGCCTGGGTTTGGTGGCGGTTGTATCAATGTCTTGAGATCATATTAGCCTGGGTTTGGTGGCGGTTGTATCAGTGTCTTGAGATCATATTAGCCTGGGTTTGGTGGCGGTTGTATCAATGTCTTGAGATCATATTAGTCTGGGTTTGGTGGCGGTTGTATCAATGTCTTGAGATCATATTAGCCTGGGTTTGGTGGCGGTTGTATCAATGTCTTGAGATCATATTAGCCTGGGTTTGGTGGCGGTTGTATCAGTGTCTTGAGATCATATTAGCCTGGGTTTGGTGGCGGTTGTATCAGTGTCTTGAGATCATATTAGCCTGGGTTTGGTGGCGGTTGTATCAATGTCTTGAGATCATATTAGTCTGGGTTTGGTGGCGGTTGTATCAATGTCTTGAGATCATATTAGCCTGGGTTTGGTGGCGGTTGTATCAGTGTCTTGAGATCATATTAGCCTGGGTTTGGTGGAGGTTGTATCAGTGTCTTGAGATCATATTAGCCTGGGTTTGGTGGAGGTTGTATCAGTGTCTTGAGATCATATTAGCCTGGGTTTGGTGGAGGTTGTATCAGTGTCTTGAGATCATATTAGCTTGGGTTTGGTGGCGGTTGTATCAGTGTCTTGAGATCATATTAGCTTGGGTTTGGTGGCGGTTGTATCAATTCCCTAGGAGGAGTATTTTAAAATTCCATTGGGTGCGTTTTGCAAATAACTCACTTCCTCTGGATTAGTCTTAATGACATGCAATGGGAAAGTTGTTCAAATCAATGAGATCTAAGTGTGTACCAAGTTGTACATGGATATGTGTAAGTGTATATCAGCTATGCAGCAAGATATTCCAGGGGGCGCTGTGAGGGGTGTGTGCCACGCCCAGGGTCAAGCCACAGTGACCTCCTAATGGCCGCAGATTCCAACCTGTCTGCTGATTTTCATGAGTTTTTCAAAAGTGCAAAGTTGAGTTCAAATTGAAGCTCAAGAACATTTTGTATGTGTAAATAATTGCCCTCACATCGCCATCATTGTTGTACTTTTGCTCTGGGACCTTATTTTTTGTCACTGATTTATTTATTTATTTTGCATGCTAACAATCATGCCAGTAAAGTACTGTGAAACTGGTGAAATGAATTTTTTAGACTGTATTCTGAGCTCTACTTTTTATTTTCAGTAAACAAAGATTCAGTAATTTACTTTTTGTGTTCAGTTTACATTCACTTCTGGTACAAATCTAATTAAAGGATCTGACAAAGAGCAAGACTCTGCACTGACCAGAACAGCAATGGAAAGAAACAAAGGAAACAAGTGAAATGTGAAACA
This sequence comes from Hemibagrus wyckioides, assembly GCF_019097595.1. Classification (NCBI taxonomy): domain Eukaryota; kingdom Metazoa; phylum Chordata; class Actinopteri; order Siluriformes; family Bagridae; genus Hemibagrus; species Hemibagrus wyckioides. The sequence goes on from NC_080728.1 coordinate 4,372,811, forward strand.
AATCACCAGAAACAGGACAAGAAGGTAAACAACAAAAGGCAGGATATAATAATGTAAACAATATATACACACAAGAAAGGGAATTTATTAACACAGACAGTTAGGAAACATTGCAGGAGAGTGCGAGAAAAAACACCATAAATTCTTGCTGCATAAAGTATTTTGTGAATATATTGTACTGTGCAAAATTTTTACACAGGTATAAAGAAATGCTGTAAAGTAAAAATGCTTTCTAAAATGTTTATTTTAATTGTTTATTTTTATTAATTTACAAAATGCTAAATGAGAGCACAGAAGAACAATCAAAATCAAATCAATATTTGGTGTGATTATTGAAGTCAGTTTCATGTCACAGGTCATACACCATGGCAAGATTGAGCACAGGAACAAGACACAAGGAATCAGCAAGGTCTCTCCCAGGCACAGATTTCAGAGCAGACTGGGGTTTCAGGATGTGCTGTTCAAGATATTTTGAAGAAGCACAAAGAAACGGGTGATGTTGAAGACTGTAGACGCAAGAGATTTGGTCGGGATTAATGGTGTCCTCCATGCTGTGAAATCCAGGCAGATACTTATCCATCATGCAACACCATCAGGGAGGAGTCTGATTGGCCCCTAATTTATTCTGCAGCAGGACAATGACCCCAAACATACAGCCAATGTTATAAAGAACTATCTCCAGCACAGAGAAGAACATGGAGTCCTGGAAGTGATGGTTTGTCCCCCATAGAGTCCTGATCTCAACATCATCCAGTCTGTCTGAGATTACATGAAGAGACATAAGGATTTGAAGCAGCCTACATCCACAGAAGATCTGTGATTAGTTCTCCAAGATGTTTGGAATAACCTACCTGCCGAGTTCCTTCAAAAACTGTGTGCAAGTCTACCAAGAAGAAAGGATTTTTTAGATTCATTACAACACGGACAGGTCAGATTGGTA